>NC_137176.1:60499601-61099601 GCF_951804945.1 Podarcis cretensis | reverse complement strand
ACAGTCCTATCCTCCGCTAACTTGTCTAAACATCTTTCAAAGTTATCTTAGCTGCTGGTCATCTCCATATATTATGGCAGCAAATTCCATGAATTAATATGTACTGTGTATGTTCTGCTAATCTATACCATTGGATAACCTTGTGCGTTATGGAAGTGGGAGAAAAAAGCTTATCTCTACCCATTTTATCTGCACACATATTGGCTGCAACCCATCAAATGGGTGGGGTATTATTATTATTATTATTTTCTCCCTGCTAATCAGCTTTTTTTGCCCTAAACTTAAATGACACAGACACTTAAGCTTTCTATTTTGGGAAAGGTGCTCCAGCCTCTGATCATTTGGCTTCCCTTTCCCCAGCTTTGGGTTGCTCTTTTTGAAATCAGCTGACCAAAACAGTTCACACTATTCTAAATGTGGTTGAACCATAGATTTTATATAAGTAATACTGAATTTTAAATTTTTCATATCTCTTTCCTGAAACTCCTTAGCATGGAATTTGCATTTTTAACAGTTGCTGCACACATGGGTGAAGTTAGGAGCTCTTGACCCAATGTGCACTCATATTGAATTGCATTTGCTATGTTATGCCCGTTCTCCCAGTTTGGAGAAGTCCTTTTAGAGCTCCTCACAATCTATTTTCATTTTATCACGTGGAATAATTTGATGTGATCAGAAAGCTTGGCCATCTCACTATTCATCCCTATCTCCAGAGGACTTATTTTAAAACCATTTGTGTCAATACAAATCATCTCGGGACATCACTTCTAACCTTTCATTGTGAAAACTGTCTGTTCCTCTCTGCTTCCTGCTCTATACCAGCACAGCAGATGCCAATCCATACAAGGACTTGCCTTCTTATCCTGTCACTGCTAAATTTACTTAGAAATTCTACTCAATCACTGCTAACTTCACATTGGAATTCTACCCTATTCACATGCTTTTTGGGATTCATAAGAAATCTGTCATATTGGTAAGGCATGCCTTTCCTTTACAGAAGCCATCCTTATTCTGCAGCAAGACTGTACTTATATATGTTTACTAATTTTAGCTTTAAAAATACGTTACCCAAATTTACCTGGAACAGACATCAAAATAACTATTCAGTTATTTCCTGGATCTCTTCCTGTATGATATGCAGACTCGGAGATTTGCTAATCATTAACTCGTCAGTAACTCCTTCAGCTTCTCTTGGCACCTTTGACTCCGTCCTTCAGATTCACTCACTCCTCAGGAAAAGAAACCTGTCCATATATAGTATCCACCTTTCCACTTCTGCAGTGAAGATGCAAATACTTTGTTCAGTTTTTCTGTATTACCTCTCAACCTATCCCTACCCCCCTTGCCCTCTAAGATCCAAACAACTCCCTAGCTAATTTCCTGATTCTGATACATTTAAATGAGTTGTTTTCTTTCTTAATGTTTTTAAACAATATGTTCCTGAGATTCCTTTTCCCTACTTGCCTGTCAACTTGTATGTATTTTGCCAAAATCTGTGCACCCAGCCCTGGCTTTGCCCTACATTATCATTCCTTCCAATGAAGACTTTCTTTTATAGCATCCTTGACAGACTCTGCTTCTTAACTATACTGACATCTTCCTGGACGCCATGCCTTTCATACAACCTGTGGTGTACCTTTTATCTGAACTTTGGTTCTTGCAGTTTTAAAACGCCTGCAAGCCCTTTCAATGAAGTTAATCCGCTTGAATCTTCCTTTCAACTTCTTTTTAAGTACATCAACTCATATATTTTTTAAAGAAGTGTCTCTTCAAGTTAAAGAGAACTTGGAACAGTTTACAATTCAAGAGAAATAGAATCTCAATTTGCATCTGAGGGTCAGCATGCATGTAGACTGAATTATTGAGAATAACGTGTCTGAAGTAACAAATACCTTTTGAATTGTGTGTGTTCCTTAAAACTGCAGGAGGACACACATCTTTTGTGGGGGTTAAAAAGCATGAGGTGGTGAGCAAATGATTTCACTTTAATTGGTGGTCTTGTGTAGTGCTGGCTTCATTAATGTGCTGAATGCCCTGTGGGTATACTTGCAGAAAAGCAGCAGTTAAGCAGTAGAACTGTAAAATTGCTTGTCTGTTCTGGTCAATAATAAAACAGTTCAAAATTCATGCCATGAAAACATTGTTCTTCAAAACCTTTAGGAATGTTTTTGAACGTAAAACTGGAGAAAGGAAGAGATAATTAGGCTATTGTCAATGATGTTTTACGAAGTGCAATCCCATTCATGCATACTCAGAATGGTGTCCCATCGAGTTCAATAGAACTTACCCCCTAAGTAACTATGTGTAGAATTGCAGTGTAATCTTAACCATGTCTACTCAGAAGCAAGTCTTACTGATTTCAACGCAGCTTGCACTCAGATACGTGGGGCTAGGTTTGCAGTGTAAATTGTGAAGTTGCACTGAAAAATCCTTTCTTTAGAAGGTCAACTCAGTTGTGATATTTTCTGCAAGTAGAACAATTGAACTAATTTATTGAAATGTAGTCTGTTTCTTTATGTATAAAATTATCTGTGTTTGAAACATTCCTATTCCTCAATAAAGTACTTTTTCAAACAGAGCACCAATTCTGTCTAGGTGCCAATTACAAGGATGACAACTTCAATACTAAGAACTCCAATTTTGTTCAGGAATAAGGATATAGTTCATGTCAACAAAAGCCCATAAATTGTCTACATCTGTGCAGGTATGCAGATATCTATGCAATCATTTGCTGTACTAAAAAGATGTTCCTTGTTAGAGTCCATATTTGTTATTTTCCTAGGACCTGTTCTCTTTATTGAAGGAGATACACAGCAAAGGCAACAAGTTGGATTATAACCTTTCATATTCTTACATTGTTTTTAGGCTTTTAGTGATAATGTATGCCACAAGTCTGCCTAAGAAATATGTTTACTGAGAATGACGCCCTAATGCCTGCAACTGGACCCATGTTATCAGGCTTCTCTCTGTCCACTAAATGCTTCTCAGCTGTGTGGTTCAGCAAGTAAGTCTGGAAGACCAGGAATTATAGCAGTGACAGAAAAACAAGGGAGGTGTTTTCTTCAGGAAAAAAGTCACAGAATTGAAATTACAGTGTTGCTATCTGAAAGTATGGCTGGGCAAGAGTACTGAAGCAAGTTAAATATGGAATTAAAGCTCTTTATTTTATAAACACAATGCTATCAAATAGGACAAATCTACAATGAATTGAAAAATGAGGAGGAAGGCATGCCCACTGAAATCAATGTAGTCTTGAATAATTTTAAGTCCATTGATTTCAATGAGACTGCTCTGCAAATTAATTAGGTATCACCCTAATATATTTATTTTAGAAGTGCTCTTAATAAATGCATGGATTCGTACATAGACTCGATTCATTCTGCAAAAGTTATATTTTGGCACACATTCATCAGAAGTCATCACTAGAGCCTTGTGTACAGGTCCATTACTGGACACAGCACTGCACTTCTCAGTACCAGTCATATTGCTGAGCAGACATTTATAAAATGGTGAGCATGTGCTCCTTGCACAACAGCATTTTATTTACTTGTAGTGAGCACATGATATTTCAAATACAACTGTTAGGATCAATACATCCCCCAAAAACCTATTGACTACCCATTCCATTGCTTGACAGTTTGCCACCTTCAGGAACGAGTGGCTGGCAAAAACTTTTCTTTGTTGAAGACTTTCTCTGGCAAAGTTTGGGTTTTGATGGAGGAGAGAATGATGGAGAAGCAATATCTAGAACTACTTTGGAGATTGGGTGGGGGAGACAAGACAAGGGCCTGGCCTCTTCAGAGTGGCCTGTCATTAGCTAGGTCCTGGTGATTAGTTTTCTGTCAAGCGGAGCCCTTTTCTTCTAGACTAGCCCTACCATTAGGGAGTGTGAGATGGCTGCCTCATATCTCAGATTCTGAAAGATGGCAGCAGCCCCCGGCTAGTCCTCCTAAGTCATTTGATTCTACATGCAACTTTAGTAACATGTATTGTTACCCACCTTTAATCATAAGGCTCCAGGGCGGGTTGCAACAATTAAAACACAGTGTTAAAAACACTTTCAAACAATTTATCACCCGCTGGGATGGGGGTCTGTAGGAAAGAAAGCAGTCTTTCAGGAATTTGGGACATCAGTGGCGTAGCGTGGGTTGTCAGCACCCGGGGCAAGGCAAGTAATTTGCGCCCCCTAACCCATGGATTTGCGCCCCCTAACCCGTGGATTTGCGCCCCCTAACCCTAACCCCCAGACATTGCGCCCGGTGCGGCCGGCCCCCCCTGCACCCCCCACGCTACGCCACTGTGGGACATGAGTTGTTGAGGGCTTTAAACACTTCAGTGAGTTGGGCCTAGAATCAAACAAGCAACCAATCAATCCATCTGCTTTAAAATGGGGGTTATGCCCCAGCTAGCTATCTGGCTGCTTCATTTTGAACCAGTTGAAGTTTCCAGGTCATCTTCAAGAGCAGCCCCATGTAGAGCGCATTGCAATAATCCAATCTGGAAGTCATCAGAGCTTGGTGTACCATGGCCTAGTCATCACTGCCCAAATGGGGCCATGGCTGGTGAAGCAGCTGGAGATGGAAAAAGGTACTCCAAGCCACTAAGTCCAAGGCACCCTGAGTCACTTGAGCCTCCAGTGACAGTGTTGAAACCAGGAGCACCCCCAAACCACAGATGTGCTCCTAGGGTTGTGCATCCCCATCGAGAGCAGGCAGTACAGACAGAAAGACATCCTCCCCATGCCCCCTCAGGTATAAATAATAAAATTATTAAGTAGTACTATCATCATGATCATATGACTGATTGATGAGCAGGAAGGGGGAGATCTGCATCCTTCTCAGGATGCTGGGCTCAGCCTGCCTGCCCCCGGCACAGAGTCTACTGTAATTTTTCTTTCTTTCTCCCCTTCCGTTGCCAAAATAGTTCAAGCCTTGGGGTGGGATGTGGGGAGCCACCCTATTCTAAAGGTCATGAAGCTTACCTGGTGGCCTTAGGCCAATCACTGCCCTTCTCCACTTAACCTACATTGCAGGGTTGTTGTGAGGATAAAATGAGGAGGGGGAGTAAGTGAGATAAAAATATAAATTGTACAAAATACAGTGGAGAACTAATTGCTGAAGCAGAATGTTATTTTTGAGGGGAGCCTGTTTTGGGTTGAGCCCTTGAAAACTCCAGCCTCCAACTACCTACTTTTCTTAAAGAGTAAATCTACTTTGCCTATAGTGTAAGCGCCTGATCCTCAAAAGGCTTGCATACAATTTGGGGGGGGGGGCGGGGAAGGAAGAAAAAACAACAACCCAGCGCAGTCCGTTCAGTCTGCAGGGGAGCTCCTGTTTCGGATCCGATGCAGGTGCAACGAGTGGCGCCATGTGCCTAGCAGCCCGCTCCTGCCCACACGCTCCTGCCCACACGCTCCTGCCCACAAACCCGGCGGACCAAAGCGACGTTTCTCGGAAAGAGCCCTGCGGTGCCCGGAGCTGCCGCTGGGGGGCGCGGCGAGTCCTCCGCCGCTCGGGCGGCGCGAAGGGAAGGGGATGCGGACGGGGCCATTTGCGCCGCCAGGAGAGGGGGGGAGCGGCGGCGGGGGTCGCGCGCGGGGAGGGTTCCGCCGCGGCGGCCGGGGACCGGGATGGTCCAGGGAGCTCTAGGCCGTGGCCCTGCGGCCGGCACCGGCGAGCAGGCCGCGGCGGCTGCGGGCCTAGCGCCGCGGCCGGCCGGCGGGGGGTTGACGGAGCGGTTGGTTGGGGCCGGCGGCGGCCGAGGCACGGCGGCGGGGTCAGTTCTCTTTAGTGTTTGCCGATGTTGGAGGCGTCTCCCAAGTGTCCCTGGGAACCAGGTAACGGAGGCAGCGGGGGTGCCCGGACGGACCCCGACGGGACACCGGGAGGGACTGGGGGGAGCAGAGGCGAGCGCACCGGCTGACGCCGGGCTCGGGAGCCGCCTCCCTGCCTTGCCGCCCTCCTTGCCGCTCTGCCCCGGAGGCGGGCGGGTCGGGGACTCGGTCGTCGTCGTCCTGAGCCTGGTCGGTCGCCCTTGCGGGGCGGACGAGGCGCGCAGGTGAGAGGGACGTGCTGCTCTCGGAAGGCAAAACAAACACAAAATAAAAGAGCACGCCTGAGCAGCCAGAAAGAGCCCAAGGCTCTCCTCCTTCTTGGAATGGACGTGCCTTGAAATAAGGGATGCCCCCCACTCCCAAAAGGGAAACAAGTTCTCCGTCCACTTTATATAAATACTGTACCTGCCTGTTTCTATTCGGCCGCAGAGTTCTGGTTATTGGACCCCTTCATTGCTTAGCTAAAAAACCTCCAAAACTAGCCTCTTCTTCCTCCTCCTCCTCCTCCTCCATGGCTGTCCCTAGAGAGGGTGTGACTTTTTTTTGGCTCAGTTGCTGCGGCACCTAGTGGAAGCTGTATTGATCTTCACAGCTCATTCCCAAGTCCAGGGACTGCGTAGGGAACCCTTGATTCACCACTTCCTCCACTTTCTTAATCCCCATGGTTCATCCTTTAATGTGGAGTTAGGCTGGAGGCTTCTGACCTGAGGAAGCATGGCTTGAATTCTTCATTTGACTGCAACTTGCACCGCCTATAAATTACTTGAACACTTAAAGCATGTCTTGTCCTATCATCGTCTCCCACCCATGTGATTTTGTGTTCTGTTGTAGCCATGTTTTGTTTGTACTATGCCTTGGGCCATTTATTTAATAATGAACATTTATTATATTTGTATCCTGCCTTTTCTCCAAGAGGCTCAGGGCAGTGTAGATCAAGGATTCCCAAACTGTGGTCTTGGGCCACCTGTGTTCTGTGAGCCTCATTTAGGTGGCCCATGGCATGTTTGTAGATTTGTGGTTAAAAGACGGGAATGGTACATCCATCACATTTCATATAGATTTTAATTATATTTTTGCGCTTCTTTATTGTATTTTACTGTTTTAAAATTTGAATTATATGGAGTTAAAATTGTAATACAGTAGAATACAAAATATGTAAGAACCAAAAATAGCAATGAAAATACAATTAAAAATAATATATCATTTAGCACAGTGAAATACAATTGTTAAAATGGGCAGAAAACCATTAAGTGGCACACCAAGACTGATGGGAGTTATGGCTTGCAGAGGAACAGCCTATATCTGCGGAACCAGTGCAGATGCTGCCTGGAAATGGGTGACTACATTCTACAAGAGGTCCAATTTGATATTACATTTATTAGAGAGTTTCACATCAACTCCTGTCAGTATATAAAAAAGCATCATACACAGGACCTATCCTTGAAAGATGTAAGTTTACCTTGATGTAGAATGCAGTGGTGCATTGCTTGGCAGCATCTGCAACTGGTTCTGCAGATATAAGTTGGCCCCCTGCAATCCATAATGCCCATCAGTCCCACCAGCAACCCTAAATGAATGTGGGACATGCCCACCTCCTCACCTGTGTAATACTCTGTCACGTTAGATCTGACAGAGTTGCAGTTGTGTTTGAAGGTGAGAAACAAAAGTTATGCAGGAAGGCATCAGTGGCTTTCTTCATTTTTTAAACTTCTCCCCCACCTTTCATGATGGAGCTCAAGACAGTCTACATAGGTGGTTATCTCCTATACAGGTACTGACTGCACCCAGGTTACATAGCTTCAACAAGGGGATTATGTCTTCTGATATTTAGTTGTAATGCCCAAGAGAATGAGTAGGTTAGAAATGAAAGTAAATGAATAGATTAGTTTTCAAAGATCAGGGTTTTAAAGATCATACAAAGTTATGTTTACAAGTAGATGATATATGTTGTATAGTCAATTAGTAAAAGAAAAAATACCGAGAAAAAATATATTTGTATTGTGCTAGTGATGATCTGACACCAATTGACTAAGTTGGTGTGATGGCCTGGAATGTTTATAAATACTCCCAAGTGCCTATAAGCAAAGCAGTATAGGAAAAGTTGTCTTTTAGCTCATTTTCATTATACACACAGTGTTGGGGACAAGTATGCGGGGCATGCTTGAGGACTCGGAAGAGGTACCTTGAGACAGAAAGGTGAAAGGGCAAGGAGGCTGAAGGAATTTCACATACTGATTTGAATTAATCCACTAATAGTTTGGTTTCAGACATCTCTCCCAGTTTCAGTTTTATTGGGTTAGCTGTTACGAGTGCTTTAATATTGCTTATCTGGCCACTCTCTGAACTGATTAATTCCATTAAAACATTTTTACATCTGGTCATAGTAATATTTTAAGTTGCTAAAATACATAGTGATACATGAACTTTACTAAGGGCAGTGCAGTGATGTGAAAATGTGTGTCAGTCACAGATAGTTCGTGACAAAAAGTTATGGAGTAAACATTTGGTTTATAGGAGTTCTGGACAGCTTTCATAAGAGGGAAAGAGAGACAGAATAAATGAATTGGGACGTTGTTGCAAGCCACTATCATCTTTACTTTTCTGATTGTTAAACTGTCAAATGATACATCAGTATGCTGAGTTGTATTTTTATTAACTCTAATCTTTTTGACCTCTGACCTGCCTACTCAGCTACCTAGTTTTGATGCCATTGGTTGAGCAGCCAGATGTCATGGCCCAATGGCTGATATCATTTTAGCCCAATCCCAATAACTTTACCTCCAGCACTTTAAATATTGACTGCATGCAATAGTCTTTTGAATAAAACCCTTGCTGTTGCAAATTAGTCAGGTGGTTGAAGAGCCTTTCAGTGAAAACATTAGCCATAGTCTCATGCACTTACATGGTAGAAAGTCGCATTGAACTCAGTGCGACTTAATTCTTTGTAGAGGTGCATAGGATTTCATTGATTGACAGCTACTGCTTAGTTGAAGGAAATGATAAACTCTGTACAGTAAGCCCACAATTTACATGGGGGTTATGATTAGGAACCTCTGGGTTTTGATCATTCGGGAGCCGATTTGTTTGGGAGCCAAGGTGTTTGAGATCCAAGGTACGACTGTATTATTTACTAAATTTATATACTCCCATTCATCTGAAGATCTCTGGGTGGTTCACAAAATAAAAATACAGGATAAAAGCACAAAAACAAAACAATAACAACCCCTCTCACAAACACAAGTGGTTCAGGCTTTGTCAGACCTCAAATGCAAAAACTTCCAAACAGGGAGAAGCCACCAATAAGCTCTCCCGTGGAAGGTGCCCTTAAGAGTCTGTACTCAGTTGGTGTAAAGCACCAGACAGGACCTGCCCACCCATGAGGCAAGATGAGGCAACCACCTCAGGCAGCAGGATCTACAGGGGCAGCAGATCCCGATGTAGATCTTTATCCCTCCACCTTGTTCCTGATGCAGGTCTTCACTCACTTCTTCTCTGGCATTGGGGGGGGTGCATTTTGTGGTTCACCTCAGATGCCAAAATGTCTTGGTCTGGCCCTGGCATCAGAGCTGAATATATGAAAGACGTAGCTAATACAGCCAAGACTGATAATTTCTTTAATTGAAAACCATTTTTTAACAGTTCAGTTGGATTGCTGGCCATAGTTGTGCTTTCCCTTAGGGATGGAAAGAAGCACAAAATAATACTAATACTTTGGCGTATTTTTCCCCCCTTCAGTAAAAATCAATGGCACAAATCATGATGCAGACCACACCAAATCACTCTGGATCTCCCCAGTCTCCAGCAGTGCTAACCCCATCAGTAACAGCAACAGGTTCAGTGGTTCTTCAGCCCTCAGTGAATGGATCCATTCCAGAAGCAGCTGTCAATTGTAATAATTCCACAACTGGTCAGGTGGATTCCATACCTTCTAGCAACTCACAGGGTAAGGTGGTGGTGGATTTAAATTGTATTTTCATTTTGTGTGATCGGTGTTAGGGGGGTTGGAATAAGTGATTCACAAAGAGCACAGAATGAAAGAAATACTCAAAAACACCTAAAACACAATTAGTGCAGTTTCACTGCTTTTATTGAATTTAGCTTAATGTAGAGTTTTGTTTCCTGGGCACTATAGAAGCCCTGAAAAGAACTCACCTCTCTCCCAGCTTGACTGTACCTTCTACTGAAACGTTTAAAACTGCATGAAGTTATCCAAGTGTGTTTTCTACACTAGGACAAAATGTCTAAGACTTTTTTTTGGGTTTTTTTGGCAGCAAGTGGTATTTCTTTTGTAGCTCTGTAAGTAAAACATTGTTCCTGTCCTTGTAAACCGAAACACTGACCCCAAAAGTAAACCTGCAATGAAATTTTGTGTTGTTAATGAACATAAACAATAGGAGGAGAAATGAAATCACAGGAGGAATAAAATATTAGCAATTTCCAAGCTTTCTTCAGTTCAGGGAGCAGTGATTAAAAGGCTTAGATTAGAGGAGATGCTAGAAATGGAGAAACAATAAACAGAAAAAATGGGTTAGATCTAGACTTGCTCTTCTGCTAATGGAAGCCGATTCTCCCTTCTGTAGTAGTGCCCCCCATGCCATCTTTCATGCTGTTCTAGTAGATCCTCCAGCCTTCTGTAGCAGTTTATTTTTAGGGGCCTGTGGGCGGTGGCATAGGAAGGGGTGTTTGGTGGCTGTGGGCCACCCCGGGTGTCATCACTGGCCTGCAGTGCGCCCGAGCCACACATCTCTCCTGGGGAGTGACACACTGACTTAGACACCTGCAGGCTCTGCGCTGCCCGTAACAGCAACGTGGGACTTGTGGACTCAGTGGAGGTTCTGCACAGTGTGCTCTGCCCCGGCTTGCCCTGCTTCATGGGTGGCTTGCGCCACCCCTGGGTGCAGGACTTTTGCACTGCCCCGGGCGCCCAAGTAGCTAGCTATGCCACTGCTTGCAGGGAGGGGGGGAGGAATCTGCGAAAACTGCCTCTCCTATCCTTCTTTCCACCAGTGGGAGAATTGCATGAGTAAATGTGACTCAGGTCAGGTCTGGATGCAATACAGATACCTCGGGTTACAGACGCTTCTGGTTGTGTTTTTTCGGGTTGCAGACCGCCGAAACCCGGAAGTACTGAAACGGGTTACTTCCGGGTTTTGGCAGTCGTGCATGCATAGTAGCGCCGAATTGTGAACGCTGCGGGTTGCGAATGTGCATCCCGCATGGATCATGTTCGCAACCCGAGCGTCCACTGTACACAAATTGAGTTCAAGAAATTTTAGTATGTGCCAAAAACGAGCACATAACAGGTATTAATTATTTGAAGTATTCATAAAGATTCTAATTAGTAACTTAAAATACCGTATTTTTCGCCCCATAGGGCACACCGGCCCATAAGGCGCACCTAGGTTTTTTGGGGGGAAATAAAGAAAAAAATTATTTCCCCCCCTGGGCGCGAGCCTGGGGTGGGGGAAACCCGAGCTTCCCCCGACCCCAGCCCCCAGAACAGGCTGCTCTCCGCAAGCCGTGGGAGCCCTCCCGCGGCTTGCACAGAGCTACCTGAAGCCCTGGCGCGACTGCTCAGCATGCCGGGACTTCGGGATAAGAGGCAGCGCTGCGCAAGCCGGGGGAGGGCTCCCACAGCTTGCGCAGAGCTACCTGAAGCCCCGGCGCGACTGCTCAGCGCGCCCGGGCTTCGGGTGCAGGCAGCTCTGCGCAAGCCGGGGGAGCCCGGCGGGAACTCCCGCGGGCTCCCACGGCTTGCGGATAGCTTCCTGAAGCCTGGAGAGTGAGAGGGGTCAGTGCGCACCGAGCCCTCTCGCTTTCCAGGCTTCAGCGAAAGCCTGCATTCGCCCCATAGGATGCACACACATTTCCCCTTCATTTTTGGAGGGGAAAAGGTGCATCCTATAGGGCGAAAAATACAGTATATGTTATATAAATTCCTTAATGTTAAGATTCATATGGTTGAAGTAAAAATACATTAGGTATAAGATCCTGACTTTTAAACTTACCATCCAAATTCGTTTTTTTCTTCAACATGGTGTCTGAGATTTGTTTTCCAAAGTTTTAGCTAGTTTTTTTTTTTTTACTATTTCTACAAACTGATAATGATGTTTCCATATAAAAACAACCTTGTATCAATTTTATTTACAGTTCCTTTACAAGATAACATGGCAAACCCCAAAGAGAAAACTCCAATGTGTCTGGTAAATGAGTTGGCCCGTTTCAATAGAATTCAACCTCTGTATAAGCTCTTGAATGAACGAGGACCTGCTCATGCCAAGGTAACTTCATACATTTCCAGTGTATATGCCATTTGTTACCATTAGAACAGATTATAAACAGAGTAATCCTTGCTGAGTGTAACATCCCTGCAGTTCTGTAACTTTTAAGTTGCCACTAAATATATGATTTTTTCTTTCCTACACACATAATAAGTTTCAGTTGTACAAACTTTCCCTTATGATTTCAATCACGCAGTTCCAAAACTGCTTTGTTTTAATGCACCCCTATCACAAATGGAAGAAATACCCTTTCATGACTTCATAAAACCAACATTTTCCATCTTCTGCCTTCTTCATGATCCTGTTTTCCAGGGAAACCAGTGGCACCAGATAGTGATTTTGATGCAGTTGACTTTATAATTGGTTCATACAATAAAAGAGGATCTGGCTGTTAAAAGTTGACTCCATTAGAATCATAGAATCATAGAGTTGGAAGAGACCACAAGGGCCATCGAGTCCAACCCCCTGCCAAGCAGGAAACATTCTTCTTTGGGAATATTTATTTGGAGATCTTTATCGCCCCCTCCATTGCCTGGTGTGTAGCTGCTTGTACATTACTTAAAATAATTGTGTGGGTGTACACACACATACACATCTGGATCCAGAGTGACCCAGAGTGGAACTTTGCTCACAGGATGGACTTGCTAGTAAATTGTGGAAGAGACCATTTTCTCAGATTGCTCCTTCCCCTACAGTCCCTTGTGCCCTCTGCAGAACAGCATGGGAGGTGGTGTGGTGTGGGGCACAAGGAGAAGGGAGCAGTCGGTAAAAATCTCTCTCCCTTGTCTGGCAGCAGGAGCATCTGCTAGATTCAAATTATTTTCATAAACAGAAGGATACACCTTAGTATCTAACCTTATGCCAGCTGTTACATAGTTCTGCATCCAAACTTGGGTTAAACACAAGGTTGCTTTGGTAGGTACATACAGAAACATACACAAGATATTTGCTTTTCCCTGCAGTTCTATAGGATTAAAATAGATTGCCTTGATATATAATTTTTTAAAAGCATAGGGCCCTTTCAAAGCTACCATCAAAATAAAGCTTAAATTGGCAGACTGTGACACTGATCCAAGGCAGAGATCCTTTTCAGTCTTTTTCATTTTTACATAGGAAGACAAAAAACACCAGCAAGTCTCAGGACACGGGGTCACAGAGGTGATCTATGATTTGATAGTAAAAAATAAGAGCATCTATAAGGATTCGTCCCTTTGGTCCCTGTTTTGCTGCCATGGCAGTACTGGAAAATACCAGGCCCATGTGGTTTTATGTGGGTTTATGGTGGGTGTGTCCTGCCAACCTAGCAGTTCGAAAGCATGTCAAAGTGCAAGTAGATAAATAGGTACCACTCCGGCGGGAAGGTAAACGGCATTTCTGTGTGCTGCTCTGGTTCGCCAGAAGCAGCTTAGTCATGCTGGCCACATGACCCAGAAGCTGTATGCTGGCTCCCTCGGCCAATAAAGCGAGATGAGCGCCGCAACCCCAGAGTTGGTCACGACTAGACCTAATGGTCAGGGATCCCTTTACCTTTACCTTTATGGTGGGTGTGGGTGAAAACAAGCCATTTCAAGAGGATCAGTTTCAATGGTCCTGACTTTTGTGTGTGTATGATTCTCCCCCTGGTCTCTACTCCAGTCTCACAGGTTGCTCCCCTTTTCCTAACATTCCCTTTTGATCATTCTGCTTGCTGCTCAGCTGCTAATCTCAGCTGAAAGAAGAAGTGGGGAAGAGCATTGCTCTTTTTGCTACCTCCTTAGCTCTATGCAGTGCTTCCAAGGACATCTGCACTCAGAGTGGGAAATTTGCCACCCACATTAGTTCTGAAGTTGTTCCATCAGCTGTGCAAAAAAGTGGCAGTGGGCAATATGAATGGCACATGCAGATACACCTGGTGCTTGTAAACTAGAGGTAATATATTCACTAGTCACCTGTGCTTGCTAGGGCTGATGAGAGTCAGTCCAAAATCTCCAGAGAGTAGATGACATATTTCACAAACATATTTCGCTAACATTGACCTTATTTACTTGCCCTTTACGTCTTTGAAGATGTTCACGGTGCAGTTGACTCTTGGAGAGCAGACATGGGATGCTGAAGGAAGCAGTATTAAAAAGGCTCATCATTCTGCTGCTAGCAAAGCTCTGAGTGAAACTACCCTCCCCAAACCAGCACCTAGGCCACCCAAAAACAATGTTAATAATAATCCAGGTAAGTCACCATTCTACTTGCCACAATATTCATGAATGTGTTCAGCCTGGGTTAGTGTCATTTCAGCTGCGGTATATAGCAAGCATAATTGAAGCTGGAAAACAGGAATCAGCGGAATGATGAAAAGCTAAGCTCTTATCATGAGATTGCGTAATTATTCATTATATTTCCATAGCAAGAGCTATTGAGCTTTCATATTTCTGCAAGATTCAGCTCCAAAGTATGTAAATTGCATTAATATGAACTGCATTAATTTGTTGGGGGAGGGAATGGTGACCAGGCACAAAATCAACACATTTGAACTGCTTATTTGTCTTAATAAAGCTAGACAAGGAAGAATTTTAACTCATGTCTTTGCAAGAGGGTGTCATGTTAAAGTACATGCAAAGGATGCGTTCGGTTCTACATTTTGCACTATTTGACCAGCAGAGGGCTGTAGAACACCTGTGATTCAAAACCTATGTTGCTAAATTGCAAAAGGAGGGACGTCAGATCTACTATATCACTTTTCTGAAAGCAAACTATGTTTTTGACAGAAAAGCACCGCTAGTAACAGTTCTGTTGGTATAGTAAGATCATGACAGGACCAGCTAAAATGTTGTGTGTTTCTGCTTTATTTGTCAAAATGAGATGATAAAACTTTTACTACTATAGCAGTTTCATACTGATCTATATTAAAATAAAACTTGAGACTCTCCAAAGCTGAACTAACAGAGTTCTGAATGTAGAATTTGTTTCAGAATGTAGATTACTACATTCTACAGTCTATAGAATGTAGATTACTACATAATACACTGCATATTGGGAATGCCTTGCCTTTCCCAGTGCATCTGTTGAGATTGGCAGAGGAAGTTTGCTGGTGCTGTCTGTTTTCTGTGGTGACACAATACAGGGCCTTCTTTGTACTGGCACATTGACTGTTGGACACCCTCCCTCTGAAAGTATGTTTGCCACCCTCAGTAGCTACCTTTTGATGCCAACTCAAGCTGTGTTTTTTCATTCAGGCTTTTTGTAGACTAAGCATGAATATTAGTCATTATTGTCATTGTTAATGTTTTCTGCTGTGTATGTTGTAATGATTGTTTTAGATTTTTCAAAGTTCTGTTTTTATTGTGTGTTGTATTCATGTGATTGACATGTTATGCCTTGCATGATTTAAATGGATGTAGGATGATTTAAAATTAAACTTAAACATAATAATAATCATTTATAAATAGTTCTCTTTATCAGTACAAAATTATTCTGTGCAAAGTACAAAGATAAAGTGTTTTGTGGAGTGACAGTTGGTCTAATACAGTGTATTATTTTGTCTTTCTGGTGTTAGTTATCCTATATATAGGGTAGCTTCACAATATTCAGTTCTTACATGGAAGACCACCCAGTAAAGAAATTGATGTGAAACTTGTTTCATAGAATTGTAAGGTTGGAAGAGATTTCCCTGAGGGTCATTTGGTCCAACCCCTGCAATGCAGGAATCACAACATGGGGTTTCCCATCCAATTTTTAAACCATACTAGACCCTGCTTAGCTTTGCAAATGTGCTAGTAGTTTTCATTGCTACACCACTAGGAGGAGTTTTGTAAGATATTACAATGCCACACTGTTTTTAAAATGTTTTATTGCATTTCTTTGTGTTTTGCTTCTGTAAGCTGTTTTGGGTGCTACTTGTGCAGAAAATGCAAGAATTTTAGAAACCAAATACTGTACATTTTATTTATTTAAAGTATTTATTGACTGCTTTATGAGTAAAACATATTCAAGGCAGCTTATGCAATACCAGATAAAAATACAATTTCCAACAATAGTAAAACAGAAGTAGAATACCAAATCTTCTTTAACACATACAAACCTTTATAAAACCTGGCAGTAATACATACACTTTCAGTTCAAAAATAAAACACTTTTTCCCCCACAAAACCATTTGCTATTGAGAAGGCACTCAATAGTAGCACAGAGAGTCACTTATGAATAAGCTAGTGAAAAAGAGTGAGTTTTTAAGGCCTCTCTGAAGTTTAATTCATTGGTTAGCAATGAATTCAAAAGTCATGAGGCCATTGGAGAGAAAGCCACTCCACCTAGTGGTGGGTAGATGACAGGTCATTGGCATTTGCAAAGCACAGAGCTGTGGCTTTGCATGGTTTGATTCCAAACTGTGGGCAGAAGTGGATCACCTGATGTCTTTGTGATGCCAAAGGAGTGACAAACTTGGCCTGCAGGGGAGAAGGGAGATAAAGATCCGGCCAGCCACCAGCTGCATCCAGTTTCCCCACCTCTGCAGTAGAGGGGTTGTGTCAAGAACTTGGCAGCAGGCCAGTTGTGTGTGAGGATTGGGGTTAGGAGTCTCAAAAGCACCCAGTGAGAAAAGCTAGTTGTTGGCTATAGTTGTGCTCAGGGATGTAGGAATAGCCATGCAAGTGCACATGCCCTAGGAAACCAATTCATGCTTGCTTTTTTCATGTATCTTTATTGGGAGCAAAATATACCTGTTATCCTTTGTGCTTTCATACATAGTTAAGATTTTCCATCTAGGTAGGAATATCATTTGCTCCAGCCTGCTTATCACTTTAATACGAACATTGCTTAGAAAATGTACCGTAGAGGATGCAGATCACTTACTGCCTTCTGTAGTTTCAGTAAAAATCTGGTATGTGAATGGATGAAGGACAGGCTATAAATACTTTTTAACAACCATGTAAAAACAAATAAAATCAACAAGACTACCTCCATGCCTGAGACGTCTGTAGAACCTTGTACCCAAATCTAGATCTGATTTTTTAAAAGCCAGTTCTGCATTCTAACAACTAATAATTTAAGTTGAAAATGGAAGCAGTGTTGAACTTTGTATTTCTATTTAACTTCTTAAATGCTGGTTATTTCTTATTTTTGACAGGCAGCATTACCCCAACAGTGGAGTTGAATGGTCTTGCTATGAAAAGAGGAGAGCCCGCCATCTATAGGCCGTTAGATCAAAAGCCAGTTCCAAACTACAGAGCAAATTATAACTTTCGAGGCATGTACAATCAGAGGTTTGTGTGTTTTCAAGTGTTCCTTTAATTTTCCTGGTTCTGACTGCCCTTCAGAAAGCAACCTCAGGGCAGCTTTTTAGCCTCCCATTTCTGTTTCTTGCTTTTCATTAGTTGACATCTTATCTGCTTCAAGTGTGCTCTGAATTCTGAAATTTCCCTTTCCTTCTGGATGAGATTGAGAAGCTGCATCTGGAAAGTTAGCAGGAAATGGAACTGTTCGTCCATCCCAGTAGATATTTATGGCATTCTTCAGTTTGCAGATGTTGTTACTGGATAGCATTTGGCTTATTATTTTTTAAAAAAACAACCCCACCGCAATTCTGCATTTTACAAATCTCCCGTTTAAGACATTCCTAAGAATGGATGTGATCTCTGAACAGCTGTTATGTGAGAATAGCAAAGCTTTCATTTTCAAGCTGGTCTCTACATTTTTTTAAGACTGACAGTACAATCTTATACATGACTATTCAGAAGTAAGTCTCACTGAATTCATTTGTTTTCTGGTAAATGTGGATATGATTGCAATTCACAAGCTTCATAAGCCTATGAAAGCCTATGAATGTGATCTGTAGGAGCAGTTTTGGCAATTGAGGTCACAGAACACCCTTACTCCATCTGGGAACATCCCCAACCCCCAGGAGACAGTTGTGTTTTCTAAGCATTTTGATCCAGTTAGACATTATTAACATCCTTATGGTTTTGTAACCTGGTCATCTAAGGGCATGTGATCATCAGTTTCTCTGCCTTCCCCCACCAATAGTTAATTGAACCCCCCCCCCCCAAATCAAAGAATAATTATAGCATTATTGCAAAAGAGATCTCCCACACAGTGGTCCCAGGGCATGGTCAAAGGACAGATGTTGCTGCCAACTTGCTATGTTAAGCAGCTGTGGATCTGGTCATTTCCTACATGGAAGACCACCTGGGAACGTCATGTACACTATCTTGAATCCCATGGTAGAAGATAGAAGGGATATAGATGTTTAGAGGTCTAAATAAATCAAGGTGGCACAGGATAAGATTTTCTTTTCCTTGATTAACCATTTGCTGTGTATTCATTTTTCATTTTCTTTTTTATATGTTAAATCTGCCAATAATAATAATAATACTAATAATAAATCTGCAAATATCAATATATGTGCTTTTTGAGACATTGAAGGAAGTACATACAATAAACAAAAAATACTACTGATTCTTAGAATAGTATTTATGTTTTCATTTCTTATAAAATATACTACCCTAGAGCCCAAACATCCCCAGAAAATAAAATGAAAATAAAACAAGCAAGTGTGCGTTGAACTCTCAGTGGCTCAGCCTCAGTGGATGCTGTGTTTGCCTCTACCAATTTATCAAGCAACTCTTTAGTTGATTAATCTCTTCGTTAGGGCTGCAGTCGTAACTCCTAGCAGGGAGAGTGGCAGATTTGATGCAGCAGTGCAGCCAGTGTGCATCCACAGCCCTACTGCTTCACTGTGCCAGCTCCCAGGTTGGTGCATCAAAGAGACCCAGATCACTTCCGTTGCTGTTGCATGACGGCAGCACATGATCTGCTAGATCCCGAGAAAGCCCACCCCACCCCCATAAATGCCCCATTTTGGGATTTCCATTGGCTAACACTGTTGGTAGCTTCCATCTGCCTCCCATTTGGGTGGCTCCTCCAGCATGGTAGATTAGGGGGCTGGATGGTGTTGTATATGAATCGAAGTGTAGAATTTTTAAAAATACATATTGCTATTCTTTTATCAAAGCAGCTTGTTTCTTAGTACAGCCAGAGTGGAAAATGTTGTCAGATTCTGTGCAAATAATTTGGGTGGCGATGGATTTGAAATGCACTCCTCCTTCCATTTCCCCATCCCAGTGCCTTATTCTCATGCACCCTTGAATGCAAGCCATTTCCCTAGCTAATATTTCTAAAGATAGCCATAAAGGGCTTGGTAGTGAATTCTCATATTGAACCTTTCCACTCATCTGGAGAACTGGCCACCAGAGAAGGCAAGCCAAGCTTCCTGACAATCCTAGGAAGAATGTGGAACCACATGAGCCTGTTTAGAGCAGGATGGGAAGAAGCAGAAAAGTGGGATAGAAATATTTTAAGTGAAAAGAAATAAAGCAAACGTTAAACATGGAATGTTCTTGGCAGGGGAGTTCAGAATAGTCCAGTTCAGATTCCTGAAGTACAGATTGAATTGGAAAGACTGAGATCCTAACACTTACAAAATGTCCCTGCAGCATGTAGCTTGGCTTTCTTGCTTGGGTCATTCAGAGATGATTACTCTACAGGGACTTACTTGCAGTGTGAGCCTACTCTCTTGAATGCAGCACCCTGATTGTGGTTTGGTGTGCATATAGAGTAAGAAGGGGCAGTCCTGCACTGGGACTCCTGTGAGAGTTGGGTGAGGACTGAATTTTAGCTCTCTCCAGTGATGTTGCTCTGTAGTAGGCAGTCTGTTTTCAGGGATGCACTGGGAAAGCTGTCACTATTCAAACCCCACTAGCCAGTGCAAGTATAGTGAAAGAATAGCATGTCTCTGTTGAGGTAGGACATTGGGCTTCATTCAGTCCTTTGCATCCTCCTGGTTTCTTCAAATTTTGGGCGTACAAAACCCACGAATGAATCAGAACTAGTATCCAACTTATTTAGCAGAGGTATGCTTTTGAAGTATGAGCAGATCCAATGATCCTACCTTTTTAAAACAGCAACAAAAGGCCTTTGCATTCAGTTTTCATGTAGAAATAGCTAGTGTGCTTCTCAGGAGACTAACTACAGGGTAATCTACACATTGCACCCAAACTGCATATAAGGAAAATCCAACAGCCTTTTTGTAAATCAAAAGCAAGGAGGCTGTGATTTTGAGCCGAGGGGTGGTGCACCTGCATGTAATTATTTCTGCACTGACTTTTCCTCCTTGAGTTCAAATCTGTAATTATCCTTGTAAAATGGATCTGTAACTGAGGGATGATTTTGAGCAGGGGAACCTACAGGTGGTTAAGCCCTACCACCATCCTTACTCAAAGTCACAGCCTTATGAAGCTGCTTTCATTAAACACAAACCAAACCTGTGGGGTTTCATGTCATGCATTTACTGTATTGTTTACTACTTTGGATGGAAAGTTAATCATGTTATGGAAAGACAACTCTCCATAGCTTCCGACCACACAGTAAGCCCAGTGTTACCTGCCTCCCTGTTCTTCTGAGGAGGTGAGGGATTCTATATGACCTACCCTATGGCTGAAGGCTGCTTTCCTGCCATACAGTTACGTGCAGTGAATTTTGAAGTAGCTGTCAATCTGTTCCCCATGATTTCTTTTCACTTTTGAACACAGCTGCAAGAAAATCCCTGGGGAATGCTACCCTGTGCCTTTGTGATTAGAGAAGAGATTTGATGTGATATGAGGGCATGGTTTGCTTAGCTCATGTGGTTAGATTTGGTTAGAGATGGTGTCACATGAAAATGTTTATGATGGCTTCCACACAGCTGGAGTAATGTAGAAACCAGATATGGGAAAGGAGGCAGGTTACAGTGTCCTCACTTGTCTCCATATTTGGAGAACTGTGAACTATATCTACAGGAGATGCAGAGAGAGAGTTATTGTGTTCATAATGACTTCGTCAAGTGGCTGCAGTAGTGCAACGTAGAATAATTCTCCTAGGCCATCAGAGGGCAGTATGAATTTGTCATTTGTGTTTAGCTTTGACTGCAGAAAGCTCACCCAAAAGCTTTTTCCAGTACTTTCCTATTATTTCATATCTATTTTTTTTTCAGAATCTTAGCAATAGAGTGGTTATAGTGTTTTGTCTCATAATAGTTTTCTTAAAGTATTAAAATGGATGAGAGTATAACACCTTGACAGTCATAACATTGTGATCAATCCAATCTCACCAAATTAACTCCATAACTGAAGGGCCTCAGAAGTTAAGAACTAAATGGTCACCTTGTTGATACTAAGCTCTGTCACAGCGGCCCAGTTTACGTAAATCTATAATATTGTCTGAGAAACCCTCTACTACCATTATGGAGGCAATTGAGAAGCTAATACAACTTCTCCAGGAGGTCATAACACATGAACAAAATCTCTCTCCCAGGAGTTTTGGTCCCAATAAATCCGGAAGCATCCAATGGTTTGATGAGCGTAGTTTGATGAAAAGAGCACTAAGAGGCTCCTATATTTCTTACAGGAAATTGGGGTAAAACTATCTTTCCCCAAGCTATTTTCAATGGGGGGGGGGAATCAGACCTTATTGTCTCATAAAAAGTGTCAGAGTGATTCATGGTTGCTGCTTTTAAATGCTTCTCTTAATAACGACTATAGAACCTTCTGCTAGCTGACTTTGGGAGCTTTATGCTCTTGATTTGAAGTTCTAAATTGTTGTATCTTGGCACAGGTCTGGGAGGACCACTTTAGACCCATTGTTACATTCCTAGATGGCCTTGCATCCAATGTAGACCCTCTTTATGGTTCTGTATTAGCAGCCCCACAAAATAGAACCCAGTCTCTCCGAAAGAAGTTTCACATACAGTATTATATAATTAGCTGAAGAGTGAAAAGGACTCCAGGAATTGACTATATTCTTGCAGAGCTTTTAAGTGTATAAGCTATTGTTGACTGCCCTTATTACTACAATAAGCAGTTCTAATATGATCCCTTCTAGCTAGAAGAGAGCACCATTAGTACTCCTTTTTTTTTAAAGGGTCAAGCTAATGATCCAGAAATCTAGAGACTTAGCAGTTTGCTATCAGTTAATGGCGAAGTTATATCCTAGGTTCTTAAACAATAGATTAATTTACCTTTTTGGAATCAGAATATACTTAATTATTTTCAAGCAGCATTTAGAGAGAACCACTCAACCCTTTACCCAGTGTCTTGTGCTTTGCCACCTTGTTAAAAAATATCCAAGACCCTGCAAGAAGAGCTGTTTACTGTCTTCATGGATATTAAGGCACCTTTCGATTTTATCCCTAGGGGCAAGCTGTGGCAGAAAAGACCCTAACCCTAACCCCTTATTCAAGCTACAGTGGTACCTTGGGTTACAGATGCTTCAAGTTACAGACGCTTCAGGTTACAGACACTTCAAGTTACAGACTCTGCTAACCCAGAAATAGTACCTCAGGTTAAAAACTTTGCTTCAGGATGAGAACAGAAATTGCGCGGCGGCAGCGGGTGGCCCCATTAGCTAAAGTGGTACCTCAGGTAAAGAACAGACCTCCAGAAGGAATTAAGTTCTTAACCTGAGGTACCACTAGCAATAGCCTTTTACAAATTAGATGTGGCAGTTGGACAGCTTACTAAAGATAGGCCCATGGCCAAGGGAGCTAGGCAAGGATGTACACTTGCCCCACCTTGTTGTCTGTTTCTGATTGATCTTGAAAATGACCCAAAAGGACACCTGCTAAAACATCTATCTATCTATCTATCTATCATCTATCTATCTATCTATCTATCTATCTATCTATCTATCTATGTATCCTATTTTATGTAGTACTTATATCCTATTCTAGATTTGGGTTAAGCACAATTCTGAATAACCAAATCCATCATACTCTGTCACAAATCCTTTGCATCCCAGAAAGCTCAAGCTAATTCATCTGCTATACTACACCTTTTCTATACCTAAAGTGGTGAGTATATCCCTGCAGATATTAACATTTTTAATGCTAGGGTAACTTTCTAATTTATTTTTGGAGCTGCTGTTTGGATTAGGGGAGTGTCGTCTGAGTCAAATGCTGTTCAAGTTAAATTCCTGTGACCCTTCTGCAGATCCCAATATGTGTTCCTAATGCAACTATATTTTGGGAAAGGGACAGTGTCCTTTTGAGATAAGAGACTGGTTGGCAGTCTTAAAGCTTTGGCTTCTGATCTTTATTTTTAAGATAAGAACAGAGCTTTTAGCACATTTATCTGGGAACACCTATTCCCAGAAAGTAGAAAAAGCAACAAGGGGTCATCTCTCTTGAACCTGGTCATCAACAACAGGGAGGAACTGACTGATGAAGTGGAAGTACAAGGAACCTTGAGAGGAAGTGATTATGTCCTCTAAGGTTTTATTATACAAAGGCAAGGGAAAGCTGAGTGTGAAGTCCCATGGTCAGAAATACTCAGAGAGAAGCAAGTCCAAGATGGATGGGAGTTTCTTAAAGGTGAAATATTGAAGGCAAAAAGGCAGACAATTCCAACAAGAAAAAGGGGGGCACCTAAAGAAAATGGTGTGGCTGCATAAGGATATATAAGTTGGAATATATAAGGATATATAAGTTGGAAAGTAAGAAGGGAATGTACAAGAAATGGAAGAAAGAAGAAAAAACAAAGGAGGAGTATACAAGAGTAGCCAACAGTTGCAGGGAGAAGGTCAGGTGGGCCAAAGCTCAGAATGAATTCAGGCTTTTAAAGTATGGTCCCTTGATCGGTACACTATACTTCTATTAATGGGCATAGCCATGATTTATTTTAGTGCGGGCAGGCTTTATGTTGCGGGGGTGAGAGAACTGAGTTATCTGCGACGCAATTGGTCAGTTAAGTATTTTTATTTATTTACTTGATTTAGGAGGGGCATCTGTGCCCCCCACCCCCTGGCTATGCCCTTACTTCTGTTGACACAGCCTAGAATAGCATTAGTCTTTTTTTGCTGCTTCATCACACAGTTGACTCATGTTAAGCTTGTGGTCTACTAAGACCCCTAGATCCTTTCCCAACGATTTTGTGAAATGGTATATGGCAGTGTGCCTGCCCTGGTAAAGCAAAAACTTTGGGACATTTTCCCCCAATAACTTGTAGCTTATTCATGTACAACCTGTTCACCTTGTTCTTTTGGTATCTCTTGTGATGATCCCTTCCAATTAGCTGCCTGCTTTAGGAATCGTCATGTTGCTCCATAAATTTTGTTCTGGCCAGAAGTGGGAAATCAGGCTAGGGAGTAGTGAATCAATGCTTGAACACAAGGCCAGAAAGAGTGTTGCTTAGTTAAGGGTTAGGGTTAGGGTCAGTGTATTCAGGGTTTGGACTGACCAGGATGCCTTTAAGGAGAGCAAAATCTGTACTGCAAGTCCTGATGGCTCAGTTTAGTAACCAGCTGGTTGCTAAAAGCAAGGAACCTGGTTCCTTCATCTAAGTTCCTAAGGCTAAAACTGAGTGAAGCAGGATTCCGATTACAGAAAGAGAAATAACTGTTTCTTCGTTCCTATGTCATCTAACTCGGCTTCGGTGCACTGCCATCATTGGATTAGGTTTTAAATTGAATTAATAGTTGTTAATTATCCGCACAGTAACTTTTATTTTGCCTTGCTTTCCATTACCATACACTTCCCACGCGTGCACCCCCCTCCACATTGTTTTAAGGGAAGTGTGGAGTACAGCTGTGCTAGTGCTTGTTTCTAGGAAAGGAAAAGGGGGAAAGTCAGCCCATTTCCTGTGACTTTTAAAAAGCAGAAACATCTGTTTGAGAAAGCGGTCCCTGGAGCACAGTGGCAAGGGAGCCTGCAGGTGATGTGCTGTGCCATTGCCAGTAGCTATCACATTGGATGATAGTGATTAGCATTAGGGCTCCAGAGGTGGGGGAAGCATTTTGTATGGGTCTGTCAAGAAAGGATGGTCCTTTATGGATGCTGTACATTTTTGACAAAACAAAGGGCTTTCTAGCCTTATTATGTTCTTTGAAAGCATAGAGGGCCTGAAGATGAGTGAAGAATAATTCTGGTTATGGATTTCGTAACCAAAACTTCATCAGTGGCATTGGGACAAATCACGCCACCTCTCTCCCGCCTTTCAAACCTGTCCACAAAAAAAACACTGCTTCTGTGAAGCCTTTGGCTTAACTCCTTAGTCTCTACCTACCTACTGAAAATAGGACCAAGTATGTGAAGCTGCACTAAATCATCCCTACTGCTTTCCTCCTTTTTTCTGCTCCCTGTACCATCAAAATGTAAAATGTAAAATTCAGGTCATACTCCATGTGAGCACATACAGTGCACATCTATCTATTACTTGGCTAACTGTCTTGAATAATTCTTTCTTCAGCACATTTCATAGAATCATAGAGTTGGAAGAGACCACAAGGGCCATCGAGTCCAACCCCCTGCCAAGCAGGAAACACCATCAGAGCACTCCTGACATATGGTTGTCAAGCCTCTGCTTAAAGACCTCCAAAGAAGGAGACTCCACCACACTCCTTGGCAGCAAATTCCACTGTCGAACAGCTCTTACTGTCAGGAAGTTCTTCCTAATGTTTAGGTGGAATCTTCTTTCTTGTAATTTGGATCCATTGCTCCGTGTCCGCTTCTCTGGAGCAGCAGAAAACAACCTTTCTCCCTCCTCTATGTGACATCCTTTTATATATTTGAACATGGCTATCATATCACCCCTTAACCTCCTCTTCTCCAGGCTAAACATGCCCAGCTCCCTTAGCCGTTCCTCATAAGGCATCGTTTCCAGGCCTTTGACCATTTTGGTTGCCCTCCTCTGGACACGTTCCAGTTTGTCAGTGTCCTTCTTGAACTGTGGTGCCCAGAACTGGACACAGTACTCCAGGTGAGGTCTGACCAGAGTGGCACTATTACTTCCCTTGATCTAGATGCTATACTCCTATTGATGCAGCCCAGAATTGCACTGGCTTTTTTAGCTGCCGCGTCACACTGTTGGCTCATGTCAAGTTTGTGGTCAACCAAGACTCCTAGATCCTTTTCACATGTACTGCTCTCAAGCCAGGTGTCACCCATCTTGTATTTGTGCCTCTCATTTTTTATTTTTTATTTGCCCAAGTGCAGTACTTTACATTTCTCCCTGTTAAAATTCATCTTGTTTGTTTTGGCCCAGTTCTCTAATCTGTCAAGGTCGTTTTGAAGTGTGATCCTGTCCTCTGGGGTGTTAGCCACCCCTCCCAGTTTGGTGTCATCTGCAAATTTGATCAGGATGCCCTTGAGTCCATCATCCAAGTCGTTGATAAAGATGTTGAATAAGATCGGGCCCAAGACAGAACCCTGTGACACCCCACTAGTCACTCTTCTCCAGGATGAAGAGGAACCATTGATGAGCACCCTTTGGGTTCGGTCAGTCAGCCAGTTACAAATCCACTGAGTGGTAGCATAGTCAAGACCGCATTTTACCAGCTTCTTTACAAGAATATCATGGGGCACCTTGTCAAATGCCTTGCTGAAATCAAGGTAGGCTACATCCACATAACACCGGTCTTGAAAGACCTACATTGGCTCCCAGTACATTTCCGAGCACAATTCAAAGTGCTGGTGTTGACCTTTAAAGCCCTAAACGGCCTCGGCCCAGTATACCTGAAGGAGCGTCTCCACCCCCATCGTTCTGCCCGGACGCTGAGGTCCAGCACCGAGGGCCTTCTGGCGGTTCCTTCATTGCGAGAAGCAAAGCTACAGGGAACCAGGCAGAGGGCCTTCTCGGTAGTGGCGCCCGCCCTGTGGAACGCCCTTCCAGCAGATGTCAAAGCAATAAATAACTACCTGACATTCAGAAGACATCTTAAGGCAGCCCTGTTCAGGGAAGTTTTTAATCTGTGATATTTTAGTGTATTTTTGGTTTTTATGGAAGCCGCCCAGCCAGATGGGCGGGGTACAAATAATAAATTATTATTATTATTATTATTATTATTATTATTATTATTATTATTATTATTATTATCCACTGCGTTCCCTTTCTATTTGCTTTCTAAGTCTAAACTCCTTTTTCTAGCTTGCTAATTAATAGATAAGAAGAGGCCATCACCTTTGCTTAAACCATTTGGCAACTGACTGTTTACCTCTCTCTGTTGGAGAATTGGTTGTTTATGCCTACATCTGTGTTCCCTGATTTTCAAGTAGTTTAATAATATAGATTGTATAATATACCATCTGAATAAGTTGCACGGCTTAGCTTTATCTCTGTAGCATCAGTAGTGGTAAATATAGTACTGGACTAAGTGGCTGAGGCACTTCATTCTTTTTTGTTTACGTGGCCACTATGTTGTCAAATGCAATGTTCTTTTCAGTGTAGGAAAAAGATGATGCTACAGTTAGAGATGTAGCATTGTTTATGTTCTTGGACTCTAATGAGTTTTTGGAAAATGTTCTTACTAACCACTCTGCAGACTGTTAAGACTGGAGAGTAATGCAGTTCATGGGAATTTTTTTAAAGAGCTGAAGTAGATAAGAGACTTGGATGTTCTGTCTTTCCACTTTGCATAGGGAACATTAGAATTCCTTGCTTTATATAATATGGCTGAAGTACATTACAAAACTTAATTGCAATCCTTTTTATAATCACCGTGACTTTTTTCCCACATCCCCCACCTCCGTTTGTAAAGCCTTGCCCAAGGTCAACATCAGATTTTATTGATCAGCGAAATACAGGTTATAGACCTAACCTGCCTATCTCTGGGGTAGACAGTTTAAGCAACTGCTTCTGTTTGCTGTAACAATTGACATAATCACGCTCTTACAAGATTTCCAGGTATGTACAAACAGAAGAGGAAGTTATATAAACTGATTATACCCGTTCCAGAAAAACATATGATAGCATAGAAGAGTTATAGAAATCCTGCTAATTGAATAATTTTTCTTTCAGACTAGAAACTACTGAATTAGGGGGATAGTACTACTAGTCCACGCGATGGGGTGAGCTCCCGTTGCTCTGTCCCAGCTCCTGCCAACCTAGCAGTTTGAAAGCATACCAGTGTGAGTAGATAAATAGATACCACTGTGATGGAAAGGTAAACTGCATTACCATGTGCTGTGGGACTCGTCATGGCCCTTCGTGCGCCAGAAGCAGTTTAGTCATGCTGGCCACATGGCCCAAAAAGCTGTCTGGACAAACACCGGCTCCCTTGGCCTGAAGTGAGATGAATGCTGCACCCCATAGTCAAATTTGACTGGACTCAACCATGCAGCGGTCCTTTACCTTTACCCTTAGTACTACTAGTGCTTATTATTTATATACCACTTTGGAATTTTAAAAATGCTTTGTGTACTCTAAGGTGGTTTGGATATTATGATAAATCCATAATTAATAAATAATAAATCAGCCCTGTATACCTGAAGGAGTGTCTCCACCCCCATCATTCAGCCCAGACACTGAGTTCCAGCACTGAGGGTCTTCTGGTGGTTCCCACACTGCAAAAAGTAAAGCTACAAGGAACCAGGCAGAGGGCCTTGTCGGTAGTGGCACCCACCCTGTGGAATGCTCTCCCATCAGATGTCAAGGAGTTGAGTAATTATATATATTTTAGGAGACATCTTAAGGCAGCCCTCCATAGGGAAGTTTTTTAAGGTTTAAGGTTTTACTATGTTTTTATATATGCTAGAAGGTGCCCAGAGTGGTTGGGGCAACCCAGTTAGATGGGTGGGGTACAAATAATTTATCATCATCATCATCATCATCATCATAACTATGGGAATGAGCTACAATGAGCTTTGGACTTCTACATTACTTTGATGAGATCAGAAGCATTTACCTAAATTTTAAAAAATTAACTACAGCTTGTCATTTCATCAAAATCCAACAAGCTATGCATAATAGTTACATAGCTGGGAACCTGTGCTAAAAAAATATTCTGGTGAATATTTTGAGGCCCTTGTAAGTCTGTTTTTTGTGTGTGCTGAAAATGTTCTCTGGAGAACATTTGGCTCAACCCAACGTATTTACACAAAAAGTCATTAGGGAGTTATGAAAATTGTGAAGGGAGCAATCAGTATGCTTAATATATGTTATTTATAATACAAAACTGACAAATATAATTTGCATGGAAAAGGAGGAATTAAATGTGCACAGCCTGTATATCAGCTTGTAATGTTACTTGTTTCATTAAGAGGTTTCTAGAGGCAAGCACTCTTTTAGGAATGTTTATGCCATCTGCAAAAATACAGGAAATGCAATATGAAAAAAATGCCTGATACAGTAATACTTATTTGTGGTGTGGTGTGTGTGAGTGTGATTTGATAGCCATACAAGGAGAGGTCCTAAGGGATCCTTAGTATGCAATTAATATTTTGGCTGGAAAAGAACCAGATTGTTTCAGCGTGCTTATATGTTATGACATCATATGCCAGTAAAATTATAATGAACAGAAATTTTGTTTGCCTCTGTGGCAAACCAAAATGAGTTTTGTAATTGTCAACAGACCATTGCGATTTATATAATTACAATGGCGCCTGATCACACCAACTTGAAGGCATGTTATGAACCCCTGTTTTTAGATGTTAAGAACTAGCTGTAAACATTTACTCATGGCTGAAACCTTGCATGCCAGGTCATAGTTTTAAAGCTGATTTCCAGCTTAATACTCTCCGTTCTTAAGTGATACTAGTGGTCTGCTAAAAATAGATGCCTATTTTAAAAATTGACTTTTTGAGCATGCTAACTGAGGGGCGGTAGTCAGTGTAAGTTATACTCAGACTAATTGAACTTAATTTAATAATTTAAATATTTAAAATATTTACAAATTGCCAATAACCATAGATCTCTTAAGTGAGTAAAGGTAAAGGTAAAGGTACCCCTGCCTGTACGGGCCAGTCTTGCCAGACTCTAGGGTTGTGCGCTCATCTCACTCTATAGGCCGGGAGCCAGCTCTGTCCGCAGACACTTCCGGGTCATGTGGCCAGCTTGACAAGCTGCATCTGGCGAGCCAGCACAGCACACGGAACGCCGTTTACCTTCCCGCTGGTAAGCGGTCCCTATTTATCTACTTGCACCCGGAGGTCCTTTTGAACTGCTAGGTTGGCAGGCGCTGGGACCGAATGGCGGGAGCTCACCCCGCCGCGGGGATTTGAACCGCCGACCATGCAATTGGCAAGTCCTAGGCACTGAGGTTTTACCCACAGCGCCACCCGCGTCCCCTCTTAAGTGAGTACCAAATAATAAAATGCAGAATAACATAAATCAAGTGTGATCAGATAAAAAAATTAGCATTCTTAAAATGCTTGTTGAAGTGAACATATCTTCATGGCATGTTGAAAGCTGTACACACACTGTACAGATTTTCTTTACCTCTATTGGGAAGGTATCCTACAGAGCAGGGCTACTGTGAATGTCTTGTGCTGAATGTAGAGAGGTTTGATTTCAGAGGCATGGGGCATCTTCAAAAGCTCAGTCCCTGGTGATTTCACTTATCTTCACTTCTATAAGGAGTGAAGCGCTCTGTAGGGTACCTAGGTTCCTAAGTTGTTTAAGACTTCATACACTAGTACTAAAACCTTGAACCTGGTCCAGTAGCATACAGGCAGTCAGAGTGGTTCCCACAGCAGTTATTTCATGCTTTCAGGAAGCTATTCCTATCAGTAATCGAGCTGCCACGTTCTGCAGCAGCTGAAGCTTCTGGAGCAGGCTCAAGGGTAGCTCCACATAAAGCACATTGCAGAATTAAGTACTGAGGCTGCCAGTGCATGGACCACTGTGCGTAAACTATCCTGGTCCCAGACTGCCCCTAGCTGTCTCACCAGCTGAAGCTGATAAAATGCAGTCCTAGCCACTGAAGACAACTGTGGTGCTAGTGATGGTGTTGGAACTAGAATCAACCCCCAGGCTACTGACTTACTCCTTTAGAAGTTCAGACCCTCTGTAGTCATTGGTCAATTTCCCAGATCCGGGGACCACTCATCCACAGTCTTGCCATGTTTCAGTCTCAGATTATTGGCCCTCGTTCAGCCCACCTCTTGAGTCTAGGCACTGATCCAAGGTTTGCACGGTTGTTGCTTTGGAAATTCACATGTATCTGTGTCTCAAGTCTGTTGTTGTTGTTATTTTGGGTAGTGAGCTATAGATGCAGAATTCAGACTTGAAATAAAGCCTGTACAGAGTGATGGTGAACCATCAGGTTCCATATGATTATTTTGGTTCCCAGACACCCCCTGTAGAGTGTCCTGGTTTTTCACTGGAAGTGTGGCATTCCCAGGCCTCTCTAGCTAAAAGAATCTCAGATGACAAAGTTGAGGAAGAGCTCAGCCTAAGGCCTTTGGAGAGCTGTTCCCATTAGGGGTTGAAAAACTGGGTTGAAAAACAGCAACATTGTGACTTGGTGTTAGGCATCATCTCCTAGAGATTTCTGGGCTGCCTACAATATACAGTGTGTGTGATTTGGATCAGGGAGCTCCAACTTCAAATCTCCACTCAGCTCTAAATCTTACAAGGAAACCTTGAACAAGTAGCTATCTTGCAAATTTATTGTGATGATAAAATTTAGAGAAACCCACATTTGCTGCCTTGGAAGAACTGTTTTTCAAACTACATTTGTACCCTGCATTTCCTTCAAGTAGTTCAAGGCAGTGCACATAGTCCTTTCGCCCTGCTCATTTTATCCTCTCAGCAACCCTGTGAAGTAGATGGGGCTGAAAGAGAATGACTTGGCCAAGATCACACAGTAAGCTTTGTAGCTGGTAGAGATTTGAACCTGAACCTCCCCTGTCCTAATGAGACACTCGAAAGGTGTGATATATAAATAACCTATATGAACAAGGTATTTTTGTTCTTACCACTTGCTAAAAAATTCTAGATACCTTTGAAAGAGGATCCAACCAAACTTCTGTTTGATTGCAGTCAAGCAATCAAAAAATCTTGTCATACACCAAGATATAATCTAGAGAACAACAGTCAGCTGATACACAGTCAAAAATGAAAAGGAGGGCATGTTTTAAGGAAAGTAAGCTTTAATCCCCACAGTGACTAGATCTCAAGCTACATAACAGGAAGGAAAAAATTTACCTTGGCTCTGAATGTTTCTGTCTTGTTCTGGCATGCTTGAGGTGACAGCAGGCTACTTCATTTTGTTAGCTGTTTTCCCTTCCTTTCGCATTTGTCATAAGTATAATAGCTCTCCCGTATTCTCAGAATATATATATTAGTTCTTAGGCTGCAGTCCTAAACATGCTTACTTTGGGAGTAAGTCCTATTGAATACAGTGGGACTTGCTTCTGAGTAAACATGCGTATGATTGTGCAGTTGTTTATTTATTTATTATTAAAAGCATTCCCAATGTATTGAGAGTGTTTTACAGACTTCTTGGTTCATTATATTTAATATTATTTAATAAAATTTATATACCACTTGATTATAGAAAGAAACCTCAAAGTGGTTTATAGAAAAATAAAATTATCATTAAAAAAATATAAACCATAATTTAAAACATACAGAAAGTGAAAACCCACAAGATTCCAAACAACATGTTTGCGATTCACAAAATACACTTGGAACTCTATAGGGAGAATATAGTTGGGGGAGCTTTGTGAAGCAGACAACTGGCATTGAGGAAACTGTTAAGTGTCACCTAACACCATTTTCCTGCTGCACATTACTATCTGCCAAAGTTACATTGGGGGGAGGGATGTAGCTGAATGTTATATGCAGTTCTATGTAGATTTGCATGTAATTTCCAGTTTGCTCTGCAGAAGATTTTACTATTAATAAGTATTTATATAGTGTCATCAGTGTATATGGCAGTTTACCACATAGAAGAGGGCAGGTCCCTGTCCTAAGGATCTTACCATCTAAAATACAACACACTGGAAACATCAGAGGAAGGGAAAGCAGTGAGTGGTAAGGCAGCTTTGCTGTGTGTAGTTTTTGTAAGTTAAAACAAATTATTTTGCATTTAAAACACGTTTTGACATCTGCTGTGAGGTCTATCCATGGCAACTTTTTAATCAATTAGAAGGCTTTTAATTGGTTTACCTAACTAATAAATTGACTAAAAGTTGTAGCTAAATGTTAATACTGGCTTTTTCAAATATAATTTACATACAGTGTTTGCAAGTTGTTTGGTGTGTGAATTTGACTCGCAAGAAGACTTAATGTTCCCATAACATTTTTCCTAGATATCACTGCCCTGTGCCTAAGATTTTCTATGTCCAGTTGACTGTGGGTGACCATGAATTTTTTGGTGAAGGGAAGACTCGCCAAGCTGCTAGACACAATGCTGCCATGAAGGCTCTTCAGGCTCTTCAGAACGAGCCAATCCCCCCCAAATTACCTCAGGTTAGTGATTCGCGCCTTCGCTTCTTAAAGCCATAGTAAGCAAGATCTCCAGATTTCCTTGGTCAACCTTTTTATATCAGCTCTATTTAGCTTGTAGTAACTGAGGCCATCAACACATTTTGCTTCTTAAAAAGTAAAAAAAAACAACCCATCCTAATTAGGGATGGCATGGGATCTCAGCTGGGGAGAGCTTGAAATGAATAATGTGACCTTCTGCTCCTTGAAAAGTTTTACCGCATTTCAATTCTGGCCCAGTCCCCTTTGTGCTGAACCAAACTAGAAAAAGAGGTTTTCAGCCTGCCTCTCCCACTTCCCTATCAGCCCCCCCCCCCAACACATCCCCCAAGCCCCGCAACCTTGCTAAAAGCATTACATCAGGGACAGAAGGTTCATCGAAATGAGAGAGATCAGATGAGGCCTCATAAGGATATCATACATGAAGCATAGTTTCCTGTTGCCCTTCAACATCATTAGTATTATCACAGTGACTCCAGTGCTTGGATCAAACTCTATGCACTATGATTTCTGCCTATACTACCCTCCGTTTGCTGCCCCTGCATCATATGCTACACCATTCTTAAGGGCTTCCCAATCATGTAGAAGCAGATTGGGTGATAGGGATGCCGAGGAAATCCTTTTCCGCAATGGAATTAAAATCCAGCCCGTTGACTCTCTTGTTAAGGTGAGAGATGGAATTCTCCATGTAGCTCTATTATTGTTGATGTTCTTATCTCTAGAAAAGTGCTTTACTTAGAGTAGTTAGGACGTATTCCAAATGGTTGTGCGTCATTGTTATGGAAGACATTGCATTGCTTAAGATTGTGTGACTCCTTTTCTTGTTATGGTCTAAAGCAGCCATGGCCAAGGTGGTACCTTGCTGGCTGGGACTGGTGGTGGGAGTTGTATTTCAAAACATCTGGAGGCACCAGTTTGGGCAAGGCTGCTGTGTTATGCAGTAGACCAGAAAACTAATCACTCAGGAAAGTTAAAAAAGAAAAGACCCCAAGTCTCTTGAAAAGAAATGCCAAATATTTGAGAGAACGGGAGTGTAGGTTGTATCTTATCACCAGTAATACATATGTATTACCCAGCTGAGTGCTGTGACAGTCACACCTGACAGTCAACCCTATAAACGATGAGCCATCCATTGCAATTCATATTCTGGGAAAATACCAGCTTTGATGCACCCTGGAGGAAAGATCTCTAATTCTACACTTACATTCCCTGCAACCAAAGGGTTGCAGAAGTGCCCTTATTTGTCTCTCTCAAAATAAAATAAAATAAAAATCATACATACTTAGTTCTAGTTTAGCTAAACCTGACTCCTTACCCTGAGGAATCCCCCCCCCAAAAAAATAACTCCACATTTTCCAAATGATGACATTTTGATATGAAATCTTGTGCATGTGAATGAGATCACAAAGTCATTTTGACTGAGCTTCTGAACAGCTGTCAGATGGTTTTAGGCTTTCAGTCTATTAGTCCCTTGGTATATCATTAGTTTGCTCAGTCTTGCAGTTGTAAGAGTCAAAACTTTCATTATTCAACAAAATGCAAAAAAAAATAATAAATAAATTATGTAAAAGTAAATGAACATATAAAAGCTGGTTGAAATCTAAATTGCAGATTGAAAGGTCTGGAATGATAGGATAGGTAAATCTAAAGCACAGCTAGAGTTCACCTAATTGAGGCACAAGATGCCCAGTTAAAACTGCAGGGCGGGGTAAAACAGATCAAGACCATGGCATGAGGACAGAATGGCATACCACTGGCACCCCCGCCATGCCATATTCCCAATTTAATTTCCCCCTGAAGCTGCTAGTTGCTCCATAGAAGTAAACACAGAGATGTGACGTTTTATCATGGGGAAAACAGATTCAGTAGAGGGGCAGGTGATTTAAAATGGGCATGGCACAGGCAAAGGAATTAACCCTTTCCTTCCCTGGCACTATAGCCCTGGTTGGCCCTGATTGGCCATGGGTAGCTTAAAAGGCAGAAAGCACTGAGTGATCACTCTTAGTCAGAAGATACAGAGGATGTGTTTTCAACAACACCACTCCTTTATAGATAAAAATCTATATAGAGCAATTGTATTTAAGCATTGAGTATATGTGGCATAATCCTACAAAGGATAGCTCTGACTAAAAATCTTATGCATGCTTACTAGGTAATCAGACCTAGAAGACCCTAAGCCCTGGAATTTGGTTACTAACTAGCATGTAGAAAATCAGTTTGCATGCATAGGCATTGGACAACAGGAATTTAAATCCCATAGATTTCAGTCTGACTTAGTTAAGAACAACACCTGCTGCACTACATCCTTGGTGATTTTCCTTTCATTGCTTTCAAAATGTCAGACATGTAGAAATAAGCTAATGTACATGAAAGAAGCAGTGGTGTAAGGCAGACTATGCATTATATCACACAATATAATACTTTGGGATGAGGGGAACGTTCTACTTTCATTCTCTAGCATTTCACACTGCCATTTTCCTAAAAGGCTCTAACAGTAGAGCTAAATGGTCTCTGTGCAAGACCTTGAGGGGGCACTGACAGAGAAGATAGCAGTGGGCTGCATAAATCTAAAGAAGTGATTCTTTTTGTTACCACTGCTGATCTCAGCACAAAGGGTTGTCCATGACTCCTGCTCATATAATAACGCTTACTATTTGCATATTTCAAATATTCAAAATGTCACAAATATTCTCTCAATAGTCCTTATAACATCTCTGAAATCCAGAATTATTATCCCCACAGGGCCTTGTGACTACCACTGTTGTTGCTCCATTTCTAGACATAGAATCATAAAATCCCATAGAATTGTATGAAAGGGACCCGGAGGGTCCTCTAGTCCAACCTCATGTGATGCAGGAATCGCAACTAGATCGTACATGACAGATGGCAACCCAATCTCTGCTTAAAAACCTCCAAGGAAGGAGAGTCTACCACCTCTCATGGGAGTCTGTTCCACTGTTGAACAGCTCTTACTATCAGAAAATTATTCCTGATGTTTAGTTGTAATCTCCTTTCTTGTAACTTGAATCCATTGGTTTGGGACTAGAGCAGGAGAAAACAAGCTTGCCCAACTTCCCTGTGACAGCCCTTTGGCTATCATATCTCCTTTTTCCCAGGCTAAACATACCCAGTTCCCTCAACCATTCCTCGTAAGGCTTGGTTTCCAGACCCTTAATCATCATGGCTGCCCTCATCTGCACATGTCTTTACACATATTTACACATATATACAACCTGAGCTTACACTGGAGGGGCTCACAGCATTAACACTCCAAAAGGTCTTGTTCCTCCATTGGTCACAGCCTTGGACTCCAGCAGAAATCGAGCTTGGACTCCAGCAGAAATCAGTTTTGTAGCTGGTCAGAGTAGTCACAAAACTTTTCAGCAAGAAACAGGGCAGCTGAGGTGGTAGACCGTGTGCACTGTAGAGCTGCAGATAGATGAAAAGTCCCCCTACGTGCTGTGGCATGTTAGGCACAAGCTATGTACTAAACAAACAAGAGCCTTCTAAACATTGGACAACGTTGGACACGCAGAGTCTTTTAAGGCACTGGATGTTGAGACTTTATGGGTTGAATCTTCATTGTGTCAGTTTGAGGAAAGCACAACACAAACAGCAGTGAGGAAAACGAGGAGTCCATGGGAACATGAACCTGCATTCATGAAAGAACTGCTGTACAGCTGCCAAATTATTCCTGCCAAGCAGCCAAAGTGAGGCCTGAGAAGGGAGTACATAGCCAAGAGCTTTACTACTGTGATGAGACTCACACGTAAACCATGGATCTTTCGGAACCACCAGTCATCCATCCATCCCCTTTCCTTTATTGCTTTTTCTTGGTGGTAAGGAAGCTTATGTGAAAGAGTCTCAAGGGTTATTGCTGCTCAGTGCCAATAACTATAAATAATGCAGGAGAGTACTTGTGTCCCTGTTTAGCCTCTGTCTGCTTTTATAATGTAATAATTTGAGGGTAAAGGAATACATTGGCTCACCAGTTAAGCTTTTGTCTGACCATTGAGTAAAGTGCAGCTGATGGCTCATAGATCAACATTTGCTTTGCTTCCTGCTGCGGAAGCCTTATGCAGACACACAACCTAACCATTGTTGATTTTTCTGAATTCTAGATTAAGGATTATGGATGAATTCCTAAACTATTTAAAGTACTGTCCACAAATTAGGAAGCATACCCCTGGTTTGAAGTGAGTTTTCAGACCACGATTGGTGTTAACCATGGCTATGTTTTATGGCTGCGCTGGCCAAACTCTGGTTAAAGGCAGTTTGCACTCCCACTCTATCTCTCCCCGTGTAGACAGGCTGACAATGTTTATCTGTACAGTGGTACCTTGGGTTACATACGTTTCAGGTTACATACACTTCAGGTTACAGACTCCACTAACCCAGAAATAGTGCTTCAGGATGAGAACAGAAATCGTGCTCCGGCAGCGCAGCAGCAGCAGGAGGCCCCATTAGCTAAAGGGTGCTTCAGGTTAAGAACCGTTTCAGGTTAAGAACGGACCTCCAGAACGAATTAAGTACTTAACGCGAGGTACCACTGTACTGGTCACAGACTAAATCTGTGTTCTTGCCTTCCAACAGCATACTCTTTACAGAAATTAGTGACTGAGCCTTCAGCCTGTTGTTTGGGTTGGACTTTTGTGAACAAGCAACCCATCCACACAAGAATTTAAAATTAACTCCATGCTCTGAAAGAACAGGACCATTTTTCTTTTTTTACCCAGGATCAAGCCACCTCTGCTTGATCAAAGTGGCTGCAAGTGTACTTGTTTGCATACACATTTTAGTGAATATGCTTCAGGGTTTTGTTTTGCTTTAATCAAAATTTCTTATTTTGCTTGACCAGAATGGAGAGCCAGGTAACGAAATGGAAGACGAAAAAGATGCAAACAAGTCAGAAATCAGTGTAGTATTTGAAATTGCACTGAAGCGCAGCATGCCTGTCAGTTTTGAGGTAAGTTTGACATTGTATTCTGCTGGATATATAATATCTGGGAACGGGGGAGAGGGAGAAATTCCTTTGCCCTCCCTACAGGCACTTTGTCAAATACAGTGCTACTAGATACATGTTTATTGAACATGCATACAAAAGAGAAAAATAATAGGTTGGAGCCATACTTGTCCTGACCAGAGTTCTGTTCAGAGGAAGTTCACACTGTTGGAAGGGAGTAGGAGGCTATTTTCACTAGCACCCCCCCTTCAGCTTCCTGTGCCTTCCCTCAAATGGAGGGTGGAAGAACGTTTTGGGCAGGGGGAGTTCTGAGAGCTGCACAGGGATAGAGCCCTTCTGTTCTCAAATCCAACCCAAATGACAAGTAATTTCTATTAATATTAAATTAAATATAATTACCGCATTCTGTCCCCCCCCCGAAGCTATTTGCTCCATTTTAGAGAGTCCTTACCATTAGTTTTTTGTTTCTGCTTTTCCTCCTGCAGTAGATACAACACTGAGCAGTCAAAATGTGCTTTGAACTCCTCTTGGTTTAAATCTTTATTTACAGACAGTCTATTTGTTTCTTTTTGCGTGGAGGTAGAGATATGTTTTTGCCTGGTGCACCATGCTTCATTGATGAACTACAGTATATATATTTTATAGTTACTATTTCTTATTTAAGTAACATTTTCCTAGACATTGCTGTTTTTATACCTACACCAACTGTTTGAGGTGGGCATTGGCTGAGGGTTCCATATCCAGTTGCAGCACTCTGTTTAATAACGGAGCACCCTGACTAAAATGCTGATTAAATTGGCTCATTTGTTAGAGAGTGAAGGGTGGAGTGAAGGAGCTGGGCCAAATATACAGATACCTGCTTATTTTATCTTCCTAAGCAATAACCGCTTCCGATCTTTGCCTCTCAACCTTCAGCAGAGAGCTCTGCTGCCCTGGATCTGAAGGCCTATGACAGGAAGGTAGCGCTCCTGCCATGTGGTTCCCAAGAGGCTCTGGCTACTTGGCTCAATTGAGAATAATGTTTCACATTGTCTAGCAGACAAGGAACAGGTATTCTATGAGTTTTTGTTAAAAGTTACTTTTGCCAAGATGTGTGTGGGTATCCAACTAATTGGTTCCATCAGCCTAAGGATCCAGAGAGTTGGAGGAAACCTAGAACAGATTTAGGGGCCTCATGGTGGGAGGAGAAAGGGGAAAGTTCCATTGCACAAGCAGAAATACTTGCTCAGATGGAACGAATATGTTAGATACTGAGAGACATGCCAAGGCTTACTTGGGAGTAGGTCCTATGGAGATCAGTGGATTAGATGCAGACTTAAGTTGGTTGCATGTAGTACCCATTGAAACCAGTGGGTTAATCGTTGATTAATTTCTGTCATGTTGTTTTTGGTGCAACTAACTTTCCTATCCTAACCCCACTTACCTGGCAGCAAACCCCATTGAATTAAATAGGATATAGTTCTGAGTAGACATAGTTAGGATTGTACTATTACTCTGGATCCAAACCAATGTGATTTATTCTGAGTAAGCGTTTTTCAGATCATGCAATACATCAGTCTTGTGAATTAAGTCTGCTGAAGTTACTAGGTGATAATAAAAAAATAATAGTAGTAGCCTGTTGTGAGTTGGTTAGAGAGATCCATCCATCCTGCAGCTGTCCACTGCATTTCTGTGCTGGGCACAGATGTAGGTTCCCCCTTCTCTTGTAGCACACTTGGTTTCTATTCTAGGTATAGGCGAGAGACCAATATGCCATACCTCCTTGCTTGCATGGAATTCCATAAACTCACCTGCATGGAGTTCCTTGTCATCTGTGGCTACTTAACTACAAAGCTGTTATCAGTGTCAGATGGGGTACAGAGGGAATAGGGGCATGGGATATAACAAGCAAGATGGGAAAGGCAAAAGAAGAAGCAGAGAAACTGTTTCTTTGCAGCAGGTTACTCAGCTACAGAAAGACAGACAGATATTGCAGCCTGAAATTACCTGACTTCCTGGCATAGGCAATCCAGTTTTCAGCTCCCCACCCAGACCTGGCAGTTGCTGCAGTTGATTCCTTTGGCCTACATCCTCAGTCATGATGTTGAGCTGCACCACCCTTCTGGCTCTGGCAGGATGGAGTAGGACAGTGGCAAGGGTGGGGAAGCACCAGCAAATGAAGATGCACTTGCATGCACCACTGCCACCACCAATCCACTGCTTCCGTTGCCACTGCCTTCCGCAGCCCATACTGATCCTGGCATGCAGCAGTGCTATCACAGCTGCAGGGGTGGTGCTGTAGTGGTGCCTCACATCACACACCACAGCGAACAGAAATAGGGCCTACACTCCAGGCAACAACATGCCGTAAATTCAAATAGATGGTGCTACTACCTGTCCTCGGAACAGAGAGGGTAGAAGTCTGTTTGATCCCCACTAACTGAAGATGGAACAGTCTGGCATTCCTACCTATTCCCTTCATATCCCTTCTCTAGAAAATGAGTTACTGCTGCTCTCCTGGGCTCCTACTCTGTCCTTAAGAACACCAGATAAAGCTTTATAAGAGGCTTCCTTGAATATTTTGCTCTCTGCAACATTAGATGGTCTCAAGTTGTACCCTCTCTTTTGTATCAGCCTCCTGCAAATTCATGACAAAAATTTGTTGATAACTCAAAGCACTTCACCTCTGAGGTAAAAATCTTGCAAAGAAAAGGTAGCATAATCACTGTCAGAATTTAGGTTTAACCCAGACCCTATATTTGGAAACAATGCAGTGACTCATTATTTTGTAATAGGCCACAGGATTTGGTGTTTGTAATAGGATTTTAATTTAGGAACTGCCGGTATTATTTTGTATCAGGCATGCATTAAAGCTTTCAGATGTCTTTGTTCACATGATAGTTGCAAAGCAGCCCTCATTTTCTTTGGGTTACAAAAACCACAGACAACATTATATCATTGCTCTTATGTAAGCCAGCAAACAGTTAAAGATATTTTGTGCTTCGTGTAAACAACTTTTTAAGACTTGCACAATATCTGGAGAATGGGTGGGGTGTGCAATGTAACTAGGAGCCAAGTTCTGCCCTCTGATGTCAGCAGCACTGCCTGAGGGCAAAATCTTGCCCTAAATATTTAGCCCAGAGGGATTACAGTGTTGCCTAATCCCATTCACTGTGCTTGATGAAGTGGAGTTAGGGTTTGTTATCTAACATCTTTTAGAAACATTGTAAAACGCTTTAATGAGAGATGTGGTATTGGAATAAAACACTTAAAGATCAAAGTTTTACTCTAGTCATATTCTCCAGCTGCCTATTGATGCTGTTCTTCTAAGAACATAAAAGGAGCCCTGCTGGATCAGACTAAAGGTTCAACAAGTCCAGCATCCTGTTTCTCACAGTGGCCAACCACTTGCAGGGCCTGAAGGCAATAATCCTCCTCTCTTGCTACTCTCCGGCAACTGGTATTCACCATGAAGAAGAAGAAGAAAATGGATTCAATTTATTACTCCACCCTTCCTCCTGAAAGATCCGGGGGGGGGGGGAGGGGAGGTGCCTCCGTTTATGGAGGCAGATTATAGCCAGCATGACTAATAACCCTTGGTAGATCTATCCTCCAATAACTTGCCTAATCTCTTTTTTAAAGTTGTCAGAGCTGGTGGCCACATACTTGAGTTGCCATTCTTGCTGTTTCCAGCTCTCCAGTTAGTCATCATCCATGTGCCACACAGAGACACACAAAACGGGGGTGGGGGGGGAGGGGAACCAGGAGCATACATCACAGGTGCTTAAGTAACAATGCTCAACTTAAAGAGGAAGGTACCGTGCGCAAGAGATACCAAGAAGCACAGTGTGTGCGCCCCACAGCTGCTGCTTTGAAATGCGCCACACGCACTCATTTTGCAGGTTTGTATAGGTCTTGTGTCATGACCTCAATGCTCACCCTACTCATTGGCTTGGTAACTGTATGAGCATCGTGGTGGAGCCCCTGAAGGAGAAGTAGCATTTACCACCAGAGCGGGCAGTGTGGAGGGCCATTCCTTTTCGGTGCAAAACAAAACACATGGGACATATGTGCTCTAGTGCCAGAGTGAGACCTCGCATTTGTCAAGGAAAATAAAATTTTTAAATAAGGAAGCATTGTGGAAATGACAGCTGAGTGGTGTGAAGAAACGGAGCATCTTATACAATGTTTTTTTTTTTTTAAGGGAGAAGCAAGCATCCATGTGACATGTTTACCTATCCTTTTGTCATATCCAAAAACAATCTCTCTCTATATATATTTAAAAAACCTATTTAGAATAGCACTTGGCCAGATGGGGAAGGTGGTGCAGGGTGGGGGTGGGGGAGTGTGTTACTTGTCACCAGTTATGTAACAAGCATTGTCCAGTAGTTCCCCATGGCAAAAACACAGCAGATGATGCACATAGTCAACGGTGCTGGAATGCTTACGAGTAAAGCCTTAGTAGCCGTTTCTGGCTGACAACTACACTCAAAGTTCCATTTATTATTGTGAAACGCTGGTAATGTTGACAGATTCCGCACATTTCAAGTTACAGCAGAAGCTTTATTTTACAACTAAATTTAATATTTCCAATGACTGTACTGTGTATATATTCACTTATGCTGTGGCATTGTTACTGCGGCATTCCCTTACCAATTGTGATATTTTGTCATTTATATAGGGGCCTAACACGGTGTGCTACATATCCAGTGGAACAACTCATTCTCTTTACAATGGAGTCTGGAGTAGGGCCTAAAAGCCAGTAAAGTGAGCATACTTAGCTTCTCCTACCATTTTTCTGTTAGGCACCACGAGGGATGTTTCCCTATAGACTGAAAATTCTGAGACCAACGTTGCAATTCATCTTTGCTGTGAACAGTGGCCACCACCTTCCCTTTTCTGTACAAAGCAACTAATCAAAATCTAGTTTAATTTTTAATATAGTTTATTTATTTTTAAAATTTCCTATAGATTGAGTTAGCTGTTGTCAGTGATATGAGTACCCATCCATTTCTGGAAATATATAGTCAAAGTACTTCCCTTTTGTTTGGCTTGTGGCCATTATAAGGAGCGGGGGGCAGACAGCCATGCACAGCCAGAAGTTACTCGAGTTCTCCATTGCAGCTTTTGCTGAAGAGGCAAGTCACATTTTGTACTGCAATAAGTGATATCTTTTCAGCGGCAGGAGTGGCTTCCTGTGTCATGCGCATACTTGTTCCACATATGCATATGGTGTCATGCAGCAGGATTTGTACTTTGAACAGTTTTGCAGAATCAAGGCAAAAATCTCAACATTACCACAACATGTAAATAATACTCAGGGTAGAGCTACATATTACCTTGGAAAGCTCATGTTTGCTAATATGAGCGGAGAGGCATTTATAGGGGAGAATCAGTGGAAAGCCCACTGAGTATTTTTAGTCTTCGCTGGTCTTTTATTACCATTTCAGAGTCTTTAAAAATGGCCAGGCATGGGTGCTGGACACGCATTGGTTCGCCATCAAAAGACAAGTCTCTGAATTCACTCTGTGCTCCTCATAGCTCCCCTCACAACATATCTTTGAACAAATTGTTTTACAATTATAAGTCGCTTTGAGGCAGTTTGTGTAGTAAGCAATAGATAAATGCAATAAATAATAACAACTCACATGTCCCAACTCATTTTATTCCATTGAACACACTGACTCTTAGAACTTTGCTTTTATGTTATCTCTGTTTCACACTCTCTTAGCTGTACGTTGTCTTTCCAAAGCAAGTAAACGGTCTGAGGGGATGGTATAAGTAGTAGGTGATAATTTTTTTGGCAACATTTGCATATAACGTCCATGTATTCAGAGCACTTCACATGCACTGTCTAGTTGTAATCCACACAACAGCCCTGTACATTATGTCAGCAATCTTATCCTCACCATCCCCACCATATTGCAGACAGAGAACTGAGGCCTAATGCCACCTAGAGAATTCATTGGAAGAGGCAAAGTTTGAACCCGGGACTTCCTGATTCATAGTTCAGTCTCTTCATCTCTGTGTTGCACTGGCTCTCTCAGTAGAAGTCAGTGGGATTTACTGCCGAATGAGCTTATTGCGATCAGGTTTTTATGCAGATTGGATTCTTATAAAAAGTTATAATCTAAGAAAGGGGTTGTTTGGTTTGAATGAAAATCCACAGGGGGTAAAATTTTACTCTGTGACATAATATACATTATCAAGCCTTCTTTAACACACCTGGTTGTTAATCTTCCTATTCCTGCTCACCGTATTTCCATACAAATAATTATAATAAGGACAAATTTATCTATTAGAAATGAATCCTATAATCATTTCATTTGCATGTCCTGTCTTGGCTGATAGGTAATAAAGGAAAGTGGGCCACCGCATATGAAGAGTTTTGTTACCCAAGTGTCAGTGGGAGAATTCTCTGCAGAAGGTGAAGGAAACAGCAAGAAACTGTCAAAGAAGCGAGCCGCAATAGCTGTCCTGCAAGAACTACGGAAACTTCCCCCTCTTCCTGTGATCGAAAAGCCAAAGCTTCATTTTAAAAAACGCCCCAGAACAATGTTAAAGGTAATGATGCATTCGAATAATAGAAGTTGCCAAACTTAATGCTTTCATTTGCCTTTTCTGGTTTGCAACGTATGTAGTGCAATTTTTATTTTGCTTAGGAAGATACACCTGTGGCTTTTTTTTAAAGTTGAGGATTACTTTTAGTCACTTCCACAGAACATTTTGCTGGTTTGCATATGCATCTCATTCTGGATCTGACTTCTGCTCGCACATACAGTTCTGGAACTCCATGGGTAGAGAGCAGTAGTACAGGGGAGGAAAACGTCTGGGGGAAAGCATGTGACAAGCGAAGGTTAAGCACCCCATTCCATTCTGCCCCTTCTCCATTACAAACAGCCCTTTGAAAGGTTGCCATGTATCTTACAGTTGGGCCCAGGAAACAGCTATTTCTATACTAGAATATTTTGCCTTAAATTGCAAATAGTACTAATGCCAAAAACATAATACTGTATGATACAATATATGTTATGCTATAAACCCAGACATCATTACTGGGTTTTTAAACATTTGCTTTTCATTTAAGACAAACCTAATTATTGCAAATAGTAATAAAGTGACCTTTTGGTAAGCTAATCATTTGCCTTTCCCCCGTTTTATTCACTTTAAATAAAGATAAAGGACAGAACAGAGCTTTGTATTTCAAAAGTTAGGTAGCTGTTGTTAATAATAGGTGTGCTTGCTATAACACACTGGTGCTTCTAGCTCTGTTCCTTCCCAAGCGTGTTTGTGCCACCAGACAGCAGTCCTCGTATAAAATCTATCCATTTGTTTTTGCTGCCTTTATGATACCCATTTGATGAGTAGCTTTGTTTGTGCTATTTTTGCCTTTATCATGTTTTTTAAAAGATGTTCCAGTGCTGAGACAAAGTAGTCCAGCTGCATCCAGTTAGATTGTTATGGGCTCATAAAGTTTATAGACAAAGCTGAGCAATACTCCTTGGATCATAGCAAGAGTAAAATGCTCGTTGCAGCCTTGTCATCTGCCCGATACTGCTGCACCAATCTAGCTATGAAAACAGCACTTGAAAAGCTAATTTGGCGGGCTGGACCAGATGCTCAGTGGCAGGCCCAGACCCTGGAACCAAGGTCACCTGTGAAGAGCTGCAGAGTGGTAGTGGGGCAGGGTTCAATTTTCAGTAAATTGACGGGTGGAAGAAGTGCTTAATTGTTCTCCTGCCAGCTGCTTTCCCTCCCAAGAATGCCTTGCACCCTATTGCCTTATTATTTATAAATTTCAGCTATAAATTCCTTCACACGAGGAACCCCAAAGCAATTTACACTATAACATATATAAAGCAGACACACACACACACACACACAGTTAAAACAATTGCATGTATAAGAAGGGTTTTTAAAAAACGATTATAAACACGAAATCAGTTTGAAACTGCACATACATAAAATCAGTTCAAATCCAAGACAGATACCAGCTTGGATAACATTTTTTGAAGGTTTGTGGACAAAGGAACATCTTTAGCAGGCACCAAAAATACTATGGAAAAGGTGGCCCAGGGGCTACTACTATGCTTTTAAGCAACTGGGGGTGGAGCCTTAAAAGTACATTCAGGACCTGGAATGATTGTTTGGATCTAGGATTCTGCAAGAACAAAATCCTTGAACCCAGTGATCTGTCCATGGTCCTGTAAGGCTTTGATCTGACTCTTGCTCCTGAACTTCAGACCTACCGTATATTGGCTGCCTGCTAACCTACTGGTGTCATCTACCTGCCCTCCTCCTTGATCCTGGTTCTCACTATCTTCTCAGAGGTTTCCTTGGCTACTTAGCAGCAGGACAGTCTCAGTCTAGGAGAGACCTGCACATTGCGGAGCAGTGAGCCAGACAGGCCCAGAGGAGAAGCCCGCTACCTTGACACAGCCTTTGTCTGCTTGGGGGGAGGATCCAGAGTGAGAGGCTAGAAGAGAAGGGGAGCAGTGGTCAGTTCCAGCAACATTGTCAGCTGAATAAGTCGAGCCTGAGTAACTCTGCTTTGTTGTTACTTTCTGTAAATAAAAGCTAATTGCATTTCGTGCCTCACGTTCTTCCTGCCCTGTGGATGACCTGTGTGTGCTGACAGCACCTTGAAACAGGGAGAGGTCTTTCGTGTTACCTAGAACTTGATTTTTTTATTATAATTTTATTAAGATACCAAGGATTGAACCTCAGACGTTCAGCACACAAAGCATGTGCCCTCCCTAAAAGGAGAAAAGGCTCATGGAACTACAGTGGAACAATACATGTTTGTCTACTAAATGACGGGAGGGGGGCAGAAATCCAGGTGATTTTGAGTCAAATTATCTTTGATATATATTGATGAAATTTGTCAAAGTTAGCTCCTTCACACAGTCTTGGAATCTAAGACTTTGTGTCTGAAGGAGGTGTAAACTTCTGTTCAGGATTTTTACATTAGTTAACCAAAGATTGCTCTTAGCAGTGAATCCAAAGAATCAAATTTCCACGGATTGAAAGCTGGTTTTCTTTGCTCACACTTTAAAATAATCACTACTTAGAAGTTGTGTGATATAACTCTTTGATTCTCACTGCAGGAACTCACTGCAGATCCAGGTCCTCGTTGCCTTATAATTATCATGTCCATAAGTACTTGTTGAATGGTAACCAACCCATCCATCAAAACTGTTTTTTCTGTTATAGGATACTAGTGTGCTTTCTAGTGGTGTAATGAAGCTTCTTTCTTAACCTCCTAAATTCCTGTGAGCTCAAGTTTCTTAAATGGAGTGTTTATTCATGGTGGCAGTGGATTTATTGCTTCTTCTAGGATTCATGAGCTTCAGTCTAGAGGGGCTGGTCCTGATTTGTGTATTCATCCGAAATTCCTCCTGAAAGCGGGGAAAGGGCTAAAGTTAGACTTATCTGCATTAAATCTGATCAAACTCAGGTGTTGTACAAGTCAGCCATATGCCATCCTCTATATAATTTGTGAAACATTACCACTTCGGCTCAGCATCATAAAAACGATCTTTTTAGCTTCTCATCTCCATAAAAAATTTTGTAAGCATCCCTTCCCTACCTGATTTTATTTTATTGGGGTGGTTTGGGCAGGGGGGGGGAGGGTCAGGAGGAAAATAATTATGCAGTAAAGTAGTTAAAACTATTTCACCATGAATGATGTTTCCTTGCACCTTGTTAAGTTGCATGCAGCAATGCAAAGCAGGTGCTTTCAGAATTCAGATTCTTTCAGCACAGTTACCCAACTTACAAGCTCTAATTACTAAAGAAAATCACAAAGCTAGATTTGATGAAAGGCAGCCCAAGCAACAGCAAACAGTTAAATCTGGAGGGTTTGGCTATAAGCTGATTTAGTTTTACTGAAGCTGGTTGGCATCCGTCTGTCTCGGGAGGCAATGGAAGAGTGCCCCTTCAGGGGTGAAGCCAAACCATTGGAGAGTTAAGCTCCTGCAGTGGCTGTAGAGACCGATACGAGAGAGACACATTTGTTGCAGCTGTCACTATTGGAAGCGATTTACTGAAGCTATTAGAACAACTTATCCATAAATTTGCTAAATGTTTATCATTTGGATTAACAGATGATAGCCCATTTCTGATAAATATACTCTATTAGTATTGTTTGGACAATGAAGAATAAGACTTCAATATTTGAGGCCCTGACTCTCAGAGAACAAGCTGACCTAAAGAAACTGAGGTGGTCAGAGAGGTTGTTGAACATGACCTTCAGGGATGTGATAGCAACATACCACTTCCAGGCTCTGAAGTCTCAGGGAAGATGGATGTAACTCTGAGTAAGAGAGAAATTATCCTTTGGAAGAGGGCTTTTCCTTGCGAAATGAGCAGGTCATTAACTCATGCCAAGGATATTCCTGTGAGACTTCTTGGTAGTGGACAGTTCATTCACTGGTGACATATATAGCTGTGTTTCTGATAAGCATGAAGGCAACCTGGTGACTTGCCTGCTTGGTGCAAGGGTTACAGATCTTACACGTTGCCTTGATGAGCTGGTAGATAGGGCTGGGGAGAGTTCAATGGTTGTGGTGCATGTTGGCTCCAAGGATGTGGGGAAATGTTGTTTTTCTAGGAGAAAAAAATAGATGGCTATGTAGTAGGTTGAAAGTTCAGCTCATTCAAAGTGGCTTTCTCTGAAACGCTAGCCAGGGCCTGCAAGACAGTCAGAGCTGAGGAGTCTCAGGTTATGAATGAGACAGTGGTGTCAGGAGTGGGTGTTTGGAGATGTTAGGCGTTGGGGAACATTTTGGGATGATCAGGGCATGTACAAAAAGGGATAGGCTTCATTTGAACCGGAATGGAAGTACACTGTTGGCACTTAAAATAAAAAAAAGGTGACAGAGCAGCTGGGAGAAAGCGGATAGGAGCAGAGAAGCATCCAGTTCTGGATAAGTCATCCAAAATCAAGTGTTTTTTTATTGTTCAAATGGGAGATGGGTAGAACTGGGCAGTGAGAGTGCAGTGGAATGTTATAGCAATTCAAAGAAGCCAAAGTACTGTAGGGTAAAATGTATGTACCAGAGACATTAGAAAAAAGACATTGCATTATAGATGCTTATGTGCTCATGCCAGAAGCTTCTGAGCCAAGATGGTTGAGCTGAAGTGAACATAGATATAGTGGGCATAACCTGGTAGAATGGAAGCAAACAACGGGACATCGTTATCTATGAACTTTTTAGGATGATCAATGAAGGGTGTTCTGGAAGTAGTGTCACACTGGACGTTGAATAGAGTCCAACAAGCTAGAAATCCCTAAAGGCACAGTCTGTGAGTGGCAATCCTGGGCCCCAAGGGTAATTTAGTAATGTGAACATACTATCATCCACCTGATCAAAACGCCCAGAGCAATCTTGAGATGGAAAGATAAACCAAGAAGGCATTCAAAGGCAGACATGTTGTAGCAATGGAGGCTTCAGTTACTCTCACATGGACCAGGTACATGCGTGTTGCAGTCACGACAAAAAATAAAATGCTACTAGCCAGGATGCTTGTGCACTACCTCTATTGTAAAAGGTGCTGAGAATAACAAGTGGGGAGAGAGCTGCTTATGTGCTTCCCATAGGCATCTTGTTGGCCACTGGAAGAACAGGATGTTAGACTAGATGGGCTTTTGGTTGGATCTGGTAGGGTTCGTCTTATGTTCATATAAGGGATTTTTATTTTACCATTTATTTTTCCTTATCTAAATCCTAATGATATTTATGGTTTGCATATTGGTAAGGTAGATCATATTTATTTAAGTAACTTGCACACTTTTGGTGTGTGTGTGTTTTAGTGTTGTCTTTATTATACAGTTGTTTATTGTTTAAAAGTGCAGTGACCTATAACCAAACATGTTACATTTTGAATTACTGACTAGCTTACATTTAACAACTTTCGCTTAGCTGATTTGTAGATCACTGCTGAAGTCTGTATGCAAACTTCATTCATACCTCACTTATAAATTCTTCCTTACTTTTGTGGCATAAGACCCAAACACATATGGCATTAGATAAATTATTTTGTGCCTTAATCTCCCTGCACATGTTACTGCCAGCGCACACTTCCACACTATTAGGTTTGATAGCTATCTGCATCAAGCAAGCATTTACCTTACACTTAATTTATCATGGGGGATGCTTTATATAGGCTGTCTGGGGGTGGTGGGGCGAGTGTCAACCTATCTTTCGATCTTGTCTTGTTGTGTAATGTTAGGAAAGCTAATCTCTCTGACCTTTCTCCTTTCCTGTCTTTATAAGTGGTCCAGTAAAATTCACCAAGCTCACAGTATTGTTGCAAGGACTGAAACGGACAAAACCCTTCAGAAGGGTGGGTTCCCTAAGTAGTTTCTATATTCTGTATAAATTTGGAATGATGTCTGAGGGAAACCCAAGGAGCAAGAATGCCTTGGTGCAAATCTGGGAGGTTTTATTGAGTTTGGAAAGCTAAAATGAAAAATATTTTGGGAAAGGCACTCCACAGTTCTTTGTGCAATGTAAGGCAGAGGTTAGGCAACTTTTCTGTTTTGTTTTTTTAGTGAAAGGTGGTAGGATCAGAGAAGACATCTATTCAGGCACCCCAGGCCTCAAACTCTAGAGCAAGAGAGAGCCAGAAAGTGCCTGAAACATTGTGCTGTGCAAACCGTCAAATCTTGGTTTCTAAAACTGGCTTGTTTAGACAAACAATAGCTAATACTACCACAGTTTCCTGTTTGAATGAAAAAGGAAGCTGCCATTAACAGGAAATGAAAGCAAAAACTTCTGAACTCCTCCTTGCAGTATGCATATGAGAATGTTGTGGTTATTTGAAAAAAGTTATTATACAGGTATAGTTTATTGTTCATAAGCAAGATGGGTGGATGCCACTTGTATGGCTATGTTTTCATATGATGTGTCATACCTGTGGAGATGTGTTCAGGAGTTCTCAACGGATGTAAACTGTTGGAAGTGGAATTGGTGAGAACCCACCTTCGCAAAGGAACATACTTTATAACTGTCTTCAGAACAAAGCCTGTTTCATTTCTTCCTCTCTCTTTTTAGACTGGACCAGAATATGGTCAAGGAATGAACCCCATTAGCCGTCTGGCTCAGATTCAACAAGCCAAAAGGGAAAAGGAACCAGAGTATCTTCTTATTTCAGAAAGGGGAATGCCTCGTCGCCGAGAGTTTGTTATGCAGGTGCCTCAAATTGTGTTCAATTTGGTGCTTTTTGGTGCTTTTTGCTCTACTTATTTTACTCTGACAAAATAATAAGAAGAAAAAAGATTAACACAAGTATAATATTTCAAATGTTTTAAATAATCATTTAAAACTTCTTTTGTCATTCTCTGTTCAACTTTTCTTGCTATAGAAGCAAGCTAATGAGAGGAACAGTGCTGTCATTTATTTTTTTCTCTATGTTTAACTAACCGGGACGCGGGTGGCGCTGTGGGTAAAACCTCAGTGCCTAGGACTTGCCGATCGGATGGTCGGCGGTTCGAATCCCCGCGGTGGGGTGCGCTCCTGTCGTTCGGTCCCAGCGCCTGCCAACCTAGCAGTTCGAAAGCACCTCTGGGTGCAAGTAGATAAATAGGGACCGCTTACCAGCGGGAAGGTAAACGGCGTTCCGTGTGCTGCGCTGGCTCGCCAGATGCAGCTTGTCACGCTAGCCACGTGACCCGGAAGTGTCTGTGGACAGCGCTGGCTCCCGGCCTATAGAGTGAGATGAGCGCACAACCCTAGAGTCTGTCAAGACTGGCCCGTACGGGCAGGGGTACCTTTACCTTTATGTTTAACTAGCTATCCCTGCCAAAAGGATGCATTTTTAACACACAAACCTACATGTAAAATATACATCAGTACAAGTATCCAAATGTTTCCAAATGTTTGAAACCACTGGTTATCAGATTTTGGAGGCCCATGGGCACATATGGAATTCTGAGAATGTGGTGTGGGCATCACTCACAAAATTGTTGCCCTGGGGTGTGTCATAGCATAAATGGCTGCTACATCTAAAAGATCAGAAAAAGATGCAGAACCACAAATTGTGCATATATGGAAAGCTTTAATAAAACAATGTTGGAAACAATAAACAGCCAAACATGTTCCAAGAATCTCTGTTTCCAAACATTGCTAAGTCTGGTCTGGTCTGTTGTGTTGCCTGTTGCTGGCGACATGTTGTAAATTAGAAGGAATACATCTTACATAAATATTCCTGAATTCAGTTGTTGCATTAATATACATGTATAGTCACAAGTAAAAAGATGCATTCAGAGATGGCTGGATAGTAATCATACTCTTGTTATTATTTGCTTAAATATTGTTTATCCCACTCTTCAGTCAAAAAAAGACTCCCAGAATGGCAGTACAGATAATTAAAACTAAGCCAGTCCCTGTTCAGACTTACCCTCTGAAAAGACTGGACATAAAAGGACAATGGATTTGGATGGAGAAGGAAATAAGCAAATGCATGTACAAGTTCTTCATTATAAAAATATTGAACTCAGAATGGGAAAGAACAGCTCAGTAGAGACAACTCACCAGAGAAATGGTGGAAAACACTGCACCAGACTAGTGTGATAATTGAGGCTGAACATTATCTGCAGTGTACAGAGAAGACTCAGCAAGCAGTTTATTGTTTCAAGTCTAGGGAAAAGTGAATCAGTCAATAAAGCTAAAAAAACACACCCCACAACAGTCATAAAATTGACAGCACACCCTAAACAATCTCAAAACCTCAAGAATTGTAGAACTGAGAGAGATCGCTGTTTAATAACTTGAACGGGACGCAGGTGGCGCTGTGGGTTAAAGCCTCAGCGCCTAGGGCTTGCCGATCGAAAGGTCGGCGGTTCGAATCCCTGCGGCGGGGTGCGCTCCCGCTGCTCGGTCCCAGCGCCTGCCAACCTAGCAGTTCGAAAGCACCTCCGGGTGCAAGTAGATAAATAGGGACTGCTTACCAGCGGGAAGGTAAACGGCGTTTCCGTGTGCGGCTCTGGCTCTGGCCAGAGCAGCGATGTCACGCTGGCCACGTGACCCGGAAGTGTCTCCGGACAGCGCTGGCCCCTGGCCTCTTAAGTGAGATGGGCGCACAACCCCAGAGTCTGTCAAGACTGGCCCGTACGGGCAGGGGTACCTTTACCTTTACCTTTTAGAGCAGCCCTTGAGGTTATTTCCCTCAAATCATACCCAACTGTCACATCACCCGACTTCACCATGGCTTAATCCTGCATTGATTATGTTCCCCCTTTTCCAGTGGGAAACACAGTTGTCAAGGCAGCAAGATTTCAAACCCACTCATCATTTGATGAGGTGGAGTCAAAGCCCCTTGCAAAAGAGCTCTTTGAAGCAGCACTTCTTTTATTAGGCAGGGAGAGGAGAAAGGAGCCTGCACTGTATAATGCAAGTTTCTTTGTTCTCTCCCCCACTTCCCACCAACATGCTTACTTAAAGGAGAGGCACAGAGCTACTTCAAAGGGCACTTTTGCAAAGGGCTTTAAGACAGCCCTTCCATTTGATCCTCCATTTACAAGCACCCCCTCCCCTCCTCCAACATCAGGGATGGCAAGGAGAAGTGTGGGAAGGCTCACAAAGCATAGGTCTGGCGACACTCTTTGGACTGCAGTTCCCATACTTGGGAATCCCACTCACAAGCGATTTTACAGGTGGGCAGGACAACCCACAACGTGATGTCAATATAAGGATCTAGCGTCTGGAGCCAAAAAGGTTCCCGGCCCTGTTGTATAGCTAAAACTGGTCAGATAGTTTGTTGCAGGGGGACGGAGGGAGGGCTGTGATGAAAATTGCCTTGGCTTGCCATATAAGCCACCGTTACTGGGCAGCAAAGGATGGGTGCAAGTCCAACTCTCATCTTTCTGCAGTGCAGCGCTGACTGCTGTTGGGAGAGGGGCATCCCTAGCCGTAATCAATCTAGAATATAGGAGCAAAAGGAGGCAAGCTGTTATCTGTCTGTCCGACTTGCAATTTCTCTCTCTCTCTCTCTCTCTCTCTCTCTCACACACACACACACACACACACACACACACACAAGCTAATACCCTTCTATCTGGTCATGAAAAAGAGAAAGGATGTTAGACACTGACAATTTTATAGACATATTACACATTATGCCTTCTCTTTGAAGGGACATTAGTTAGAATACGCTCCCATCAAAGTTTTGCATTTTCCGGTCTTGCTGATTTCAATGGGAGAATTAAGCTTGTGTTTGAAACTCCTATGAAAAGCAACAAAGCTGTTTGACTGTAGTTTGATCCTGCCTGTTTCTTTTAGTTGAGATGTTTCTACTGGTTGTAAATAAACTGACTGCTGTTGGGAGAGGGGCATCCCTAGCCGTAATCAATCTAGAATATAGGAGCAAAAGGAGGCAAGCTGTTATCTGTCTGTCCGACTTGCAATTTCTCTCTCTCTCTCTCTCTCTCTCTCTCTCACACACACACACACACACACACACACACACACACAAGCTAATACCCTTCTATCTGGTCATGAAAAAGAGAAAGGATGTTAGACACTGACAATTTTATAGACATATTACACATTATGCCTTCTCTTTGAAGGGACATTAGTTAGAATACGCTCCCATCAAAGTTTTGCATTTTCCGGTCTTGCTGATTTCAATGGGAAAATTAAGTGTGTTTGAAACTCCTATGAAAAGCAACAAAGCTGTTTGACTGTAGTTTGATCCTGCCTGTTTCTTTTAGTTGAGATGTTTCTACTGGTTGTAAATAAACTTTGTAACCTAAGACGCATGATACTGTTTTTGAAATTTTCATGCAAAAATCATATCACATTAGACAGAGACAGAGTCCCACAAGATTTATTATGGCCTTCACAAACTTATCAAAGTAAATTGTCTTTTGTATAAAGTGCCTAAACCATGTTTTCATTTGTTCTATTTGAATGTGGAAATAAAGTATCTAGAGGTAATATGTTCATTTTTATCTGTCACACAAAGAGCAAGTTTAGATGTGATGAAATGGATCCAATTACTTATGCTGACCGTTAGATAAACAGAAGAAAACCTCTGATGACATTAGTTGGTGTTCTGTTCCCAAAGTTAATTTCAGCAAGCTTTTTCTTTGTAGTCAGACCTTTAATCCTTGATAGAGGTTACAATAATACCTAAACCAGCTTTACAGGTCTGAGAAAGAACAGTTCATGCATCATGCAATTAATTTTCACTTCATTGTAGTTTTCTAATTTTATTTTATTTTTAAACCAAAACATTTCATTTGTAGCATAATTATACATGTCTATTTGGGACTTTTTCCCAAATAAGTGTCTATTAAGTGCAGCCTTAATCTCAGTTCACTTTCTTTAGAACTTCCTACCTGCACAGGTTGACAAAGCCTGAGCCTCAGCATATTTCAGAAACAGTGCAAAACGTTTGCGGTGAAATAAACATTTAGTTGCAAGGAATGCACAGAGAGTGCTTTTAATGATTTGATAGATAACAGATATTTTTTGTTTTGTTAATACATAATTTATATCAACCCTCTTACTTCCTTCAGCTAAGCAGAAAGTGTGCAGGATTGCATTTGTAGTGTTTTGAGGAAAGACTTTATTTTCTACAAAAAAAATTCTGTACGATGCAGCTGAAATCCAAAATTCTGAAATTATGTAAGTGTGATCAAACACATTTCCCAAGAAATAAACTTTCAAATTGTACAGTTATACAGTACATTTCCTCTCATTTTATCTTCATAGCAACCCTATGAAATATGCTAGGTTGAGAGAAAGTGACTCCTGAAAGTCACCAGTTAGCTTTGTGACTAAGAATTTGCACTTGGATTTCTCTTGATTCACAAGTTCAGTAGAAAAGTACTATAAGAACTTCAAATACGTGCTCGTTTCTTAAGACACTCACAAACTTCAGAAGTGCTTCTGTGCATAAGTATATTATTACTCTTATTTTCCAAGAACAATGTTATAATGATTAATACTTTTTTGTTCTGTTTTACTAGGTCAAGGTAGGAAACGAGATTACAACAGGTACAGGCCCAAACAAGAAGATAGCAAAAAGAAATGCAGCTGAAGCAATCTTGCTACAGCTTGGCTATAAAGCCTCATCTCCACTTCAAGAACAGATGGAAAAGGTAAGAATTATACCTGATGCAGGAGAGGTATATAGTCACACTCCCTCAGCACATAGTTCTTCTAAGATCTTAGACAGAGATGGGGAACCTGTGGCCCTCCAGATGTTGTTGGACTCCACCTCCACAGCTGGCATGGGAGTCAGGGATGATGAGAGTTGTCGTCCAGCAATGCCTGGAAGGCCACAGGTCCCCATCCCTGACCTAAGACTTTAAATATATTCAGTCTCATTGCTGTGAGTAGATGTGTTCCCAGTTTGCTGTACCTAGATTTAGCTTTCTGTTGCAGTGACTCGTAAGAGACAGCATCAAAAGAAAAACCCTAAAAGCAAAGCAAAGAGGCAGGATCTCAAGAAGGGTTTTTAAAAAAGTTAACCACATGACATAGTCCTTTTAAAATACGCAGTAGAACAGAACTTTCCAAACTGTGTGTTGCATCACATTAGTGTGTCATCAGCTGCAGTGTGTAGGGGTGTCGCTCAAACACTCCCTGTGCTCCTCCCAAGGCTGGAAAGGGATTTGCTTAACCTTCGCTTTGCTAGTAAATCTGAATTATTGTGTCACAAAATGATTCAGGTCTAAAAAGTGTGCCACCGACATGAAAAATTTGGAAAGCTCTGCATTAGAGTGAAGAGTCTATTAGGTGTCTTCTGCGGAGAAACCCTGGGGCTCTGAAGATCCCTAGGATAAGTGGTTTGAATGTGGAAGCTCTCACCATCATTTTGAGGCCTTGCCTCTCTTGGTTTTTCCTGCTTCCTGGCAAGGGGAGATGCTTCTTCACCTGATGTCAGTAGTTTGACAGGTGGGCAGCCCTCCCCACCTGTCAAAATGGCCTGTGCAGCTTGGGGATCTTGGTATCTGACCAATAACTGGAAAATTTTCCCTGCCCGTTGTCTGTCTGAAAGCAGGTTTCAGACGTAATTGTGATGAATTGAACCTAGGATCTTCTGCATGAAAAGTGTGTGCTCTACCACACAGTACAACCCTTTCCTCATGCAATGTCCGCATCCATCTAAATCCTTATTCCAAGCACATTCAGACACGGTTCTGAACTGAAACCTTTCCATAGTGTAATATATGGGATTTTGCCAAGAGCTGCTACTGAAGGATGATAAAACTCGTCCTCAAACATCTTGTGGTAGATCAAATTGTGATACCACACCCCTGAGCAAATTTGTTATAGTAACAAAATGAGTTCCTTTCAAGTAGAGCTGTTGCCTTGTTAAATAATTAATAATTGATTAAGCAATTTATTACATTTGCATATGAAAATTGCATATGAGTAAAAATATTTTTTTCTAAAGAAACGAACCTGTGCTTGTTGTCAGACACTGCATTCATGCCTCCTGGCAGGCATCACAGAAGAAAAGGCATTCATTGCAATTTGAGAGACAAGGGGTAACCCCTCTTAAGATGGTGCTTGCCTTGTATGGTTCTTATAAACATTTGTATTAAATGCTGTCCAGTTTAATCATGGACACCTTTTTGGTCAACTGAAAGCTTTTCAATAAATTTATCTTACCAAGAAAATCTACAGTGCTTGGAGTTTTCTTAGATTAAGGGGGAAACAGCCATTAAGAGGAGACATGAAAATCTTGCATGTCATTGAATAAGTGGATACAGAATACGTTTTTTTTCTCCTTCTGGGAGAAAAACTGGGAGCCATCCAATGAAACAGATTGACAGGAAATTCCAGAGAGTGCGTAATTAAATTATGGAATTTGTGGTAACAACATGTGGTGATGGCCCTTAGCTTAGATGACTTTAGAAGGGGATTCAACAAACACATGGAAGAAGAATCAGTCAGTGGCTACTAGTCATGATGACTGTATTATCAGCTTCAGATTTAGAAGCAGTATGGGCACCCATGACTACTTGTTGCAAAAGAACAATGTTTCTGAGTATCTGTTCCCAGGGCGTATGGGGTGTTAGGAGAGTGGTAGTATCTCTGGTGGGAGACACATCGTGCTCCTTCTGGGGTAGTTTGCCCAACTTTGGTTCCCAGTCTGCACTCAGCTCTCACCTGTGGCTCCCAGAAGCTGTCAGCATGAAGTAGCAGCCACATCATGGTGAGTTAGGGACTTCCCCTGCATGAGAAGACAGGCTTGGGCAGATTGAGTAGACGAGACGAATAGTAGGTTCAACAGTCAAGAAGCTGGTTTTTGCCCATGCTGTAGAGGGAAGTGAGGGGCAGGTGATGCTCATCAACCTGGGAAGGTAACCCATGTAGGAGAAGGAAAACTCTGATCTTAAACCTCCACTACCTTGAGGACGCGGGTGGCGCTGTGGGTAAAACCTCAGTGCCTAGGACTTGCCGATCGCATGGTCGGCGGTTCGAATCCCTGCGGCGGGGTAAGCTCCCGTCGTTCGGTCCCAGCTCCTGCCCACCTAGCAGTTCGAAAGCACCCCTAAGTGCAAGTAGATAAATAGGTACCGCTTTATAGCGGGAAGGTAAACGGCATTTCCGTGTGCTGTGCTGGTGCTGGCTCGCCAGAGCAGCTTCATCACGCTGGCCACGTGACCCGCAAGTGTCTTCGGACAGCGCTGGCTCCCGGTCTCTTAAGCGAGATGAGCGCGCAACCCTAGAGTCGGACACGACTGGCCCGTACGGGCAGGGGTACCTTTACCTTACCTTGAGGAGGAGAAAAGCCTAAGGAGTAAATGCTGCACAAATCAGAGGAGTCCCTAAGACAGTTGGGTGGCACCTTGTACGCCTCCTTCTGGCAAGTCCTGCAGCCCAGCTGGTGCCAGGTGTATTACTCTGCTTTCTTTTGGACCACGTCAGTGAGGTCGAGAAGCGGGTCTTGCCATCTTTGCATCCCAGGACCTCAGTACACACTGCCCAGGCTTGCCCCCCCCCCGGGAGGTCATTTCTGTGCTAATGCAGAGGTTTGACTTCAGACCTGGAGGCGTATCCTATTGTCTCTTGATACAGATGGATGCTAACTACATCCTGTTGCTGGATGGCAAAACCAGGAGACAGTTTCATGTCGTATTTGTGGGCTTCTCAGAGACATCTGTTGGCCATTGTGGAAAATAGGGTGCTGCACAAGATGGATACCGGTATTTGGTTTAATCCAGCAGGACTCTACTGATTTTCTTATCGATAAAACAGTGCAGCAGAACTTTCTAAACATCCTACCCCTGCTGACAAATTTCTATGTATACTGAAATGTTATTTCACAGTATTTATGCTTTATATCATGCAGTCATTTTTGTTCTTCTTTATCTTTGTCAGCCAGGTGACATCAAGGGGTGGAATGGCCAAAATGTTGAATATCCTGAATCAGCAAATAACAGTAAGTGACATTTCTATATTCATTCATTTTTAATATTCTCTCACCTTCTGCTCCGCTTTAAACTACCATTTTAAAATTATTATAGATAATGTTAGTTTATCCAGGACATTTTTTCTGGTACAGTATATGTCTTTTTTAAAGGTTTATAGTCTTGTGAAGAAAGATGGTAGCCTATGTTTTGCTTGTGAAATGGTACATCACAATATTTTTCTTTTCTATTTTGCAATGCATGCATTGCCTAATACTTTATTAATTCCCCCCTTCCACTTTTTAGTCTTTGGCTAGCAATCTGAACATGAGATTATGATTGAAGGGTAAAAGACTGGAACAAAATTTCAGATATTGTAGAGGTATCAGTTATGCTTGTTCCATAAGGTTGGTTTGTTGATGTTTTTATGTTGGCCTTCTGCTCTTGATGGTTGGCATCTGAGAAGTGGAAATCTATAAAGGCTTGACTTCTAAAGATTCCCAGAGCATATGTAAAACCATAGAGATCATTAATGAAGTTCTCTTGCCAGTTTCAAAGGTTGTGTGAGTAGACCTAATCATCTGACTGAGTCTAAGAACTCTTGGCTTGGGAAAAAGTCCTGAAGCATTTGTAATTTCTTCCCAATGCATTCATTTTGAGATACACAAATTTTAAACGATTCTCTAAGATGATCTTTGGTCCTGTGGAAAAACATGGCTTGAACTAAAATTTGGGTGAACAGATATTGAACGTTCTTAGCGCAAATCCACATCATACATTTAAAGTACCCCCAATGCATGTTTAAAGCACGTAACTTCTCCCCAAGAATCCAGGGAACTCTGGTTTGTTAAGAGTGCTGGGAATTGTAGCTCTGAAACTAAAATTCCCAGGTATCTGCCCCTAGTCCATCTTCTTCTCCCAAGAATGTTACTCTGTCCTCAAACTTGCCATAATTTCCTCTAATCTTATAATGAAGCTTCTTCCGGCTTCTCTCAAATTCCTGTCATCATTGTTTCTCCTTCTGCTTGCCTTTCCTCATTTTTGTGGTTCCCTTTGGCCCTCCTGAACATTTACAGCTTCACACATTTCATCCAGCTGTCTTTCCTGATGCACATCACTGACAATCTCTGAGACACTGGCAAAGAAGTAAAAACAAAAACCCTTACTCTTAAGCTTAAAAAGTACCTTGGAAATTTATGTTTCTGATTCAGTTCATCTTGTGTTAATAGTAGCTGAAAAGACTATAGTTAGTTTCTGATATAAGAGTTCCTGATATACCTGAGCCCCACCCATCTCAAAACAGGACACCGGGTAATCCAGTTGAAGCTGGCTTTATGGGTGTGAAAGACCAGTTTTAATGGATCTGGAGAATATAGATTAGTACATGTCTGTGCAGATTAAGGCCAGGCTTGTGTGTGTGTGTGTAACAGCTGCTTCTTAAGCAGAATTCACCCCATTACATTTTAACATGCTTAACTTGTTCATGTCAATATTGAATTTAAATATTGGCTAAACAAACCATCTATGGCCTTTAAAACTGGGGTGGTTGTGGTGGTGTTTTACTATGTTACTATGCATTTTCTATGTTACTATGCTTGTTACTATGTTAAGCATTTTCACATTTTGATATTGTAAACTGCCCTGTGGTCCTCAGATGAAGGGCGGTACAGGAATATAATAAATAAAAAAAATAAAAATAATTAATATGTTTATATAACATCTAACAATATTTTAAAAGCACTGTATATTTTTCATCATTATAGATCAGAACACTTGTCAAAGCACAATTTTGTTGAAATATAGGAGATGGGTGGTTAGATAGATTTAACCCCACAAAAGCCAATTGCAATATGTAGGGTGACTGTTGGGTATTGAGAGTGTTGTGATTGGTGCCAGAACTCCAAGAAGGCTTTTTCTGCAAAGAACCAAGAAAAAAAATGACTATGCCATAAAATGTGTCTGTTGGCCATAGAAAAGATGGATGCCCAGGGTGGAACTACATACTACCTCAGAGCAAAACAGTGGTGTCTCTCATGAAGCAAATAATGAACGTGAAGGGGGCATTTTCAAGGGTGGATTGGTAGGAAATAGGGCGGTGGTTGACACCCACCCACCCACCGCACTAAGCGCTGATTGTCCTTGGCAACTACTCCCTCACCCCCCCCCCCCAAGTAATTTTTTCTTACCAGCTGGCATTATTTCTGGTCTTGGAATCAGAATTGTAACAAAACGTGGCCAAAAGGGAGGGATTGTGTGTGCTGAAGAAAGGGAGGATTAAGCACCCCCTGTCATCTACTCATACATATCCTCACAGGTCCACATTAGTATTATGAATCAAACACAAGTTGGGAATCCCTTGTTTGCCTCATACTATGTAGACCTGCTCTCAGGGAACCTAGGATCTGTATTCCTTTAGGCATTTTATGCTGATAATAAAGAGCCCCTGTGTGTGTGTGTGAGAGAGAGAGAGAGAGAGAGAGAGAGAATCTGTAGCTTTTAGGACCCCTAGCTTTTAGTCAATCCAAACAAAAGCACTTATGGCATTTATAAAAAACAAACATACATGACACTCTTCTTGGGTGTTGGTCTAACCACAGAGTTTAGACTGGCTGGAACAACCAGTCTGTCACAATAAGAGAAGCTTGGAACTGTGGGCTTGTACCTGTCAGTCCCCTACTGCATTCTTACAGAAGTTTTACATGAAATTTCCAACTGAAGTGAGTCCAGGTTCAGTGCCTCCAACTCCGACACCGTTTTTTTTCCTGGCCCTGCTCCTGTGCCCTTATCACAAAAAAGAAAACAAGTTAAGCTTCCAAACAGTTGACTCTCAAAGAAATTGCTATAGTAGTATAATATGTAGGAAGATAAAATGGTCCTCGGAATATCTTTTAAGGACCTCTAGTTCCAATAACCTGTTTTGGTAGGTCAGTTAGAATTATACATGTTTTGTATTGCGAGGGCTTCAGTAGAGTAAAGCCCATCTGCAAGAAGTATCAGTCATCCATGGAAATGAAACCTTCCTGTTTCGAAACTGAAGTCTAATTTGGAAAGGTAACTACCATTTTCTGTAGCTTTTCTAATGTTTAAAATGTGTTTTTGCTAAAGTAGTGTTTCCATGCTGTTTAGATCTTCAAAGACTCTTTATAACATGGAAGTCCTAGTTAATCTTCCACTACCGACAGGGAACTTTTTAAATAAAAAAATCACTTGATAATTTACAGTGCAATCCTGAACATAGAATCTCTCTCTCATATTCTCTCTCATATATATATAGAGAGAGAGTCCAGTAGCACCTCAGAGAACAACTAAGTTTGTTCTTGGTATAAGCTTTCGTGTGCATGCACTCTTCTTCAGATACACGAAAGTTTATACCAAGGACAATTTTTAAATATATTTTGACTGCATCAGACCAACACGGCTACCTACCTGAATATAGAATCATAGAGTTGAAAGACACCCCCAAGGGTCATCTAGTCCAACCCCCTGCAATGCTGGAGTCTCAGCTAAAGTATCTATGACAGATGGCCATCCAACCTCTGATTAAAAACCTCCAAGGAAGGAGAGTCCACCACTTCTCATGAGAGTCTGCTCCACTTCTGAACAGCTCTTACTGTCAGAAAGTTTTTCCGAATGTTTAGTCCTAAAAGGACATCAGATAGAACTTAAAATTGAAAACAACATTAGAACATGGTTAATCAGAATCATGGTTTAAACAAGTTCTTCTTAATATACATCAGGATTAAATTCAGTCTACATCTGAAATGTTCATGTGAAAATCCCAAACCATGGAAAACCTTTTATTTGAAAACACTTGTTTTTCTTCCCTAACTCATTTATTACTTTGGACTTTTGCATGAAATCAGGAACTTTGTTCCTTAGGAGTCCATCTGCTCCTGCTGTTTGTTCACCATCTGAAATCATAATCATCTGTTTGTGACACACTAATCATTTTCACAGTAACTAATTGTGATGTCACAAACAGATGATTATGATTTCAGGTGGTGAACAACCAGCAGGAACTAATGAACTCCCAAGGAACAAAGAAGAATAAGCATGGAGAAAAACAGATATTCATGTCATAGGGTTTTCCCCCTTCCAAATCTAAGTTTGTCTGAATATAACAATTTATGCTTATTGGACAGTACCAGGTAAGAAGCCATGTCAAAACAATTTGAAGACTGTTTACCAAAATCCCCTAGAAATATATTGTCAATATATGAGGGAAAATAATTTAATAAGATTGTCAGAACATACACATTTACTTCGTAGTTACTAATATTTTTTGATAAACCAAGTACATTAAGGCAGTTATTTATGAAATTTTGCATGCTCATAGGTTTTCGTCTGAAATGAGAAACATACTTGTTTGACATTTATAGGCCTTGTGTTTGAATAATTTTGTGAATTCTCTTTTGCACGTCTCCATATGTTTCTTTTGATCCAGGGACAGGGAATGTCAGTGGAGCCCTCCTGTGGCTAATTTAACACTTGTGAATTTTCTATGGATGATAATGAGTCACTTCAAGAGTGAATAAAATGTATTCCTTATGTTTGCTATATGAGAAAGTCAAATCTGAGAGGCAGGGTGATACTTTTTTACAATTGTGTTTTGCTAGTTTATCTTGAGGGCTTTTTATTGTTTGCAAGGATTCGGTGTTTTTCTTCTTTTGGTCTCTGAGGTCCCACAGTTGTGTTCTGCACTTGGGCAGAGCCATTTCCAAAACCTTCAAGAGCTTCAGCTAGGGAGTCTTTACTCCTGGCCCTGCCCCTCCCTTCTAAGGGCAACAGAAAATTTTTCCACCCATGTTCTGATGGGTAGGATTGGTACATACTTCTAAATGCATTGAGAATTGTATCTCTCAAAAAAAATCCTGCCTCTACGTGACTTTGGAGCTTTATTTTCCTTGCCTTTCTATTAGCTAAGCCTTTATCCTTCTGATTTGTTTATTTCAAATGCATGTGATTAAAAACCATTTTTCTTTATGGCCCAGGTTCCTATAGTGCAGTGGTTGAGATAGTACATCTAGCATCTACCTTTGACCACAGTATCCTCTTAACTCTCTCAAGGGAACTTCCTCTCAATTGCCACAGTGCAGGACCAGTTCTTCTAGAACTGGGATAGAGTCCTACATCACAATATCTGATCCCTCAGCTTTTGAGTATAGAAAAGACATCAACTTTCAAGGTGTCCCCAGATCTACTTCATGTGCATCGATAACTAGACACTCCCATGCATCTTTGTAGACTTGATTCTCTTCCTTTGTTTCTATAAAACAATTTGGCTCTGTTTGTTGTCTGACATTCCAGATCTTGGAACATGTATTGTCTTTCAAACCAGAATGGCTATCTTCCTTTCTCACTTATGCTCAATCCCATGTCAGTCTCTACATATAATTCACAGATTTAAGGATATTGTATATTGTCTCATCCACACGCTAACCTTCTCTGGAAGATTCTGTTGAACCTGTGTCTTCCGTTCATTTTGTCCTCCTGCATGGGCAAACTCTTCATACCTGCAGCAGGAACAGGAAACCTGTGGCATTCCAAATGTTGTTGGACAGAGACGATGAGATTTGAAGGCTTCCTCTCTTGTCTTCAGCCATATGTGACCTTCAGCTCCTTTCTTTTAAGATGGCCTTTTTGGTTGTGACTATATCTATCAACAAGGTTAAGAAACTGGCTGCCTTGAATCATGATCCAACTTTCTTGTGCATCCTTTGACCAGACCTCAGCTCAGACCTAAAGCTGTCTTTCATTTCAGCTTGAACAAAGACATGACTGTTCCTCTTCTAGATTGATGGACCATAGTGAACTTGTGCAATAATCTGTCAGTTCTTACATTAAAAGATTATTGCTACCACTTCTTTCTGTTACCATAAACTTGCATGCATCAGTTTTCTTCAGTTTTGTTTGCTAGCTTGTTCCCTTGGCTCCCAGTTTTTGACGTAGTGTTGAGACATATCTTTATCAGCACAAGCTAGTTACGAATAGATACTACATTCTGCTGTATCTGTCATTTTCACTGAGTCACGCATGCTGTTGGGTTTGCCCAGTTTTTGTGATGTTATACCTTTTGTGTCTGATGATGCAGATATTTTGTTAATGAAACAGCACCATCAAATATGTAATTTATAATACTTGCAGTAATTACTATTGCTGTCATTGACACTCCTAGAATTTCCACTTAAGGAACTGAATCCATTACCACTACACTTTTTGCCTCTTCTCTAAGATGTATAATTTAGTGTCTAAAAGATTAAAAAAAAAAAAGGCAACAGACTTAGCTTAGTGGATTTATTTCTTGCAGGTCACAAAGCCACAGTGTACTCAATCTTGATCTTCACCCTGCCTTATCCCAAAACCCTTAAAACCCAGATATTAGAAAACAAAAAGACATGCCAGAGCCCCGTATAAGCCTCCATTCTGCTAAAGGAGAAGTACACACACAAAGGCTTACTGGATCAGAAACTGTAGTCCTTGGTTAGATGTGCACATTGGAATGCACATCTGAGTGCGGATACTGCCTGTCAGCACTGTTTTCAGTATAATGTCCATTTCTCATCTTCATTCTGATTAAGCAAGTCACACATAAATACTGGGGGAGGTGATAGTGTTAACCTGTCTTAAATAAATGCAGAAACACAACAGAAAATATTTGAGATGACAACATAATGTGAATCACTCTTCAAAACTCTTTGTAGAGTGCTGCTACCTGAACTCACTGCCCATTAAGTAAAAAATAGCAGAGCCATTGGTATTCCAGAAGAATTCAGTTGTGCAATGGCAGAGGTGTCGTGAAAAAAGCAGAATACATGTGAACTGCAGTTGAACCTGACTCTCCCACTCTTACTGTGTTGTCTACTCTTGGTAAAATAGCGACTGAACAGCCACTCTGTTTACCAGTACTGTTGTAGATGGCTGTTGTGATCACATTCTTGTGTTTTGCTGTTCCTTTTTTCCACAGATGTTTCTTGGAAATTCCAAAAGTGATACTTACAAACCATTCTCAAGAGTTTAAATTGCCTGGCATTTTGTGCAAACTGAATATGAGCGTATAAAGCACAATGTCTTCATGCTTGTATTTCTGCTCTTTTCTATTACTATTGAAAGGGTGCCTCAGAGTGTATTTTCTGTGCTTTTTGTGAAGATTAATTTACAGTGGTGCCTCGCAAGACGAAATTAATTCGTTCCGCAAGTTTTTTCGTCTTGCGAGTTTTTCGTCTTGCGAAGCACGGTTTCCCATAGGAATGCATTGAAAATCAATCAATGCGTTCCTAAGGAAACCGCCTTCAGTCCAGGTCCGGGGACAGTCTGTCCCCTGACCTCTTCTGAAGGCTGGGGGGGGGGACAAGGGTTTTTCTTCCCACCCCCAGCATTTTAAAAAACCCCGGGACAGCAGAGGACTTCTCCGCTGTCCCGGGGTTTTTTAAAATTCTGGCGGGCGGCAGCGCTGCCGCCCACCAGCATTTTAAGATCGCCCCGGACAGCGGACTTCTCCGCTGTCCCGGGGCGATTTTAAAGCCCCCGGGAAGGCAGGCGGGGGGGAGCAAAGACTTTTGCCCCCCGCCAGCCTTCAGAAGAGGTCCTGGACCTCTTCTGAAGGCCGGCGGGGGGGCAAAAGTCTTTGCTCCCCCCTGCCTGCCTTCCCGGGAGAGCGGAGAAATGCAGCGCTTTCTCCGCTATCCCGGACGGCTTTTGAAGGCAGGGACCTCTTCTGAAGGCCAGTGGGGGGGGCGAAAGTCTTTGCTCCCCCCCCCGCCTGCCTTCAAAAGCCGTCCGGGATAGCGGGAAGCGCTTCCCTGCTATCCCGGACCGCTTTTAAAATGCTGGCGGTGGGGAGCAAATCCTTTTGGCCCCCGCCGGCCTTCCTGGACCTCTTCTGAAGGCCGGAGGGGGGGGAAAGGCTTTGGTCACCACCGCCAGCATTTAAAAGAGGTCCCCGGAGATTTCCCTATGGGCTTTCTTCTTGCGAAGCAAGCCCATAGGGAGATTCGTCTTGCGAAGCGCCTCAAAAAACGGAAAACCCTTTCGTCTAGCGGGTTTTTCATCTTGCGAGGCATTCGTCTTGCGGGGCACCACTGTATGATGGTACCAAAGGTACTGACAATTTGATGCTTATTGCTGACTGAATAGAGAAATGCTTGGAATTATTTTATCATGACTCAGGTTAATAACATGTTTCAGCAATACAGGTCTGTATAAGAGTCCCCATGAGGCTGTTCGGAATATACTAAATATATACTAAACATAAAGTGCATTACATCATATTGTCAAACCATGGTTTCACATTACGGGCATAATTAGAATAGACCTGAACTTCTTGTGCTACGATTTCTGAATCTTTCTATGTTCCTGGCAAACCATAGTTTGCTGTTGCATCTGAATGTGACAAGCTATGGTGGTATCCATTGGTGTCACCCTACTGTTGGAAAGCGTCTTTCAGTAGAATGAGGAGGGGTGGGATTACATCTTCCTCTGCAGGTCCCCAATCTGCTCCAAAGCATTGGATGCTCTCCGGAGCAAATTTAGGGAGACTGTCGGAAGCTTGTAGGAAAGAGGGGAAATTACTGGAAATTGTTTCCCTCTTAACACAGATGTCTTCCATTAGTAGATTAACACCATTGGTTACAACCCTATGGTTTGAGCAAATCATGAGTTTTAGTTGAAATCAGGATCACAAACCAGAATCTAGCATTCCTGCCAAGAGCCAGAAAGAAGCTTATTAATTTTGGAGTGTGGGGAGAGGAAGGAGGGGAAATGTGTGAGTCCAAAACTCTGTTCTATCTGACTGCACAAATTGTGTACACATCCTGAGAAATACATTTTGGATTGCTGTAGTTGATATGTTCCAAGACTTTTAGTGAAACTCTGAAAGCGATTGTGAAGTCAGAGATTGTGTAATTTCTGACCGTTTTCTTAATAACAGCAACTTGCAAACCTACCAAGTGGTAGGTGTTTTTGAAGACTACTATCCTAGTGGGGAATACTGGTGGGGGGGGGGAGTCACTAATGGTCCTATAAAAGCAGACCATTCTGAGACGCAGATGATGACAGCACAGTCTCTGTACTTCTCCTTGGTTGAGGCTCATAAGTAACTTTTCGTCCTCTTTCTGTTGTGGCGAGACTATAACTTAGTATGGTTGCATACAGGTTGCATTTTGTTTTCTTTTTTCTTTCTGTAAATGGTTAGCAGAACTGTTGAGCAAACATTTTAATGGTTTTTAAAAATGGATTAGACAGATTCATGGAGGAGAGGTCTGACAGTGGTTGTTAATTTTGAACTGGGTCCTCTCTGTATAAGAACTTTCAGATTTGAAAATAAGGGATCAGCAGCCTTGAAAATAAGGGATCAGCAGCCTCACCTGTCCCGGGGACAGTCTACAGGATATTTAACAATCCGGGATAGTAGCGGGAAGCAGTGGGAAACGGCACTGGAATAAGGGAATTTCCGGCAAAAAAAGGGAAGGTTGACAGCTATGGTAATCCTCTAAATACCAGATGCTGGGAACAATTAGGAATAGCTGCCACCCTTGTGTCCTGTCGCTTGTGAGTTTCCAGTATTATCTGGCTAGCAGTTCTTGGAAACTGAATGGTGGACTAGAGCAGGACTTCCTTGATAGCGCCATGAATAAGCATCACATTCAATACTCATATTGATAGTTAATTGCATTTTATTGCTTCTTTTATTTATTACATTGTATTGCAATTTGAATAATAATATTATTATTCAAATTGTAATACAATAAAAGACAATACTATAAGAAATAAAAGAAGCAATTAAAATGCAATTAACTAAAACCACTGGACTAGTGGAATATTGTTCTAAACCAGCAAGGCAATCCTCAAGTAGTTTTTGAAACAAAAGATTGCGTTTGAGACTACTGTTTGAAGAAAACCTCTCTAGAGTTTTTAAATAATGAGTGATTACTACTGTCTTTCCAGTCTGCATATTTTTCTAATATAATTGTATACAGACCTTCATACATATGTATCTATTTACTTTCTTAAATGGGGGTGGGGGTGGGGATTGATAGTTGCTCTGCTGAGAGACCAGCTTCATCTGGCTCATTTCTTCGCTGACCTATTTCCATTCTAACTGGTCATTATTAGAACTGCTACCTTTAGTTTGGTTGTTTTCCTTTTCCTGCCTTTTTCAGACTGTATTGTGTCTTTTATATTACAAGCCTATGTGCAAAGGCTGTCTTTTTAAAATTGATCTTATGTAAGCTACTCTGGGACGTGGGTGGCGCTGTGGGTTAAACCACAGAGCCTAGGACTTGCTGATCAGAAGGTCGGTGGTTCGAATCCCCGCGACGGGGTGAGCTCCCATTGCTCGGTCCCTGCTCCTGCCAACCTAGCAGTTCAAAAGCACGTCAAAGTGCAAGTAGATAAATAGGTACCACTCCGGCGGGAAGGTAAACGGCGTTTCCGTGCGCTGCTCTGGTTCTCCAGAAGCGGCTTAGTCATGCTGGTCACATGCTGGAAGCTGTACGCCGGCTTCCTCGGCCAATAAAGTGAGATGAGCACCGCAACCCCAGAGTCAGTCATGACTGGACCTAATGGTCAGGGGTCCCTTTACTTTTACCTTTAAGCTACTCTGGGAGCCTTTTTGACTGAGGAGCAGGTTAAAAATGTTTTAAATAAATAAACATGTCACAAAGCATTTTACCTACACAGGTTGCATTCATTGTTATGGAAATAAACCAATTACAGTCATACCTTGGTGACAGTAGTCACCAAGTGACTGTAGTAACTTGAATGTTTTGGCTCCTGAATGCCGCAAACCTGGAAGTGAGTGTTCGGTTTGCGAACGTTTTATGGAAGCCGAATGTCTGACGCGGCTTCTGCGCCTTCTGATTGAGTGGAGGACGCTCCTGCGGCCAATCAGAAGCTGCGCCTTGGTTTTCAAACGTTTTTGGAAGTTGAATGGACTTCCGGAACAGAACCAAGGTAACACTGTACTAGGCTTTTTTCTTCTTGTTGTGTGTTTTGTTTAGTAAAAGTTAAATGCTTTTAATATAGCCACTAAAAGAAAACGTTAGTATTTTAATTTTTTAATTTTTTAAAAGGAGGCTTTAATGTCACAGGTCTATGAAAACTCAGTGGCTGCAGGCACTTCCTATTGTTTCCCATGTGTAGGGAAAGTTTGGGTCAATCTATAAGTGCTCCTCAAACTTTTTGTAACATTTTTTATTCTAATCTAGAAGAAGTAAGATATTATTCATGTAGTACTCTGTGTCACAGACACAATTCTCCTATTTGATATTAAAATTGATATACAGTTATACACAGTTTGCTATTTATGATCAGAAGCCAGTATGTTTGAAAAAGAAATAACTAGGAAGTTCAAAGGTTTTTCTTAACCAGCAACTTAACTATTGCAAAGCTATAATGTAATGCATTAACTGGTCTTAAAAATAAAGTTTAAAAGTAGCTATCTAGAATTTATAGTTTCTGCAGTGAAACCCCTATTTTGTTCCCTTTATTGTAGTGGAAATACAGGAAAATGTTATTATATGATGTTACTTAAAACATGAGATTATTTTTATAAATATTGTTGGTAGTAGATGGGAATGGCAGAAACCTCAAAGGAGTATTGTGTGACATAATTTGTTGACGTGTATAGTGCTTCCAAATCCTCAAAACAAAAGGTGTTACATAAGTGGAAAGTCCTTGTCATTATTGCTAATTGAATGATGTTATTACAGTAATGTGGATACAATTGAAAAACATATGGTATATTATGCGGGAGAGTTTTTTATTCATCCTATGCTCCATATTAGTTGTTTTAACATTTAAAAAGATTAGTAATCTGGACGAATTCCCGACTATTGTTCCAGACAGCAGTTAGATATTTGGGTGGATCATGTAAAAACACTGAAAAGGCTGAGAGAGCATGTGAAATGTTTGTTTGAAGTGATATTACATCAGTGGACTAGACATCTGTACTTTTTGATGTGGTTTGAAAAGGTTTATAGTATTGTACTGGAATTTTAAATGGGTTTTCTTTCACCATATTACTTCTGTTATTATTTCTGAACAAATACATGTATTTTGTTCATGTCCTGCTATTTAAAATGTTGCATCTGTATATATCTGAAGAGCTTTTATGGAGACTGGATTTGCATTAGGCCACATTCAAAGGAAACGTGAGCCCTTCACCATCTGTATTGGCATTGTCCCTTGATTTTCTCTGCAAATATGCCAGCAGAAATCATCTATCTATTACTTCCCACTGCATTTCACCATCTCGGTTACAAAAGTTGGGTGTTTTTCTGATTGTCATGGTGGGACAGAAGGAGCAAGGCACAGATTTCAGGCATTTATTAAAGTGATGTATTTAATATGTTGTGACCTGAAGATTCTTAAACTGAATCAGATCACTTCATGTAGCCCAGTACTGTTTTCCTTTGATTGGCAGCTCTCGCAAGATCTCAGGAAGAGGTCTTTCTCAGCCCTGCTCTCTGATATCATTTTAACTGAAGAAGTGAAGTACTGAACACAGAACCTTTGCAGAAAAACCTGTGCTAGGCCAGTGAGCTAAGGGCCACCAAAGGTTGGATGGAACAAATGAACCCCAAAATCATCGATCCAAACCTTGTTGCATTTGTATGTTGAGCCTGAATGAGCCCAAGAAAAGTGTCCGATGTACAGTCTTCCCTCTCTTTTGAGGTTAATCTGCCAACTTTATTTTAAAGCAGGATTCCTGGTTCAAATATAACTCTAAGCCAGGACTCGGGAAAAAGGAAATCAAAGCTGTGGGGAAATCTCCCAACAACCATGTTGGAAGGTGGGAGGCTAAAGCCTGATGTTTTGTTTGGGGTTGTTCAGGTTTGGCATTATGTGTGAATGTGGCCGCATATCTACTGCCCTGCACTGAAAAATGGCATCTAATATTATTATGCATTTCTGGAAGATGGCTAAGATTTAAGTGTATCTTCCACATAGAGAAGTAAGAAACAGATGCCACGATATCATCACTGATGATGATTGACAATGATGAGACTTGTGAGGATGAAACTGATGGTTTCAATAAGAGGTATCTGAAAGTAGAATGTGTTTACTGGCAATGTTCTGTTTGGTAATATTTAAACAATTACAGGTAGAGTAAAAAGGGTCTTTGTTCTTGTTTTCAGCACCAAAGGGAATACTCCATCTCTCTCCTGATGTTTATCAAGAAATGGAAGCGAGCCGCAACAAAGCATCCCCTGGTACCCCTGTAAACTATTTGTCCTCCAAGGAAATGAGCCAAGCATCTAGTTGTTTCTTCAGCACATCTCCTGCCACTAATAATACAGCTACAATTGCCAGGGAACTGCTCATGAACGGAACATCTCCCACTGCTGAAGCCATAGGACTGAAAGGAATGTCAGTCACTGCCCCTTGTTCTACGGTGCAACCTTCAAAGCAACTGGAATATCTGGCAAGGATCCAAGGCTTTCAGGTATGGGTGGACTTGAATAAAAGGCATTGTATAGCCATTATCTGCAGAATTACTTTAGCTTATTTATTTATTTATTTATTTAGAAGATTAGAGTTGTAAGAATGTCAAAGGATCCTGTATATATTCCAATGATTTTGTTACTGTCTTGTCTATTGCCGTCTGAAACTTGATTTCCATTGGGATGGGGGGAAGTAACGCATGTAGTGCTCCTAAATAGTCATGCACAGCATGGACGGAAGAATATATAATGGTTTGGTATTAATTTAAATACTGTCCTGTGACAAAAGGCCACGGGTTTTAATGTATTTTTAATCTTTGTTGGAAGCCGCCCAGAGTGGCTGGGGAAACTCAGCCAGATGGGCGGGGTATAAATAATAAATTATTTACTATTACTATTATTATTATTATTATTATTATTATTATTATTATTGACAACAAGAACTTAAATAACAATTGTTTTGATACAACTTGTAATAAAATGCAATCCTCAAAATATTTAGAAATTACTTCAGTCACAGTTGCCCTCCTCACAAAGCCTGGTAGAAGAGGTGTGTCTTCTCCTGTTTCACAAAGGAAAACAACAATGTCACTAGGCACACCTTGGTGATGAGGGTATTCTACAGACATGGAGCCACCATTGAAAAGGCCCTTCCATGGACCCCAGCACTACATATGTCGTCCTGTGCAGGAACCACTAGTTCAGGTATCATCCATTGATTTTACAGGATGGGCAGATGGATATGTGAGAAGGCATTCACCTCGCTTATATACCTCGTGCCTAGCCATTCAGGTCTTTAAAGTGTAAGCACCTTGACTTGGGCTGGAGGACAAAATGACAACCAGTCAACTTGTTTTTAAATGTGGGTTTTATGTACTAGGCCTGCTACTCCTACAAGCATGTTTTGCACTAATTGCAATTTCTGGAGCATCTTCAAGGGCAGCCTGATGTAGAACACGTTACAGTTGTCCACCTTGGAGGTTGTCAGAGCATGAGTGACCATAGCCATGGTATCCTTACTAAAGAATGGCTGCAGCTGGTGCACCAGCTGAAGCAAGGCATAGGTACTTCTTTATCCACCCAGGCTACATGGGCCTGAAGTGACAGTGATGGTTCAAAGAGCACCCCCAAACTAAACAACTTGAAGGCAGGTGCAACCTGGTCAAAAACAATTCATTCCTACAACTTCTGTATATGGAACCAACTTCTCACAACACTTTCCATCAGAAGTCACCCAGTGCTATTCTCTGGAGCCACCCTTGGAAATAAGAGCAGAACCACGGAAAAACACTGCACCCCATCTCCTCAGGGAGTCCAAGAAGATACCACAGTTAGTGGTACTGAAAGAGCTGAAAAGCCAATAAATTTCAGCAGGCTCACACTCCCCTGCCCTTCTTCCAATGAAGATCATCAGCTAGGACAACCAAGGCCATTTCTCCCCCACCAGGCCTAGACACAGATCCTGAAGCTGCCCTATCATCTTTTCAAGTACCTAACCCAGAAGGGGAATGTATACTTATTAGTTAAATATTTCCATCATAAGAAGTATTGGCATGTATCTAACTAGCCCCTTTTATTTCAAAAATGTGTTTGCTTGTGCAGCAGGGATTCTTTTATTTTTCTAACCAACCTAAAGCTACTTTTTAAACTTTGAGGTGGTGGTGAATAATTAAAAGTGGCTCCTGATGTGTTCTGGCGGACAGTTTGAAGTTTGCAAAAAGAAAAGAGAACCCGTTTAAAACCAAAGGAAGGAAATCAGATCTTGCACTTGCTAACACTCACATTATAGCTTCTGTTTTAAAAAAAAAAAAAAATCAGTTATATACTTTCAGGCTTTCTTGGCGCTAGGAAATAGAAACATTGAAAGCTTGCCCTAACTGAGTCGCCGTGCCAGTTAGAGGTGGATATCTTGTGTCCCTCAGTTCATCTGCATATAGTAGGATCAGACAAATCTTGATGAAAGGAAATTCAATCCTCAAAAGTTTTCATTATCTCTTACATCTTTCTTTCACATCTTGTTGAATTGCTTTCAGTGCTTTATTTTCATTAGAGAAAACACAATTTATAGTAACATTTTCACCAACTTGCTTACTTCCTTAGCTGTAAGATACAGTTACTAGGCACTGATTGTTTGTGCTTTTCCTATCTACTTGCCCCCCTCTCTGCCCCCCCCCCCAATTCTTGATTGGTCTTGAAAAATAGAATCCTTGTTTCCTTTTTTGCCCAGGTTGCTGCTGGTCATTCTACATGAACTTCAGTAGATATTCTCTCTAATTCCCACTTATTTCTTCAGTGTATCAAGAAACTGGTGATTTTGGCTTCCTACCCGCACCCCTTTTGTTCAGTTCAGCTTAATACCTTGGCTGCCTGAGTTTTTGGAATGAGCATGAAGCTTTGTGCTGGATCACTGAGCACTGAGGAGAGTGTTGAACAGAATCTCTGTGGGAAATGTCTTAGTGGGCTGTCAAGTGCCTATCACCAGTCTCTTCACCATCTCACTACAGAAAGCGCTTTCTGTTCAAGATCTTAAAAGCCTTTTTTTGCTTTACAGGTTAGTTATATCGCACAGGTTTACCAGAGAAGAAAATAGTGCATTGACCAGGATGGCGCTTATTTCATACTCCTTGAATGCCTCAGAGTTGTCTGTGGTTTTTCTTTAGACAAATTATTAGTTCCTGTGTGCTGAGAACAATAAACATTAAAATGTCTATTTCTTAATTATAAACACATCTTTGTTCTACACTGACAATTGAGCGTACACATTCCATATTTCAAAAAAATTAACTAAACAATAAAAAACTACTTCCCAAGAGGCATTGTTTACTATAATAAGAATAAGTATATTAATTTTTTAAAACCTAATTGGACAGTCTCCAATGTCCAACTAGAAGATACACCTTTTAAAAATACGTATTTTTATTTGAGCTTTAATTTTCTGTATTCATTATATACATGTAAAACACACATATGTTACAAGCCATCAATTTTTGAGACACACATACTGTACACTGCATGCTAGGCAAGTCTATTAAATTATTCATTACCCATTATTACAGGGCTCTGTTATTAAAAGAGCGGTGCTGTACTTTGATTCAGTTCGAATTAATGAAGCCAAGTACTTAACAAATTTTACAGTATCTGTATAAAGCATTCTTATTGTTCAGGTTTAGGATTATTATTTAAGCCACTTGCTTGAAGGCTTATTAAACAAAATGAGCTGCACATAAAAGAAGCGCTGCTATTTTAATGTTTACTTGCAATTTTGTTCATTGCTTCATAACTTAAACAGAAAAAAAAAAGTTTTTTAAAAGCTACAGTGCAAATAAAATACCCCAAATCATTTGGTTACATTGAAATATCTAGTGGAATTGGTTCTACATGTTGATGATTTATTTTAAAAATGTTATAGGCCATTTTTTCAAAGTGCTCCGGGCAGCTAATAGTGAATATTACTTAACTTTTCCTATCCAGCTATAGTTTACTAGGAAAATTAGTTGGAGTGTGTTGCGAAGGGTCAAATGAGATGCAGCAGGGCCTATGGAACGTACTGTGGTGAGGTTTCACATTCCTCCCCCTTTTTTGGAGGGTAGATTGCATTCCCACTTTACTTGTGAATGATACAAACATGTGCATAAAATACACATGGGTGTTCTGTGCATTGACTTGATCAAAACTTTACAGTAAGTATCCTGGAGGTCAGAATTATAGTTTTTTGGGGTGGGGGTTGGGGAGAGAGTGTAATAAGGGTTAAAAAAACCATCCCTATACTATACATGAAAGTATGGAGGCTAAAGGGGGGCACTGTTTCCACCGATAAACATGCTCACCCCAATATTTAGCAACAAAGTGCTCAGGTTTAAGGCTAGCAGACAGCTCCAAGCCTAAGCTCTGTAGCACTACCTAGGAAAGCAGGGGGAAGTGTCAGGAGGGTGGGGGGGGGAGCCATCATCCCTACAAAACTTTTGTTCAGGTTAGCTGGAGCCCTGAGTTTTCATGTTAGAGACCAAGGACACACTGCACATCCCCATGGTTTTTCTGTATAAAATTAACATTTTCTAGAAAAGGTCTGCAGTACCAATTCATCAGATTTCACCAAGTAGAGCATCTGAAATCTGTTATAGTAATTCACTACAAAACCTGGTATCTGAAGTTGTACAGGTATAAACCCGATCTGGCAATCAATTCAATAAGATATGGTGATGTGAGGGGTACAGATGGCCTTGTGTAGAAGTTTATTTCAAAGAGTTCTGGCTGATTGATTTCCCCCCACCCCTGTAAATTAAAACTGGTGCACTTAGATAGTGCATTATTGAATCAGTCTTCCAATAATTGTTTTTAGATATGCACACAAATGCAATTTGTATTTCTTTGTTTGGAAGACATCCATGGGAAGCTCAGCATTTGCATTTCCTTTGCTCCAAATTAACCTCATAAGTGGAGTATAACCAGCACCTATCAGAGTTTCCTTCCCCTTCCTCTCGTCTCCCCCTCATTTGAGTATCAGGAAGTATGACCTTCTCAGAGGTTAAGACTAGTGGTAATCTGTGAATAGTTAAGTAATTATTTACAGTTCTCCACCTGCAGAGATTATTTTCATATGTATAATGCATGCAATGTGCCATATAGTGCAACTACTACGTTTGTTCTTTTTGTACCTCTCACCATTGTTCTTTAGAAAATGTAACATCCAGCTCTGGCACACTTCAGAATAGGTCTGCTTAAGTCAATATCACTTCTTAGCTCAAAAGTGACAGGAGTGTAAGAAGATAGTTGCTGGATTAGCCTAAAGCTCTACCTAGCCGGGATCTTTTGCATAACTGTAGGTGGTTCAACATGGTCTGGAAAAACAGTGTAAAGAGCAAAAAGTGATAACCTTGTGTTCCAGTTGTTGCCATTCAGTTTCAGTCAGTGGTTTTAAGTTGTGACCTAGTAAGCAGGTGATATTCTCTGTGGAGTATGCCCACCTTTTCTGAATCTGGAAAATAAAACATTTTTATATTGTGTGAAGGCCTAGTTCTACAATGTCTTGCTACATCTGAATTTGGCCTAAGATTCAATCCATACATGAACATTGTGGCTATGAACAGATCACACTATTTCAGCTTTCTTTCTATTTCACATTTGTTGATTTCTGAGTGTCTTCCATCCAGGTGCTCTTGGAGGAAACTGATATTCTAGAACATTTTCAGTCAAGGTTTAGGCCCAGTTTTGGCACAAAAACTGTTTTGGTTGCCCTGTACTATGACCTCTGCTGGGAGAGAGAGACAGGTGTAATGTGTCCCTGTTAATTCTCCTTGACCTCTCAATGGCTTTTGATACCATCAACCATGGTATCCTTCTGGAGCTGCTGTTCGAGTTAGGGGTGGGCAGCAGTACTTTTTGGTTCCATTCCTACTTGGATGGTCATTTCCAGAGGGTCTGCTTAGGGAGTGCTGTGGAGCTTTCAGTGTGTGGTTCATCAATTGTGAATAATCAGCTAATAAGTCAAGTAATGTACATGCGTATAGTGATCCATATTTTCTTTAATTACTCCTCACATTTTATGTTACCAAAGCATTAGAGAGTTAAAGCATCCATAGTTCTGCAGTTTGAGATTTATAAGACCCTTCAGGTATTACATTGCTGTTTAAAGTGGAATTTATGGTTGTTTGTACCCAGTGCCAGTAGCCTTGATTCCTGAGGCTGGTCAGGAAGTTGCCTTCTTTCATGGGTGTGTGGGATTGCATTTACAAATAGATGTTGCTGTGTATTTGTCTGTTAGCACACAGAGGAAAGGTTATCAGTCCCTTGTACTTCATCTAACTGGATGACCAATACCAGGAATAAATAAATAAATTGTGGAGCATTTGTCTAATCAATCAGCTGGCTCTAAACTTTTCCCCCTTTAGAACCTTCAGTATAAGGTAGTATTTGACATATGTTAAACACAGTGTTGTATCTTTCCCCCATGCTTTAGCTTTGAAAAAATAGGTGCTATTCAGAAAGGAAATTGGGTTCTGTTAGATGTTTACAAGAACAGTGAATCTCTTTGGACTGATTTTGAAAGATGCATGAACTCAGTGCTGTTTGCTTCTTACGATACAGATAAACTTAAGCAGGAAGTATCACAGAGCAGTGCTGTTGACCCTCTGAAATCCAGACTTCTGCAAAAGGAGTAATTACCATAGTTTTCCCAAGTTAATGAACTGAAAAATAAGCAACATGCATATTTTTATTTCTATGTGAGGCAGGGACCTGGACTTTCTGGTCCTGTCCTGCCTTCTTTGGCCCACCTCCTCCATTTCCAGGTCCATCTGATATCCGCACACTGGAATGTCGTGTTTATGTTCGGGCTGCCACAAGAAGAACTCAACACATGAATACTTGAAATCTACACACACCAATTTTGCACACCATGCATTTCAGTTTTCATGAATTGGGCTTTTCAAATGGATACCCCTATGCAAATGCGACAGATCCCTATGCAATGCACCAACATTGTGTTTGAGGTAGAAGAAAGAGAGTATCATTCTGGTTTCCTCCTGAAGACATTGTTTTCGTCTCCTTTGGCAATGACAGCAAGGTATTCATGTATGTTGTATGATATTATGCTGAGCAGTCAGTTAGTGAAAAGATAAAAGATAGCTGTTAAAAGGTTACCCAAAGCTTAATGGTACAAACAAGCATGACTATCAAACTAAGACCTTTGGGCATTTTTTGTCAGATACCTCAGGTTCTCTGCTGGACACATGTTGCATTTATTGCAGTGGGGGGAAAATCCTTAAATATACCAGTCATCTATGATACCTCAGGCAAACTGTGACATTGATGTTATGTTTACTTTTTAAACATCTTCAGAATGTTGGCCCACTTCACTCTTAACATATCTGATTCTCAGGTGCACACACCAGCCACAACTGAACACTGAGGGATGCATGTTTTTCAGCCTGTGGGTTCCATGAAGATTTTGTACTCTTTTTACTGAAGTTTCTCTTCTGTTCAATGCTGGATTCAAACTTCCATCATCCCAGTCAGCATGATGAGCTGAAAAGGCAGGGGCTGAAAAGAATAGAATATGAATTGGTACAAATCCTGCCAGACTGAAACATATCCTAGTACAATTGAAACCTTGGAGGATTTGCCAAGTAGTTTTTCCTACCTTCTACTGGTACCTAATGTGTGAACAATCGTAAGCCACAGTATGATTGCTGTGGAAGCATTTCAGTAGCTCTCTATAGCTTGCAAGTATTCAGATAGCTTGGCATCTTTTTAATAGATAAATAAAGGTCAAGTTACAAATATTGTTTTCAATATTCTGGAATCAGAGAATTGGCAGCGGGGCAGACAATGGGCATCCAGATTACCTATCCATTGCTGCCACTATGAAAAGCAGCAACTCCTTGTGCTTAAAAGCATTGTAATACTTGGCATGATTTTTTGTCTCAAAAATGACATACAGGGTTTTCGTGTTCTAACTATTGCCAAACAGGAAAAGCAAATGGCAGATGCATAGAAATGGCAGGATCATGTATAAGTAAACTCAGTTATAGGGCTGAATGAATGAAATGCTGTTGCCTTATTTTTTACAATCCTACACATTGCAGCACATGCCTACAACTAGCCTTCTAGTTGGAGAAATCCAAACATTATTTTTAAAACCAGTACATTTGGTTTTTGTTTAGTTTTTTAAAATAGCTCTAAAGCTGTCAGGACCTCTCAAAATAATGTAACCAGCACTAAACAAAGCAGCCTGTGCTCCCTGCCAAGTTCTTTTAAGTAAATCCTTGATAAAGTTAGATGCCAACCTTACACTGGAGAGATGCCAGAAGTTTAGAAGGCTTGAGTTGCTGCAGCAGAACTAAAAAAAGTATGGCACTCAATTGTTCGTAGCCTGGTGCTTAGTTGTTCAGGTTTAATCTGCACTTTGATTTTCCAGGGTAATTTTTCAAAAGAAAAAGTAGCGAGAAACACAGATTAGAAGGAAGAAAGTACCATTAAATGGGGCTGCCTGAAGTGAGAGATCTAGATTTACAGAGGGCAGATTTTCAGAGATGAGCTTCTGATGGAAATAAGGTCATTCTGACATGTAAGCACACAAAAAACAGCAGTATATTCAATATGAAACAGGGATGCTTTGCACGGATGGAAATAGCTGTGTTTTGTATGTGTCATGTTGTGAGGCTGTAATTGAATTAACACCATATTTTTCAGCAGTTCTAAGAACAAAACTTAGACTGATCAACACCAGTTGCCCATTGGTTTGAATGTTTCTGGATTTACTTGCACGACACACAGTCTTTTCTCCTCCTCACTTTGGGCAAACAACAGCTTTCATAACCAAGAAGAAAATTAAGAGCAGGTGTAAGCATATTTGCACTGACGCAGAAATCAAAATGTTATTTCAAACATGATTTCTTTTTTATTCTCCAAACCTGCCTTAATTCTTCACAGATATTGGATTCAGCTTGCCATAATTATTCAGCTGAAATACATACTTTCAAAAAGAAATGCTGTCCGTACCTAAAATTAGCAGGCTTTGAAACAGGTCTTGCTATTATCTCTTTGGTTGTTGTTTTTTATTCCCAAGATGAAAGGACTAGGAGATCAGTGCTACGTCTCTAGACATTCTTGGCAGCCTCTCTGTATTTTTCTTTTGCTGTGAAATCTAAATAAAATGTAGGGTTCTGTCTGTATGTACACCATCTAAGGCTGCAATCCTAACCCCCTTCCCTTGGAGTAAGCCCCATTGAATTTAGTAGGACTCATTTCTGAGTAGAGAGGAGTTATGATTGTGCTGTTTGTTGTCAGATGACTCCATATGCATTCAACATAACTACTCAAGAGGTCCATATTTCTGAATAATTAGTATAAGTGTACTCTTTCACAGCTCCCATGTTGCCCATTTTTCTACCCTTTGTTTATTAACAATGCCCAACACCATATTTTTGGCAACATTAAATTTAAATTTAACGAGGGCTGGTGTGGTGTAGCAGTTCGTGTTGCATTAAGACCTGGAATACCATTATTTCAGGGGACCTTAGTCCAGTCACTATCCCCACAACCTAACAGGGCTGTTGGGAGGATGAAGCCAGGTGCAAATCATGTACAGCACCCTGAACTGATTGGCAGAAGGGCTGGATATAACTCAGTCGGGATATATTCTTGGCCTCACTGCAGAAGGGGGAACTTGGAACTCTCCACTCTAATTCTGCCAAAGGCTTTAATGATCAAATCAGTACATAAGGCACACTACAGGTTATAAGGTCCAGCAGGTACCGTATTTTTCGCTCCATAAGGCGCACCTGACCATAAGGCGCACCTAGTTTTTAGAGGGGGAAATCAAGAAAAAAAATTATCCCAGAGCTTCTCGGGGATGCCAGGGGAAGCCCCAGTTTCCCCCTCCCCCAGCCCCCAAAGGGCAAAGAAGCCAAGGCGGCGTCAGTCCCTTCTCCCTCCTGGGGAAAAGCCCGCAAGAGCCGCGTGGAGTGTGTGTGCGGCTCTTGGGGGCTTTTCCTGCCTGCCCCCCCTTCATTTGTTCCATAAGACGCACACACATTTCCCCTTACTTTTTAGGAGGGAAAAAGTGTGTCTTATGGAGTGAAAAATACAGTATATAAGAGGTTCAGATATATAGCTAAGTGCAAGCTAACACATTGATCCAACAAGCAACACCACCACCCCCTTAAACCTTCCCTTTGAAGAGCATGGTGGGCACCGCTATTTTGTGGCAAGAGTTCCAAGACAGGGCAAGCAAGTGGGCACTTCTTTGAGTTGGATTGTTCCCTCTGGTGATGGCGTTTCTGTGTCCATGGAGAAGGAGGTGGAGTCAGAGACAGCTCAGCATCAGACTTGCTCTCCATTGCCTCACTTAAACAGGGAACATCTTCACTAACCTGAGGAGGTGCCAGAGGCAGCTGTATAGCATGTTGTGCTAAACTAAGATATCCAATGCTGTAGGGACGGAATGCTCTTCTGACCACCTGCTCGGTCTCTCCCGTAGATCTAGATCTCCATCTCCCAGACGGCTAGACTCCTGTTCAGGGGATCAGAAACTTTTGGGGGTTGCGATTCCACCTTCCCTACCCTGCTAGAACCCTCCCCAGGGTCCTGCAGCTCCAATTCTTTGAGCTCCTCCCATTGCTCCACAGGATCCGACCATCTCCAAGGGACTCTGGTTGTATCATCTGCAGCATGACAAGACCACCTTGGAGATTGTTTGAACTACTTTTATGAACAGCTAAACATATTGGATTTTAAATAACTGTCTAGTATAGCATTTCAAAGCATTTCCCAGTGATCTGGAATTGCTAATGTCAGAATCCATTCATTCATAAATCCATTCTGTAAATAATAAGGTTTTGGGCCCTATAAAATTGATTTATCATTTTAATCACAGTCCGTACCTCTGCTCCTGCCAGCCCAGCTTCCTTTGATCTGTTGTACCGCTTCCTGGTTATCTCTCTGACCGTCAGCTCTTGTTTTAAGCAAGGTTAGTCTAATTCAGCTTCCCCCCTCCTATTTGGACATAGCACAGGGGTTGAAGTAACAACACAAATTAAGGACTGTCTTTCTTCCATCCTTAGCACTATTTATATAGGCATGCAGATTTAATTAACTTGGTTGTGCAACTTACAACTTGCACTAGCACGGGCTTCATTTTTATCCTAAGTACCTGAAGCAACCTTATCTTTTCCTTTATTTGCACATCTAACTATGGTGTAGAAATTATATAATTTCTAGAGACAGGTTCGGTGCTATAATAAGTATTTAAATCCATTTTCCTGCGGCTAATATGCAGATTTTTTGAGGCGGAAGCGTGTTATGAATGCTGCAAGGTAGAGTGTAGAGCTGTCAGTCTTTTCGCTGCTGTGTATCTTCCCCTTTCTATGCAGTAGCTACAATGGAAACTCTGCTCACCACTGTGAGGCAGACACAGCGATTAATGAACCTGAGGCGTACTAATCAAACATATGTTTTCTTGACACAATGATTGCGTTATATATCACATGTAAATGTTCAGGCCTTTATCTACTGTTTAATGATCTAGGAAGGGGTCTTTCTTAAATGTGGGTGTTTTTCATGTGTTCCTTAGACTTCTACCACAGGGGGTGAGCAGTTAGCCAGCTCCCCAGTGAGATTAGTAAAATACTATATTTAGTTGTGCCATAGATCAAGAAACTTCAGCATTGCAGGAAACAAGGTTTTTTTAAAAAAAGCTATTTTAATGTGGTATGAAGCCAGTTCAGCCTAAGATTTCCCCCCTTTATCTCTCACTACTTTTGAAAATTAGCATTAATTGTAAATAGTTTGAAATTACTCCCTTATATCTTATTTTGCCGTTTTGCTTCCACCATTCATGTAGCTCAAATCTGGAACATGTTGCCTAATGTGTTAAAAGTCCCATTGAAATGAAAGGGTTTTCTTAAGGGTGGCTGAATTATCTGCATAAGATTGAAGTCACAGCCTGTAGTGTTTATGTGATAATTAGCAAGTTTATGACATGAGTGTGATAAAGTTTGTAATTTAATGTGGGGTGGAAATGGGAGGAAGAGCCAGAGAAGCATGTTAGGAGAATTATTTCATGTGCAATGGGAAGGTGAAAGTAACTACAGTGGTACCTCTAGTTACGAACTTAATTCGTTCCAGAGATCCATTCTTAACCTGAAACTGTTCTTAACTAGAGGCGTGCTTTCACTAATGGGGTCTCTTGCTGCCACTGCACCACTGGCACATGATTTCCGTTCTCATCCTGGGGCAAAGTTCTCAACTCGAGGTAACTCTTCCTGGTTAGCGGAGTTTGTAACCTGAAGCGTTTGTAACCTGAGGCATTTGTAACTCGAGATACCACTGTATTTATCCCATGAGAGCAGTAAAGGAGAGATGAAGATAAGGCAAATGTGCTTTCATGAATTATAATAACACAATGGGCTAATTCAGACATTAACACCAAACTATGATATCCTGCTAAATGAGCCATAATTGACTTAAACAGCTTTGGTTTGCTTCAAGCAAACTACCAGACTATGATTTGTACTTGACCTACATCCCTGGGCTGGCAGCTGCTAATTGTGGGTGTTGCCATATTGCGCTACACGAGGGGAGGAGTGTAAGAAGGGAACATGTGCATATGACGGTCCTTGCAGCCTCATTCATGCAGTACCAAGACATGGTTTGCTATTACATCTAAATCAGCTTAGGGTCACCATCTTATTCTTTATTTCCCTAGCCCCAAATGATGATTGGGAAGCTCACCTGAGGATGCTAAGATATAAATCTGCACCATTGCACAGCATTGTAGGACTACAAAAATATTGCCCCACTAATCAATTGTTTAGGTTCCCGTTAAATATAAGGCCATGCGAAATTAATAAATAAAGAGCAGGGACAGGCACTTTCCAATTCTTTGAATAAATAAAAGGGACCTTCCCTCCCTATCAAATGGCAGTAGCCTGTCAGTTGCAGAGATTTGTGCATTGCAGGACACAGGGGCATTTTATTACCAGTTTATTTCTGTCTAGCTTTCTGAAACTCCTGCTGGTGCTTTGAATCATACAGGGTACGTTTCAGGGTTGGATACATGAACTCCACTGTCACCCATGACTTTTAAAATAATTTTTTAAAGCTAATAAATGTTAAAGGAAGAAAGCATTTAACCAGACAGAAATGTGTTTTCAAACTGTGAACAGCTAAGCTTTGGTGTGGGAAAATCTCTTCACATAACTAGCTTTTTCTAATCTCGTTGGTATCTGGTTAATGGACGGCTAATGCTTTTTCCAATAGAGTGCATAAATTTTAATTATTTACAGCCAAGAGCAGTAAGTAATAAATGGCTGCCTCCTAAGAACAAAACCCTTAACCTACAAATCTTCTAATTCATAGTTAGTGGTAAGCATGTTTTCATTGCAGAGCTATTTTATTGCTTGGCAGGACTGGACTTACAGAAAGGTTTGTGTGTCGGCCATGTAACACAGCACTGCTAATGCTGAAGCCTGTGGTTGGGATATTTTCTCCTCATTTGCTGTATTTGCAAATAGGGCTTCTTCTACTGAAAAACAGGAACATACAAATACAGAATTGGATCCTGAAAGCGCAGGGGGTGGGGGGAGGTAGAACAACTAAAATGGAGCAGAGAGATAAATCGGATGGACCAGGAAAGGAAACCAACAACCCCAGAGCCAAGTGTAGATGGTTGGGTATCTTTTAAGACACAGAAACACTGAGAACTGTGGACAGAAGAGGGTGACATGCTTGGGAACCTCAGCAGGAAGCAGTTGGCTTGCACAGCTGTGGACATGTGTGTTTCGGAGCGGGGTTAAAAAAAATTACAGGGCCAGGTGGTCTGAGTGAGGATTGGCCATTAGGCACAGGAACTCCAGGATCTAGTGTCTGGCAGTTAAGCAAATTCTGGTGTGTAAAATTAAGTACACATGCTGGTTCACGTAGATCTTCACTATTTTCAGTCAATGTATGACATACTGGCTTATTTCTTGAAATCCAAATTGCAGACTGAGGTAACATTTTTCAGACACCTCCTGAGATTCACAGTCATCTGTGTGTGATTTTTATTTTGTAGATTGCATTGTTGCAGAATTAAATTAGTGGTGATTTTAAGCATCTTTTTGACTTGTATATGTATATAGCCTCATGATTAAGATAGAAGGAGTAACTTTGCAGCAGTATCAAACATTGTCTTGGCACATTTAAATGTCCCTTTATTTTTTACTGGCTACATGCATCAGGTGTACTATCACCAGGTGTACTAACTCCCATTGTTCTAGGCGCATTTTGTGACAAGGAGTTTCATTAGCAGTACTGTGCCTAAGTTCTCAGATTAAAACTGCAGCATGTGGAAGGAAAGGAGGGCCTTTTTCTGCCTCCCCACTTCAATCTACTCTCTGAAGACTGGAGAAGAGACCCTCTTAAGTATATTAGGGGTGTCGGCAAGGGAAGGACTAGACCATGTGAAAATTGAACATAATATTTTAGCTGCAGTTCATTCATTTTCAGTTGAAACACCTAGACATTCCGTTGTAGCGCCCATAACCTAGGTTTAAGGTGCCATTTAGCTGCTAGATTTCATATCTCCGTTTCTAACACTGCCTATCACTGTCAGTTACTCACTAAATGAATGGGCACATAAGTTGATGTTGCTGAATGAAAAGCTTTTGCCTGTTTGAGTAGTTGCTTTGGTTCGTGGACAATGCTAAGCCATGATTTGTTTAGCCAAAGTGTGTTTTAACTGAATGTCTGAACTCAGACCTGCTGACTCACCTGGGCTTGTTTTCTGGCAACAAACCACAGTGTGAAGCCGTGATTTGTTGTTGGCTTATAAACCCTGGCTTGCTTTAACTGTGGTTTGGCATTATGTCTGAACCCAGAAGATTTGCTTAATCATAGTTTGCTTGGCCCTCTCACTTCCGGTGCTCACCAAGCCTCAGAGATAAAGGCATCTGGAAGCAAGCCAGGCTACAGACAAGCAAGCCCTTATTTGTATGTTCGTCTATAAGAAAAGTATTTCTGTTCCTGCACTTGAATGTGATTGTATTGTGAAATACTATTGCAAGCTGCTTTCAGAACCTCTTGGGATATAAAGTGGAATATAAGTATTCTAAATAAAGACATTAACTTATTTCCTGGAGAACATGCTGCACTTTACTCCAGGGGATATTTTTGTTGCTGTTTGAGGTTTTTCTTATGCATATGCTACAAGGTCATAATGTGTCATCAGTATGCAATAAAAATGGATTCAAAGTGCTACGTGGTAAAATGCAATATAGCCAGATCTGAACTATACACATACCATAGGAAGGAAAAAATAAGGCTGTGCTTTGTAATGGGTTAGTGATAGTGATAATAAATAATATTGACAAATAGGACCTACAAGAAATTGTTCCAGTGTCAACTCTTCCTGCTAAGTATTCCATCCAGCCATGCCCTCTCCAAGTATACTCCATTCTTGTCCCCTTGGTTTTCCTGGTTGTCATTCCACCCTGCTCTGGAACAAGAAAACCAGCCTTCTGTGGCCATAGAGCATGCCCAGTTTTCATTGGGCTGATGGTGTGTGTGTGTGTATCTGTGTGTGTCTGCATGTGTGCATAATAACAGCAGAATTTGAGTACTATTAATAGGGAAAACTGGTGGTGAAGTACAAAATAATGCTAAAGTAATAGCTAATCCTTTTTAAAAGACTGAATATGAGAAAAAGATATACTAATATTTAAAGTACAAAAAAGACCAAATTCTGTGCCCTTGATACATGTAGATGGGGAAATGACAAATAATTCTATTTTCCTGCATATAATAGAAACAAATTAAAATGATGTTTAAGGCAGTTCAAACGAACAGCTAAAACATGAGAGTCTCACTACAACGTACTACACACATCAGAATGCCTGAAACATTTTTTTCTAATACTGTACAGTGGTACCTCGGGTTAAGAACTTAATTCGTTCTGGAGGTCCGTTCTTAACCTGAAACTGTTCTTAACCTGAGGTATCACTTTAGCTAATGGGGCCTCCCGCTGCCGCTGCGCCACCAGCGCACAATTTCTGTTCTCATCCTGAGGTAACGTTTTTAACCCAAGGTTTAACCCAGTAGTACCTCGGGTTACATATGCTTCAGGTTACATACGCTTCAGGTTATAGACTCCGCTAACCCAGAAATAGTACCTCGGGTTAAGAACTTTGCTTCAGGATGAGAACAAAAATCGTGTTCCGGCGGCGCAGCAGCAGCAGGAGGCCCCATTAGCTAAAGTGGTGCCTCAGGTTGAGAATAGTTTCAGGTAAAGAATGGACCCCCAGAACGAATTAAGTACAGTGGTACCTCGGGTTAGTACTTAATTCGTTCTGGAGGTCCATACTTAACCTGAAAATGTTCTTAACCTGAAGCACCACTTTAGCTAATGGGGCCTCCTGCTGCTGCCGCGCCACCGGAGCACAATTTCTGTTCTCTTTTTATATATATATATATATATATATATATATATATATATATATATAATATTTTATTACGTTTTATCCAAAAAAGAAATTACATGAAGAAAAAAGACACAGAACAAATAAACACTCAAGCAAATAAACATTCAAGCATAATACAAGAACCAAACAATTAACATGTATGAAGAACAGAGAAAAAACAAGAAAAAAGAAAAAGAATAAAACACTAAAAAAATTCAAAAAGTTAAAAATAAAAACCCCTCTCTTTAATTTCTTACCGTCCATAAACTTATTTCTTTGACTTCCTCACACACCCCCTTTCTTGTATTCCAGTTTAAAATTAATTAGCAAATTTCTTCTTACTAGTTTTATCCTTAATTACCTTTCTTCGCATATTATTTGTTCCTGAGTCATCCTGAAGCAAAGTTCTTTAGTAAAAGGCGAAAGATTTATACGATCTGAAGAGAAACCAAAGTTCTTCACCTGAAGCAATATTTCTGGGTTAGCGGAGTCTGTAACCTGAAGCGTATGTAACCCAAGGTACTACAGTACTTAACCCGAGGTACCACTGTACTTAACCCGAGGTACCACAGTACTTAACCCAAGGTACCACAGTACTTAACCCGAGGTACCACTGTACTTCTGGGTTAGCAGAGTCTGTAGCCTGAAGCGTCTGTAACCTGAGGTACCACTGTAACAGTAGAATCATAGAATTGTAGAGTTGGAACGAACCCCAGGGATCATCTAGTTCAATCTCCTGCAATGCAGAAATCTCAGCTAAAGCATCCATGACAGATGCAATCCAACCTCTGCTTAAAAGCCTCCAAGGTTGGAGAGCCAACCACCTTCCAAGGGAGTCCATTTAACAGCTCTCACTGTCAGAAAGCTCTTCATGAATTTATGTTTAGATACGGAATTCAAATGCCTTCAGATCTCTTTTGATTATTCCAAGTTAAACCACTGTGTATGAAGTTCCTAAGTTTAATATTATGTTCTTTTCTGGCAAAGAGCCAGAAGCAATTTAGCAGGCCTACTTGGTGTGCATGCGATGGGGCGATACGTGAAAGAAGCCGGAAGACTTCATCAAGTGTTGAGTGAGATACAGATCTGCACAATATTCAAGCATGCATGCTGCACACGTACACTGGTGATCTCAGCTATAGTTAGAGAAACTGACCTTCAGCATTATCTGTTTTGCTCAAGCTTCACAAATCAAATTGTGCTAGCAGGGGTTGATTTGGATTTCCACAGATTTTTGCCTTCCACTTTAGCTTATAGTTAGCTAGTTTGCTTGAGCGTGGCTTTTTCTCATTCCCCAAGTAAAGAGCCATAGCCAGGACACACTGAGAGGGTCAAGTTCTTCATTCCCTGTTATTCTTCCGCTTGTGTTGAAGTGGTGGTGGGGCTAAGAAATCCACACATTGATTTGCTTCACCTTACCAAGATGATGTACTTTCTTCTGTTATAGGCACACTACAGTGACAGACAAAACGGCAAAGAATGCATGACCTGCTTGACACTGTCTCCCGTGCAAATGACTTTCCATGGTATTGGAAGCTGCATTGAAGCCAGCCATGACCAGGTATAAATAAGACTTAACTGATTGTTTATTTATTGTAATGTCTGTTTATCTCCACCAGCTACACCTAGGTTAAGCATTTGAATATCTTAAGCTTGTCTTCTGGGATTTCTCAAGAATCTGAAAGAAACAAGTTATTCTGAGACAATGGAATTGTAATTATTTAGCTTCTACTTCCTCACAGTACATAGTAAAATACCAAAACTATTTTCTTTCATTTGTCATAGAAGTGTGAATACTCTGCTAGGATTTGTACCGCTAGAAAAAGGGTTTATTCAAGTTTGGTGCATAGTGATGGGTATTTAAGACCTTTTTTAAAAAAAGAAAAGAAAAAAAAAGAGGGGTGCATAATATGAAGCCTTTATAGCACCTAAACACAGCCTTGGACACTTGGTATATTCCCTAAAAACTCTTGATTTCATGTTAAAATGTTTCTGGCCCCCCAAAGGCCAGGAGTTCAAATGTTGCTTTCCAACCGTCATCTGTGCACAATGGGATAAAGGGCAGGCACTGTGGCTTGTCCCCAACTATTGCTAATTATTATATATACTTCTCAAGATGGAGGTTCCATTTTTAGCTATCTCAGAAAACAGCTGTTGATAGACATGTCACCCATTAAGATACCTAATTGTTTTGAATGCCATGTAAGGTAATAACTATCTCCACATCCTGAATTTCATGTTGTTTATAATGTCTTGTCCTTCTATCTAGCCTGAATCTACTGCCAATTCTGTAAGATTCCCCATGCTCTAGTATGATAAAAGTGAAAATTCTCTAACTACTCTCTCCACATAATTAAAAATTGTAGAAGCCTTTTTTATGTTTCCTCTTAGTTAAGTTTTGTTTTTTCTAAATGATAGTCCCAACCACTTTAGCCTTTACTTATAGGAAAGATTATTCACCTCCGGATCAATTGAGTTGTTCTTCCCTAGCTCTACAATATATGTACAATTACATAATGTACAATTACATAATGACATTGTGATTCTTACTGTTTTAATTCCATTCCTATTTATGCCTAAAGTTTAGTACACATTTTTTTCCCATTGCCAAACATACTGAGATGTCATTTTCATATCTCAGGATGTGTAAATTCATCCTAAGTTATAATTATTTATATTTTAGTTTTTTTAAACAATTGTACAGCTTCTTATGACCTTCAGAAGAAACTTTGGCTTCCCAATCATGCTTTAAAAACAACAACACCTGACTGCTGGTTCAGATTTAATGATGAGCCAGCCCTCCCTGGCTTCTTTCCCCAGCAGGAGGAAAGGCGGAGCAAAGCTGGCGTGTTTGGGCTGTGTGCACTAGTGAATAGCTCATATATAATCTAATTTCTCCAACTATGATTAGTGGCCAGCATTGTGTCTGAATGCAGCCAGTGGCACCTTGTATGCAGATTTCCTCTTGTTCAGAATGTATTGGATGTGGCTTTGATAATGTTAGAGTAAGTACAGCAAATATTTTGAAGTCATGTTGACTCACTAGAAGTTAAATTGTATGAAAAGCTTTTGACAGAGCTCACCTTTCTCCACGCAAAATTTGTCCCTCAATCAAAGCGTTCCTGTTACGATTGCCATCCAGTATGGTTTTACGTATGCCTAGTGCGTCATGGTCTTTTATTTCTGCTTGTCTGCCATGTTCCTGGTATTCTTATATAGAAGCCATAATACACCAAGACTCTTCTTATCCTTTGTCTTCTGTTTCATATTAAGTTAATTTCTGCGTTACTTCATGTGTAGGAAATACATGACAGAGCATTTGTTTTTCCTTGGCAACAGCTGGAGCTTTTTCTGGCACACAGCATACAAAAACCATCCATTTGCGTAGAATTTAATACTTCATCCACACAAGTAAGTTATTAATTACATCCCATATGCAATTAGAATGTAAACCAAAAGGACTTAGCTAGACGGAGAAAGATCTGCTACCACTTTGTCTCTATTCGCCTGCATATTAATGTCTAGGTAAGCACATTCATTAGTTGTTGGCAGCAGGGGCATCACACATTACCTAGAAATGGTGTTACAAAGAAGAGGGGGAGAAAAACATTACTGGCACCACCTAGTTAAGTCCAAGGACATCCTATATGCACAAAACCATGAGTCTCTTTGCTCTAGGGTGGTTGTTTGTTTTACAAAACAGAATTCTGCTTTGGGAATTTATATGATTGGACACAGGCACCTACAGCCATTGTGAGCAGATATATTTGCATTTTATGTTCCTTTGCCAGACTGAGCCCCCGGCTCCTATGTGGCAAAGCACTCCTGTGCAAGGGCTGTTGCACCATGGGGTAGGGAGGGACATAGTAATCCGTGGTTTTCTTGCAAGGCACTCTAGTTCTGTGTGGTATCTTGTCCACAGAAGTTACAAAAACTGATACAAACCTGTTCTGAAGAAGCACCATGATAGTTGGGAATGTAAGGCTGGCAGGAAATAGCTACAGTAATGCAAAGGCTAACAAGATGCAATATTACGTGGTGGTACTGAAACACCACTTTAAAAACAAACTTTGATGACCCCAGCATATGCTGTTTGAGAAATAGTGTCAATAAAGGGTAGTGTGTGTGTGTGTGTGTGAGAGAGAGAGAGAGAGAGAGAGAGAGAGAGAGAGAGAGTGTTTGTGTGTTTGTATATATCCAAGAATCATTTTTTCAATCTTGATTCGATTCTTAAAGAACTGAAAGAATTATGAGAAAAATCTTTGCATTGGTTCAAAAAGTAAGATGTTTTGACTCTCCCTTTCTTCTGTCAACCAAGATCAAAAATTTTGGAAAAGAAAACCTGCGCCCTCTGAGCATGAAAGGGCTCCTACAAAAAATAGGTGATAATAAAGAGAGAGAAAGGGAAGAACACAAAGATTTAGCAATCAAAATGTGATGGCCATATTTTAGTAATTCCTGATTGATTGAAAATGGATACTCAAACATAGTTCATGGGCAACATCGTTTTAACTCCCCCTAGATAAGTAAATTAGTGATTATACTTTCCCTCAGTGGCATTACCCTGTCTTCTTCTGATATTTATACTTCGGCTAAGAAAAACTTGGCAAATTTAAACATTAGAGGACAATCCCTCCTTTTCTATCTGCTGCTCTGTGCATTTCTCCCACCACTCAGAGTGCAAATTCCCACATGTGTAAATTCTCTTACTGTACACCTCTTCCCAATGCACATACCCGCTGCCACACACAGGCAGACTTAGCCTTCCTCTCAGTTTCCTAATAAATACTGTTCTGTTTACCTGGTTCTTTGATCTTGGTCAAAGCTAAAATATTTTCAGTGGTAAGAAGTATTACTTTCACAGTGTGTACTACCCCTTGCAAATGTTCATATGCACACCAAATTTCAGCTCTGCTGCTAGCTGATCCACTCTTTGTGCCTTTGACCTGTTTTTTTCTTCCTCAGCGAAGTTGCTCAACTACAAAACTAATTATATAAATAGTATAGAAATCTGTTCCACCCACAGAAACTTATGCAGCATTTCCTTGATCATTTTGCATTTACAACAATAGTTTGTGCATTTGCCGTGTAATAAATAATTGTTATCTTGCCAAGATCCTGTTTGCCACCCATTCCCTCCCCCTCCCCCCGTCACTAAGTGAAATTGCATGGCCCACGTCATGGGCTTACCCAGGACAAACAAGATTGCATGGCTCATGGATTACACAATTGTTTTTTGCTACACTGGTACCACTTAGTGTGATGCACTCAAAGCCAACCTTTCTGTTATAAATAGGCTAAACATAAATCTCAGAATTTAGTAGCAGTGAACAAGTGCATCCGGCTTCAGCCATAACAACTACTTTACAGTGCTGAAACATAGTAAGAAACAAACAGCCCTCCACCAAGAGGACTGGATCTCTTTTCAGAAATAGTTTGGCCAGACTGCTAGTCGTCATCTTCTTTCCTGAGATGCTCTTTCCTTCTGCCCAGGTTGAAGCAGATCAGATTGGATGAACCCATACAGATGTCATTTCTCCCTATCTTCTACTGCAGTATTCTTCAATCTTTTCAGACCCAAGACCCGCCTTTGAACATAGCATACATTTGGAGACATACTTTGTAATTTTTCACCCTATATTTGTGTGGTGATAGATAAGGCTGGATCCTAGTAATGTGTCCCAGTCCAGCAGTCGAAGACCAGTGCTGTGCTATGTACAGTGGTGCCTCGCAAGACGAAATTAATCCGTTCCGTGAGGCTCTTCGTATAGCGGTTTTTTTGTCTTGCGAAGCAAGCCCATTGACAGCTTAGCGGATTAGCGCTATTAGCGGTTTAGCGGCTTTTAGCGGATCAGCTGATAAGTGGCTTATCAGCGGATCAGCTGATAAGCGGCTTAGGGCTTAGGAAAAGGGGGGGGGAAAGGGAAAAAACCCTGCAGGAACTCGCAAGACATTTTCGTCTTGCGAAGCAAGCCCATAGGGAAATTCGTTTTGCGAAGCGCCTCCAAAACGGAAAACCCTTTCGTCTAGCGGGTTTTCCGTCTTGCGAGGCGTTCGTCTTGCGGGGCACCACTGTAAATCTAAAAGGTAAAGACCCTGGACGGTTAAGTTAAGTTGGATTGGACTATGGGGAGGCCAAAGGAGCCAGCGTTTGTTCATGACTAAACCGCTTCTGGCACAACGGAATGCCACGATGAGTGCCAGTGCGCACGGAAGCTCCATTTTCTTTCCCTTGCTATATACTTTACCTCAGATCTCTCTGTTTACTAAAATTCTCCTTAATGCTTGTCAAGATGACAGTGATGATGGAGCTACCTTGATTGAGGGCCCAGTGCAGCATAGTTTGGTTCCTTATGTATGGGCTTAATTATAGTTTTCATTCAGTAGTTCAAAAGATGCCACACCTCAACTCTTTTTTATTTCCACCCTAGAAACCTTTCCATAATACCCAGTTTATATGAGGAATTTTTATTTATTGAGGGTACATGCTAAAGAATCCCCCTTGTGTATAATTGAGCTCTCGTTATGTAAATTGTTAATAACTCTGTAGAATATAATGGGTGTTACTTACTTTGGAATGCTATAGCTTTAGCATGTTTCTTATTTCTGCAATTTGGAACCAATAATCCTGTTTTGACAAGAAACAGTCTCAGGTTGCCACCTGATTGAGGCAGGTATATGCAGTTAGAGAGCTAATTGCCTCAACATGCATCACTTTGAATTGCATATATACCAGTGTTTTCTGTTATCAAATCCAAGTGCTACCAAACAATGACAGGCTGACTAATTATTTTAGTTGATACCCAAAGGCAAAACAACTAAATGCAGGAAACCTCAGTTTCTTTTTGCTGTAGAGTGGTTTCAGATGTTAGAAAGAGGTATGCTACAGACATTTCTCTCTCTAATTTGTGACTTCATTTTGTAACTAGTCTCACTTTTTTAAAAACAACAACAGATAAGTTGTAAAAACTTTATAGCTCAGTTGGTGGAGCATGAGACCCTTCATCGCAAGGTCATGGATTCAAACCCCATGCTGGGCAAAATGATTTCTGCACTGCATGGGGTTGGACTAGATGACCCTTGGGGTCCCTTCCAACTCCACAATTGTAGGATTCTAGGTTATAAATTCACTTGTTGAGACTTCTTCACAATTAGCATTCATTACCCTTTGTAAAAACAATATGTGTATATGATCATGTGCTGTCTGGTATGTCAGAATCAGAAGTACCAATTAAACTAATCTAGTTCATTAATAAACATGCAGAAGAATAACAAAAAGTCCACGCTTTTGCCATTCTTTAACTACCGTGTTTATAATTCTGATGACTAGTTCTAGACCTGCTTCTTCAGCTGCACAAGGATGCTGATGTCTGAGTAGTAATAATAGCTATTATGAATCCCAGAAACCTTTTGCATTGTCACAAATACACGGCAGCTGTAAAGCTGTCACAAAAGACTCCACCAGAACTTTACAGGGGGGGTCTCTGGATGCTACAAACAGAGGAACCTCCTGTGTGTCATTATTTCCTTGTCATGTTGACATAGAGGAGGAACTGAAGTTGTGAAGCAGGAGGGAAGCTGGAGCACAGTTTGTTCCACTGTTACCAATATCTGGCTGGTAAAGAAGTTGCTAAGAGATTGCTCATGCCAACAAAATTTAAAGCATCATAATTTAGGCTGGTGTTTAAAATTAAACTAGCGATGAAGTGGCCTCACCATGGGAGAAGCAGGCAGGTGGCTTGGAGCCATCTCCTCCCCCTCAGGCCCAGGCCCCTCACATTCTCCAAAGCTTGCTGCCATGAAACAAATTGTGTTACCAAATGCAATTACCATTCACTTTGCCCCTCTTCTTAATCTTATATATCTTTTGGCTTGCTTTCCCAGTTATTATTATTATTATTATTATTATTATTATTAATTATTATCCTCATCATCAACATTATCATTAATAAGAATAAAACTGACAGACTGCTTGACATCTAACAAGAAATCCCTTCCCCGGATGTATCTTGTGTTGAGGGAATCCTAATCCCCATTCATCATAGGGAGATAAAGGCCAAGGGGCAAGACACTGCTCATTCCACTTTGAGGTGAGGTTGTATGTTTGTTTGTTTTTCCTGATAGGAGTCTCCTGCATGGTACTGCAAGCCATTGATGAGGGAGGTGGGGCCTGAAAATAGAGCACAAACTCTGGCAAAGCAAATGTTAGCTGACAAGCAACAGCAACAAAAGAATCTGAGGAGCATATTGCTAAAAAAAAAAAAATGAAAGCAAATAATTTAATTTCTTTAAACACATCAGTAGCAAGAAATAGACCAGGAAAACTGGAAAGTTTTAGTACTGCCTCACTGGAAAGATTGGTTTAACAAAATAATGGGATTTTGCTATGATTGCCAAATACACTTCTTATCTAAAAGCAAAAGCATCAGAGGATAGAAGGAATCAATTTTGGACAGCTTGTTTCCCTATATACAGTTGGGTATGATTTTTTTTTATCTTTCTTAAGCTCAAATGGGATTTGATTCCCTCCATCAGGTCCTCATTTTTTCTTTTTCTGATATATATAATTCTGGAGGTTTTGTATATAATTCATGTATATAATTCTAATTTAATAGTAATAAGTGAGAAAAGGCTGGTAGATATTGAACATAAGAAAAGGCTGGTATATATTTAATATAAGAATATACTAAACATAAGAATTGTATATATTGAATTCTTACGATGTTTATTTGTAAGGTTTTTATTACGAAGAATATTGTTAAAATAAGTTAAAATAATATGAATTATGAAGGAATAATTATTTTAAAATTAATATAAATGAAAAATAATAAAATATGCTTCATTATATATTTTGTAGTTGGAATTTTAATGTACCCACTATGAGATTGCTTTTGCAATGAAGAGTGGGCGTTAAGGGTTTTTAATTAAATAAATATACCATGTCAGTAAAATTGGCTTCCTTAATGGAGGACTGGAGAGTCGCCAACATAGCATTCACTTTTTAAAAAGGGATTGTAGTGAGAGATTGAAATTGCAGGCCTGTTTGCCTTACGTCTCTTCCAGGTAAATAAACACTGATTGTGTGTGGAGTGGCAGTGACTAACCAGGAAAGAGGCATTGCTGCTGTGTGGATGGCTCAATGAACGTCAGCACAGCATGCAGCAGTGGGCATGTTTTTTTCTTTTTTCTTTTCGTTTTTTAAAGGCAAATACCATGCTGGAAGGTATTGAAAGTGAAATGGCCTGTATCCTAATGCCTTTATACAAATCTATGGCATGTAGTTTCATTTGGAAGATGGTGTACAGTTCTAGTTGCAGTTCAGAAAAAGGTTAAGAAAGGTCAGCCATTGAGGAAATGCTAAGGCATTTGGAGCTTTTTTACTTTCAGTGTTAAAAAAATGATTACTGTGAGGGAAAACATGATTGGGATTTATATGGAGAAAATAGAGACAGCCCCCCCCCCCCGAGATTAGAACTCAAGGTCACCCACATAAATTGATTGGCAGTAGATTTCAGGGCTGACAAAAGAAACTAGTTTTCCAAGAATAGGTACTTACTTTATGCATTATTGCTTTCAAAAGATAAGATTAGATTACTTTTTTTTTAAGGGAACGTGACAAATTCCTGCCTGATAGGTTTTATGAATGGCCTTTAACTATGATAGCTTAATGGAAGTAGCAGATTCCAAATTGGTATGCGGCTGAATACCTGTGGCTGCTGTGCAACATAATGGAAGGCCTATTGCCTACTGTGTCCTGCTTGTTGGCTTCCAGAAAGTGACTGCATAGCCACAATCAAAAACAAGATGCTTGGTTTGGTGATCCTTTGGCCAGATTTATGAATTGTACTTTAAGCTTCTAGTTCATATCTAATATTTTCTTTTGGATTGAAAGATATGTGTCAGGGAACTGACATCGGAGCGAGAGGTGGAGGCTAGGCTCCAAAGCGATGCAGGAGAGGGGACCAGCAGGGGGGAAGGAATTCAGCGTAACACCAGTAGAGAAGGGAGGGAGATGGAGGATTCGGAGAGAGGTCTCCAAGACTCTTCACCTGAGACCAGTGGAGAGAGCATGGGCACGCCTCTGCCCACTCCTTCCTTGCGCAGAAGAGTCCCGCGCAGGGAGAGTAGGCGGAGACTTGGCGTCAAACAGCTTCTATGCTGGAAGCGGTTCAAGAAACGCCCACTGACGGATTCTGCAAGCGACTGAACGGCCACGGAGTGAGGGCTGTCAGCCATGGTTAGCCAGGCGATCTAGCCAAAAGTAACAGCAACTTACGCACAAGTAACCCTTTATAACCATTACAATATGCTACCGGCTTACTTCATAATTTCTGCTTTATGGAGTATTATGTCCTTTAAAAAAAAATTCCATAGAAAGAGAGACATACTGCTCTCAAACCTTCCGTTTGTTTATTCTGGTCTTGTTTATGATAGTGGACTGGATCACATATGCAGACTAGCTGCCTTTTTCTCAACATGATTTTTCTCCTTCATGTTTTGCTATACTGCGGTCGGAAGCAGTGTCCAGGAAAATCCGGACACAGCAGCCCATTTAAAAAAATAAAATAAAATATGAACTTTACAGAGCAGGCATGTTCTGCCTCAGTCAGAGCAGGGCTCCAGACAGTTACCACCTTCATTTCTCAGAGTACTTCTGAGGCAGGTCTGGTCCTGGCAGCACTATTACTGCCCAAAACTGCTCCTGGAGTTTGGGGAACAATTGGGAGTGGGTAGGAATATGATGCCTGTTGTCTTTGTCCATGGAGTCTTGGCAGGGATACTGGAGTGGCTTGCTAGTTCCTGCTCCAGTGGATCACGTTTGGTCAAAACTCTCCACTATGACCTGTCCATCTTGGGTGGCCCTGCACGGCATAGCTCATAGCTTCTCTGAGTTATTCAAGCCCCTTCGCCACGACAAGGCAGTGATCCATGAAGGCTGATCACCGAAGAATTGATGCTTTTGAATTATGGTGCTGGAGGAGACTCTTGAGAGTCCCATGGACTGCAAGAAGATCAAACCTATCCATTCTTAAGGAAATCAGCCCTGAGTGCTTACTGGAAGGACAGATCCTGAAGCTGAGGCTCCAATACTTTGGCCACCTCATAAGAAGAGAAGAGTCCCTGGAAAAGACCCTGATGTTGGGAAAGATTGAGAGCACAAGGAGAAGGGGACGACAGAGAACGAGATGGTTGGATAGTGTTCTCGAAGCTACCAGCATGAGTTTGAACAAACTGCGGGAGGCCGTGGAAGACAGGAGTTCCTGACGTGCTCTGGTCCATGGGGTCACGAAGAGTCGGACACGAGTAAACAACTAAAGAACAACAGGAATATGATGCACGGGGAGGGTGGGTTGCAGATAGAGGAAGGGGACAAGGGGGCAGTTTCCCTCTCTCTTACATGAATCGAGGAGCAACTTAGGATCTAAACTAGAATGTGCTGATTGGGATAATTAAAAATATGTGAGAAGTGATTTGACTGTTCAGTACTAAAGGTACTGAGTTCAGTATAAGCCTGCTTGCATAAGTTCTTCCTAGGCTCATAGCCTAGGATAAATCAAAATCAGTCCTGACCTCTTTTCCTTTTGCTCAGATGTCGTATTTGCAAATGTAAACATATGCTGTTTAAAAACTGCTGTACCTCAGTCCTTACAACATTCTGCCAGACCACACTCTATTTTTAAAAGCAATGTGTGTAAAAATCTGAATTCCTCATAGCAATACCTTCTTATATTCCCCTGCTTTCAGACGTGGATGGCAACAAGTTTGCACATCTTTAGCTTCTCCAGTGGTGCATTAACTAAACAAAAAAGACAACTTTACTTGTTTCGGAAGGCTTTATTAGACAATGAATCTTTGAAGACCGCACACAAAAGATTCTCCTATGTTTAGACTTTATAATGTAAACAACTAATTTAATGCATCACTAATGATACACAATAGATGCCATCTTACAACATGAATGTGAACAAGAAACTGATGTAATCTGAGAGATATTTCAAAGTAATTAATTTGGGAATAGGAAAAGCACTTCTATTGTGTAAACTTTCCTCCCCCTTTTTGAAAAAGAACACAGTTAGAAAACTGTGATAGTTGTACATCTACTAAATAAAGTTAACAAGCCATCATAGCAACTGATTTCTTAAAAATAAACTACACAAGTTGAGCCCCTTGGGGGGGGGGGGGTGGCAGGGAAACCTGCCATGACACTATTGTGGAGGGGTATATTTCTTAAATTCCACTCCTCTTTTGAATTTTTATTAGGAAATGAATAGATTGTTTTTACTGACATGGCTTTCTCACCAATTAAACATCATTTTAAATAACATCTTGGTAACTGTTCACAAGGATGCTTGTCAAGCTTTTATATATATTTATTTACACGTGTTTGTTTTGTGTGTATTTGAAAACTACCTTTTCTTTTCCTTTTATCACTTTGATACTTTCCTGTGCCCTTAAATTTACACACTAAATGTCTTGTTCTTGTATATATTTACCTTCCTTTCAACGCTTGTAGCAGTCTTTAGTTCACTTACCTCTCAGGGCATGTTCAAAAACATGGACATGTTCAATCCCAATTTTCTCATTATTTATTTCCCCGTTTCTTGTTTAAATTCCCAAATATTTTCAGTTTACACCCTAAACCCACAGAAGCTACAAATCCCTGGCTTAGCTGAAGAGAAAAAATGGTTTGCTCTCATTCCTCTCAGCTTCCCCTTACTTTGTGGCTGTTCACATTCCACTCTGTGTATTGGTCATAGTCCATCTATTTGTGCTTGTGCAATGCCATCAACTGAGAAATAATTAAACCTCACGTGCTCAGCCCCAGGGTTTTTCCTTCTAGTTTTGGGGAGATTTAGGCCTTTTCCCTTGCAAAAACACCCTAAGATTTTCTTGCTTTTTTTCTTTTTGAGGGACCCCCTCTTCTTCCTCCAGTTGTAGGGACCCACTGTTGCTGTCTTCCTTGACCCATTATGGCACCTACTCAATTCTGCAAACAGCATATGCACATACAGCCTGTGAGAGGAGTTAACTATGTAGTTGGAGAGAATTGATCTTTGTAAGCTTCTCCAAAAATGTGAGGATAGGAATGTTTAAAAATCAGAGCAAAAGTATGCTTGTTTGTTTGTTTGTTTGTTTGTTTGTATGTTTCAGAATATAAACTGCTTTGCGAGAATATCTGAGCAGTATACAGTATGTAAAACGTAATACAGAACATAAAGCATTATTAAAACATATAAACCCAAAATAATTAAGAACTATGGAAATAGTATAGCTGTCTTGGAGAAAAGAAAAGGTTAGCCATTTTGGTCACTGAGGTCAAATGTCCATTTTATCTCCAGTTTGCTGACTACTGTAAATTTTATAAGGGATATTAATGCTATGGATGCTTGACTAAGAAGATTGAGGATACCATAGTGAGTCTTTCTGGAGAGCATTTATTACTTCAACTGAATAAGGAACATCGCTAGTTAGGCTCTGTATACTGAAGCTACACCAGAACAAAGAAGTGATTGAAGAAGTCAAAATGCCTTTACAGAATATAGTGACAGAGTATATATGGAGGTCATTAGAAATCACAGTAGGATAATGTCACATTGCTATTTTTACTGTTTCTGTATTATATGTGGTGTTATATGTATCTTCCACGCTTTTCACTTTAGAGAGTTAGGCTAATGCGCACCCTCTCTCTCTCTCTCTCTCTTTGCCATTCTTCCTCCACATAGTATTGCATTACAACTATTAAGTGATATTTGTAAGAGTAAAATAGTCCTTAAGATTGGAAGACAATGTTTATTAAACTGTGACATTCATGAGCATTTTGCCCAAACACTCAGCCTCCTTGGTGGTGTAATATTCTGGCTTGTTCTGAGCTGATAACCATTGTTCCTGGGTTGAAAGAAATGGGAATCTATAGTTCATTGTGGTTTTTTTCTGGTTTATGCAAAGGGGGAAGTGAAGGGACTTCATGTACAGCAAATGCCTCTTGCATATCTCAGCTTAATAAACCAAAATATGAAATCAGGCTACTCAGTATTTGGCAGTGGATGTCAGAGAATTTACATACTTTGGGGGCTTGCATCAGGAATTTGGGAGAGGGCTTTTTTCTGGCATAGAAGTCTCTGGTCACTGACAACTCACTGGCTTTGTAGTTATTACGTCCACATAGTCCAGAATCTAACAAGAAAGGGAAGTGTTGTTTTAAAATCTGAGTTAGACTGCAAAAGTGAGCTGAGATTTGAGCGAGAGTAAGTTATGTTTCAAGGACTTTGAAAAGAGTACACTGAGAGTTTGATCCAGCTGCTCATATTGATAGATCATCATCATTAATCCTGGGATGTGAATTGCTGCTTTAGACGCATCCAAGAGCTTTCACATACCCTGCTGGATTTTGGACTATTTTTCCTTTGAAGAGCAGAGCCCCGTGTCATAGCGTGAGCTGCTTTTGAAACATGTCTGGTTTCAGAAATTGTTTGTCACATATGGAAATCTGCAGTTTAAGAAACAGAAGTTCTCTGTCACCGTTCTTTATATCCTACCCTAAGTGTTAACAATGTGTTTATACCACGTCTTTGAAGTCTGCATCAGTAGATGGCTTTAAGATTCAGTTTTATAAGCTGATGGTTTTATATACAAGATTCTAGCCTTGAGAGTTTGTAATTATGTCCTTGTTGGCCTGACCCATCTGCATATTGTGTTGCACCCACATTAAGTCTATAAAGCACAGGTTATTTGCTTCAAAACATTTCAATTGAGGTGCATAGGAGCTTAATCTAGGAAATGTGTTGTGGGTCAAAAGAATATATTTTCTGATGTACTGGTGATATTTTCTGCTGCTTGCTGTATGTCTTGCAAGCATCTTCAACAAATAATAATAATGAGCCCCACACAAGAAGTGTTCCAATGAAATTAATTTATTTGCAGCTCTTAATGCTCTGAAAGAAGGAAAGAAAAACCTTTTTAACAGCAGTCACCACAGACATGTTATATATTTACTTTTAAAACTTACACACTACTTTTCATTTATAAATTTACACAAATATACACAAACCCATTAAAATCAATAAATGGAAATAGTTAAAACATCCAAATAATAATAATTTAAACATCTACAGGACTACTCTGTGATACTCATAAAAGTGCCTTTTTGTTTGTTACATTCTATGGGAACTCTTTGTGTGTTTGTGTCTAGTTATCATGTTTCATTAAAAATAGAATATGAGGGGAGATTTGTGTTTGATGGGTATCTCTGTTTGATTGTGTAATCCTCTGTTCTGGTAATTCAAGTTAAAGTGCAGGTGGCACATAAAGCTCACTGATGATAGAGATAGTATTTAAACAAGTCTTTGCACTGAGGTAACATGTCATAAGTTTTTAAACCAAGGGTGACAGGAGCTACTGCTGCACTTTCATGTTATCCAGCAGTGTGGAAGAAATTTTGATGTACAGCTGGAATGATCAAACTAAACTAATTTTGCTTTCTAGCTCCGCTTGACATGACACTCAGAGGCACTTGGAAATTATTAAACTCTACAGTGTGCTTGGTGGATTTAACTTCCTCAGGAAGATTCTTTCTGAAGCTATGATATGAAAGGCATTAGATTCTGAAATCAGTTAGCAGCATTTGAGACTCTTCATCTATGTGCTTTAAATTCTTATATTTGATTTGCAAATTACACTTCTTTGTGTCTTAGCTCTGGCAGGCAAACCAGCTATTACAGACATTTAAAAAAATTATTTTCACTTCTGAATACTTCCCCATACAGAAAAATCTCTCTGAACTAGAGAACTAGATGTCAGGGAAAAGAGGTTTGGCCTAACCTTCTCTCACACATCTAGTGTTCTGTGTGGAGGAGATTATTTTTGGAGGCTTTCAGCCACTCAAGTCCCCACCTGCATTTTGAAGCAGTACATTCCATCACAGGCTTAACTCAGAAAGATCCAGGCTCACAGTAATAGTATGGGTGTATACTATGCTTGTCTCTCCCAGTACAGGTCATCGAAATAGATGCCTTAAACCTGTAGCAGGGAACCTATATCCCATAGGCTAAAGGCCTGGCATGGATGCTAATTTGGCCCGTAAGGCTGTTTTTCCCAAACCATGCTCACTTGCCCTGTGCCTACTTGTGTGGGGCAAGTAAAGACAGCTGTAAAGCAACAGCCAGGAGCCTCAAAGTGCACTAATTATTGCTCATTAGCAAGCAGGACTTTCTGTAAGTGCTGATCAGCTGATTGGCACTGCCAGCAAGCTCTGCTGGGATCATCTGCAACTACTTAGTGCAGCTGATCCCTGATCCAAGCAGGGCTTGCTGTCAGTGCTGATCTGCTGACTGGAATTTACAGCAAGCCCTGTGAGGGTCGACTTTAAAGTTGGGTCACCTGACACCATGGTCACCTGTCAAAATGGCCCATGGGTGCTCGGGATCTATCCATTCCTACTTGCTTTAGATTAGCAGCACTGCAGAGTTATGTCATAAATGAAAAGCTTCACAATGACTTCTTGTCCAGAGCAATAGCAAGCTGATATTAAAGGTTTCACATTTGTGGCATCCCCACTGTATTTGCTCTCATTAGTGATCGGATGTAAAATATTAACAAACTCCTTTTCTCTTTGTGGAATCTGGTGGCTTATAAAAGGACTAGACTGAGCAGGAGGATGTCGTGGGAGGCAGGCCTTCTTGGGTATGATTGAGAAACCTGTTGAGAAAATAGGCAACTATTGACAGGTCTGATTCATGACTGAGTGACTCTTCTGCTAGTCTTCACATGATCCCCACAGAGAGAAAGCTTTGACCACCTGCTAAACAAGGTCTGTTTGAAGTTTCTTTTTAACATTTCCAAGACGTTAATTCAGCAGGACAGCTCCACTGGGGTTCTCAGTGTCACCAAATCAGCAGCTGTTGAGGTCCATTCACTTCAGCATGAAATGTTTATATAAGGGCTTCCTCCCCTACCCCCAAAAAATTATTTTATTTGTGACAACAGCAAAATAAATAGGAATGTGAAGTTTTCATTATTCAGCTTCTACATGCATGAAAAGTAGTTCAGAATAACATTGTGTTGGTGGTTATACTGTGGGTATTTACTCTCTCAAAATAGACTGAAAAGCAATTGAATGGTCTCTCATTTGTTGCTACTAGCTGTTTTTGTTGTTGCTTTTATTCTGTTGACAACATTACTTTCCCCACAATAGAGGAGAGCAAGTAGGTATAAAATGAAGCACTTTAAACATTTAATTAAGGACTGTTATATTGAGAGTGAAGAAACTCTAACTTCAATGCTCTTTTTATGATCTAGTTTATCAATAAAATACTGTTTGGGGAGAGACTAGGACAACACATCTGTGTGCTCAAAGCCTTTGATATTTAAGTGCTTTTATTTGTTAGATATACTGTCAGTTGTAAATAGGAACTCTATCCTTCTGAATCAGGAGACTTGTTTTTAACCCTGGGTAATATAACCACATATAAATATTCCTGGCCCAAACTATTTTCTTTTCTCTTTATCAATCTTGTTAAGTCTTAAGTGTATTTTTACAAGTTCATTAATGCGTTCCATTCTTTCTTATGTGTTTTTCCTCCCCAGTATTATCAGATTTCATTATATGGGAAGAATTATCAGCTCAACCCATTATACAGCAAAGCAGTATTAAGTCTGTCTGGAATTTGCTGCTCTTTCAGTTTATAGGGAAAATATTGTGTAAATCAGGCTCTCCAGTTTCAGTGGGAGGCACAGGGTTGAACAGCATCCATTTGTCAAGTTGATTGCTCCTCAGTGAGGCTGCCTTTGCTTGTCTTTGAACAGGAGTGAAATCCTATGTGAAGCTCCCTTTCTGTCATTTACACTAACATCCATCCTCTTAAACCAAGGCCTCCGAGAAAAAACAAAGTGTTGGCACAATATAATCAGTCACTCAAGTTGTCTGTCATCTGTTTTCTTAAAGGAAATGACTTTTAAGTTAGTGGAGCAGAAAATTGTGGAAAATTGGGAATAGGGTTGCAGTAAGTGGAGGAGGAATTTAAAACTAAATAGAAGATACCCTGTCCAATTCTATTTTTTCAGTATCCATTCGTAGAGTTCTATTCATAGATAATAATTCAACTCCTTGTTCACCTTGAAATCCTTAGTGTTCTAGGCAATGTTGCATGCCAGATACTAAATGTTTTATTTTTCAGATTTTATTTCAAAGAGTTAAAGATTAGCTGTGCAGCTTCATATTGTGAAATTTCTCTCTCTCTCTCTCTCTCTCTCTCTCTCTCTCTCTCTCTCTCACACACACACACACACACACACAGAGAGAGAGAGAGAGAGAGAGAGAGCAATTTTAATCCTGACCATGAATACTTTTTGCTTATTCAGAAAATTAGTTTAAAGGGTGCTACATTTTAAACTTTACAGGGTAGGTCTGCAAATTATTGTCTGAAGGCAATAGCTTGATATGCAGCCCACTTATAAAATTTGTGGGAGTTAAGGCAGGAATGCAAAGTTTTGCTTATTTTTTCTTAAAACAAAACATTTTATAAAGGAGCCTTCAACCTGCAAGCATGGGTAGTGCATGGGAAAGTGAGAATGACTAGTCTCAAAGCAAGGTTTGGAGAAATCGCCTGTCAGTTTCACTCCTGGCCAGCCAATGTGGCTGAAGACTTACTAGCTTTTTGGAGGGAGGATGAAGCAGGCAAGGGGCTTCACCATATTTTGAGTTTCTAGTCTAATTTGGGCACAGTTAGGGAGATGGTTGTATTGTTCCTGATGAGTGATATCATGAGCAGTATCCTGTATCTATCCATACAACTACATGCAGATACATTTTAAAGTTATTAACGTGTATACAGGTAGTACTTCTGTGTCCACCTGTTCCTAGACCTACATGACATGTAAACATTTTAGTTTAAAAGATTTATATCCTATCTTTCATCTACAGCAGCCCTCAGGGTGGCTTACAGCATAGATTGAAAACAAATTCATACATGCATAATGCATTTACTCTAAGAAATTCATGCCACTTTTTCCATGTGCGCATTTGTGCACATATGAGTGGTTTCAATTTTATGCCTTTGAAATCTGTCTTGATGTTTCCCACCCACAGTGGGGTTTGCTTGGTGGAATATATTTTTGCTATATCTTGTCCCCTTAATTAGTACTTCCCCGTCCATCCTATTTTGTGGAAATTTGAGGTCCATTTTGGTCAAGCTTATGGTACTTGTGTACTTTCCGGGGCAGTTTTTATTTTTAATATAGCTGTTTAGTGCAAGAGCACATTTGCAGGAAAGCTTGTTCAGGACTTTATCTTTCCTGACACTGTCCCTATGAGTCTGGGTTAGTCATCTGTACTTGCCATTGACAACATGCCCTTCCTTCCATTTCTTCTACATGTTGTTGTCATTGTGGATGATTCTTTGCTCACCACTGAGCTTTTTGTGCTGTCACATCAGCTTTTTAAGGTGTTCCCCATTTCCCCCCCTCATTTGAATTGCTTGTGATTCTTCAGGATCCCATCACACACTCCTTTCCCCACTAGTATAACTAACCAGATAATCCTACTGGTCATTTCCTTTAGTATACTGAAATTAGCTTTCCTAGAATCTAAGGTAATTCATAGTATTCATAGAATCGTAGAGTTGGAAGGGACCTCGAGGGTCATCTAGTCCAACCCCCTGCAAGGCAGGAATCTTTTACCCGACTGAGCTGTCTTTGGTTTTTCCATTGGCAGAGCAAGATGGTTGAGCTTAATGCAGAGTCACCTTCCCTCAGAGTTCTAGTTTTTTAATCTACTCTGTCTCCATTGGGTTGAGATCAAATCTCTCCATTCTTATCTCCCATCTTCTGAAGGAGGAAGTTATCATTAAGGTGTGTAATAATATTGTTGGGAAATCATGCTTAGCGGAGTTTGCCTTCCAGCAGATGTGAGATGTGAAATCCTACATTACTGCTAAATCTTGTTTCCTGAAACATCTGCAATTTATTTCAGGAAAGCATCATCCACTTCCTCACCTTGGCTTGGCAGTCAATAGTAGACTTGAGCTTCAATGTTATTTTTATTTGTCCATTTATTTTTACCCTGATGTTCTCCCCAGGGCTACTGTGTTTACTTTCTTGAATTTTTGCAGATGTATGCATTTGTGACATATAATGCTATTCCCCCTCCCTTTCTATTTATTCTTTTTGAACAAATTATTTCCTTCAGTTGCTACACTTCAATTATGATAATCATCTCACCAGGTCTCAGTTATACTAATCACATCATAGTTACTTGCCTTTATTAGGAATTCAAGTTAATCTTGTTTATTTTCCACAACTCTTTTAATATATAAATATCAAAAGCCACACATATTACATTCCAGTGTCTCTTCTGCTATTTTATTGTGGGATTTACTAGACACCACCCATAACTCCCACAGTTTCTCCTGTAGCCCCCAAATCCCTATCTTCAGTACTTTACCAGTCAGTCATCTCCCTCCTCTATAGTAGAGGTTTTCAACCTTCTTGAATCCAAGGCTCCTTGACCAACTACATTCTTTCTGTGGCACCCCTGTGGGACTCAGGAGCCCAGTTATGTCACCCCTTGTCTGCAGAGCAGCCTCTGACCCTTTTTTTAACACCCTCCCTTGTGGAGTGTTCCCTCAGCCTCCTCTCTTCTCCTCTCTCCTTGTGCGTCCTCCAGGCAGCTGTCGCCCCTGGTCTCTGAGCTGCCCCTGCCCCAAAGAGAGGTGCTTCTTTTTGCCGCCCCACAGGAGCCTGGGAAGAGGATGTCCCCAGCCTTAGTGACCCGACAGAGACTGGCCAGAGGTGAAGGTGAGGCCAGCGCCTTATTCACCTTGGTAGGTAGCAGCAGGTGCCGCCAGGCCTACATGAAGGCCCCTTTGGTGCCAGACACTCAGCTCCGAGGCAGGCCTTGCACACAGCAAGCATAAGAAAAGCCAGCACAGCTCCTGCCTGCCTGGCCTCCCACTTTTCCATCCACTCCCAACAGCAAGGGCTGGCTGGCTGGCCTCCCTCACCCACTTGCTTGCTTATTCTGATGCCGCCTCATCTCCTGGCAACCAGCACCCCCTGGCCAGCCCCAGAGGCACCATTTGCCTGGGGAGCTCGTCGCCAGGGTTGCTGCAACAAACAGCCATGCAAGGCTTGGGGAGGCAGAGACACAAGAGGGCACCAGAGGAGGCAGAGAAGGAAAGAGGGACAGAGGCCAGTGTTGGCACCCCAACCATCTTTCAGGGCACCCCATGGTGCCACGTCACACTGGTTGAAAACCACTGCCCTATAGGGTTTTGTTTAAGTTGATATGTTTACCTTATTTCTTCCAGACACATTTCCCCAGTCGTTTAAAGTGCACCCCATCTCCTGCTTGAGAGAGCTTTGTTAAGGAGGGTTAGACTGTAGCCCCATAAGCCAAACTTCTCTTATCTACACAATAAGTGTAGCCAGTCATTCGCTAGAAGTATTCTTCTCTCCCCTTTCCTAGTTCTGTTACTTTTACAGGAAGAATTTATGGGAATGCCACTTAGATTTGATGCAATCGTAGTTGCGTCTGGTGATGTCATCTGTTTCCAGATGGATGTGCGCAAAGAGATAAGTCTTGGCAGTCTGTCCATTATACCTTGGATCTGCACAACATAATTCATGAATTATGCCACATAGTTGCCACACAGCTAACTCCGTAACTCTCTGTAGGGAAACACCAAACAACCACCCTTCTTCTCTTTCTGCAGTTGGTATCTCCTCCTAGTTTTGTCTTTGCAGAGATGCTCAGTGCATCCAACAAGTTGAATACATTCATATTTTATTTTTTTTAATGCTCCATAATCTTTTAAATACTTTAGCATCTTTACACTTTTTGACTAATAAAAATTGCTTCACTTTACTTAAGTGATAGGATTTTGTAGGCAGGAAGATCTGATGGCATTTTTAAAGTGTATCACTTAAGGTAATATATCTTTTAACCTCTCAGAAATAATCATTGTAAATTCCATTGTTCCTTTTTTACTCTAAATCAGTTGTTAGAGATTGTGATCTAAAAGAAAAATACTGGTCATTTTTTCTCTGCTTTTTTTCTTCTTAAACTGTTCCATGAACATGTGGAATTTGTGAACGTCAGAGAGGCCCTTTAGATCAATCTTGATTAGTTTATTTTTCTTAGTAAAGATTTTGATAGCCGGGTAAAGCGTTTGCTTGGAAGAGCATTCCTTTTTCCTCTGGAAAGATGAAATATTGTTAAAGCCTATTCTCCACTAAAATAGTGAGAAACTATTTAGGTAACTGAATTTTTGATGGAGCGAAGGCTTAGATTGAACGTTGAGTATTCAATTGCCCTTTTCCTCATAATTCTTCTTCCTTTAACCTCAATGGTGAATTTTAAAGTTATGGCTTAATTGCCTACCCTCATTTTAGCCATTAGAATTCTGCCCTAAAGCAATTTATTATGGCTTTATATCCCTGAAGCAGCAAGACGATAATACTGTATTCTCCAGTAAAGAAGCATCTTTACAAGATTAATGTTAACATATTTCTTACACACAGATTGTCAGCTTTAATACCTGTGTTACAGTCTGGATTATAAGAAGAGCCGAGTTACTATGTAGTAGATTCTAGAATGGTGCATATTCTAAACTGCTTATCTGAAAAGTGTATCTTCCACTTTTTCTGTATAATTTTCAGGTAATATGTATAATATGGTATCTGGGCAGGAAAGGTAGAAAATAATAATCACCTTATTATATCCTTTAATAATCACAGTGCTGTGCTAGTGTTGAGTTCTGTGGCCATGTACTGAGAAGCTGCAGGGAGTGTTCAAATCCCTGCAAATCTACATGGGACATTAGCAACTCGACAATGGCTGCAGGCACTTAAAAAATGGTCTAGCTGTCTAGCATATTTCAAAATGCTTGACTCAAAATTGAAAATGCTTTGAATTTCAAAAATGCTTGAGAAGATCATGAGAGTTTTGCAAGATGTGTGGTTCCTACCCACATTTCATTTTATTGTTATCATATTACTTCAGCCATTTTCTGATGGCCTGTCTACACATGGTTTTAAACTGCAGACTCAAAAAAATGTGAAAACAAAACAATTTAGGTAAGAGAAAAAAGAAGTAATTGCCTGAAATCAAATTAATTGGTCTAAATGTTCCACTAAGATTTTAATTTTTGTTGGTTCAAATTTCAACTAGAATTTTAGAGGATCCAGTCTGTGTTTTATGTGTTCTAGTGGAGCAGAGTCTGGAGTGTTTCCAGTCCAGGTTTAACCAAAAACTCCAGTCCAGGGCCCTGGAGCAGTTGAGGACATAGATTTCTAGTGGACTTTTCTCATGATTAATGTGTGTATGAGTTTGTTCTAAATACCGTGTCTCCATCACAATCCTTCATGTTACAATTAAATTTTAGCATAAGTGTAACAAAATACTAGGACAAGAGACCGACCCTTGGAGATGTCAGTATAGTACCTGTTTGTTGCTGAGGAATGTTTACAAATTAATTGAAAATAGATGCAACAATGTTGAAGCCATCACAGTGTGGATACCATGTCTGATTTTCAGTGAAGTGAGCAAGATTGATGGAAAAGTTCAAATGCTGGCTCTTTGATAGATTTGGGCTTCAGTTGCAAAACAAGGTTAATATATTTTTAAGAGCTTTTGCTGTGAAGTTTAAATAACTAAATAAACAAGTTGTTGTTATTAACACAAGTCAAACAGCCCTTTTTTATAAAAAGAGAAGCAAAACTAGTGCATATGTCCGCATTTTTTGAGGGAAGGCCTTCAGGGAAGATCTTAAAGGATGTGAGAGCTCACAAAATGAAGGAGGACTAATTTTCACACTCAGACTTTTAAATCCTGCTCACCCTCTGCTGGAGTTGCTCCAGGGTATCAGTGTGCTTTTTAAAATGTTGCACCCCGGACTGGATATATTATTCCAGATTCAACCTGATCAGTGCAGAACAGATGAGCAAATGGAACTCTTACAGTATTACTTAATTTCAGTATGTATGTATTTCGAGAAAGTGCATTTAGACATTTGCTGCTATGAGCGAAAATCTGATGGCTGCCAAAGAACTCGGATCTTTTTGTGAAAACGTGTTGCCTTTTAGACCATTCACCTATATTACACAGAAGAAAGGCTGTTTTGCCATTATGTATGATTGATTCCACCCCAAAACATGTTCATTGTACTTTTTTTAAGAGTAAAAAGTGGGTGGGTGAGCACCTAAAAATATAAGCTATGAAAGGGCCTCTAATCTAATACCTAACAGGCAGGTGTCAGTATTATGAAAAAGCTTTCATTATTGTGAATTTTCATGACGAGGTGTTGATTGCATGGGCAACTTGAGTTTGAAGGTCAGAAATAAAGCAAGTTGGCAAGGCATTGTAAGGAACTTGATGCTGCAGTTATGCTGCTGGCTTCTTTCTCCATGATTCTCAATGAATACTAAGTTCATTAAAGCGAAAACAACATGAAAAGTGTATTGTGGCTACAAGACTCTATTTAGCCATTTTCTATTTTATTTGAGTTAGATCTTTTTTAGGCCGTGCAGGAGAAAGGAGCTGATGGAGACAAGGAAATAGTCTTCATTACTCCTGCCTCTAATTCCTTCCTGTAAATTTCCAGCTACCTCATTGCTTCTCTTGCCAATTTAGTGAGTAGATAAAATTTCCTATGTGTGTGTAAGTGATTTTCTTTTCCCTTGTAAATGATGTGAAGCTACTATCAAATGTTATCTTTGGTGCTGACGCAAGGAAATTAAGAGAGGTATTATCGTTCTGCTCAGTGTTCTTCTCAGAGAAAACTGCTGGTTAGGTCAATTTACTTGGCTCGATACCCTGCTTTAATCTTAACCTGGGGCGTACTTCAAATACACAGCAGCTGGCTCAAACGTCTTCATGCATGATTGCATGTTAATTTCTCTTCGTTGAGAGGTGGGAATCCAGCAAAAATGTCTCTGTTGAATGAAAACGTTATGGTGCTCCTAACGGGTGAATAAGCACTCTCATGTGATAGAATAAACCTGGAATCGCCACCTGAACTTTCAGGGGCCTGATTCCTCCAGGGCGTAAGACTTCAGTGGAATTACATCACGGGTAAATTTGTCCCAACAATTTTAAGTCTAGGAATGTGGCAAGAACAAAGCACTGCATTCTCTTCTGCTTCTTTCCCAGCTTTGAGGGCTCTGCTCAGAAGGAAATGTGCATAGCTTTCCAGCAAAAACAGGAATTAGGAGGCTTGAGTATGTGACGGTTGAGAACCAGATTTACCTATCTGTATAAAAATTGATCTGTGTTCAGGCCCACAAGGAGCAGAATTTGCCTGGAGTTGTTGTATTACAGCCGTCATCCAGATTGCACATATGGATCTGAACCTGTGTTCAAGTTGATCATGTGCTAGCCCTTAGTACAATTAATGTTTGATTCTGCTTTGTAGCTCGTGTCATAATGTCACCCTTGTAATCAAACTTTGAATTGAGTCACATAACTGTGCAAAGTGACATCAAGAGCATGGCTATAATGCCACCTTCATAAATATAGGGTTAGCTTTCCTTTCCAAGTTTTTGCTGTTCCCCTGTCTTCCCAGACTGAAAGTGTCCTATTTAAGCACAACATCCTGACAAAAAATAGGTCATATTTCTGTTGTAGTATTGAGGCATGGTATTCCCAGGCAGGCAAAGCTGGGAAGCATGGAGGCAGGCAGGCAAGATGGTAAGTAGAGAAATTCTGTCTATAAGTGACAAGTTGCTAACACTAAGAAGCCACGAATGAGACAAAATGCGTGGAGAGACTTTAGGATGGATGTATTTTGCAATTAATAAGTGCAGCTGAGTTGTTGTTACACATGAGGCAATGCAACATGCACTTAGCCTCAAATTGTGTGTATCTTCCCTTCCAGTACTAATGGGGAGGGGGGTGGTTAATTTTCTCCCAGCAAATAAAATGCAAGAACTGTGAAACCAAACACACATATCCCAAAGAGAAGCTCACAGGGCAAGCCAGCAAATTCTGACTTCTCAAAATGACGATAACTATGTAGGCTGGGTGCCTACAAATAACTCACTAGGCTCGCCCTCCTCCAGGCTAGATATTGGTAGATTTAGCAAAATAAAATATGTTGAAAAGATGAAGAACTGCCCATCTAATATTTATACTGTTATCTTCCATAACTTTGTTTTAAGGAGAGATGCTGCCCTTAATTAAGTTGTGTGTGTGTGTGTGTGTGTGTGTGTGTGTGTGTAGCAAAACTGGTAAATCATTTCTAGAAGGACAGCACAGTATAATAGGGCCTGATCTGGGAAGGTGCTGGATCCATTTGGTACCTAATGAACTCCACTGACTGGGTGCTGAGAACTCCCAGCACTTGACAGAATCAATTGCCTAATGAGCAGTCTGTATTCTGTTGGCTTCCTCATAAATCAAGTGTCGCTGCTTTTAAATCATTTGTGCCCTTTTTGTCTAAATTTATTAGGGTAGACAAACTTTCTTTGAGTTACTCATTATTGTTGCGCCCCGCCACAACATACAAAGAGCAAAGCTGTCATGTCAGAGGGGTTTGTGCATCAGAACTGTAGGGCATGTCATTGTCACATTGGTTTTTTCTGCTATGCTTCAAAAGAGTTTGCCAGAGTTCCCCATTAACTGTCCTTATTTTTGGACAGAAACCTGACTGTCACTTCTACTTAACTGCACCCATTCCTAACCTCTAATGATGTGCACGCTTTGTTTTGGGGATATGCATTGTGTCGAAAAGCATTTTAACAAGATATAAAGTGTTGGTGTGTTTATTATAACAAAATCTGGAATTTAACCCTGTTTCCAGCAGACTCGTTGGTAACAGTCATACAGCTCTCCTGATGGTAGTATGTTCATATTCTCATTCTCCCCTTCTCCCATTCACTCACTCTCTTACATACACACAACCTTAATGAGTTCATCATTTTAAAAGTTTAAATGTTTTAATACATATTCCTGTATGAGTCATCCTTTCATCTTCATTGGATTTAAATAATGAAGATGTACTTCTCAAGTGTTTAAAAAGTATTTTTTACGTACGTAAGCCTCCTTTGTTCTTGAAAGATAACACAAATGAGTCCTAGACTTTATTTTAGGTCTTAGGTCAGTCTTGCAGCGGAATGCAGGCAGCATTTTCTCCTTAGCTTAAAGGCCTAACCATTGAAAGAGAAGTTACTCTTACTTCAGCTTTTTCAAAGAAGGAGAGAAGAAAAACGTGGTGGTGGGAGGACAAAGAAACCCAATTTCCAATTAGGAAAGGAGCTGTTTCTGGTTGTCTGAGGTGTCTGTTTGACAAGCAGTCATGCAGAAGTAGTACAGTGTGTAAGCCCCTACTGTACATAGAAGTAGTCATGATCCAAACTGTGGGATAAGTAATTAAAATAATTAGAAATAAAGAAGCTTTGTCAGGGTACACGTTCTTTTTAACAAGGCAACTAAGGCCAAATATTCAAAGCATTTTTTTAAAAAAAAGGGAGGAGGTTTTAAAGAAAATCAGGTGAAACGTGTTGTTGGTTTTTTTTTAAAAAAATCAGAATTCAAATTCACACACTTATTTATATTTGAACATACCTGGGTTTTCTTTTCTGTGTTGGTCTATACACATGCCTGACAAAGGCACACATGGGACAAGTATGCACTGTTCAATCTTCTCAGCTGGCATTTTGCTCTGAATGTGTGGGTGCCTTTACCCTAAGTTGTATGAGACAGACAGTCTATCTTGGGCAGTATTGACTAGTCTAACTAGCTTTCTGTATTCTGAGGCAGAGGCATTCCCAGCTCTACTACTCAGTATCCTTTGATAGTGGTAGGGGTTGACTATGGGATGCAAAGTAGGTGCTTTTATTACAAAGCTTATTTATTACAAAGTTTCTGCAGTTCCAGTTATGTGCTATGGCATCTAACGAGTATAGGATTTTGCTTGTAATGGGTACAGGGCAAGGTTCCATTCAGCTTGATGTCCTGTGACTTTTATTCATTGACTGTATTGATGGGAAAACACCAAGCAGAGTCATTTATTAGACAGACTTTTTAAAAGGGAATCTTGAGGGGAGATACTGAGTCTGATTGCCTCATCTCAAACATGTCATGGATATAACTCTAGATAACCTGATTCAAGGCAGCCAAATATAAAATACTAAGCCACACTTAAAATCTGCAGTAATTTTGGAAATATAAAATAGTTCAGGAAGCAGACAGGATAAACCAGACTAAATGAATAAATTTAAAGTAGCTCTGAAGGCTAACTGCAGTGGTACTTTAACTTGAGGTTTGTGATCTAATCAGGTTTCAGAGGCCACAAGTGACTTCTGCACTTTTGTTGGTATTGGAAACCCAGAATTCCTTAATTTCTCAGCTTGTATACAAAGCTTTTCCAGCATTCAGACCAAGTTTCATGCAGAAATTCCTATGACAGATATACAGCAAATACAGTTGTACCTTGGTTTTCAAACAGCTTAGTTCTCGAACGTTTTAACTTCTGAACGCCACAAACCCGGAAGTCTGACGGGGCTTTCGATTGGCTGCAGGAGCTTCCTGCAGCCATTCAGAAGCCATGCTTTGGTTTCCAAACATTTTGGAAGTCGAATATTCTTCCGGAACAGATTCCGTTCAATTTCCAAGGTACAACTGTACTAACATCTTGAGGAAAGCAAAGTTTTTCCCCCTTCAGATTATTAATATATTTATAAAATTTGTATACCACCCTATATGTGCAGGTTTCAAGCAATTTACAGGATAAAATCAGAATATAAAACCACTAGTTGCATAATTGGGAATGGATGTATGGAAGTGAGAGCTGGACCATAAAGAAGGCTGATCGCCAAAGAATTGATGCTTTTGAATTATGGTGCTGGAAGAGACTCTTGAGAGTCCCATGGACTGCAAGAAGACCCAACCGATCCATTCTGAAGGAAATCAGCCCTGAGTGCTCACTGGAAGGACAGATCCTGAAGCGGAGGCTCCAATACTTTGGCCACCTCATGAGAAGAGAAGACTCCCTAGAAAAGACCCTGATGTTGGGAAAGATTGAGGGCACAAGGGGAAGGGGGTGACAGAGGACGAGATGGTTGGACAGTGTTCTCGAAGCTACCAACATGAGTTTGACCAAGCTGTGGGAGGCAGTGGAAGACAGGAGTTCGTGGCTTGCTCTGGTCCATGGGGTCACGAAGAGTTGCGCATGACTAAACGACTAAACAACAATAATTGCATAATCAAAAACAAAAACAACCCAATACCCCCCCCCCTATTTTCTGACCAATAATATCAGGCATCTTGAAACCTTTATTTACCAAGAATGTAGGTAGGTGTCTAGCTTGCTGTTCCATCTTAAAGCTTAGGATAATTTGTGGTGGGGTGGATGGAATCATATGTCAATAAAAGCAAACTGTTCACTAAAATATGGGAATCAAATCAAGTTGAGGCTCTACCTAACTAAGGACATGCAAGAGCTTGAATTTTCAGAGTGAATTAATCTGTTTACATATTTGATTTTTGACTCTTGATTTCAGGTCAATGGATGACGTTCACTTCTACTTCTATTTTTGGTTTCCTTTCCCAACTAATTATTTTATATTGAACACCATGACATTTCTGAATGTCAAAACTGATTTGCTCTGTTAACTTGGTTCTTTGTGTTGGACATAATTGGACAGATCTTGTCCCATGATAAGTGAAATGTAGAGATCTGAATCTTATCAATACATGGAAAGGCTGCTAGTATTACATTTAGGTATAATTCTAATAGTCTTGAGGGAATACAGATAAATTTCTAGGCTAATAGCATGAATAGTTGATTCAGGTTTAAATTTTGAAAGCACCATTTTTAAAATACATGGAAGTATAGTTGAGACTTCTAACTCTTAATTCTTAAAAATTAACTGATCTGTTCGTATCTCCATTTCATTGTTAGAGGCAAGGGAACAAGGAAATTGTTAAGCTTAATTGGTAGCAATCATTTTGCAAGGCTGCATCATTTAAGACAAGTCCAGTGTATATCACAAATTAGGAAAAGTATGAACAAATCTGGTAGAGTGCTTAATGAACAGAATAAAGGAAGCTATAAAAGGCAAGGAGTCTTCCTAGGAGTTAGCGGTGTTGCCCAACTGAGGAGCCCAGAAAATGTGAGTTGATAGCAAGGCAAGTGGAAAAAAATAATTTGACCATATTGCTGAAAACATAAGAATGAACAGCACATTTTTGCTTACATCGGAATTTGAAGAAGAAGAAGAAGAAGAAGAAGAAGAAGAAGAGAAGAGTTTGGATTTGATATCCCGCCTTTCACTCCCTTTAAGGAGTCTCAAAGCGGCCAACATTCTCCTTTCCCTTCCTCCCCCACAACAAACACTCTGTGGGGTGAGTGGGGCTGAGAGACTTCAAAGAAGTGTGACTGGCCCAAGGTCACCCAGCAGCTGCATGTGGAGGAGCGGAGACATGAACCCGGTTTCCCAGATTACGAGACTACCGCTCTTAACCACTACACCACACTGGCTCTCCAGGCAAGCTTTAGAGGTAGTTGGACAGTTTCTGTCAATTAAGAGCATGCACTAATGTTCCCAAAAAGTCTGTTCCTAGGATCTGTCAACCCTCTTGAGCAGAGTGTATATACTCATATTGAGTGAAGCTATGAGACATTGCGGGGGGAAGGGAAATTGTCAAAGATAGTTTCCCTCTCTGTTTCACTGACAGCTTCTCTTCTGTACAGAGGTGTGAAAGGATTGCTAAGGAAGATAGAATGATTGCAGAGAAGTTCAGTAAATTATTCAGATCAGTCTTCATTGTGAAAGATGCAGGACAGAAAGCCATACCTGAACTGCATTCTTTGTCTAAAGAACTAAGTCAAATAGGGATGACGAGATGAAATTCTAGGGCTAATTGACAAATTAAAAATTAACAAGACATTGGATCCGGATGCCATACACCTGAGAGTTCTTAAAGAACTCAAGTATGAAATTATTGATCTTCTATCAAAAATATGCAACTTGTCACTAAAATTGGCCTTCTTGCTGGAGGATTGGAGAGTAACCAACAGAACATTGATTTTTTAAAAGGGAGCCAGAGGGGAGCCAGGAAATGACAGACCTGTTAGCCTAACATCTGTCCTGTATAAATTAATGGAAACTTACTAAAGCTAGAATTAACATATAGAACAGGGATGGGGAACCTTTGGCCCTCCAGATGGTGTTGGGATACAACGCTCATCATCTCCGGCCATTGGCTATGCTGGCTGGGGCTTAGATGAGTTACAGTCTATCGGGGGGGGCACAGATTCCGCACTCCAGATATTGAAAAGCAAGCCATGCTGGGAATGAACCATCCTGGGTTTTGCAAAGGGAAAGCCTGCCTCACTAACATTCAGAATTCATAGAGAATGACAAAAGACATACAGATAGTGGTGATCCGGTAGACATGATATACTTAGATTTCCAAAATGCTTTTGACGAAGTCCCTCACCAAAGACTTCTGAGGAAATCTAGGAGTCGTGGAATAAGAAAACAAGGCCTCTACTAGATCAGTAACTAACTGAAGAACAGGAAGCAGTGAGTTGGAAAAACATTCTTGCTTTGGAAGTAAGTAAGCCTATATAAGGACTAGTGAAGTTACATTTATTCATAAATTATGTGCTCATAACAGAAGAAACCTGCTGAATGAAGGCCATAGTGACCAACCAGGTGCCCATGGGAAGCCCAGAAGATGGACATCTTCCCACTTGTGATTTCAAGCAATTGGTATGCAGAGGCATACTGTCTCCAGCAGTGGAAGTAAAATATAGCTATCATGACTAGTAGCCGTTAGCCTTGTCCTCCGTGAATTCATCCAATCCTTTTTTAAAGCCATGCAGCCATCACTTGGCTGTGTGAAGAAGTACTTTTGTCTGTCTTGAATCTTCCAACCTTCAGCTTTCCTTGATGACCCTGCATTCTAGTATTATAAGAAAAGGAAGTGAGGATTGAGGTAGCCAACTTTGCAGATGATGCCAAATTATTCAAGATGGTAAAAAAACTGAGTAACCTCCAAGAAGCTCCAAAAAGCTATTTCCAAAATGTGTCACTGGGCAGTGGCAAATGAAGTTCAGTGTAATAAATGTACAGTGATGCACATCACAGCAAAAAAAAATATCTCATGTTCACTGATGGAATCTGAGCTTGTGATGACTAAGCAGGAAACAGACCTTGGAGTTGTGGTGTATACCTCAGTGAAAATACCAACTATGCAATAGCAGTGAAAAAGGCAAATCCCTTGCCAGGGATGATTAGGAAAGGGTTTGGAAATAAAACAGCCAGTATTTTAATGGCCTTATATGAATCTATGGTGCCATCTGCATTTGGAATACTGTGTATGGTTCTGATCATTCCATCAAAGAAGAACTGAAAGGGGCAACCCAAATAATCCGAGAGTTAGAGCACATTCTTGTTTCTTGTTTGTTATGAAAAATAGGTGACAAAATGGGGGAAGAGATGATGGAGGCTTATATAATTAACCATGGTATGGAGAAACTGTAAAAAGATGTCTTGTTTTCCATACCATAATAGTAGAATTTAAGATTTGATCATCCATTGAAATTGATGGACAGATTCATGATAGAAAAAGTGAAAGAGTTATTTACACAGTGGATAAGTAATTTATGGAATTCTCTAACACAAGACGTGGTGATAACCATGAGTTTATAGATTGCTTTAAAAGGAAGTTGAAGAGGGTAATTGAGAATAGGGTTTAATATGACTGTTAGCATTGTATGCATCTGAATATTGGTGATGGTGGACAGCAGACCTCATTAGAGTGCTGTTATTTATTTGTTGCACTTAGATCCCTCCTCTTTTCCAAGGAGCTCAAGGTGGCGTACATGGTTTTCCTTCAAACACAGGCTCCGGCAGATTATGGGGATGAGACCAATAGTGGGTCCAATGGTCAAGAAGGTGGTCTCTGCATGTGCTGTAGAGGGAAGTTAAGGGCAGGTGGGGCTTGTCAATCTGGGAAGGTAGCTCATCTAGGAGGAAGAAAACTGATCCTAAACTTCCACTGCCTGGCAGGGTATCTTCAGGAGAGAGAGAAAATCATAAGGAGTAAAGCCCTCCATAAATCCAGAGTGGAATTCCTAAGACAGTTGGATGGTGCCTTATACGCCTCCTTCCAGCAACTCCGGCAGCCCAGCTGGTGCCAAAAGTATTGCTCTGATTTCCATTTTTTATTATGATTTTGTGATTTTTCCAAAGTACAAGGATATATTGCGTACATTAGAAATATATTCTACATTTTTTATAAGAAAAGCAATAACAGGAACCCGTTAGCCCTCCACCCTAGAAAATAGGTTGTTGAACCTAAATGATCCAGGAAGGCTGTTAGGATGTTAGTGCTATTCTTAGTGCATGCTTTATGAGGACTGGGGGCTTTTCCCTCTCTAAGGTATTTTAAAGTTGTTGTCAGTCAATTTCTAGGCACTATACAGGCATTGAAAAGCACAATGGCCCCGCCCACAGGTTCACAATCCTATAGACATGACACAAAATGGGGGGAATGAATGGAGAGATAAAAGGAAACAAGCAAACATGGGTACTTGTTACTAAAGTCAAACCACTGCCATTTATTTATTTTTTTGTCATGAACTCCTTTAACTTAAAGTGCCATGGATTCTTTTTTTTTTTTTTTTTTTTCATTCTGAAGGAAATCTTTTTTTTTTTTTTATAATAATTTTTATTAATTTTCCACACATAGAATAAAGAACAATGTAACACAATATAACTTCATACTCATCAGTTCATAGCCTTTTTTCTTTGACTTCCCCATACCTCCCCATCCCTGCATCCTTGTTTGATAATTCTTTAGCAACCCTTAAGTCCATTGTCTTAGTTGCTTTTCGTAAATATTTCTTAAGTTTTTTTTTTGTTTACTGCTGCAATTCTTTACTTCTTACCCCCTGACATCTTAACATTCCTCAATTTTACAATTATTTTTAAGATATATTTTGAAGTTCTTCCAGTCCTCTTCCACTGTCTCTTTCCCCTGGTCCCGGATTCTGCCCGTCATCTCAGCCAGTCCCATAAAGTCAATCACCTTTGTTTGCCATTCTTCCAGAGTAGGTAGTTCTTGCGTCTTCCAATACTTTGCCAGTAGAATTCTTGCTGCTGTAGTGGCATACATAAAGAAAGTCCTATCCTTCCTTAACACCACTTGGCCCACCATACCCAAGAGGAAAGCCTCTGGTTTCTTAGGAAAAGTCCACTTAAGGACCTTCTTAATTTCATTATAGATCATTTCCCAGAAAGCTTTAACCTTTGGGCAGGTCCACCAAAGGTGGTAGAAAGTGCCTTCAGTCTCATTACATTTCCAACACTTATTATTAGGCAAATGATAAATTTTTGCTAGCTTGACTGGGGTCATGTACCACCGGTAGATCATTTTCATAATATTTTCTTTTAAAGCATTACATGCAGTAAATTTGATACCGGTGGTCCATAACTGTTCCCAGTCAGCAAACATAATATCATGACCTATATCTTGTGCCCATTTAATCATAGCTGATTTCACCGTTTCATCCTGTGTATTCCATTTTAACAGCAAGTTATACATTCTTGATAAATTCTTAGTATTGGGTTCCAACAATTCTGTTTCTAATTTTGACTTCTCTTTCTGAAATCCTATTTTCCTGTCCTGTTTAAACGTCTCATTTATCTGATGGTAATGCAACCAATCTCGAACCTTAGGTTTTAGTTTCTCATAACTCTGAAGTTTCACCCTTTCACCATCGTATTCTATAATCTCATGATATTTTGGCCATTTAGAATCCATATTAAGCTTTTTTACTTCCCTAGCTTCCATTGGTGACACCCACCTAGGGGTTTTACTTTCCAACAAATCTTTATATCTAGTCCAAACGTTATACAATGCTTTCCTTACAATATGGTTTTTAAAACTTTTATACACCTTTACCTTGTCGTACCATAAATATGCATGCCAACCAATAAAGTGCCATGGATTCAACTTGGCACCTGGGGCATTCAAAACTCTCCTTCTTAAGCTACAGTCCCTCCCCCTTCACAGAGTTGTTGTGAGAATGAGCACACTGGCTTTCCACAGGGTGATTGTGAGGGTGAGCACAATAAACACTGCGAAGCTTCTGGCAGATTAACTGGGTTCAGCCCAAGGCACTGCATTCAGACCTCTGTCATTTGAGCTGCAGATACAACTAATAGGCTCTTTCAAAATGTGCTAGTAAAAGAAGCACTTCCCCAATAAATTGCAAGACCATTTTCTAGAAGCCCACACATCATACCATAGGGAATGTGGCTGGAGCTCTAGCAAGGTTGATACCTTTGTTCCAGGCATAGGCAAACTCAGCCCTCCAGGTGTTTTGGGACTACAGCTCCCATCATCCCTATCTAATAGGACCAGTGGTCAGGGATGATGGGAGCTGTAGTCCCAAAACATCTGGAGGACCAAGTTTGCCTATGCCTGCTTTATTCCTTGCCATATCTTAAATAACTCGCTGGTGGTGGTGGTTGCTGCTGCTGTTCGTAAATATTTTTTACTCTGAATTGTCATTTGCATTATAGACAGTTATCTGATTTGGAGAAGAACCATGTGTCAGTGGTAGAATACATGCTTTGCATGTAGAAGATCCCAGGTTCAAATCCTAGCATCTCCAGTTAAGAGGATCTGGTAGCGGGTGATATAAAATACCTCTACCAGAGACCCTGAGAGTAGAGAATACTGGCCTAAGTGGACAAAAGTATCTGAATTGGTATATGTCAGTTTCCCCTTATTCCTATGTGTTTTTATTCTATATAGACTTCAAAATGAGTTTATTTACAACTCTGTGATTCAGCTTCTTCCCTCTTTTTGAACAAATACACCTCACACATCAAGTAATGTGATCTAAGTAATGTGAACTCATATGAATATAGGGTTACTTGATTCAAAGCTGTGGGTTTGTTCCAGACTTAGCCATGCTTATAGTACAAATCAGTGGGACTTAAGTCATGATTAAATGTTTGTTGTTTAGTCGTTTAGTCGTAACTGACTCTTTGTGACCCCATGGACCAGAGCACGCCAGGCACTTCTGTCTTCCACTGCCTCCCACAGTTTGATCAAACTCATGCTGGTAGCTTCGAGAACACTATCCAACCATCTCGTCCTCTGTCGTCTCTTTCTCCTTGTGCCCTCCATTTTCCTCAACATCAGGGTCTATTCCAGGGAGTCTTCTGTTCTCATGTGGTGGTCAAAGTATTGGAGTCTCAGCTTCACGATCTGTCCTTCCAGTGAGCACTCAGGGCTGATTTCCTTAAGAAGGGATAGGTTTGTTCTTCTTGTAGTCCATGGGACTCTCAAGAGTCTCCTCCAGCACCATAATTCAAAAGCATCAATTCTTCAGCGATCAGCCTTCTTGATGGTCCAGCTCTCACTTCCATACATCACTACTGGGAAAACCATAGCTTTTACTATACGGACCTTTGTCGGCAAGGTGATGTCTCTACTTTTTAAGATGCTGTCTAGGTTTGTCATTGCTTTTCTCCCAAGAAGCAGGCGTCTTTTAATTTCATGGCTGCTGTCACCATCTGCAGTGATCGTGGAGCCCAAGAAAGTAAAATCTCTCACTTCCTCCATTTCTTCCCCTTCTATTTGCCAGGAGGTGATGGTACCAGTGGCCATGATCTTCGTTTTTTTTGATGTTGAGCTTCAGACCATGATTAAATAAGTCTCACTGATTTCAGTGGGTCTGTTCATAGTATAACTAAATCAGCATCCAGCAATACATTTGTTTTTCATAAATGAATATCTAAACTAAAAATATTCTCATTTTTAAAAGTCAGGTTTGACGCTGTTTTGCAAATATATGCATAGGGATTGCTGGTGCAATTCAGGCAGAAAGGGTTTGATAAGTCTTTACAGACCATCTCAAACCCTATAAATCTGTAATACTATTGCAACTAGCAGATATTTGGAATACATTGCAAGTGGCTTTGTAATTTGCCAGATTTTGAAAGTAGCAGTTTTTAATTAAAAAAAAAGAACCCAGCTATTATTAATGGCTTTAATAATGAGTGTTAAGTAGGAATGATAAAATAGCAGTTAACAGATCTAGCATACTAAAAGCCAGCTGCTTGGGATGGTTTTGGACATATCGATTTATTTTTTTGACTGTAACTGTAGATGGAGAAAAAGCAGGCCTGCAGTTGTGGAGTTAAGCTGTGTCAAATAAATGTTGTTGACTGCCAGTTGGAAAAGTTCCTAAACTACTAGGATCAAAATATTGAAGGAAATCTGTTACCTGGCTGGTGATGTCTCTCTAAGGTGGGCAATGTATAAAACAGGCCTACAAATGGCCAGTTAACCATATTGTGCTCTCACCAACCCCTTTATTTTTTGCTGTAGTGGATGGACAATCAATCCTCTTGGTCCCTCCCTCTCTTGGAATATTACACTATTGCCCTCTGTAAGAATGAGTGTGTAAAAGCCACATTTTTGTCTGGAACTAATGTTGTTCTGCTGTTGGCTTCCATGAAAACAAACACTCAGGGTATGTCATTGTGTTCTTTGTAGCTGTTGATAACATTCTCTCTCTCCCACACGCACACACCTTGTAGGCATATTTTGCCATTTTCAAATAAGCGGCAACATACAGTGGTGCCCCACAAGACGAATGCCTTGCAAGACGAAAAACTCACTAGACGAAAGAGTTTTCCATCTTTTGAGGTGCTTCTCAAGACGAATTTCCCTATGGGCTTGCTTCGCAAGACGAAACGTCTTGCGAGTTATTGCGAGTTTTTCCCCCTTTCCCCCCCTTTTTCTAAGCTGCTAATAGCCACTAAACCGCTAATAGCGCTAAGCCGCTAATAACCGTGCTTTGTAAGACGAAAAAACCGCAAGACAAAGAGACCCGCGGAACGGATTAATTTCGTCTTGTGAGGCACCACTGTATGTTTGGGTCAAATCATTTGGCTGATTAGAACCCTGAAGTATTTGTAAACTTACAGCTAAACTACCATGGAGGTCTACAAAGTTACACAGTGTAACGAGATCTAAACAGTAGACTCAATAACTAAGGCTCAGAGTCGTACTGTATAGAGTTCTTCTATAAAAATTGTTCTGCCATAGTAATGAATAGAGAAAATTATAAAAAGTAAGAGAAAATACACAGTCTCTCTCTGCTCTTCCAGAAAGAAAAACAATCCTGATCATTTTTCTGCGCCAGATGCAGGCAACTTCTAAAGAGACTTGAATGAGCAATTACACCTTGAGGTTGAAACCTGAGATGCATTTCTCCAGCCTATGATTCAGTATTTCTGCACCCAGCGGGGGCTGGGAAAGATAACAGCAGCCACCCAGCTTAATAGTACACTTTGGGTTCCCCAAAGATTGCCAGAGCCTTCCAAGGGAGAAGAAAGGTAAATCAGACCCTGCCACATCTAATTTGAAAAACAGGGATCAAATGAACCCTTTCTTACAAGTTAGAATTTTGGCTGTCTTAATGCATTGCAGTGAAGGAGTGAGATACTAGCCAGCCAGTCTCCCTGTTTAATTTTTCTCCCTTCCTGAAAATTCACTTCTTAACCACCAAGCACCAAAAGTTTGGATTACTGGATGTTGTTGTGGGTTAGGAGAGAATGTGTTAGAGCTTAGCAGCAGGAGCAGCAGACCCAGGTTACAAATTCAGTGACCAGGAACAAATGTGCCCTTTCCTTTATTTTTCAGCCAAAGTCCTGGATATAGGACTTTAAATGTTGCTTTTAAACCTTGTCATCCCATATCCACATACTAACCATTCTGCTCATAGTTTCTTCTGACTCATGGACACTTTTAAGGTGACATATACTAGTGTTATCAATTAGTACAGATCAGGGTGGGGTTTGCTTAAAGCTCTAGAACTTCTTTATTGTCATCTTAGTTTTAAACAAAAAAAAATTTGGAATCCAAGATGAATGCTATTATTGCAGAGTTCAGAAAATGATTACTAAATATCACTATCCTTGCTTTAAAGACAGGGAATTCTATCTTTACATATGGTTTCTAAGACCCCTGAGAATGGGTCCAGCCCTTTGGTATAAATGCCACTGATTAAATATATATATATATATGTTTTTATTTTCATTGTCAGATTTTAAAGGTGGCCCAAACAGTTTTGAAAGCTGGATTATACACAATCAGCTGTAGAGTGTTTCTGCTATCACGTTTGCAAGAATAGTGGACTGAATGTGGAATGTGGCATATTGCATACCCAAGCAATGGCAGTGTGCCAGAACAATGCAATTTATAATTAGAAGAGAATATTTCTGTATCATAAAATGTAAAGAAAATACATAAATCAGTGCCATCCTGGTGGTCTCCATTAGCACAATAGATATCTCAGTTCACTGCTCCTTCCCGTTACACATGCAGTTCAAACACTTTGGGAGTAACATGGTTGTTCCAAGCACAGGAAATTCAGGGAGTGACCACAGACCTCTGGAGTCTGATTATTGTATTGTTGCCAGGCAATGGGCATTTTGTGAGAGCCTCCTGCACATTTGCTCATTCGGCGAGTCTTTGTTTTGAAATGAAAAAAGCAGGGTCAGCCTTGGTATTAAATGAAATTATTGGATTGTCTCCAATGTCATTCTTTCCATCAGAAAATGGGCAAAGTGAGATGACCTCTTCAAGTGGCAGCCTCCTTCCTATCCTAACTTTCCCCCTAGCCTTTCCCCTCAACCCCCTAAAGTAGCCTGCCATCTCAGGTACAGTGAAGGACACTATCCTGTCACCGTTGTTGAAGTGAGATTCAGCTGCCAGTCCAGATGTTTTCTGTACGTCTTATCCCTCAAACCAGGCAGCAAAATATATTGAACCCACCCAGAAGAAAGGAGAACAGGGCAATTCTTGGGATTTCCTTCCAATATCCCACAGAGGTTGAGAGAAGGGTTAAAATAGTTTCAGATTGTTGGAGACTGACAAGTCTTAAGCAATGGGAATGTGTTGGTGTGGATATTAGGTACAGTAGGTGTAGGAGCAATCAAGATTTGGTCACCCGTTTTATGAATCCATGCTTAATAATGCAGCTCATTATGTGTTTCTGCAATGCCAGTCATACCCTACCTCAGATATGGCACATGGCCTTGGTATTAAATGAAATTATTGGATTGTCTCCAATGTCATTCTTTCCATCAGAAAGCCATCACTGGTCATCTGGACTCCCACTCAGAAATAATGTCCCTTCTGAAAAATCCTATCATTTCCCCACAGTCACATTCCTAGTTACAATATTCAGAAAATATTGGAAGAGCACTGAAAAATATAATGCAGTTCAAAAACTTTAGTAACCCCAAGAAACATTATAAAACCCGACTTGTGGGCCTCCCCCTTTCTTTAAATGGAGATAACTTGGGCTAATCCACTTCTTAGCATCTGGTGAGGAAAAAGAATTCTTACTGTGGCAAAAATTAGCTTTGGGAATAACGGTGGTTGCCAGCTGCATAAACAGCACTCACCCAGCGGCATTGTTCAGTCATTGGGAGTGCCTAGATTCTCATCTGATTAGTGACAATCTGTAATTAATATTGTAGTTTGTAAACTTTAGCAAAGCAAGCAGGCCACTAACCTGCTTTGTGGAGGAAGAGCTAAGTGGATGGGATTCTGCAGGGCGATGAGCCCTTCCTGAGAAGTGAAGAGTATGGTATACTCCTGCAGGAATTGGTGTGTGGTGATCCTGCAGGAGATGACCTTTTATTCATTATCAGAGAGAGGGGAGAGGAGACCTCCCCTTGTGAAATGCTCAGCACTCTCTGTACAAATTGACTGTGCTGGGTAGTGGGAATTGAGAGAGATCGCAACCTCTCAGGGTGCATTCTGTACCCTGCAGGATTGGGCTTACAGTGTTTTTTAGTGCCCTGGTCTATTTCAGGAGGCTTTTCTTTATTTCAGCATTTTCAATAGGAGTGTACACATCTGTCTTTATACCCAGCAGCTTTCCTGGCCCACAACAAGTCCTCTGTGAGTTTCCCCAACCAAGCTCAGTGGGATCTCTGTCAGCTGCAAGATTTATGTCATCTTTTTCAGCCCTGAGAACTGTTCCTTAAGCTTTTCACATCTGGATTTAATTGGAAAGACATTAAAAGACATTAAGTGTGCTGGAAAAGCATATTTTAGGGAGGATCTTTATAGGCACTTCCATTAAAGGAGCTAACAGTTAGAGGTTGAAGTGGGATGCAGACAAGTCATCAGCTGTTATCAAGGACAAAATTGCACTGCTAACTGCTTCACAGCAGTTCTTCATTGAGACCCTGAGCCTGTTTCTGACCTTTAATCAGGAGCCTGGTACAATTGAACAAACATTAATGCTTTTGTAAAAGAGAGCACACTTGGGCATTTTTCATATGTAGTTTCGTCTCAACTGGAGTCACCTTAATGTAGAGTTGAGAAGGCAAAAAATGAGACCTTGACATAGGCAGAGTGAAGATGCCTACTTTGTAGGATCATAAGATCATAACACTGCTGTGACCCATTATGGCAAGCCAAGATAATGGCCATCTTTAGGAAAAAAGCAGAACATTTTTGATTGATTGATTGATTGCATTTGTATCCTACCTTTCTTCCAGTGAGCTCAAGGTGGCATACATAGTTCTCCTCCTTCCCATTTTATCCTCACAACAATCCTGTGAGGTAGGTTAGGCTGAGAATGACTGACTGGCCCAAGGTCACCCAGTGAGCTTCGTGGCCAGGTCGGATTGTGACCCCTGTTCATCCAGGTCCTAGCCAGACACCCTAACCACTACACCACATTTGTTGGGCTGTAATTCTGTGGTCCATATCCTCATCCATAGCTTCATGTGTTGTTTAATGCATATGTGGAGGTCTCAAAAATTCCATTTTGGTGGGGGCAGTTCTGCAGTATAAATCCATTTGTTGTTATGGACTGGCTGGACACAGAGGAATAGTGGGAGGCAACAACTGGGGAACCCCCCAAGGGAAGAAGGCTCAGAGCCAGGGGATTGGTGGTGGGATGATGATGAGTGGTCAGAGGAAGAAGAGGGAGCAGACTGGTAGGAGGAGATGTCAGAAGCTGAAGAGTTAACAGGGTTTAGTGAAAGTCTGTGGCAGAGAGAAATGCAAAAGCAGGAGAGGAGGGAGACCAACAGACAGAAATGAGTCCAGTTGATGAAGAAGCAAGGGTGTCTTCCCCCTCTTGCTGTGACAAGTTCCCATTCCCCCTGGTCTCCTGGGACCAGAAGAGGTATGAAGTGGGAGGAGCAAAATCAGGCATGCCAGCCTAGTCTCAGATTGCTTGGGAGAGGAGGAGACTTAGGCAGCTGTGGGAAGGCAGGGACCTTCAGTCTCCACAGCGCCTCATAGGGGCAAGGCCTACCCAAGAAGAGTTTCTATGCTCATTAGGCCTGGCACTCCTGAGCAGATCCTGTTCTTCTAATAAAGAGTTAACTTCACTTTGTGTGATTTGTTGCTGACTCGCTCCTGACATTTGTGTACACAAAACTGCCCAGTTTGGTGACATGAATGGAAACAAACTTGAATTTAACAAATTGGTGTTAGTGTAAAAGATAAAAGTATGGTAGCTATGAATTCTCTTGCTTGTCTTGGACAAGTCATTCTCTCACTTCCCAGTGTGTAGCATGAAATGGACGTGGTTTCCTCACATAATTTTTCTGAAGAGAAGTGAGATAATTATTGTAAAGATCATAGTGCTAATAGCAGGATAATAACACTAGAAATTTAAGTATTAAAATACCCTTGTATATTGTACATCACAGTAAAAAGTTTAATCTGGAATTGGATCTTAGCAGGAAGCCATTTGCCGTGGGTAAAATCACGCGCTGCTGTTTACAAATAATTTAAGGTGCCTGTCTCTGTGTAGACTGACAGGCAGTTAAACGTAAAGGTCTTTTCATCTGGGAGAACAGTCATGTAATCCTCCTTTCTTGAACTTAATATATTCTTAAAATAAATGTGATATTCAAAGACATGTTTCTAGAGCAAAAGCATCTGTAGCTAAACAAATAGACCTTTGAAATAATATCCTGTCTGTCTTTAAAGTGAAAAATAGTGTGTGTATGTGTGTGTTTTTCCCCCCCTTTTTATCTTTCAATAAAAGCAAAACAAATAGTACAAAATCTTCCTCTGTAAACCATCCCAGCAAAACAAATGGATTTGCTTTATGGTCATCCATCTACTCAGGGCAGGCGGAGGGGGGGCCAGTTGCATTCATTGTCGGGAGCACATTCACATGAACTTCCTCTACAAAGTTACTTCCTCGCAGATAATGTTCTTAGTTAATATTCCCCTTCTACATACATATATGGACAACACATCAGGTTTGGGAAGAGGATGGGTGGGAAGAAAAAGTATTATGAAAACAATGTTTCTTCGTTTGTTTAACAAAAAATATATGCCGCCTGATTTGTAGCAAAACCTCTGGATGGGACTGCAGAATTTCAGGACTGGCCCTACCATTAGGGAGGGTGAGGGAACCATATCTGACAGCTGGTGCCTGGGTGGTTATGGTGGCAGTCATTCAGCTGTTTCTTCTGAGCCCTCTGACCAAGCTGTTCAGTTGGAATACAGAGCTATGTGTGCTGTGCAGACTGTCCTGCACCGTCATAACTACCCTGCTGCCCTAAGGTGCGGTGAAGGATGCTGCCCTAAGGCTAGTGTTAATGTAAGATTGAACTGCCAGTCCAGTTGGTTTCTGTATGTGGAATGGGACAGAAGCACCATTTTCGCCTTTGCTTCAGGCAGCAAAATGCCTTGAGTCGGCCCTGCAGAATCCTTCACTGCATACAGTACTGGTTTTAGAAATATTCTTGATGTTCAAAAATCTACTGGTGGGGGTGAACACTTTCAGCCACATACAAGATAATCAAGATTCCATACACCAAATTAATGTACTAATATACTGTGGCCGAAAACCAAGAATAGTCAGTTTAAATGAAGTAAGTAAATAGGCCACATGTAATGTTGGCATCTGTCTGTCTTTAGAATGGAAGAGTGACCTTTTGTGAGTAAAGTCAAACCATTGGAGAGTTACAGCATGTGCTGGGGTTGTAGAGACTGATACAGGAGAGACATGTTTTATTGCTGGTGGGGCAGATGAATGTGTCCAGTTTTGCTGCTACAGGTGCACCATAGCGTTTCTAATAATAATAATAATTTATTATTTATACCCTGCCCATCTGGCTGGGTTTCCTCAGCCACTCTGGGCGGCTTCCAACAAAATATTAAAAATACAATGAAACATCAAACATTAAAACTTCCTCCCAGCAGTCTCCAGTCATGCAATACAAAACTGAAAACTTGACTCTAATGTGCATTTCCTTTTGTATTTAACTACAACGTAAGCAAAAAAAGTAAAACTTTAAGAACTGATTTATTAACATTCCCTTTTGTGAGCCAGACTTGAATTTACAATTGTTGGGCATTCATAAGGCATAGTGCAGCGTACAAAAGCAATTGAAAGAATTTTACTACAGGTAATTTGAGTAGGAGAGCGTCACACATGTCTTTAGTTGAACCTTAGTCCATGATTGTATATGGACAGCTGCCCCACATAAACCGTAAATGCAGGTTTGGTTTACTTTGTTGTTGTTCTTCTTCTTGTTGGTAGGTAATTAATTAATTAATTAATTAATTAATTTTGTATAATGCCCTTCATCCGATGATCACAGGGCGTTTCGCAGCATAAAAATACAAAATGTGCAAAATACATAATAAAAACAAGAACGAAAACAAACCAATACTTTCCCTCCTACAAACACATTTAAAAGTAAACAGATTTACTTAAGATATTTTATTCTACGCATGAGCAGTTACAGCTGTCCTTGGCTCACATTTACACAGACAAGTTAATGTATGAATCAGATAGACATGGTACAGCTGCCAGCACTCCCTGTGAGTGAAACGGCCGTATAAATTACCACCACAGTAATGGGAATTGCTGCCGGCCATATTCATGATAAACCAATCCCCCATATTATATTAATACACATGAGCACTTGTTTGGTACCACTGTTGTTTAAATCAAAACTTGTATATACTGGCCTTTTGCTGTTCTGTATGAGGCACCATGTGCCCTCCTAAGACTCACAGAATTGTAGAGTTGGAAAGAACTCCCAGGCAATGCCCAACATGGGGCTCAAACCCACAACCCTGATATTAAGATGGTCTCATGCTCTACCGACTGAGCTATCCAAGCCAGCCCATTTCAGAATGCAGCTGAGGATTGTCGTGATTGAATGTTTCCCTATAGATACCACTTATATGTCACAGAGGGAGCTTGGCTGGAATCCTTCTAAAACTAGCATGGCTGAGATTGATCTGTAACAAGTCTCCTTCTGGAATGTGAGCTAAGGTACAAAAAGCAATAATTACAAATTTATTTGTTCAGTCATTTAAGTAATTCATTAGCTTGTTAGTAATTTAATAGAAAAGGAGGAAAAAGTCTCTACGAGACGGGCTGGGGGAGAGCCAAAGGCATAGCATAGAATAATCAACAATGCATTACAATAAAACCATTGCAAAGCCCATAAAACATACCCAGCAACTGCATATCTACAAGAATTTATCTGAAGCAAAGCACTTCTGGATCTGATTGATGCCTGGATGATAAACCACTTGGGACCTATCTATACACTATGATTCACATTACCTTGAGCTCCTGGAGGAAAGGAATGGATACATACTATATAACTAAATGCCCCATTCAAGAGTTATATGTGCACTTTGACTTATATGTAAATGGTCCACCTTTAAAATTCATGCAGCTGCCTTTGGGCAGACAGCTCTATGTGCACATCAGGTTGTGGCGAAGCCAAGGATGATAAAGATGAGACCTAATCTCATCAAATAAATCAGACTACTTTTTGGTTTTTTGGTTTTGTTTGGTTTTTTGCTTAGAACAACTGTTTCAAGGATTTTATTTTATTTTGTTTATTATATTACATAATACATTTTTATTACAACCTGTCACAGACCTGAAGGTGTCATATATGTGGCTCCTAGGAGGCCTCCCAGCCCTTCAGTAAGGTGGTAGCATTATGTGTTTCACACTACTCTGAAGTCAAGGTTTATACGCCTTGGCTTTTTGTCCATTGACATTGAGCAAAATGCAAATGTCAGAGTAAAAGGGCTGGGAAGTTAGTAGAAACAATTGGCTTTTTCTCCCCCCCTCCCCCCCCCCCCCCCCGTGGATTGACAGTACAAATTCCACAAAATTCATTTAAAATATATGGGGGTTGAATATATTAAAATAGGAGGGCACAGGGAAATTCAAACAATATATCTGTCTTCGTAAATCAAAAAGAAATTGGGAGAAGACGACATTCTTGGTTGATGTGGCTAGAAAGCCCGTTTGTTCCTAACACATGGGAGTGGGGGGAACCGTTCAAGAACAGTTAATCCTTGCTTAAAATTCCCCATGATGCCAGCAATCAGATTTGCATCTGGATAGATTATTTGCCATGTAAAAGTTAGCCGCAGAGGGTAATATAGCCTGAAGCCAGTGCTAAGCAGCACACTCTTTCCTAAATGTTTTAAACGTTGCATTTGTAAATGTGTACTCTCTAGGAGAAGTCTAAATGCATTAGCTCTCCTCCTCCCCTTTCATCTCCTCTCTCGCAGGCACAGCTACTGCACACATCCTGGTGCACACTGTTTAAAGAGCCCTTTGTGCAGACATTAATCCCTTTTCATGTAAATTACATGAGTTAATCAGATTAATATACACGGGGACAGAACACGTTGGGGGGAGAAGGGCTTAAGTCAGGTAATTAAGACTTGCATTGTGCAGTGTGAATAACCATTCTGAAATTAATTTTTTAAACAGATGTTGACCCTGGTCTGTGTGAAATCTAATCAGCTGGGGATGGTAGTGCCTGGTTACAGAGGGCTGTTAAAAGATCCCTTGCTGAAGTCAGTGGTTGCGAATTCAGGTAACAATTTGTCAGTTAAGTCACATTTTCTGATTGGTCTTCATAGAATCAGAATTATGGAGATGCAAGGGACCAACAGCACAATCCTATGCATGTCTACTCAGAAGTAAAACCTATTTAGTGCTTTGGCATTTGCTCCCAGTTAAGCAAGTAAGAGATTTCAGCCTAATTAGCAACTTGACACATCAGTGAGTAACCTGCACCTTTAAACCAGGCATATAGGTACAGTTTTGTGATTGCCAGCATCATAACCATATATTTTTACAGATATGTGAGGAATTTTGAGTGTTCACTGTAGAACAGGGGGAAATACAGACATAGTTGGTATATTAATATTTTTCATTTATTATAGACCCAAAGGCAACTGACATATATTATGAACTGACTTTGATGTTCTACGGAGTGTCTAGGCTCGGTTTCATGAGTGCCGTAGAATGCTAGTGGCATAAGAAGAGTCCTGATAGAGAACCTGTAGACTTGATTTATGTGGAATCTGTTAACATGGAGTGGGATGGAGTGGTTGTTGAGGTAGGAAAAATAATAATCAGAGTACCAACTAGTCCTTCAAGCACTGTAACATAGTGAAAGAGGGTTTCAGAATTCCCTCACTGTGCTCCTGGGGTAAGGCACTGGTTTCTCTTATTCTCTCATTTTGCTGATTTCAAACCAAAAATAACTAGAACAGGGATGAATAATCTGTGACCATCCAGATGTTGTTGGACTCCAAACTCCCTCCAGTCCCAGTCAGTATGGCTAAGGGTCAGAAGTGATGGGAGCTGTAGTACATCAATATTTGGAGGGCCACAGGTTAGCCATCTCTAAGCTGGAAGATCTATCAGGGCCCATTTTTCCTCTGCTTCTTTCTGTTGCTGTTTTCTCCACTCCCAGCAAGCCTATGCTGTCATAGGGGGTGAGCATTTGATCTTTGTCCCTACATGAGACCAACACAGATGAAGGGGCATAAAGTGCTGCCTTGGCAGCCATTACCTCCTTCCCCCTAAATCGTGTCAGCTTTAAATTGTCACCTTGCCTCCACATTTACCTCTAGGCAGGATAAATTTGCAAACTTGGTCTTGACACCACTGTGTTAGGACAATGCAGTATGAGTTGAGTGAAACTGGCCAAAGTCAGACCTTTTTGAAGAATATCATCAAGAATAATTCTTAAAACATGTGCAAAAAATTAAGGCGCTTTGGAATTCTTGGGAAACTAATTACTTACATTTGCACACTAAAAAGCAGGCATAGTTCCCCGCACCCCCAAGAAACACACATGCCCTTTCAAGCAGTCAAACATGGACATCATTTGTTTCAATGAAATGCAAGGGTTTGTACCCCAGTAATTAATTTTTGCCCATAAAGGACAGGATTGGAACGAAATCATTTGTTTTAAAAACCACAGAGAAATTTGAAGCCAGATGTCAGTCTATTGACTTGGCTCTGCTAAAGTAGAACTATCTGATGAAGCACTTAGGTTCATGCAGTGGTCTGATTCAGTGGTTAATGGGGCTGTTAGATGAGTATGTCCCTGATAAAAATGATGGACAGGGGCTTCAGAAGACGGATTTGTTAGAAATTCACTTCTTCCACTTTCTGTAGAAGAGATCTATACGCTTTGCTTGCAGGTGTAGTAGTGGTTTTACTACTTACCAAATTGCCATTCTCCCTAGATGTGTACTGTACTGGATGGAACAGAAAATTTTTGGGAAAGGACCAACTCATTCACTTGGGGGCCCTGTCAGAATTTATAGGGCTGAAATATCCTAGTAGAGGACCCTGTAACCTTCTTGTAAAGGTAAAGGTAAAGGTACCCCTGCCCGTACGGGCCAGTCTTGACAGACTCTGGGGTTGTGCGCCCATCTCACTTAAGAGGCCAGGGGCCAGCGCTGTCCGGAGACACTTCCGGGTCACGTGGCCAGCGTGACATCGCTGCTCTGGCAAGCCAGAGCCGCACACAGAAACGCCGTTTACCTTCCCGCTGGTAAGCGGTCCCTATTTATCTACTTGCACCCGGAGGTGCTTTCGAACTGCTAGGTTGGCAGGTGCTGGGACCGAGCAGCGGGAGCGCACCCCGCCGCAGGGATTCGAACCGCCGACCTTTCGATCGGCAAGCCCTAGGCGCTGAGGCTTTAACCCACTGCGCCACCTGCGTCCCCTTCTTGTAAGTTCCACTAATTCAGCTCAGAAGGTTTCTAAAACTGTAGGTGGCTGATGAGTGGTCCTGAAGTCTGCATGGTGCAAAGGAATCTGTTCTGGCATGGAGTGAAAAAGACCCAAGTGCAGGCTAGAAATACAGGCTTGTATCCAATGTGGCGCCATGTTTATTGGATTTCTGTTTTGATTATTTTGGTGTTGTTCTAACTTGTTTACTATTAGCTGCTTTGGTTTCTTACAAGAAAACTGAGGCATGTGTCTAAAACAAAACAGCCAATAAATAAATAAATAGTGGCTGTAAGCACCAGAAGGCGTCAAGCTTCTTAGTGTGGAAGTCCTATAAGAGATAATTGTGTTTCTTTTAAACTTTCCCTTCAGCCCCTACTATATGGCTGTCAAAATCCCTAAATAAGAGCATTTAATGAATGGGTCCATGAGAATTAGGCAGTAGCTTCTCACACCATAGAGAAATGGGAGACAGTAAGCCACAACAGTGGTTTGGCTGAGTTAGTAGCATTTGTGTTCGTTCCATAAAAGGGAAAAGTATGAAGAATTAAGTTAGGTGTGTTCTCTGTCTTCAGAAGTATGTGCCACTCCCAGTAAGGTGAAGTGGACAGACACGCACAAGAGGACCATTTAGGGACATCTTGGGACGAATCTGAAATGTCACATAGTGTAAAAGGCAAAGGAAATATATCCCTACATTGTACTGAAAAACATTAAATCATTATCATAAGAACGTGAGTTGAAACCACATTTTTCTAGAGCAAGCCTCTGTATGCAACTGCTTTGTGTAAGGATGACCTCATGTTATTAAATTGTCATTATAAACTATCCAGTTCCCCACAGAGGAAAAACCAGAGGGGGAAGAAATTAACAAATTTCAATATGATTTGCTAATTGCTAATTGGCTTAAGGAAACCTAAAAATGACCAAACTGATTGGAAACATCCACCTCCAGCCAGATCCAGACACATTTTTATAATGGGAAGAGCAGCCAAGACAAACAAAAGAGCAGAGTAGTGCATCCTGTTGGCATTGTGTTTTTGGCATTGCTGTATCTACACAGAAAACAAGTGATACATTAAATGTGTAAAGACATCTGTTTCATAACCTATGGGGCTTTGCTCACAAAGCAGTTGTAAAATCTTCTGGGGGAGAGAAATATTTCTATATATCTGTGCAGATGCTCTTTTGTAAGAGAGAAAAAATCCATTTGAGGAAGTGTTCAGCCTTCGGAAAAACAATTCTCTGCTAAAATCCTTGTCAGATATTTATTCCACTTATATCCCCTCACTGATGTTAATTTTGCAAGTGTTTCCTAGTTTTTTAAGGATTGTGTACATCAGGCCCAGTTCATCTGAAGTGTAGTAACAATTATGCATGACGTTGGATCTTGGAAGATCTTTATAAGTGTGGACCATTTAATTTATACTTAAAGGATTTCTAAGTCACCCCCTTAAAACTATCAAGGCAGTGTACAAACATACAAAACAGTCCAGTCCTTGTACTTCTCTGACTGACTTTGTGAGCCTACCCTCAAACTTCAATCAGAAATGCAAAACATCCTGAGAAAGTAGATGAGTTATCATCAGGACTCAGGATCAAGAGACACTGGTGACCCCAGAATCCAGTGCAACACTTAATCTCCGCCAATAGCACCTCATACTCATAAAATGACAAAAAACAACGCTTCTGAATCAGACCAAAGTTCCATCCAATCCAGCATCCTCTTCTCCAAGTGGCCAAATAGATGCCTACAAGAAACTTGCGAGTAGGAACCAAGCGCAACAGTACTCTCCCTATTTGTGCTGCCCCATCAGACTTTGACTCTCCATGCTTTACCCATGCTCAAACACTTCAGCTTCCAAATTCATCTGCAGAATTATAATCTGCTGCCCAATGCATTTTCCCTCACCTATCTCTCCATAGTTAAACATTGGGGGATGAGGGGGAAATACATTACCAGATCTCCTGGAATTCATGTGACACTGGGGGATGGACAGCTGGACCGTAAAGGGAGCAGCATTGAACAATATCTGGTGCTCCGGGTAAGCAGAGCCTGCCAATATTTAGTGGTCAGAATAATCACCACCTGCCAACACCTGGCAATCAAGGGAGAGGGCATATGGTCTTGTAAAACACCTGCTGCAAAAAAATTAGGAATCGTGTAAAGAATGTGATAGTGTCACAGAACCAATCAGATTATGCTCTGGAGAGAGAACAATGGGTGGTGTGGTGTTAGTGTAGTCAAATAAGGGAACAGATCAGCACCCTCACTGGGGAACAATTACCCTCATCTCCTGCTTATGGACTTCCCATGGGCGTCTGACAGTGGGAAACAAGATGCTGGAGTGGATACGTCTCTGATCCAGAAGGGCCTTTCCTTTGAAATCCTGAACCACTCAGCTTTCTCTCAGTCTTAACTCTATCCCACAGGGCTGTTGAGAGGATATAATGCATGTTAACTGCTGTTTAGAACAAAACCTTAATTAACTCGTTCACTTTGCAGCGGAGGCTGGCAGGCCAAGCACAAAGACTTCGCATCCCATTTGTGCAGCATGCTGGAAAAAGGGTGGGGCTTTGAGGTGGGCTTTAGTTTTTGCTAAAAGAAATTTAGTTCATAGCGCAAAGGTGGAAGTGGTGCAATGGTGGTGCAAAATATCAGCTTCATTTAAAGGTTAAAAGAAGTTCTAATGATGGAGAAAGTGTCTATGGCAGTGGTTCTCATGCTTTTTGGTCTGGGCCACACTTTCAGAATAGAATTTGCTCATGCCACGCCAGTTTTTTTCATTGATAAGGATTACATTGAAAAACAAAAAGAAACAAACTCATAGCAATGCTTGATTTTGATAAGATACGTATCCATATTCTGCAAAAAAACCACCCTATACTATACTATGCTGAAATGTTTAGATGTTTCTTTGATTGTCCTTGAATCTTTCCACCACACTTGCCATCCTCTCCTGCCATACCAGGGTGGCATTCCACATCCTTTATGAACCACTTATCTAGGCAGATCGACAGCATGAGGAGGGTTCAGAAATCATATATCTTTAATTAAGCACAAGCTTTTGCAAGGAAAACCTCTTAAGTGATGCATTACAGAATGTAATGCTGACCACACCTTTTTTATTGCATGGTCATCCCTGCTTTACCTGGATGCAATTTTAGGCAGTCATCTAAAGTATTGTAACAAATCCTACCCTGTTTTTATTTTACACAATATTTCGTCAGATAGATGTATTTCACCTTTCTATCCTTGGCATTCCTTCAGTGGGAACAAATGCTTTCGTTCAGCATTGCTGCTGACATTCCCTTCAAAGACATAGAGATAGATGTTCTGAGTAAAGAAAGAAGCAGAGGTTCCCATGAATGAATTCTGCAAACAGCGTGAGAAACTAGGTTAATATTTCATTAAGGAGCTACAAAATAGCAGTGCGGCAGGAACACAACCTGAAGCATTTAATAGGAGCTCGACAATGAAGCTGTTGAATCTTTAATCCCATTTTGTTATGTACTTGCTGCTCTCAGTTGAAAACAGCAATGAAAGCAACTGTGACGATAGTTCAGGGAAGTGTTCCTATTTTGAATTTTTTTTATTTATCATGCCTATGCCCCACTCTTGTTCCATAAAGCTCAGTGTGGCAGCCATATGGATCCCAGATGGACTCGCATCCAGGCAGGCTTAAAGTGCAGGACATTTCTTAGCTTCTGCACTAGAACTGCAGTGTGCATGTCTAGCATATAGCTCTGCTAGTTCTGTACAGCACATACATGCTATTTGTTTTCTGCCGTCCAGAAAAGTGATAAGCCTTATATGAGCTGATTAAAATGGAGCTTCCGGCATGCCTGTGCCACAAGTTGTTGAAAGGTCAGGCGTCTGATTAGCATTCACAAAATACCAACATACATACTGAATATTACATTGATGGAATTCAGCAAGAGGTGGAATGGTGGGAGAAGAGCTCTAATTGTTTCAGTTTGTAGAAGGAAAGGGGAAATGTGATTGTGGTGTTAGAGTGGGGCAGCAGCGCTCGTTAAGCTGATCCCAGCATGAAAGGAGTTAGCAACATTAATGAACTGAATGAAGGTATCGCTCGCAAAGGAATGATCAGCCCCATATTTTTAATTTTATCCAGCACATTTACATCCCAGCCCAAGGGGGCTCTGAAAGTGTTGTTCAGGTGATTTCCATAATTTTTTTAAAAATCACATTTAAGTCCGGGAACATGAAGAAAAATAACATGGTGTCCCTGTGGAGCTAGGGTTTTTGAGGTTGCATCCTGCCTTTATCCATTATCTTTCCTGCAACCCCTCCCCCCCAGGCAACCATTGGTGTCTTCTGAATCTAGAACTTGCTAGCCCCATGAGGCAAGTCTTCCCTTGCTGGCAGTTCTTCTGTCTTCCGAAAAAATGCTTACCAACATCAAAGAAAGCGAGTCTCATCTATAAAAGGAGTGCCTTTTATCTGCTTTGGTTGGTGAGATAGTTATATTTGTTCCTGGGCTGAGATACCTCAGCTGCTGTGGCCCTCCCACTGGTAATCTCAAGATTGGACGACTGTCATGGGCTTTTAGTGAGACTCCTCTTGAGCTTTCTGCTGCAGAATGCAGCCACTAGGTTATTGGCTGGGACCTCCCACTGACACCATATAACACCTCTGCTGAGGGAACTGCTCTGGCAATCAATAAGCTACTGGGCGGGTGCAGTTAAAGATTTTGCTTTTAGAATTTAATGCCCTAAATAACATGGAACTTGGCTACCTGAGGGATTTCCTTGCCCCATATATTCCTGCCCAGCAACTGTGCTCCTCAGATGGGGCACAACCAAGAGTACCGCATGCCCCAGAAGTGTGTGTAGTATGTTGTAGAAACTGGGTTTTTAGTGTTGCAGCTCCAGCCTTCTGGAATTAGTGGCCAGCTGAAATAAGACAAGCACCTGGCATTGATATTTAGATAGCTATTGAAGACATATTTGTTTAAGAAGGCTTTCCCTGAAGTGTGACCCATTCATTTTATGGGATATCTATATAAGAATGTTATTATTGCTCTTGCATAATTGAGTGTGTATTCTAATAGTAGCTAGTAGTACTTCTTGTTGGAAAGGCTGTAAATAGTGGGAGTTGTGAGAGTGTGAAGAGGTAGAAGCATCCTGAGGTTTGGTGTTTGATGAGTGCCAAAGACTATTAGTGCCAACAATAAGAAAGCATCCAAAATTTTAAGGGAACAATGAGGATTTGGCACAGAAAGACTCATTAAAGTACAGTCTGAAGGAACTTGGTATAACTTGATTAAGTTTCCAAACAGAGAAAGACCACGTTGAATGCCACCAGGAGCACGCAGTTCATTGTGGCATGATAGTTTTCAAGGTCGCAGGAGGGAGGCATAACATATTAACCATTAAACAGAAATAAGAAAAGCTCTATTCCTTTCTCTCATGTTGATTTGTATGTGTGGGTTGTGTGCATGCGTTTTATGTTTTTATTGTTGATTTACTATAGAACTTTGAAAATTAAAATCATTTTTTAAAAAATGTGTTGCATCACATCATTGCATTGTGAGTTACCATACCTATTCTTCACTTCATTGGCTGTTACCTGAGAGAGTGAGGGAATTTGCAGTTAAGTGATGTCACATTTTGCATCACTTGATGTTACAACCCCATGTCTGCCACCAGAGGTGTAGGAAGGTCAGGTGGTACCCTATGCAGAAAATTTCTTGGCACGCCCTCTCCCCCCCCCCACATTGATTTTTTGAAATTTTTTTGCCTGCAAAAATGATTTTACATTATTTCATATTTTCTTACAAAGGAATGTGGATTCTGGGCCTCTGATAACAAGTAGGCGACTGTGGACAGATACTTAAATCTACAGGATGGATTGTGTTTTGGCTTGTGTTATTTTATTTATACTTATTGTTTATTTATTTAATAAAATTTATTTTTAAAAACCTGCAAAGTGGTTTACCAAAACAAAAAACAAACAAACACCACAGCAGCAAAATCAAGAAAAATTAACAATCCTACTTTAAAACATACAAAAGCTAAAATATTAAGATTAAAATTACTTCAACTTTCTAAGCATCTAGGTATCCTTGCCTAAAGAAGATTGCTTTTAGCGGGTGCCCAAAAAGCGTCTAGCAAAGGCATGTGCTTTGTTGCAATAGGCGGGGAATTCCAAAGTGCCGGTGCTGTCACAATAAACAATGCAGTACAGATATTATGGGGAACCTGTAGTAGTGCTTGAAACTACTGAAGGGGAGGTTTTATTTATTGTGATTTCACCATGCTCTGTATTATCTGAAAAGGAAAACATTTATTTAAAAAACAGGACTGCACAGCAGCAATCTAGTCTCATCATGATCAGTGGGACTTATTTCCGAGCCAATGGTCCATAAGATGGGCTGCAATCCTATGCACCCCTTGCATGCAACTTGTACCTAAAACTCTGCACAAGCCTGCACCAGAGAACTGTAGAGTTGGAATGGACCCCTAAGGCTAATCTAGCCAAACCCCTGGGGCAATGCAGGAATCTCAACTAGACCATCCCTGACCCTGCTCCACTGAATTGAAATTTCAGCCTTCATGACATAGGAAAACGGCCAAGTAAACAGCTATTTTCGTGGAGGAGGGTCAAGATATTAGCTGATATGCATTAAATTTCATATATAGCTATATAATCCCTTGTGTAGTGAGATAAGAGCAGGCATTTAAAAAAAAAAAAGGTTTCTATGAACCGCCCAGTAGGGCAGTAATTGTTCCTTGGTAATTTGTCACCCCCCCTCCATGATAGCACCCGGGGTGAACCGCCCACCCTTCCTATGCCCCTGTCTGCCACATTGGCTAGTTTTGGCCTCAAGAGTAGCATATGAAGCAAGGAAGTATGGATCTAGGTAATCTAGAGACATGTAGATTGCTTCATTTTATACAGAGGATGCTTGTTTTAAGGTGCAAGCAAAGCTGAGCACAGAAAAGAAAAGTATTAGCCAGTCTTTCTCACCATCCAGTGGGGAAAACAATTCTCTTTGTTCCCTAATCCATCTCTTTTTCAATGTATCTTTATAACCCTGAGCTTTGTCACTGTCCACTGTGTCCCTGATACATATTTGATGTCATAAAACATTCCATGCTCATTGCTAATAGTATGCCTACTTCAGTATCTATCATTTCTCTTTAATTCCTCTGTGTTACAGGCAGCTTTAAGTGCCTTGAAACAGTTTTCAGAACAAGGACTGGATCCACTTGAAGGAACTGTAAAGCCTGAAAATGGTTCATTTGAAAAGTAAGACCCACTTTCACAGTATTCTTCTGGGAACATGTGTGCTTGCTTAACTGGACTTTTTACATGAATGGTGTAGATGTACTGAGATCTTTCCAAAATACGTGGCGTCTTCTGATCTCATAGTCATGTAAACCTTGTAACAATTTGGCGCCATTGCTGAAAGTAGGTTTCAGAATCACTTTGGATTGCTATTAACCGGGGTCATTTAGTGTGCTAAGATGAAGTATAAATTTAAATAACAAATAAATAATTTGACCATCCTCTTTAACATGGGCTTTTAAATACATGAAATCTGTGAATTCGTCATATTTTAGAAACATATTTATTCTTCGCAGCTGCGAGATCCCATATAAAGACGAGGGCAGGCAGTATGAATATGGTTTTTGACCTTAATAGTTTGGAGTCAGTTTCCTTCATTTAAGCACTTCACAAGGTCCACCTCTCAATAATCTAGAATACTGAGCATTCTGATGTGCACAAACAGATTGATACCTTTGTGGAACTGCTGTGCAAGCAAGCTTCCTATTCATATTACTAGAGGAAGCTGCACTTTCATCGAGGCTGCTGTCTCTTGCACATAATTGAGGGTGGAGAAGTTCCATGTCCACATCATATTTCCTTTAGCCGCAATAATTTCTAGAACTGGTCAAATACCTCTGACAGTGCAATCCTATACATGTCAAGAGAGAATTGAGTTCCACTGAGGTCAGTGGGACGTATTCTGAGGTGGGTATAGAATTCTCACCTGAGCTGCATAGTGGGCATTAAAAAATGTCAGTCTGTGAAGAACTGCAGAGCAAGGCAAATTTTGTTGCTTTGCTATTAGAGCTGTGAAGGCCCAGGGAGGAAACTGTAGAATCGGCAGGGAAACTTTTTTAAAAAATCAATTTTCTAGTTGTTTTCTCAATTTGTTTATGAAAAATGGGGGTGGGAGGAACCTAAATCCATTTCCCCCGGCCCTTCACATTTCTATTTGCAAATAATATATCCCACAGATTATGCCAGATTTCCATGTATTTCTGATTTGTGACGTAAGTGCTGTGATAAGCTTCCTGCCTTGTGAGGCCTGCAGTATTATAGATGAGAAAAAGAATTGAAGTACACTAGCTTTGTACTACATAAGAGTTAAATGAAGGATGTTAAATACACCACCTGTTCTACCTTTGTGCGTGTCATTTCTGTTTCGTTTTTAAGTATGCAGATGCAGACATCACATACAGAGCGTAGAGATTGATTGATTATAATATTAGATGAAAGTACCAAAAGTTTCAAATTGTTTGTGCACCGGGCTTGGGTAGATAGCGGTATTCCTCTTCCTCTACCTGAACCTGGTTTGGCTGAACCGCAGACAGGAGCATGTTTTTGTTAAGCAAGCGATGTTGGAGAAAAGCAAGAGGCTGATATATAGTGGCTATTTGTAAACTAATTTAATCAGAACCATTTACCACATGATCTCACCAGCATAGTATCTGAACATAAATATTGTTGTTTCACTTTAAAATGTCCCCCCTTGCGGTGACCTTTGAATCTCATGTGCCATCTGCTAATAAAAATGTCTTAAAGATGTGCAACCCTGGACCTTACCGCTCTTGTTAATGTATTAATCTTTCAGACAAGTCAAGCATCTGGGAGAAAACGCAGACAATAAACAGACTAACTCAGGCACCATTGCTCAGGACTGCAAGGATTCAAAGGCTGTCGTCTAGGAGCTTCCCAGCACCCGTGGCTGCCACTGCATCCTTATAAACCTGTCAACACGCAACAGGGTGTATGTGTACAAGGAAATGAATGACTAATACCATTATTTGAGTCTTATGTGAAGACAACACTATTCTAACACAGGAGATAGTCTACATGGTACTGTTTGTTGAATGAGGGAGAAATAAATAAAACTGGCTGTTTCCCCTCCAAACCTTAAAAAACTACTGGAGGTTTAAACAGCAAATAATTAACTAAGACTTGGTTGGAGAAATTAAGTTTACAGTTGCTTAATACTCTGGAGGAAAGGAAAAGTCAACATTAGGTTGAGTTATACGACTCCTTTATAGTGTAGAATAAGTTCAGCTTTCCTCTCTTTTTTTTAATTATGCTTGAATATTTTGAAATTAATCAATGACAGTGCTGTGAGAGTTGTAGTTGTTGTCTTCATATATAGTCATACAGCTTCTCTTTCTATGCCAACATTATGCATTCTTCATAGTCTTACAGAATACATTATGCCTGTAAGATGCACGACTCCAAGTTGTTTGCAAACTGAAGTTTAAATCATGACAAGTATTTGCTTGAACGTTAATGACCGGTCACAATATACTACAAGAGAAAGCAGTGATGGTATTTGATTTCCCTTGCCATTCGTTGATTGAAGAAAGCACCTTGCTTCCAAGAAACACATTCCTCCCTTTGTTCTCTCTTGTGTGAAACACATCGACTCCTCATTCTGTGTTTTGCATCAATCTCTCATTCGCATCAACTGAGTGTTTTTAATAACTGCATTCTGACCGCGAAAAGTAGAAAAGGATGGCAACGTCATCTCAGAGGACAAAAAGTGGTGGAGCAGGTGTGTAAAACTGCCAGTGGGGCAGAGACAGAAATTTGCATTTTTATTCTGTACTAGCATATACAAATTAAGCAAGTGGCCAACGCAGTAAAACCACGTCAGTTCATGTATACAGTGGTGGTGTCATCTCTTCTTTAATTTGTGAATAACACTAGTGAAATGTGTCACCTACACTAAGATGGGATGCTGCCTTAGACACTTCTCCCCTTCCCTGTCTCAAAACACAAAAAAGAATAGAGTAATATGCATAAGTTGCAAAATGTCTGCACGTCTCAAAATTTGTGTGTGTAGAAATTGGTGTTATCTCAATGTGTTTGTGTGTGTAAAACAAAGAATATGCACACCACTGACGGCTCACAAACAAGGCAGTGTGCCCTGGGTGTGCTTTCATTGCATTTGCCAGACAAATAAGGGACCAGTGTAGTTGTGTGTGTGTTGCAACAGCTGGAAGTGCCCATAGTTCATTACTACCTTCTGATCATAGAACATACTGTCTGCTACATAGGCCAGTGTTAATCTATGCCATCTAAGCACCATTTTAACCAAATGCTCCCAGGCACACTAGGGAAAATCAGGCCACATTGGAAAGACCTTATGCAGGCATTCAGGGCTACAAAACAATAAACGTAAGAGTGGGGTTGCATTCACTTGCCTCGACCCCACTGTCACACCCTGCACCAGCCCCTCCTGAATGCTCTCTCTGAACATATTTGCAAGTTCCAGCACATGCATGTTCATCGGGCTTCCCCACTGCAGACATGCCTTGGGGAGGGGCCAACACAGGACGTGGCAGCAGGGGCAGGGCATCTGAGGGCAACCCTGCTCTCCTCTCTCACATGATTATTGTGTGACCCTGAATGTCCAAATAGGGCTAAAGAAAATTCCCAAGCGCAGTAAAATCACCAGCTTTTGGAAGAAGAGAACTGGATCCTTTTTTATGTGAACAGACCTTCAAATTTGCAGATACCCTCAAGTCTATAGGGCACTATGAAGGCCTAGAAGCTCGCAAGATGGGCACTAGCATGTTAGAACTTGCCTAAAACTGTGTGGGAGTACAACGCTACCAATGGAAAGCAGTTTCTGAGCTGGCTTTCTGTCCGCTGCTGCTTAATATCAAGAGGAATTCCGAGAGCTAATTTTCTACCCATAGTTATATTTCTTTAAGTGTTGTCACTATCTAGCCACAGGCCTTACATGTTAATATTCATAAGCCTTCTCTCTTCTCTGTGAATTCCAACACCTATCTAAGCAATTTCCTGAGAAAATAATCTTTTTTTATTCTTACTAGTCCTACGGAGCCGCAGGCAGGATTTGTTTCTGTTACCCATGATACCATTTTTGCAGAGCCAGGTTTGAGATTCATTAAGGATTGAGGCTCAGTGCAACAGTTAGAAATTATGTAGTATAGCTACTCTTATTTTAAAGGGCTAAGGGACCCATTTGTAACAGGTTACAAGCCTAATTTTATTGTCAAGTAATATTTTAATTAGGCCCTAAGGCCCTACGAAGCACACAAGAGAAGGATTTTCATCAGGAAAACCAAGGGCCTAATGCAATTAAAAAGAAGGAATTTGAACTGGTCGATGTCAGCCCAAATGATGGCCTCCAATTGCACATTTAACCTTTCAACAGATGGTGCATTTTCTTTACTCGTATGTGAATGCTGTTGTTGTTTTTTAATTATTTGTTTTTGGTGACCCTAAAACTACTGATACATTGTCTGCAGAGCTCTGAAGGCTCTGCAACGAGATTATTAAAACTGATCCTAGCCAAGAAAACGATCTGTTTGGTGCATGGCATGGCTGCAAATGTCCTACAGTCCTAGAATATGGCCTCAGTTGCAGAATCTGTTTTCTGCTGCAGAGGATATGAAGTTTAATTTCTAAAGGACCCCATGACCATAATGAAAACCTAGCTGCAGATTAAGCAAACTTCAGTGCATTGTTGCATTCACATCTAGTTTGTGTTGGGTCCTATGGAATACCATGTTGGACGTGTATTTATGTTTGAATACAAATTGTATTGTTTATTTAGAATATATATTTACATATGACATTTTTCAGAAAAACCTGCAGAGCATTTCCCCCAAACAGCAGAAAAATCAAAATAAAGCATAGCTAGTTGACATCAATTGAAAACACTGCATTTAAAAGGCTGGGAGTGTAAGAATGCCTGGTGCTGAAAGGATAGCATTCTTGACATCAAGCAAGTCTCCCTGTGGAGGGTATTCCACAAACAAGGAACCACCACTAAGAAGACTCTGTCTCTGGTAGCCAGCTGCACTAGTCTGGATTGTGGGGGCCCAAAGAGGAGGAGAGCCTTTGAAGATGACTGCAATACTGGTTAGTATGGGAGTAGGCTTTCTTTCAGGTACCTGAGCCCCAAGCCTTTTAAGGTAAGTACCAGCATGTTGAATTGTGCTCAGGAACTGATCAAAAAACAGTACAGTTCTTTTGCTACAGCCATTTATGTTCCCATCAACGAGTCCTAGTCCACAGCCAGGTGTATATTTCTATTCATCTGCTTCTGAAATAACTGGCAAATAATTTAAGAATAAAGGGAAAATGTTTGTGGATCTCAGTTTATTTCAGGATAGAAATAATTGTTCTATACTATGCTCTTTATTAATTATTTGTGGTATAATTGGCTAGTTTGTTCTTTCACTGTGGATAGTTATGAACTATCTTACTGTGCACATCCATCCCAAATACTGGGGAGTAAAGATATTCAGATACACTGAGCTGTGGGCCAACATGTCATGGGGTGAATTGTGATAGGAGAGTCCTTCTTCAAGCCCAAATAAGTAAATACCCTGACTCCAGGTGGCATTTCAAATGCTTCCAGAGTTGGCTTCTCCCCTTGAACTTGAATTCACCTGTTTTGGTTGCTCCAAATCAGGAGATGTGGAGAACTGGGGTCCTTTTGCATTGGGCATTTGGGCAAAGATCAGGAAGTAAGAGTGACATGCGAAACAAACGCTTCCACTGGAAATGCATTTGGTACCTTCCATCAACATCGCTGCATCATTGGTGGTAAAGGCAGGCAGGATTAATCTGGTCCGAGATGCCAGTATCGGTGGAGGATACAAGAGGCAATGCTGTAACAAAACTTTGTAATAACATCCTCTGCTATTCACTTTTAAAATTTGTTGGGGGGGTTGGTCCCTCCTTTCTGCATGTCCTTGTTTAGTTCATCTGTGCTCCCTGACACTTGTGCATTATCAAAGAAATATTAATGGCTAGAATTGTCAATGAAAGCATCTTATGCTTATAGAATTTTGCATTGGTGCAGAAATGTTTATCCATATCATCAGTATATTTTATTATAATTGAATCAGAGAGCAGTGTATTTTCCCTGCAGCATTCTCCACAAGCCTCCTGTTGAGGGGCAGCATCTTGGCTAAGGCCATCTAATTGACGGACTAATTGAAGTTTCTGAAGGGCATGCAGATATTACCAGAATGCTCATGCCAACTCTTGCAAAATAAAGAATATTTTCAAGAACCATGAAAGATGATCGGCAGAATGAGCCAATGTTATTAAAAATGACTTTTTATTTCTAAAAACAGATCCAATATTTTCATGACTTAAGAGGTTTGAGTAAGGAGGAGTCTAAAGTTTCGTTTCCATGATAGCTGAAAAGTATTGTATAAAAAAACTGCCTTTGGGGCCAAACTTCAAATGTGCTTAATCTGTCTCCTTTCGTTTTGATGGCAAAGCAGGCATGGAACTTCGATCTGCATTGGACCTTGTAGCAGTTGTCTACTGAAAATTGCTCTCTCCTGGCAACTTTTTTTACCTCAGATGTACTGTTTACTGCAAATTTATTTTTTATTTGGCACCTTCAGGGACAAATAGTAGAAAGGTAGGGGTGATGTTCAGCATAAAACTGGTGTGGGCCCCTGATCCAGGTCAAGAATGTGAAGTGGAGCAGTGGCCCTATTTCTATATCCCCCCCCCCTCCAAAATTAGAGCAGTTAGGAAAAACACTCTGTGACTAACATATTGTGTAGTTTCACCCTTAAGAGAGCAGATTGCAGAAAAAAATTGATTGCCACCTAAAAGAAACATAGCATTTGAGTAGCCTCAAGGTAGGATGAAGGTAGTTTTTAAAAGAAGTTTCAAATAATTTGTAACTCTTCTGATTTAGACTACTTTAAAGACAGGTGGCGCTGTGGGTTAAAGCCTCAGCGCCTAGGGCTTGCCGATCGAAAGGTCGGCGGTTCGAATCCCTGCGGCGGGGTGCGCTCCCGCTGCTCGGTCCCAGCGCCTGCCAACCTAGCAGTTCAAAAGCACCTCCGGGTGCAAGTAGATAAATAGGGACTGCTTACCAGCGGGAAGGTAAACGGCGTTTCCGTGTGCGGCTCTGGCTCGCCAGAGCAGCGATGTCACGTTGGCCACGTGACCCGGAAGTGTCTCCGGACAGCGCTGGCCCCTGGCCTCTTAAGTGAGATGGGCGCACAACCCCAGAGTCTGTCAAGACTGGCCCGTACGGGCAGGGGTACCTTTACCTTTACCTTTAAAGACAAAGCACAGAAGAAACTAGATGTGCACTGCTCTTAACACTCCCACTTTCATCTTTGCTGAAAATGTATCTGAAGCTTGATATTTTTCTATTAAAGATACTTGATATTCCCATCAGATAGGGTGCTTTTTCCTTATTTTTGAGAACCACAGTAGTTGTGAAATATTTTAATTGAACAGCCATTCATGTAGTCTTTGGAATTTCTTCCTCATAGGTTAGCTGCTGCAGCTCCATGAATCTTATTCAGCAATAGATTTTCAAGCGTCCCTGGTAACTGATAAAACTTTGGAAGCCTGAAGCTACTTTTAATATTATTTCATTACTTCAGAGAAGAGGAGCAAATAAAGTCTTCAGGTTGGTTTCTATAAAACAGGTTTGAGGATCCTGTGGCTCTACAGATGTTGCAACTCTTATCACCCGCAACCCTTGTCTATGATAGCTGTGGCTGATGGAGGTTGGAGTCCAACAACCCGTGGGGGGGGGGCACAGGTTCCCCAGGCCTGCCATAAAGTTTTCCTCCCCAGATATTCATCAGTAGACACCTGAATTTGAACTGCATCATGACTATTTGGTACTGAAAGGAACTGTGACCCAGTGCAGATTATTCACAAATTTGACTCTCACCTACGTGCCTTTTGAATTACATCACTGTCTTATACCTAGTCATGAATCCATCCAGGAAACTCCAGCTGGTTTAGTGTGCAGGTGTTCTCCTCAATCATAAGGGCTACCATCAGCACCTAGAATATTTAATTTCAAATGCAGTTAAATCATAGTGAGGCTCTCAAGGGCCATTCAGACAACCGAGGAAGGCAGTTTCATGAAGAGCAAAATGTTCCCCTCTCAGTGCTGGAAAAGCAGATCACCTCCCCACACCGACACATGCAAGGTTCTTTTCAACACTGCTCCACTTGCGACTTTATTTATTTATTCATATTTTATGGATCCTTTTTTTCTGTCTGAAAAGAAATGATCCAACCAAAGTTGCTTTTTAAAGGTCTGTTGATTTCAACAAGAGAGAACTAAATATGTGAGCCTTCCCATTGAAACCAGGGCTTAAGTAGGCTTAACTTAGTGGGATCATGTCCTATTAGCATTTTTTAAAGAAAAATAGCACCAGTGAGTAACAGCATGTGTATCCTTAACTTACTCTGAGAGGCTTATTAGCTACGCCATACAGGAAGCACTGTTTTAGCAGAACAAATAGCTATTTTGCCATGATTAAGTCTCATTTTGAATCCCTGGCCTACTACAATGAATGGGACAACCTGGATCTTTCCCTACCCCATCCTGGCCACCACCTCTATCCTGTGAGCTGCTCATTATAGGCACCAGTATGTGTAAGAAATTCATTATCCTTAATTCTAAATAAGCAAAAGCCTTTCTGTTTGGAAGCTAAAATCTGTTCGCATAATTCCATTTTAGCTGGAAATGACACAATTCCCTGCAGCCTTCATGGTGTGACTACGCACAAATACATCTCAGGGTGATTTTAAGTAATTTCATCATTTGAAGCAATGCTGGTTAGACTACTAATAATCTTATGCTACAAAAGGAAGCTGCAGCTCTCAGAGATAGCAGTTGCGGTGAGCCACGACTGTTGGAAGAGAAAATAGTAAGTAGTGGGTGAATCATAAAGCACATTATTGGCTCAAGGGAGGCAACAGCAAGCCATGCAAGCTGAGAATTATCCAACATTCCTCTGTGGCTGCACATTACAGGGGGAAATTCAGAAACAGCTGGCAAGCTAACTTTTAGCAAGCTTGTCCATGGCTGATCAAACCACAGTGTTCAATAGTAAACAGTTTGAAAGCCACTGGTTCTGTACAGCTTGGGCCCAGAGACCAAATGGTTGGGCAGGGGGGAGTCAAAGGGCAAGCCAGGACCTGGTTGGCACAACTGGATTGAGGGGAAAGGAGATGAAATGGGGCTGAAGCATGACCCAGTAAACTTAGAAGAGACAGGCAGGCAGGGCTGAGGATTCCTGGCATATGCTGCATGTCTGGTGATTTTAAATCTCTGCTGGAGTTCTCTCACCAAAGTGTACTTGCCCCAAAGTTGGATCTTGGCATCCAGGAATTCTCCTTTCCGTGTGATTTTTTTGCTGCACCAACACTTACGTGGTTTGGAATTGTTAGTTACACTGAATCAGCATATCTGCCGCTCAAAAGACCTTCCGCATCATCTGGAAACACCTGAGAACCAACCCTGTTTGTTTGTGACAGAGGCTGATTTAAAGGCTTTGTAAGCCTAGATTTTGCATTTAAGTGTTTGTTTGTTTTCCGTCATTCTGCCATATTCCTCTTAGCAGCCAAGAACACCAAGCGCCTGAATTCCTAAGTGTGCTGATCTGATGTGAGCTGTACTGTTTTTAATTATTTATACAGCACCAGAAGTGTGCAGGATGCTTTATAGACAAAAGGCAATATCCCCTTAAGGGCTTGCAGTGTGAGAGCCAACTCCTACCCAGTGTTCACTGTTCTTCCCTAGAATAGTCCCAGTGGAATCAAGAAGGCCACAGAGTACTTGGTTGGGAAGGAAATGCACCATCAGACCGTAAGTAAAAACATAATGTTATCAGGGACATAAAATTTAGTGTTAGTGAAGGGGAGACAAGATTCTTGGTTGAAGAAGCAGCACCTTACAGAGGGTTGTGCATTTCGTTTTATTTATGATTCTATTACCTGTATATTACACACACACACACACACACACACACACACACACACACATCCTGCATCTTAGGAGGCTGTAGTGGGAGTGTGGAATGGTGTTTTTTTTTAAAAAAAGAAAGGCCTTAGGGATTAATATTATCAGGAAGGCCTGGCTAGCAAAATCAATAAACTAGAACATTTTTGCCAAAGGAAACCACAAATAATTTACCCCATCCACCCCACACAACAGTAGGAGTCGTTCTCTGCAAACACATATAACCCTCAACAGAGTTTTCATCCTATAAAGAAAGGATCTTCTGAGAGCTAATAGAGGATTGAAACAAACACAGGTAACATCAGTACCAGGAGAGGTGCAGCCTTCTTGGCAATGGAAAGACTTGATAGGATATAGAGCACACCTGTGTGCAACTGATTTCTTGTGGAGAGAATTAGGTATGTGGAAGCTGTTTCTGAGTTGCAAGATGAAACTACCAGGCAGGTTTCAGTAATGGATTAAACTCAGGTTTTAATAGCTATGGAGAGGAATATTGAAAGCAATATGCAGGAATCTATTGGACAAAGTGGGAAATAGCTTCATCGAGACAATATGGGAGGGGAGATGAGAGCTGGGAAAGAGAAAGTCCCATCCTGCTTGATTCCTTGGTGGATGTAGGAGCTCTGCATCCATGTCAGGGATCACCAACATAAACTAGTACCTCTCATGGAGCCTGTGAAAGGTCTCGACACACATCCCCTCAAAAATCCCCAATGCACAAAGTATTGTTTGCTCTTCCTGTTCAGTTCCTGAGGGATTCGAGCTTACTAGTCCCAGCTGCTCAGTAGGATAGATATTTCTATTTTATATTTAACCCTCAGTGATCTTGCACTACAATGTCCTCATATTAAATTGTGTAGTAGGACATCAATCATCTTCCCTTCAAAACTGATATCCCATCATATGGATTCACCATCTAATCTATCAACTAACTAAAGGCACTCAATACACACATTAAATTTAAATTTAGCACCTGAAGCCCTTCACTTTTCCTCTCACCATATATTACCTTTGCCTTTAATCTTGGCTTTTTGATATTCCATATAAACTTAATTATCATTTGCTTCTGTTTATTTAGTTATTTTAACTGGGAAATGTTGAAATAAAAAGTTAAATTTAAGTATTATTGCCATCTTTACAGTAGCAATCATACCTGAAGACAATAATTTTTTTTCCATTCTAGCAACAAACATAAGCCACCTTTGTACAAGCGCTCATACTTATTTTTATACAGGTCCTGTACTTTTCCTAGTAATCTTATACTCATGTATAAGATTGGGTTGCCCAATCATAGTTATAATAAAATTTTATTTGTTTTTTATGATCTGTATGATCTGTATATTTAAGCCTATTATTTTTGTTTTGTCTATGTTCAGTGTACCCTGCCACTTTCCCATGTATTAAAATTTGATTCTGTATCTCCTTCAGCAAACCCATGTTCAGTTTGTCTTAGTACTATATTGTCTGCATATAATTTTATTTCCCCCATTTTCCTCAATTTTAACCCCATGAATGTTTTCCATATATCTTAGTTTTATTGCCAGAGGTTTGATGGCTAACATGAGAAGAAGATGAAGTCGGCAGTTTTGCCTAATCCCTTTGGATAACCTGAGGGTTTTTTAGTCACCTCTTTATAATATATTTTTTTTGCCATAGTGCCCTTATAGATAACCAGAACGTATAATCTAATATTATCTCCAAATCTGAATCTCTTCAGTGTTTCCATCAAAAATGGCTGTTCAAAATGATCAAAGGCTTTTACTGCATCTAAAAAGAGTAGAGCCGCTTCTTGTTTAGTATTGTAGGCCAGATCTAATATATGCAAAATCTTACAGATATTGTTTTTCTCATTGTTTTGCTTCCAAATGAAACTAAATTTATCTAAATTTACTTGCCTGACATTTATGGTCTATCCAGGACATTTATGGTCTATCCAGGAAAAAACTTGTAATCTGTATTTAATAATGATATAGGTTTATATGCTGTGCTAAAGAGTAATTTTTACCATCTTCAGGAATGATCATATGGACTTCTTTCAGGCATTCTCTTACATGCTATAATTTAATTCATTGTTCTCGTTAAAGGTTTAATTAATATTGAGGCAATATTGCTGTGGACCCATTTGGCCCAGGTGCTTTACTTTCCATTACATTAATGTTTCCCAAACTTGGGTTTCCAGTTGGTTTTGGGTTGTAATTCCCATCATTCCTCACCCCTAGTCCTGTTAGCTAGGGATGATGGGAATTGTAGTCCAAAAACAACTGGAGACCCAAGTTTGGGAAACACTGGTTTAAATACTTCATTACCACTAGTGTCTCCTCTTCTGAGATTGCCTGTTGTTGATCTTCCCTGGGCAGTTCTGCAATGTTTTCACTAGAAAAATACTGATCTATATCTTTTTTTGCTCAGGATTACTTGTTTGGTGCAACTTCGAGTAGAACTTTAAAAACTCATCTACAATTTCATTCATTGAGATTGTTTTACCTTCCCTCTTTATTACTGGTATCTGCTTTTTTGTTGTCTCTTTTTCAATTGGTATGCAAGTAGTTTCTGGGCATATATCAACAAAAACTTAAATATTATGATTATCTATTTGTAAAATTGTACTTGATCTTATTTTCTTTAATAAAACATCTTTTATGCGCAAACTTCTAAACTTAACAAAAAATTGCTGTTGAACTTAATGCTTTCAGCATAATGCTCTTTCAGGAGGCTAGAGGCTATGTCTTCTTGTAGGTAGGAGAACAATAGTCTTTAGTCTGGGCTGCAGCTGGAAGTTGAAAAGAGACACAGAGACTCAAACTTGTTCCCTGTGGTAAGACTAAAGCTATGGCTGAAGTCTCTCACCGCTTAGAGATTGGGGCGCATGTAACAATATTGTTTTCTGCCTTGTATAAGTTCTTTAATAAGAAGGCATCTAGCTGGTTCCCTTGGAATCAAGTTCAGGCCACCAGCAGGATACAGAAGCTTCCTCGAGATTCTGATCATCTCAGCTCATCTACCTGACTTCCACCTCCAGAACAGAATTCAGATCATAATCTCCAGTCTGGAGTGCAGCTGCCTTCCTTCAGACTTCCCCTTTGTGCTTTTGTTGGGTGCTCACTCAAATGGCCACACTCTGCTCTGTTGCTGAGGCATTGCCCTTGGTGATCATAAGGAACATGTGAAGGGAGCTCAGTAAGGAGACTCTCCTTCCTAGCCCAACCCTTCAGTCCTTCAAATGGATGAAACTGCCCATTCCTGCAGAGGGTCTGGTGAAATGGAAGCTGAAGAGCTGTCCTTGCCACAAAGGCCTATCTAGTTCATCATCCAGTCTCCCACAGTGGACAACTAGATGAGTCTGGGAAGGCCTGATCCACAAACAGGACATGTTGTTGCCCAGCAACTGCCAATTTAAAACCTCTTGCAATCTTTTGCTATTGTAGATCCACACACAGAAGCCTTGCATGGATCTCTTTTGCTGATTTAGGCTGATAATCTTACCAATTTAATGCAAATGCATAAGCTAACAGTAATTATTTAAAAAGAGGGTGTTAAGATAAGTATATAATGGAATCTTCATTTACCTTTGGCTGCTTTGTTACAGTCTTGGCATTTTTAAAGGGTGAATTGTGTTACGCTTCATTAAGAATTCAAAGCTTTTAATACCCACATGGAAACAATTGGTTTTAAAAACAGCCAGCTCATCCCTTCCAATAAATCTTTTACATATGACACTATATGTAAACCGTAGGCTGCTTTTAAACAAAGCCCTGTTGAGTATTAGCAGCCCTGCATGATTAAACAAATGTGCTTGGGATCCAATCTTGAACTCCTTCCTCTTGGTACAGGCTTCATCTTTGCACCACTTACAGGGGAAATTAATCCCATGCTACCCTCTGGAGCAGAGGTTGGCAGAACATGGGATCTAGTAAGTAGCCCAGTGGATGGTTTGCTGCAGACCGGCAAACGTTTCTGACTTCCAGTAGTTTAGCAATGTTGTTGGCTAGCATCACATCCACACAATACCTTTAAATCACTTTAATAGCCATGGAGAATCCTGGGAACAGAAGCTCATTGAAGGTGCTGACCTCACAGAAATACAATTCCTAGCACATGTAACAAACTACAGTTCTCAGCATTCTCCATGGCTGTTACAGCAGTATGTTGTTGTTGTTGTTGTTGTTGTTGTTTAGTCGTTTAGTCGTGTCCGACTCTTCGTGACCCCATGGACCAGAGCACGCCAGGCCCTCCTGTCTTCCACTGCCTCCCACAGTTTGGTCAGACTCATGTTTGTAGCTTCGAAAACACCGTCCAACCATCTCATCCTCTGTCGTCCACTTCTCCTTGTGCCCTCCATCTTTCCGAACATCAGGGTCTTTTCCAGGGAGTCTTCTCTTCTCATGAGGTGGCCAAAGTATTGGAGCCTCAGCTTCACGATCTGTCCTTCCAGTGAGCACTCAGGGCTGATCTCCTTAAGAATGGATATGTTTGATCTTCTTGCAGTCCATGGGACTCTCAAGAGTCTCCTCCAGCACCATGATTCAAAAGCATCAATTCTTCAGCGATCAGCCTTCTTGATGGTCCAGCTCTTACTTCCATACACCACTACTGGGAAAACCATGGCTTTAACTATACGGACCTTTGTTGGTAAGGTGATGTCTCTGCTTTTTAAGATGCTGTCTAGGTTTGCCATCACCTTTCTCCCAAGGAGCAGGCGTCTTTTAATTTCGTGACTGGTGTCACCATCTGCAGTGATCATGGAGCCCAAGAAAGTAAAATCTCTCACTGCCTCCATTTCTTCGCCTTCTATTTGCCAGGAGATGATGGGACCAGTGGCCATGATCTTCGTTTTTTTGATGTTGAGCTTCAGACCATATTTTGCGCTCTCCTCTTTCACCCTCATTAAAAGGTTCTTTAATTCCTCCTCACTTTCTGCCATCAAGGTTGTGTCATCTGCATATCTGAGGTTGTTGATATTTCTTCCGGCGATCTTAATTCCCGCTTGGGATTCATCCAGCCCAGCCTTTCGCATGATGAATTCTGCATATAAGTTAAATAAGCAGGGAGACAATATACAGCCTTGCCATACTCCTTTCCCAGTTTTGAACCAATCAGTTGTTCCATATCCAGTTCTAACTGTAGCTTCTTGTCCCACATAGAGATTTCTCAGGAGACAGATGAGGTGATCAGGCACTCCCATTTCTTTAAGAACTTGCCATAGTTTGCTGTGGTCGACACATTCAAAGGCTTTTGCATAGTCAATGAAGCAGAAGTAGATGTCTTTCTGGAACTCTCTAGCTTTCTCCATAATCCAGCACATGTTTGCAATTTGGTCTCTGGTTCCTCTGCCCCTTCGAAATCCAGCTTGCACTTCTGGGAGTTCTTGGTCTACATACTGCTTAAGCCTGCCTTGTAGAATTTTAAGCATAACCTTGCTAGCGTGTGAAATGAGTGCAATTGTGCGGTAGTTGGAGCATTCTTTGGCACTACCCTTCTTTGGGATTGGGATGTAGACTGATCTCCAATCCTCTGGCCACTGCTGAGTTTTCCAAATTTGCTGGCATATTGAGTGTAGCACCTTAACAGCATCATCTTTTAAAATTTTAAATAGTTCAGCTGGAATATCATCACTTCCACTGGCCTTGTTATTAGCAGTGCTTTCTAAGGCCCATTTGACTTCACTCTCCAGGATGTCTGGCTCAAGGTCAGCAACCACACTACCTGGGGTATACGAGACATCCATTTCTTTCTGGTATAGTTCCTCTGTGTATTCTTGCCACCTCTTCTTGATGTCTTCTGCTTCTGTTAGGTCCTTTCCACTTTTGTCTTTTATTATGGAAATCTATACAGCAGTATCTATACAGCAGTATGGGACGCAGGTGGCGCTGTGGGTTAAAGCCTCAGCGCCTAGGACTTGCCGATCGAAAGGTCGGCGGTTCGAATCCCTGCGGCGGGGTGCGCTCCCGCTGCTCGGTCCCAGCGCCTGCCAACCTAGCAGTTCGAAAGCACCTCCGGGTGCAAGTAGATAAATAGGGACCGCTTACCAGCGGGAAGGTAAACGGCGTTTCCATGTGCGGCTCTGGCTCGCCAGAGCAGCGATGTCACGCTGGCCACGTGACCCGGAAGTGTCTCCGGACAGCGCTGGCCCCTGGCCTCTTAAGTGAGATGGGCGCACAACCCCAGAGTCTGTCAAGACTGGCCCGTATGGGCAGGGGTACCTTTTACCTTTACCTTTATACAGCAGTATAGCAGTACTTTAAAGGGACGGTTCAGATGAGACCTAAAAGGCTCCCCAGTTTTCAAAAGTAAGTCATTGGAATCCTTGTTATTGTAGTGACCCAGCTGTAACATTTGTAGATTTAGCTTAAGAAAAAGCTGAAGTAGGTGGGACATGATAGAGGTTATGTACCATATTGAGAACATCGATAGAGAGTTTCCCACTTGCTCATATAATACTGGAACTTGGAGTCATTCAATGAAGCTGAATGGTGGGAGACATAGCAAGCAGCACATGGAATTCTCTCCCAAAATCTATGGTGATGACCACCAACATGGATGGCTTGAAAAGAGAATTAGATAGATTAATGGAGGGTGGCTATGTCTTCTGAGCTTCCGATTTGCATTAGACTCTGCCCCTTCCCAAGCTACTATTTTGCACCTGGGTTTAGTTCATGAACCTCAGTATGGTAGTAAAAGAAATGAAGGAGGGCCCATGTAGCAGGTGTGAGAGCCTCCATATGATAGTGAACTACAGCTCCCATAATCCCTAGCCACTGGTCATGCTTGCAGGGACTGATGGGAGTTGCAGTTCAGCAACATCCGGGGCGGGCAAAGCTTCCCCACACCTGTTATATAGTGATCACAGTACAGCAAATGATCTTGGAGTCAATATATAGTTAATGACTCTTCTCCTATGAAGAGTGTGTGTGAAATAAATCTGAATAGATTATTATCCATTGTTGTAGCAGAATGGCTCTTCCTTTTTTTTTTTTTTAATATTTTTATTAAGTTTTGCATAACTATATTTCACAGACATACAACAGACAAAAGTAAATGAAATAAACATAAAAAGAAAAGAAAAAAAGAAAAGAAAAAGAACATAAAATACGTACAACATAAACAACACAACTTTAACAACACAACATTAATTTTACAACTTAAACAACACAACATTAATTTTACAACAACATTGATCGACTTCCCTTTATCTCGATTTCGGATAATGTTATCTTAATTATCTTTCTGCTGTATCTATTCCAAAATAAAATTTATAACGTAGTAAGCGTTATCTCATGCCTACTGTGATTTTTTTTTTAAAAAAATACATCTATATTTCTGATTAACATTTTGATTTTCCCCTTGTCTCTATTTCCATATATATTCTAAATTTATCCCATTCATTACTAAATTTTATACTTTTTTGATTTCTTATTTTCTGAGTCAATTTTGCCAATTCTAAGTAATCCATTAATTTAAATTGCCACTCCTTTAATGTTGGGGTTTTTGCTGTTTTCCAGTACTGTGCTATGAGGGTTCTAGCGGCCGCTGTTGCGTATTGAAGAAGGGTTCTATCTTCTTCTTTAATATCTTTGCCAATTATCCCCAGCAGGAAGGTTTCAGGTTTTTTAACAAACGTATATTTGAAAATTTTTTTTAATTCATTATAGATAGATTCCCAGAATTTTTTGAGAATCTCGCACGTCCACCACATGTGAATAAATTCGCCCTCTTTACTCTTACATTTCCAACACAGTTTGTCGCCTGTTCTATAAATTTTATACAATTTTATCGGCGTTATGTACCATCTGTACATCATCTTGTACATATTTTCCTTAAGTGTCGTGCATGCTGAAAAGTTCATATCTTTACACCATAAAGCCTTCCATTTATCAAACTCTATATTATACCCTAGATCTACCGCCCACCTCACCATCACCTCCTTTACTTCCTCATCCTTGGTGTCCCACTCAAGCAACTGGTTATACATTTTTGATAGTAATTTTGTTTTACTTTCTATTATTTCAATCTGGAATCTAGATTTTTTCTCATTTATTCCAATCTTTTTATCTTCCGTCCACATAGAATTTATTTGATGATATTGAATCCAACCAGTCAACTTATTTTTTATTTCTTCGTATGGTCTAATCCTCCACCCGGATTCTGTTTTGGTTAATAAGTCCTCATACGTCCATCGTTCCCCCTCAATGTTTAATTTTTTAATTGTTAAAATATCAATTGGTGATAGCCACCAGGGTGTCTTCTGCTCCAGCAATTTTTTATTCCTTTCCCAGACTTCCAATAGTGGCCCTCTGAAAATATGATTAGAAAAACCTTTATGAACCCTTCCCTTATCTCGCCATAGATAAGCGTGCCAACCGAATCTTAAGTTAAACCCCTCTAGATCTAACATCTCTCTATTTTTTATGACGATCCAGTCTTTTACCCAACAAAGACATGCGGCCTCATAATATAACCTCAGATTTGGGACCGCAAGACCCCCCCTATCTCTTTGGTCTGTAAGCAATTTAAATTTAATTCTGGGTCTTTTTCCCTGCCAAATAAATTTGATCTTGGAGTCAATATATAGTTAATGACTCTTCTCCTATGAAGAGTGTGTGTGAAATAAATCTGAATAGATTATTATCCATTGTTGTAGCAGAATGGCTCTTCCAACGCCTTCACTAGGCTCCCCCACATTCTTGAATCTATGGCAAATGCTAGAAGAGTGATATATGATCTTTGTCATAGCTATATGTGTTTTGTACACAGGTTGTGGGTTTGGGGAGAATGGAGAAATGCCAACTGGCAATCTATAACTGGCAGTGTGTTGGTAACCTAAGTGATGCTGATGTTAAGGGAGGCAAAGAGATTAATATGCAGTTTCATTATGTCAATATTGCACTTTCCTTAATAAAGAGCCTTCGTTTGCCATCTGTTTAAATCTGCTTGTTTCTCTAGAATTAATCTTTCATGCCCCCCAAACACCCACATCCACATGCCATCTGGGTAATTCTTTTTCCCTGTAGCTTTCAGTCATCTTTCCAGTGAATTGTGTGGACATTTCCAATGATGCAGGGGCACTGTAGGGAGGAAGAGACAGAAAAGTTAATTTGTTCCACTATTTTTGTTTCTGTTTTTCATCCTACGTTGTCTATGTTTGGGTAGGCAAACGTAAGGCCCGGGGGCCAGATTTGGCCCAATCGCCTTCTAAATCCGGCCTGCAAACGGTCCGGGAATCAGCGTGTTTCTACATGAGTAGAATGTGTCCTTTTATTTAAAATGCATCTCTGGGTTATTTGTGGGGCCTGCCTGGTGTTTAAACATGAGTAGAATGTGTGTTTTTATTTAAAATGCATCTCTGGGTTATTTGTGGGGCATAGGAATTTGTTCATTTTCCCCCCTTCAAAATATAGTCCCCCCACAAGGTCTGAGGGACAGCGGACCGGCCCCCTGCTGAAAAAGTTCGCTGACCCCTGTTCTAGCATGACAAAGGTCTGAGCCAGGTGAAACCACCTCAGTGGGTTGTAAATAGTCTAGCCTTCCTTAAAGATGCAGAAACAATAAGTTTCTCTGTTTTAACAGCATCACAGTGCAATTGGTGGTTTGGTTCTAATTTTTCAAAGGCCTGCCATACAAGCTTAACACGATGCTTGTGGGAGGTAGCTTTTAGAGAGAGAAGCAAGATATTCAAAGACTTATGCAACTATTTCTAATGGCGTAAGTCTGTGACCATGATGGTCAAAACAGCAACAACAAACTATGGTAGTATCAGTATTGTGACACCTCAGTAGTTCAACACACTGAGTGGCAAATATTAAGAAGTTAAATGAGGCAAAGTATGTGGCCCGTACGGGCAGGGGTACCTTTACCTTTACCTTTACTTGTGTGGGCCAAAGGCACAAATAACATTTTCCATTTACAGATAGGTAGCCGTGTTGGTCTGCCACAGTCAAAACAAAATTAAAAAATTCCTTCCAGTAGCACCTTAAAGACCAACTAAGTTAGTTCTTGGTATGAGCTTTCGTGTGCATGCACACTTCTTCAGATACACATTTTCCATGACTGACTTGTGTTGGCAATATTGCTATAATTATGATGTATAAAAAGTAACACAGAAAAACAGTCAATTGCAGGTTGAGAGCTAAAAAAATAATATTTTCCCGCAATTAGATACGGGAGTGATGTTTATCCTCATGCTGGATGGGGCATGGTACTTTGGGCCACTGAAACGGATTGCTCTGCGTTATCTGTATTATAGCAAACTTAACTAGAACAGTCCTTCTGCCACGGAGAGATCCCCCTTCAGTAGCATGGCCAACACCAGCTGAAGCAAACACTATCTGTAAGGCTCTGTTGCAGAATCCTGTTGGAAATTCCCAGAGCCATTTGTTTAAAAAAAAAAAAAACTAATAATCAAGCCCCATCCATCTGTTGGGTTTCTTTCTGTTTCCTCATGTTCTTTTTGTTTTGGTAAAGGGATGTTTTAATAGTGGCCAAACTCCACTTTCCTTACACCTGAAGTTAAATGATCTTGTTCCCATGGACTCTCCTACAAATGCTACACTAGCCTGTGATTTATATAAAAGTAGCTGTTCCCTTAATTTTGCCCACAATAGCCTCATTCTTACTGTATGAACCTGCTTTGTCAGTATTTGCTTTGATTTATGAAAGATTTCAACCTACCAAAATAACTATCCCTTTTTCTTTTCATTAAAGCTAATCCCCACAAAGACACTTTCATCTGATGATTAGCCATGCTTCAGTAAGCCCCGCTAACCAGAGGCTAAGTTATTGATGTGTTAAAGATGTAATCACAAGGGCTCAAGGCAGCCAAAGAAATTGCACCATGTTATCAGGCGGTATAACCATTTAATGGTGTCTTGCCTGATAATTTCACCAGTTATCTGTGGCACACAGTTGTCCACAATGTGTTTAAACCTCTTTAGCTGGCCCAGCAGCACACACACAAAATAAAACACTCTTGCCATTATGAAGCAATGACAATGATGGCTCATAGTGTCAGTGGCCAAGAGATGCCTACAACGCTAGGGTCCTATCCAATAATAAGCAGAATGGGGAGGGAAGCAATTTTCAGCAAGTCTCCCTCCTTTCCTGCAACCTCATCTCTACACCTAAGTCTGTTGTGGAGGGTCCTCAAGGCTTTTGGATAACATTTAGGGGTGTGGGGTATATCATCTGCAGCCATAACACCAAGCCATTTTTGCATGTATTAATGCTAAAATATTGGAGATGGGTATCATCTCCAATATTTGGACTGCAAAGGTTTCAAGGTTTCTAGCTGGGGCAATCAGAATAAGGTCCACTATTTGATTGCTGATTCAGGACCCTAAACTGTGTTTTATATAATCGACTTTTAATTTTTTTCTGTGTACGTGTTCTTTTGTTGCTATGGCCGATGACTGATGCAAACAAAGTTTCATTCATTCATTTGGTAGAATAATACAATTATGAAGACTCTTGCTTCAAGACTAGTCCCTATCCTATTTCTGTTTCACAAAAGGGTCTATCATACATAATCCTGTCTGGCATGAAGATGTCACTATGAGGCAAGATACATACCATTTCATGACTACATTTGCCTCATGGATTACAGGATCATAAGATAAGTACAGTGAATTTGGTAGCCAAGTCCCCAGGCCTAGGTCTTTCTTAAGATGCATGAAAATATATAGTGCTTCATAAATTTTGTTTTCTATGTGAAATAGACGTCATGTTTTCATCCATCTTAATCCATGGGTATGAATGCCCACCTGCTTCTTCCCAAAATAATACAGTAGGAAATTGATAGTTAAATAAAGTATGAACACTGAAACTTGTATTCATGCTCCATTTCCTAAATCAAAAGAACACCTGAAGGAACAGCTCCAGACCATTCCTGGCAGTGCTTCTCAAGCAAGAGGTGATGGTTGCTGACATCTAGACCTGTTTTGCATATCACTGTAGAAAAAGCACCGATATTCCTCCTTCCTCATGTATTTCTTGTGAACTCAGTGGCTGACACGTCAGTGCAAATCCACACTTCCGTGCTGTTCCTTTCTTCACTAGTTCTAAACTAATGACTTTGGAATTTAATATTGCCTGGCTTTCAGTAATTTGGTGAGTTCAGCCTGATAAGTTGTAATAAAACATTTTCAAGTAGTGAAAGCATTGAGATAGCCCAAAAATGAGTGTCTTTTCCATGGAAAGCATATCTGAGTCTTCAGTTCAGATTCTCCAGAGATAAGGTTTTCAAGATACATTTGTTCATGCACATTCTTTCACAGTAAAATTATTTCTTTGTTTCTCTGTCTCAGGTCCACACCCTCTCGTGTAAACAGTCTTTCAAAAACCTCTGTGATGCCAAGAACTGAGGTATATCTACAAACATTTTTCATTCGTCCAAACTTTTCTCCTCAGTAAAAAATAAATAAATAAAATGATACAATATTTCTAACATTATCTGGATCAAAATTTTATACCTTCTCTCTTCTCAAACATCTTACAGTTTGCCCTTTATTAGATAGTGAGAACCTTTTTGAATTTAAAAGCCTCTGCTGTCTTAAAATGCATAGCTGCATGCTCCTTCATTAATTCACCTGGACATCCCAGACATGGTCTGGTCAAAATTAATCCATTCCTTCTCTATAATTACAATCTGAGAGCAGTTCCTTTCAACTACTAATTTTTTTTTTTTAGCAGATGGCAAGCACAGGCACTATGATCCCAAACCCCAGGTATTTTTGAGGTCCTGAAGTTTGTTTACAGTGCTGAGAATTCACTCTATTGAGAATGTCCCATTGAGTTCTATGGGGAGGAATGCAGCTTAAAACATAGAAGCTCTATTTGCAGCAGCAGCATCAACAACAACAACAACAATAACAGTTTTGTCAATTTATGCCCCAGATTGGACAGATTTTATAAATGCAAACGTGAAGCAAGATTTAGCTTACGTACTTCAAAGCTTCCATTACTTTGGGGTTATTATTTAATTTAATGCCACTCTTGATCCAAGGAACTCAGGGCAGCATAAAGACCCTCTCCCATTTCTCTCTCTCTCTCTCTCTCTCTCTCTCTCTCTCTCTCTCACACACACACACACAGAGAGAGAGAGAGAGAGAGAGAGAGAGAGAGAGAGAGAGCAGCAGCAGTCCTCTGTGAGATAGCTTTTCCAGACCAAAAACTCATAATTTCAGAATTTGGTTACCAGGGGGAAAATTCAAGACTGACAAAATGAAGTACAGGTAGTGACCATTTTGAGCATGTTCAATTGGCGTGCGACCAGCAGGCTTCAGAAGTTCTGACTCTTGGACGGAGACCTTCCTAATCAGCACAGCTGCTGAGGTGTTATGGAATGTCTATGGACATCCCAATTCTTCAGAAGTTTTCTGGTGTTGTCTTTTAACTGTCTATAGCTCCATTCAACCAGATGGGGAGGCATGCAGGACAAGAGAGAAGGCTCAGAATGGAAAAACTGAGGGGGTGCATGTGATTGGTGTGTATTTGAGAGGCAGACAGACAACTACAAAGAGTAGCAGTGTCAATAGCATTGTGAGTGGGAATAAATAGGGAATAAACTCAAGAAGTATTAATTTATACCATTTCTGTGTCTGTCCATTGTATCCTTTCTTCTGAATCTGCCTTCTGTGGGCCACTTTCTCTTTCTGCTCCTCACCCCAAAGAAAACATTTACAGTAACTGCAACCAAATTATTCTCAATCATGGTATTTGTTTTTCTTATGGAGATTTCAGCGTCATGCTCTGTGGTCCAAGTTCCCATATTCCAGTCAACAAACAAATGACATCTGGCTTCTCTTTACTCGGACAGCAAAGATGCTTCCTGTTGCCTTTCTTCCTACTTAAAATTTTAAATTGCAGAAAGCAATATTCTTAAAAATGAGTTTAACAATCCATCACAAAGCCACATAGATTATTAGTCCTTTATAATCGGACTACTTTGGTAGTTTTAGGCTGCACTCCTTAGCGAAGGATTTTTGGGAAACTGATAGGGTTATCTTATTTGTGATTATGTGACCTGATACTGAGCTACTGGGAAACAGTAGGAGAGTTAACCAGGAAGGTCAGGCCATGGCAGAACATCACTGCTAAAGAATACAATTTAATTACTGCATAGATAAATATTTTGGAGAGGGAAATATTCCATGGACACTGGATTGTTGACCTTTTCTTGGCAGACATGCCAGTTTGCTATCAAATGCGAATAATACTGGGTTGTATCCAACTAAGTTATGATCAGAGTAGACCCACTGGAATTAATGAACCTAAGTGAGCCATGTCCATTGATTTCAGTGGTTGATACTTAGCTAAGTTTTACTCTGGGGGGGGAAACCCATTGAAATTAATGGACCTCACTAAGGGAGCAATCCTAAATACAGGAGGCCAGCATACTTTACACTGGCCTCCTGTATGCCAGATCCAAACTCCTTTTAGCAGCAGGGCTACTGCCAGCTGAGTTGGCCTAAGCCTGGCAGAGGGAAAACAAGCCTTTTTTCTGCCAGAGTAAGTTTTGCTGGGTTGCCAAGTCATGTGACTGAGAACCAGCATAAGTCCCCCTCTACCTGGTTCTGCCACTTCCTCCACTCTCCTTCAATGAGCACATGCCTCAGCTCAGATGGCTTCACCTTAGCTCAGCTCAGCTGAGGAAGCCATGCCAGCATATCTCCAGCTGAACTGCCTGTGGCAGTTGAGAGTAAGTTGGGACCTGTGGCAGTGAGTTCCATAGTTTAACTATGCACTGAATCTGCCAACATTCAGCTTAATTGGCTGTCCACAAATTCTAGTGCTATGAGAGAGGGAGAAACACTTTTCTCTACTTTCTCCAAAGCAATGACAAACCTAGACAGCATCTTAAAAAGCAGAGACATCACCTTGCCAACAAAGGTCCGTATAGTTAAAACCATGGTTTTCCCAGTAGTGATGTATGGAAGTGAGAGCTGGACCATAAAGAAGGCCGAAGGATTGATGCTTTTGAATTATGGTGCTGGAGGAGACTCTTGAGAGTCCCATGGACTACAAGAAAATCAAACCTATCCATTCTTAAGGAAATCAGCCCTGAGTTCTCACTGGAAGGACAGATCGTGAAGCTGAGGCTCCAATACTTTGGCCACCTCATGAGAAGAGAAGACTCCCTGGAAAAGACCCTGATGTTGGGAAAGACGGAGGGCACAAGGAGAAGGGGACGAAAGAGGACAAGATGGTTGGACAGTGTTCTCAAAACTACAAACATGAGTTTGACCAAGCTGCAGGAGGCAGTGGAAGACAGGAGTGCATGGCGTGCTCTGGTCCATGGGGTCACGAAGAGTCGGACACGACTAAACAACTAAACAACAACAACATGTATAGTTTTATAAGCTTTTATTGTGTAACTTCTCACTTGCCTCTTTTCTAAACTAAAAAGCCTCAAACACTGCATTCTTTCCTCATACGAAAGTCAGTCACTCCATTATGTTTTTAAAACTCTATACATTGGTTTTTTTATTTGAGTTGATTATGTATTATAAATGTTATTACAGGGACTAGAACATTGTTCAGTACTTCACCTGTTTAAGCAGAAAAACTGCAAAAAAAAAGAAGTAATAAGGAAAACACTGGTTTGGGATCCAAGAGTTTTTAAGCACCATCGATTTCTCCCCAGAGTGTGGGCCACATGTAGCATTTAAGGTCTTCACCAATAAGACCACACGTGGAATACTGCGTCCAGTTCTGGGTGCCACAATTTAAGAAGGATATTGACAAGCTGGAATGTGTGCAGTGGAGGGCAACCAAGATGGTCAAGGGTCGGGAAACCAAGGTTTTTGAGGAACAGTTGAAGGAATTGTGTATGTTTAGCCTGGGAAGGTGTAGAATATCTCAAGGGCTGTCACATGGAAGGTGGAGCAAGCTTGTTTTCTCCTGCTCTGGAGGGTAGGACCTGAACCAATGGTTTCAAGTTACCTGAGAGGAGATTCCAACTAAACATTAGGAATAACTTTCTGACAGCTGTTCAACAGTGGAATAGATTCCCTGTTGACAGGGCTGTCTTAATCATATGCGGTGCTGGGGTGCAAAGATCCACCCAGTGCCCCCCCCCCAAGTTGCCCAGTCCCAGGTGCACAGGAGGGTGGAGCCGGCTGGCTGCCTCAGCGTCTCACTGGCTCGGTCGCCCCTGAACGCACGTCGCAGAGCCACCTGCAGCAGAAGAGCCCATCACAGCGCTCCAACCAATGGGCGGGCTCTTCCCTGGACTCAATTCTCGGGCCCCTGACTTTCAGCCTGGCGCTCCTGAGAGTCCGGCGCCTGGGTGCCCTGCACCCCTAGCACCTATGGGTAAGACGGCCCTGGCTGTGGACCCTCCTTCCTCGGATGGCCAACTGTCATGGATGCTTTAGTTGAGATTACCGCATTGCAGGGGGTTGGACTAGATGACCATTGAGTCCCTTCCAACTCTGTGATTCTAATAGGTGTGCTGTAATAAATGGCTTAGACACTGCATGCTATGTGTATGGAAGGCCTCGGGTGGAAAATCATCAACAGTGCCAACGGAGAACATCTGATTATTCTTCAGAGCAAACATGTCCTACATAGTTTGTGACTAGTTTTATTTAATAGACCAATGTATAAACCCATTTGCTTTTCTTTGACTTGCATTTTATAACATTTCTGCAGGTTCTGTGATATGTCTAAACTTATTTCAACTAGTGGTCTTTTGAAGGACTGTTTTTAAACAGCTTCATGTTGACTATACCAAAGAATGGGCCATTAAACCTTGCTAACAATTCTGTTTTCCTTTACTGAAACAACATCCTTACTGAAAACTAAAATGGCACCCTAGTTTCTTTAGTTCTTAGTGATAAAGAAAAAAGAAGAGATAGAGATCAAGTGGAAGTAATCACTTCCTGGCCCCAGTGGCCATCTGAAAAACTGGAATAGAAACCTCAAGAGTTTTTCTCCCATAAATGTCCCTGATTCAGGCATAAATCCAGTGCTGGGAGTTATCCTCATGCTTCCATTTTATATCCTACAAAGGGAAGGCAAATCAAAGGTTTTCATGTCATATATTATGTTAAAAACATAACGAGACCTGTTAAATATATTTATTAGCCTATAAAATGAGAATTGCCTTTGCTGTTGCAGCTGGACTGAGCTTTATAGACAATTCTGCAAATCCCCAAAGTAATACTACAAAGGCCAACAACTGTGAGCCAATGACAATGTAACATCACATTTATGGTAACTAGTAAGTGGCAAACAGAACTCTGTTATGCATAATCATTCAGATATTTCACAGTTGCTTAAGTCAATACAATCATTGCTCACAGTAAGGGCCAAAGACCTTGTTATTTTAGCTACTTTGTATTCATTTAAGGAGTCTCTGCCTGCAAGGATGATCCAATTAATTCTAGCACAATGAAACACTGAACTTCATGGTGTGTCAATTTCTTCATCTATGAGACTGAACCTTTAATAATAATAATAATTTTTATTTATATCCCGCCCTCTCAAGGCCGGGCTCAGGGCGGCTAAGAAGCAATAATAAAAAACAAGTTGAATTATTACAATTTAAAAACAAAACTAAAATACAACATTAAAATATTGAAACATTAAAATATTAAAATATAGCCTCATTGCAGGAGGAGAAAGGAAAAGAAAAAAGAAAGAGAGGGAGGGAATCAAATTAGCTCCAAGCCAAAGGCCAGGCGGAACAACTCTGTCTTACAGGCCCTGCGGAAAGAAATCAGATCCTGCAGGGCCCTGGTCTCATGAGGCAGAGCGTTCCACCAGGCTGGAGCCAGAGTTGAAAAGGCCCTGGCTCTGGTTGAAGCCAATCTAACTTCCTTAGGACCCGGGACCACTAGGGTGTTGCTATTTATGGACCTTGAGGCTCTCCGTGGGGCATACCGGGAGAGGCGGTCCCGTAGGTACGAGGGTCCTAGGCCGTGAAGGGCTTTAAAGGTCAAAAGCAGCACCTTAAATCTGACCCTGTACTCCACCGGGAGCCAGTGCAGCTGGAAAAGCACTGGGTGAATATGCTCCCATGGCAGAGACCCTGCAAGGAGCCTCGCTGCAGCATTCTGCACCCTCTGGAGTTTCTGGGACAGCTTAATGGGCAGCCCCACGTAGAGCGAGGCTTTTAATCCTGTTTTTCATTTTCAACACCACATGGGAGGAAGGCACCCTAGACTGTAATAGCCCTTTGTGGCTCAAATGTTGGTCATTTTAATTATCTGTTTGCACATATATAATCAAACTGAAACCTCAGCAGGACTCTTTGTTGTTGGATATCACTTTTAAGGTCATTCACACTTTACTTTTCCCTAACATGGGTGTAAATATTCATATTGGGAAAAGTCACATAGCATGGTCTGAAGACACCTTACTTGAAACTAAGCTGGCCTGGATTTGGATAGTATATGGATAAGAAGTTGCTTGGAAAGCTCATATTCTGTGGGGCCCAGAATGGAATAAATGGATGGAGATATAAAGTATAAATACAGTGGTACCTCGGGTTAAAGACGCTTCAGGTTACAGACTCCACTAACCCAGAAATAGTACCTCAGGTTAAGAACTTTGCTTCAGGATGAGAGCAGAAATCGCATGGCAGCGGCATGGCGGCAGCAGGAGGTCCCATTAGCTAAAGTGGTACCTCAGGTTAATAACAATTTCAGGTTAAGAACCTCCATAATGAATTAAGTTCTTAAACCGAGGTACCACTGTAATATAAATAAATAGGCGAAAAAGTAAGATACGAAGACTGCTTCACATATTTACTTTTTCTGATTGAAGGCCTGCATTTGGGAAACGTAATGTGTGAAAGGCTTTACAAGTGTATTTTCTCTCTCTACAGTTATAACATATCTGCATATCAGAAAAAATAATAGTAGCAAAATGGACATGAAACCTGGAATATAGCCATTGGTCATTCCATTTGTTAAAATCGCAAATAACACATTTCTTTAGCCCTCTCCCTCTCTTCCCATAATTAAAGAACTCCCTTGCCAAGGTTTGTGAAACATTTCCTCTCTGAGGGAAATCTGGGGAAGTCCCCAGAGCGATTGGCAGAAAGCGAGATGTGCACAGTATCTTTATTCAGTTCTATAAATGGCTTTTCCGTTTCACATTCCTGTTTGGAGTGTTCACTAGAGATAAATTTATTTGTCTGTGGGGCTTCTCTCAATTTTGCCATCCTGTCACAACGCTATGAGCCACAGCCTCCGCCAATGACGCCGCTGCGCTTAGCAATATTCTTGAGATATTGAGGAATATTTGTCACTGCGTAACGGAGATAACAAAGAAATTGAAAGATGACTTAATAAAATACCAGACTGTCTAGTGGGAGTGAGGTGTGTGTGTGTGGGGGGGGGAATTCCAGTACTGTTGCTCTACTTCTCATTCATGCTTTTGCCTCATTTTCTGTCATGTGAAAGGAAAAGCCCAGCTGAGGTGCTTTCTCTCTCACTCAGAATACTGCCCACAAACTCCCACATACGCTGCAGTTGGAAGAAATAGTCACCACTTAATCAGAGGTCAAGGTCCACTCGGATTGTGCTGCCAAAAGATTGTGTACTGGATTTTCTCTTCTGAATCACTGGCAAGCCAATCAAATAGCATTCTTCTTACCATAATCCTGTCAAGCAGATTGAATTCCTCCTCAGATTTCTTGTAAAGCTGCGGCTGTGTGGATTTGGAGGCTAAATCATCTTATATTGGTACATTTTCATAATTAATGGCCTTATAGATTAGCTTTTGCAGTCTTCACTGCGGTGTAGCGTCAAGCAGTCCGTTCTTCCCATGCTGCCGGTGGTTTCCTGTTTTATAGGAAAAGCTTGATCAGGTGCCATTGCCATTTCTGTTCATGAAATATAAATAACCATTACCCACCACACACATTTAAATATGGCTTCAGGCCTGAATAAGATAATCAAGAGCTGCAAAAATCAGAGCAGGAATTAATCTGACAGAAATGAAAACTCTTCTGAATGTACACTCTCAAACCGTACAGTGCTTAAAGGGAAATAAGCAAAACTGAAAATTTCTATCTTCTTCCTCCCTCCATTTGTCTTTCCTCAGGTAATGTCTTTGTATCAGTGAGCCAGTGTGGTGCAGTGGGTACAGCATTAGGGCCTGGGTTCAAATTCCCACTTAGCCGTTAAAGTCCCTGGGTGATTTGGGGCTAGTCACTGTCTCTCATTCACAGTTTAGCTTTTCTCTATGTTGTTATATAAACCCTTTAGATGTGTGTGTGACTATAAAACAGCTAGTGTTGTTTTATATTCTATTTGCTATATTGCTGAATATTGGAAAAACCAAATAGAGCTTTTAAGAAATGTACAGTGGTACCTCAGGTTACATACGCTTCAGGTAAAGACTCTGCTAACCCAGAAATAGTGCTTCAGGTTAAGAACTTTACTTCAGGATGAGAACAGAAATCGGGCTCCGGCAGCGCAGCAGCAGCAGGAGGCCCCATTAGCTAAAGTGGTGCTTCAGGTTAAGAACAGTTTCAGGTTAAGTACGGACCTCCGGAACGAATTAAGTACTTAACCTGAGGTACCTCTGTACTGAGATGGAGCCTGGCCTGTTTCTTGGGACAGTAATTACCACAGAGAACAAACTGCAAAGCTGCAAGCCCCATTACTTATCATTCATCTGTAGTCTAGTGTGATCAAGAAACACAACTTTGAATGAAACTATTGCAGATAGAATTGGATCAGGCTTTCCTCTTAATAGTGTCTGTCACCAGGGGCCAGGATCTAACCTCCATGCCAATGGGATGCCCTTTCCCTCTTTTACTTTGTAAATGAAGACTTACCATTTACTTTGGTGCCAGCCCTAGACCAAATGGTACTCCTTCCATTTGTCCAACTTTTGAATACCTTGATTTTTTAAAATGGCTGTTGTAGCCCATTTCCATGACTTTGATGCCCAATTTGCATGCATGATTTATCCCAGTTCTATGAGATGTGATAAGATGTCTCTGTGTAAATTCATCACTCTCTCACACACACTCTTGCCATTTGTTGAACGGGCACTGAAGCTAGAAATTTTTCCCGTGATAGAACATGGCAAGTGGTGCTCAGTTAGGTTGCCTGTATCGTCTGCTCCTAAACCTGCCCCAGATCACTCCTCATATTGATGAGTAACAAATAACTACACTGTGTGACCAGAAATTTGACTACATAAATGTGTAGGTACACAAAATGGTGGCTTTGTACAAACTCAGTCTAAAACTTGGGTCGCTGGCGTGTTATTGAAATGATAAATAGATATAGAAAAATGTGTCAGGTTGCTTTTCTTTCTCACTTGATTTCAACCACATGTTTTAACTTTAAGTTGATCCCAACCATGCCTTGTGATGATGATGTCAGATTCAAGTCAGTAATGATGAAGTCAAGAGCTGAAAAATGGCAGGGCCTAATCTGAAAGTTCAGGCCCTTGTAAATCACCAAAGTTGATTATTGCGGAACAATTTTTACTAGGTTAGTTCTTGAGAGATTTTGCACTTATGTAGCCACCTGCTTCACAGTTAAAGAGTGAAAAATTTTATTGAACGGAATCTTCTGTTCATGCCATTATTTACAGCTTACGTAGTGCAGAGCAGCCTCCCCTAACCTGCTGCCTTCCAGATGTTGTGGAACTCCAACTCCCATGAGCTTCTGCCAGGGATGATCGGAGTTTTAGTTCAAAACATTTGATGTTGAATCCAGTTGAGTCAAACACAGACCCATTGAAATTAATAGACTTTAGTTGTCCCATCTATTGCTTTCAGTGGGTCTTTTCAGAACATTACTTAATTGGATTCAAGTTCTGGAAAGCATCAGGTTGGGGAGGACTGGTGCAGGATGGGTAAGTCAACTCAAATCCCTGGTCTGTAAATAATGGACTGTCGTTCAGAAGAAAGATTTGTTTGCTTTTTGCTAAAATAAAAGCAAAATTGCCCCATTTTTAATGGCGTTAGCCAAGTCCAGAGAATGTAATTTCATAGGAAGCTGCCTTACTGACTCAGACTATTGGTTCATCCAGCTCAGTACTAACTGCAATGGCTGGTAACAGCTCTCCAGGATTTCAGACGTGGTTCTCTCACATTCTTACCTGGAGATGCTGGGATGCTCTGCCACTGAGCTACAGCCGTTCCTCAAAAGGCAGAATGCAGCTGATGATATTGCAGATACTGAATAAATCTGAAGGTTTTTTACTGTCTGGTTTTAGATTTGTAGATGTATTTTTCTATACAGAATTTTAAAATAGTGAATGGCTAAACGAGAAAAATGGGCGGAACGGAGCTATGTCAAAAACACCTGGCTTCTCCTGCTGTTTTTGGACTGCAGTTCCCATAATCTCTGACCACTTGTTCTGCTAGCTAGGGATGATGGGAATTGTAGTCCAAAAACAGCTGGAGACCCAAGTTTGGGAAACCCTGACCTAGAGGGCCAAATGTTCTAATGCTTAGGCTCTCCCACACGTGTACAAGTTTGTTACTAGACAGAGATGAGTCTGATAGCATGAGTACAAACATTGTTTAGACCTTGCCCAACTCTAACTGACCTTTTCAATAGCACCTTAAAGACCAACTAAGTCAGTTCTTGGTATGAGCTTTCGTGTGCATGTGTGCATGCACACGAAAGCTCATACCAAGAACTGACTTAGTTGGTCTTTAAGGTGCTACTGGAAGGAATTTTTTTTGTTTTGACTTTTTCAATATTAATGATACTACTACTACTACTACTACTACTACTACTAATAATAATAATAATTAGCCACCCATCTGACTGGGTTACCCCAGCCACTCTGGGTGGCTCTCAACAGAATATTAAAAACACGATAAAACATCAAACATTAAAAACTTCCCTAAACAGGGCTCCCTTCAGATGTCTTCTAACATCTAAAAGCTCTGCTAATACATACAAAGAGGATGTGGACCCTTGTTTACCCATTACTGATTGGTGACATTTTTGTTTAAAGCAGCCAAGAAATTTCTTCTTCAGTTCAATATGTAAAGAGACTAGGGTGAGCACTTAAAAAGAAGAAATGCCCCACCCCAAAAGGTGACAAAATATGCAGATTTGTATAAAATTGCATAAACTAATGTATATGTATAGATACAGATTTACAAATAATTATTATAATTAAATTAGAAATACAGTACCATAAGCTTCACTAGCCCAATTTGCTAACTTCTAACCAAGGACAGATCCACACCATACATTTAAACGATATCCAGCCCTCTTAAACTAAAGTTCCCTGGATTCTTTGGAGGAAGTTGTAGATCTACCATTTCCAGTACAATTCGTAATTGTGTGTGTTTCCATATAGGACTTTAAAGGTCATCTTAAGGTCTAAACTGAGATCAAATGTAGGGGCTTTTCTCTTGCTTAGTGTGTGGTAACAGGGACTGGGCCTTCTCGGTGGTGGCACCAGTTTTTGGAATTCTTTCCACAGGGTTGTTTGCCGTGTGCGTACTCTGCTATGTTTTAAGCACCTGCCAATGGCTTTTAGAGGTTCTGTTCTATTACTGATGATGGTTTTGTTTTATTTGAACCCCTTCCTGTTCCATTTTCTCCGCTGTTTTATAGTTTTCTATTTCATTTTAGTAATTTATTTGGATTGATGTTGTATCAGTCTTGTACAGTGCCTTGAAAATATCCAATTGAAAGGCAGGATAAAAATGACTAAAACACTGGAACAGATAGATAAGACCTGAAAACTTTCCTTCCTAGGAATCAGAGGTTTTCCGTGAAAAGACCCATCCTAAGCCTTTATGCTAGTGGGAAGAGATTGAATCTCTGTGGTCTCCACTATTTTCCTTTAATCTTGTGTGTAATTACCACAGTGGCGTACATCAAAGGAAGATCAGCTTGAACACACAGTACCACCGCTTTGCAGATTCTTTATAAATACCCAATTTAGGGATGATTTTTGCAAAGATCTATCCAACTGTAAGTACACAATTAATAGTCCCATTGATGTCTTAACTGTGCAGGTTGCTCTCCAGGGAGATGATATATGGAGGGACCTGTCTTGTGATAAGGATTGGTCTTTTGATCTAAGAACAGAGGGTATATATGTGCTACAGACTTAGTCTGGCTAAACAGTCATTGCCTCTCTTCAGGGATGTCTGTAAACTGTAGGGGATGAGTGTGTGTGTGTGTGTGTGAGAGAGAGAGAGAGAGAGAGAGAGACAGACAGACAGACAGACAGACAGACATAGGGCTTATTCAGACTTCCTCTTGTCCCAGTGCTTTTCCCTTTTCTCCCTGGAGAAAACTGCTCTTTAGCACTCAATTGGAGCAAACGGCAATCTGAGGTTTATCCAGATTTATGTTTCCTCTGATTTAGCACTAAAGAGCGGATTTTCCCAGGGAAAGCAGTAGGGCAAGGGGAAAACTGCTGGGACTCATACCTAGAAAGTGTGGGTCAAATGGAAAACCATTCGGACCCATGCTTTCTGTGTGCATGTGGAAAATGGATCTGACATATGTGTGGGTAATTAACAAAACAATAATCTGGGAGTCTAGATTCAATTTGTAGGGCTCTGAACACTCTCCAGTGGGAGACAGCCCCCAGCAGAGTTATAAACACACTCAGAGTTCACCAGCAGCATATTGTCGAATATAGGTTGTTAAATTCTTTTGTAGATCCCTTTTAGTCTGCCTTAAAATGCTTGCCTTCTCTCTGTACCCATCTAGCAATGAACAGGCCACACATTGTTAAGTAAGTTTAAAATGCCTTACTTACTAGATCCAAAGGTCTGGTTCATGCGTTATTCCATGCAACAGCAAGGAGAACACAGGTAGATTACTCTTGGTTGCAAAATACAGCATATAGATTAAAACATGCTGTGTGAACTTGGAGCAAGTTCAGACATGTCCATCATGGTCAATAACATGGCATGGAGAGAGTGTGAGGAACAGCAGCTTCACTTCCTCACCTCACAGAGAACAGGGGGCATGACCTAGCAGAATCTAGGAACAGAACTTTCTGGTCTTACCCCCTTCATGCACTAACTAGCACTCATGCATAGATATGTTTGAGTGCAATCTCCCACATTCTAGGCACAGGATAAGTGAAAGTGTTGATGATATCATAGAGAGGGTGGTGTGTATCTAACAGAATATCCTCAGCAGCCTCCTGAAACTATATTTTCAGGATTTGGGGTATTACAAAGCTGGTCTAGTGGAAAACAGATATAGCTTTTAGAAGTGTGGATACAGTAATTTTGGAGCCATCAAAAGGGTTGGCATCTTCTATGGCCCATATGCCAGCAGTCTGCTGATCCCCAGAGCTTCCTCACCCTGCTTTATCCAAAAAGAGCCTCTGTTTGCCTTGCTCTCTCATTCTGAGCACTGATGATGAGTGTTGGGCACAAAGGGAGACAACAAGGAAATGAGCAAAGGTGATTGTGGCAAGCTGATAGGGCCACTTGAGGAATCTTGAGCAAGGAACCCACAAAACCTGGAGATGCCACCGAGTCCTTTATGACTTTTTTATATCCTGTGCCCATAATTCCCACCGCTCCCTCCAGAACAGTAAAATACCAGCAATAATAAGGACTTTGGGAAGTTCAGGAATTTTATGAAATAGGCAGAAATCTCAATGGGTGGTGAAACACATGACAATCAGAGTATGTTTTGAGAAAGTTTTATGAACTTTCATACTTCCAAAGTTTCCTCTTTGCCTTCTCAGTTGCAGACCACTAACTTTCTTGATCACCCAACTTTAGCTGTTTCCCAAACTTTGCTGCTATGCAGGCTCTTAATTGGATTACAGAAACAAAGGATTTAGTTATCCAAATCCTTGAGAGAGCAGGCCAGTGGGAAGTTTTGCAGAAATCATTTTACATCAGTGCTATCTAACTGGCTTGGATGGCAACTTAGCCAACATCAATAAACAAGTTTCTGTGCTGAAAATGAAGACTCCTTGGTTACAAGATAAATCATGTGGGATTTTAAATGTTTTTAGAAAAGGGAGTGTAGTCCACAGAATCTCCCAACAAGACAGTGCTGCTCGTTTAACTTGTTAGAGCTATATTTCTACTCTGCAGAAATACTGATCATTTTTAAGAGATTGTACAATTCACTCAGCCAAGCTTGAGGCCAGTTGGCTTAAAAGTGACCAACAAACATTAAATAAAACCTATGTGTCTTTAAACAGTTGCAGGCAGTTTAGCAGATGCTGATTCCTTTTCTACTGTGATGTTCTGACTTTTTTTTTTTAAAGCCACCTTCAGTCACAGCAGTTGTTGGACTTTATTTATTTATTTTTAAAATCCTGGTAATGTCTGGGGAAATCTGGACGTACGGCAGCCCTCATATATTTCCTATTTACACTAACTGATGACCAAAATTATTGTCCAAAGGCAACAAATTATATATTTTCTAAAGAATCATATACAGATGTTGTTAATATATGCTTTAAAAAAAATCAACGACTATCACTTGTAGCCATGAGAGAGCAAAAAAGCCCAAGGGAGCATCCCCAAATCTTGTAACTATAAGGGAGGAAGCAAATATAATTCCTCATTAAGCCCGCCTGGGGCCAAAGTTTTTAGCCTCAATATTCACTCACTTTCTTTCCTTCACAAGTTCTTATCATCATCTGTATATAGCAACCTGAAATTGACAAATGGACAGCCTTCTATTGGGATTTAACTGCAACACTAGGAGCTATTTTCTGTATTTATTGACCTTTGGCATCCTAAGTGTGTGTGCTTTCTTTATCACTGCTTGTTATTCACAATGTTGTTCTGTTTTATTGAACACTTGCAGCTTATATGCTTTGTCATTTTTAACATTGATTCTTACATGTTGACATTCGTTATCTTTGTTTATTCTTCAGCTGATTCACATTTTTCTGTTGGGTTGACTGGCCTTTTTAAAAAAATTCAAACTGTATATACCAGCTATCCATTTAAACAGATCAGCAGGTTACTGGAAGAATTATTTTGCTATTCCAGTTCTAACAGCTACTCTACTCAATTCCACATATTTTCTCTTAATTTCTTGCTGCATGCATATCAGTGTTGCACCATTAATAAGCAATTACACTTTAAATTCAAAATAGTATTGTTGGCTATAGTACAGCTTGTAGCCTTTCCATATTTTTCGCAACTTCATTAATCTGCGAGGTTCAAATTTCTTCTTCTTCTTCTTCTTCTTCTTCTTCTTCTTCTTCTTCTTCTTCTTCCTCCTCCTCCTCCTCCTCCTCCTCCTCCTCCTCCTCCTCCCATCCCTCCATTCCTCTTAGGTGCTCAGATTAATCTTCCAATCCCCATTTTATCTTCACAAGAATTCTGTGAGGTAGGTTAGGCTGAGAGATCGTGAATGGTCAACGGTCATCTAGTGAGCCTCATGGATGAGTGGGGATTTTATCCCTGGTCTTCCAGGTCCTAATCCAACACTCTAACCACTACACAACACTGGCTCTATGTCCCAGAGTTATTTACTGCTGGTATATCTATTAACGAAGGACTATTTTTTAAAAAAATGGCTAGTGAAGACCAATGATTAAGGTTGCTTATACCCACTCATCTGGGAGTAAGTCAAACTTAGCTCAAAAGGGACTTATTTCTGAGAAAACACATACAGGATTGCACTGTTAGTCATTAACATCTTAACTTATGTCTGTCTAATCCTGAGGTATAAAACTACTCATACATTTTGAAACTCTCTTTCACTCCATCTGGACTTGAACCTTTTGTGACATAGCTGCTACTCTTTTTGCACTAAGACAAAATTTCTACAAACACTCAGGATGACTCACCAGGAGAAGATGCGGTGATTCAAATAGTCCCATTGTTACTTCATCATCACAACTGGAATTATACCAATTTGTGGTAATGATACTGTGTTTATGCTGCATTTTAGTATAGACACAACCAAATACTTCAACTTCATATCTGAATTCAGTGCATTTGGGCATCTCAGTGTCTTCAGTTTAAATGCCACATGGATTTAGTTTTTTACTTCTCTGCCTTGAGCTGCACCTCATCAAGGACCTTGAGGAAGTAATTAAATTGGTTTACAGGTGTTTTCAGACAGATTTACCCCATGAATTTGGACTATTCAAGTATAAGTGTGACAGCTGTAGAGTATGGCCACCATTTTATATTGTGGTATGCATCACTCAAAGGTGCCAAAGACATTTGGCTGTTTCCTTTTATTCATCTATTAATGGCATGTGCTAATCTTTTTTCAGACCCTCTTCCCATATCTGGTTTTCAAAAGGGTCATAGAGAAATGGATAGGCCTGCTTTAGAGTGCAGCTGCTTCTGGTCTCTTCTCTATGATTTCAGAGAAGTGCCCGATGCATACCTGCAAACTCACAAGTTAGCTGATGCATCTTTAGTAGCAAGTAAAACTGGAGTGGCTGAACCGTTACCAGGAGCATACATCACCTAAACATTTGGGGTTTTTCGTATATTAAATTATATACATAGTGGGCAATTACTGACCTATTTTCACTATGAAACACTGTTCAACTGAGAAGCACAGTTATTGTGACCACAATTATATATAAATTGCTTCTCTAATGGGAAGAACTAGAGAAGTGGGAGTTGCTTTAGAGTAATCACGCTTAGGGGTGCATTTAGTAATTTTGCTTGCATTAAGTCATAGGATATTGCAACCAACTAGCTAATATAAGACAGTCACCCCCCGACTGGGGACCCTCCCCCCCAGCTACTCCCTACCTAGCTGGCCCTGCTTGGCAGCCTCCTTGAATGCTTTTCCTATGCTGGGATGTATTCTCGAATGCTCATACTTCTTGCTTGCCTGGATGGAGAATAGAGAGGGATGTGTGAGTAAATTAACCTTTGTTGCTGTACCCACTTTTGCTTCTGGATCACCCACCATGGGCATGTGGTTCCCAGAAGGTTGTGTAGAAGGCAAGGCAGCCCTTGGGCTGAAAAAAAACACCCTTTCCTTACAATGAGCCAGGACAATGGACCAGTATTGTGCCTGGCAGTGGTTCCCCAAAGCTTCAGACAAGCTTATTTTCTAGCCCAACTTGAAGATGCCAGGAATTGAACCTCGCATCTTTTGCATGCAGAGAATGTGCCCAACCACTGAGCTACAGACTTCCCTCAGGTGCAATTGTACAAATTATACCTGGGACTGCCTATCCTACATCTCTACCCATTACTATTTACGGTAAGCATCCTTGCCCTTCTGTATCTTTACTGATAACAACTGTATTTTCAGACAGCAGGATGTCACAACCAATGTTCAGTGGCTGAACATTTGGTGTAGGAGAGCCAGGTGTTTGAGCCAGGTAGCATTGGGCAGGGATGACACAGTATCATATTTTGCCATGGGGGAAGTTGGGTTTATCACTGAGCCAGTGCATAAATTGCAACAGTGAAGATAGTGTGCAATGCAGTTGCACGGTGTCTGTAGCCGCTGTGCAGTTGCAGTACAAAACTGTTCTCTCTCTATACTGTATTTGCACTCACCCATCATCACTCTGGGGATGCAGGTGGCGCTTTGGGTTAAACCACACAGCCTAGGACTTGCTGGTCAGAAGGTCAGCAGTTTGAATCCCCGCGACGGGGTGAGCTCCCATTGCTCAGTCCCTGCTCCTGCCAACCTAGCAGTTCGAAAGCACCTCAAAGTGCAAGTAGATAAATAAGTACTTCTCCGGCGGGAAGGTAAACAGCGTTTCCGTGCGCTGTTCTGGTTCGCCAGAAGCAGCTTAGTCATGCTGGCCACATGACCCGGAAGCTGTACGCCGGTTCCCTCGGCCAATAAAGCGAAATGAGCGCCGCAACCCTAGAGTCGGCCACGACTGGACCTAATGGTCAGGGGTCCCTTTACCTTTACCTTATCATCACTCTGATGACTGAGCATGCAAGTGTAGCTAATTTAAAAAGGCAAGGGAAGTCTGGGAAGCCCCAAGCAAGCTGTCTGACTGAGCAGACAGGCCAGGCAAGCAGAATGATCACGCATGGCAAGAGGGTTGCTATTCCTTGGTAGTCCAGATAGGCAGCACAAACCCCACACAAACCCCATGGGGCAGATGTGACCTGGAGGGCACAAAGCTGGGGGAGGCTGCTAAGGAACTGCTGCTGTTGCCGTCACAAAGGGATCAGGTAGGACCAAGTCCTGGTGTCATCCACATTGCTTTGAAAATGCCCTCAACAGATTTTCCTGGGCGTTTGAGCTTGATGGTTTGTCCAATCTCGTCACCTCTATCAATCACATACCATATCTGTTAGAGCACTTGCTATGAGCAGGAGAAAGACTTCAGCAGCATTCAGTCGCTTTGCACTGGCAATTTCCCCTTTCCAACTGGGATTGAATGTTCAACAGGCATAGTCTCCTTACAAGTTTCCGTACTCAGCAGAAACCGTAAAGTGTCCACCCTGAGGACTTGCAGATGACAAGCAGTGGTCCACAGTTTATTGAATGTATGACCTTGAAATATGTAACATGATCACACAAATGCCTTCTGTTTAACCCACCCCCCAGATGCTACCAAGAATCTACAAAGCTTCCATGTCAAATAACTCTCCGACATCGACTTCCTCCCACAGCCCTCAATATCTCCTTCCAAACATTCTCTCTCTCCCCTAACACAGTCTGGTTCCTAGTTAGATGCTGTTGTGAGGAATATAGTTCCTGTGTACTGCAGCTAGTAATTTCTAGCTCTGAGGGCAACAGCAGCCAGCCATGTCACTCTTTGCTAGTGGTTTCCTAGGCTCTCTCCAACCCAACCCAGAACCTTGTCAGCATTTAAAACACATACAAGGAGTTGCTTAAAGAACAAAGTGGCTCACTTTAATAACCACAAAAGTTGGTCACTATTTAACATGACATTCTAAAAAAAAAAGTCACCACAGGATTCGTTTTATAGTAAATTTACAAGCGGATGGTATACATTTAGATATAGAGGTAGAAGTTCACCGTTACAATATTCCACTAATACAGATGCTCGGATTCAAGGCACAAAATTGTGTTTTTTTTACAAACAAAAAACCCAACTGCTTCTACAACGTGAACACTTTTGAAAAATGTTCGTGAAGAGACATTTACACACCCTTTCCATCCTTAAAACAGTCAAGTTGCATCCAGCATTAACCGTATCTTTGCAAATTAGCTGGCATAAGAATGAAGACTTACTTTTTTTTATCCACCTTGCTTAATTGCTTTTGAATTTTATACAAGAGCTTGGGTAAAGTAATATTTACATATGAGAGCAATGAGGGGGGCAGAAAGGGTTTTGCCATGATATTTGGCCATAATTTAGATATGCCATTGCCACCTCAAAACACAAATGAGCTTTAAGAAGCTACCAACTTTAAAAAGATTTGGGGTGGGGAAAAGAGGGGATTCTCTCTCAGTAATGGAATGAAAAAGTCCTGCATTACTTCATTCCAAAAACTTCATAAAATGCACATTTTCCAGTTGTTAGGAAAGATTTAGTGTTCAATGGATGTAGGTGTTACACAGCAGAATTTTACTGAAATTTATCTGTTCTACACAGCCTGGGTGAACCCGTGAAACACCGCCCCACTATTTCACCACATTTGTTTTAAAATGTTTGCCCACAGAAAATACAAGAAAATATAATAGGTGCTGAAACAATTGCATCTTCTGGCTGAATGGCCATCTTAGGAGAAATCTTACAGAGTTTGTTTGCAAAAGAGTAGAATGTTAATGTACATTTAGTGAAGTTTCAAAAGGGACAAGGGTGACCACTACATTTTATAAATTCACTTTGCCCATCACAGTTTCCAAGAATTCTATTACTTTATATACAGTATGTAAAAACATTGATTTTCTGTTCACTATACAGGTATAGGATCCAAGAGGATACCACAGTAAAATGTTAACTATTGCATCTGCTAACTGCAAGTGCACTTCACAATTCAGTCATTTAGTTTTGAACATAATTCAGCTACAAACACCAGTCCTTTGTAAAACGTTAAATTCCATTTTTTGCTTCATTGTTATTTGTGGCCTGTTTTCGTTGAGCAATGAAAGGGTACATGCACTTGTCTGCTCCCAAAAACCGGTACATACACACAACTGCTTCAAAAGGCAGGATGCTGAGAGGGGGAAGAAAATAAGAAATGTTATAAAACACTTTAGATGACAATTGGTGAAGAATTGCTATTATTATTTATTAAATATGTATATTCATCTGTAATCTCAGGGTGGCTCACAACATAAAAATACAATATAAAAAAACAAGAATAAGTATCAATATTTACATATGATGCATTTATTTATTTAGACATAGATAAATGCCAGAAAGCTAAAAATACTGTCTGCAGTTACTGACCTCTCCTTGAAAGTAAGAAAAACAGACAAAAGACAATGTGCTATTTTCAGCTTAGTCCCTCTGGAAATAATCTTTTGTACGAGTAAACAAAGCCTTGACGCAATAACAATCATTGATTACTTTAAATATATGACTGTGTATGACAAATGTTTAAAATGTCAGATAGCTATTAGAAGTTTATATTCAGATATTGCTCGCCCCAAATTTCTGAGCATTGATAAAGAGCCTCAGTTTTAAAAGAGAAATAGACAATGGGAGACCTAGAACACTTCACAGAAATTTCAGGGTAGCCCTCTCCCCCATCAGAAATTGGAGTGCCACAATGATGTTTAACTGAAGGAAGATTTTGACATTGGACTAGTTTTTGCTATATACTTGCTGGGGCACAATGTAGAAACCTTTCAGAGATTAGATGAATCAATACTAACACTTCCAGTTTTGTTTTGCATGCCTTTGTTTTGTTTGCATGCCTTTGTTGATGCCAGTTTTCAGTTTTAAAAAGCCCAGAAATTTGAATTCAACTAAAAAGCAGTAACTTCTTCAGATCCAGGATATTTGGCAATGGAATTATTTGTCAAAGTTGCCTACTGAAGCAATGGGCATAGCTGCTGCTGCTGCTGCTGCCGCCTCCTTAGCTTCATTGTGCAAGCAGGAGCTTGTGCCAATTAAGTTGAATTTGTGTGTATCATCAGAAGGCAAACAAAGGGGGTAGGAGTTCTCCAGAACTGAAGCTACAGTGAAAGAGCAGATAACTTAGTGCTGATTAGCTCCCCCGCTTATGATCCAAATTAAGGAGGCCAGGATGCCTCCACTACCCCCATTCCCACCTGTGGATTCCGCAATATGGAGACTTAGCAGCTGGACGGAAGGGGGGTTTGTTTGGGAAGGAATCCTTTATTAAATATGAGTGCCAGGTGGGCCTAGTGTGGTGTAGTTTTTCTGCACTTCTGCAAACTATAACATTTCAAACACCACAAGGTCCAAGCGTTAGTTAAGTGCCTTAACATGTGATCCACATAGGCTGTTCTGGAGGATGTGTGTGCATTCTTAATATGCCAATATAAGATTAAAATAATTGGTGTGAGGAGAAATCTCTCTCTCTCCCCCTACTACAGCCCATGAACTTTTTACCTTTTCTAGTGCTGTGCCATGAACAGAGAATGCTGACATAAAGGGCACCAAAGGCACCTTTCTAGACAAATACTCAGGAATGGTTTGTTTTATTAATTCAGAGAAAGATTGCTGTATTTGGGATCCAAAACTATTTCACTTCCAGTGTAGTTATCAAAAACACTGTTTTCCTCTTACCACACAGCTTGACTTGTATGCATTATTCAATCAAACATTATAAGTATATTATTGTACACTTGAGAAGTTTTTCCACCAACACCCTACAGAACTTTTCTAGCTGTCCATTTATGACATGCATAGGCAAACTCGGTCCTCCAGATGTTTTGAGACTACAGTTCCCATCATCCCTGACCACTGGGGTCCTGTTAGCTAGGGATGATGGGAGCTGTAGTCCCAAAACATCTGGAGGGCTGAGTTTGCTTATGCTTGATTTATGCTATCAGACACTCTGACAAGAAGTCTTCCAGGGGTGAGACTAGTAAGAGCAAGTCCAAGATGCACAGCACTCCAGTATACTGGGTACCCATTGGTCTGTTAAAAGTTATTCATTAACTGCTAGCCAAGATTCCAAGATAGTCACCTTTTCATGAAGGTGACCATATACATCAGGCGAGGTGTGCAAATCATAGGTTGGTCTGTAAGTATAGCTCTCATTGCTTGTTTTACACAGTAATCTGGCTTCAGTGGTGGAAGGAAAGGTTCAATTTCTTTTCTGAAAAAGAAAAACGAAAGCTTCATTTTAGAAATATACATGCAGAGAGAAGATTCAGCCAGAGTTAAAGCCACTTTTTACTTCAAAGGGAATGGTTTAAATATAAGCTTAAGTCCCAATGATTTTAATATGAGAGTCAATGGTTTAATTTGGGTCAGATTATGCCATTTGAAGCGTTTCTAAATTAAAGTCTGATCTAGATTAAAGAAATCTGTACATTTACCAGATATAAGAGGCGTTTATGACACATCAAAAAGTGAAAGCTAAAATGCACCTTGGCTTCAAATAATATTTTTGTTTCTCTGTTACATGAACAAAGTTATAGAGATCATATTTATGTTTTGCAATGTAGATCTTTTATTGCACTGGACCCAAAACATGTCATTTTTGTGGCACTTGATATAGCTATTATCTTTTTCACAGTTACTGGAGATGAGAAAAAACAAGCTAGTTTGCTTACCTAATTCTGCAGCCTCTGAACATTCCTGTGTCTACAAGGTAAGGACAGACCAATGTTGTTTTAATGCCATCTTTTTCAGCTGCCTTCAGTTCATGGCTCAAAGATTCATGAAAACCCACTGCTCCAAATTTACTGGCACAATAATCCTAGATTGGAAGAAGCAAGTGTGTAAATATAGCAAAAATAAAGTGAACAGATTTGAAAGCACTGTTCATGTTCCTATTGAATCATTATATCACTTAATCAAAGTCCTCTAAGCGGTGATAGCACTAACTGAAATAATTTCTTCTCATCTGTATTATTAGCTTTATGTAGCAGTGTAATGAGGGGCAGGAATGTATTGTGAAGTCAGTTGTCAGCTTCAAGTCATAATACAAGAAGAAATGCCCCATCAGTATGGAAGTGCATATTCTCTTTCATTCTGAAACCTCATGACTTGGGTTATCAAGGGAGAAGGAAACACACAATGGGAAAAGTAACTGGGAGACAATCTTGCTTGTGGACCACCTGAAGGTGTGGGTGGCTTAGTCTGGTAATCTGCCATTGTTTATTTGCCAGCCAGGGATATGAAGTCTAAACCGCTTCTCCTTTAGCATTTATATATCCTTTTCTGCCTTGCTTGCTTGCTTACTAAGAAGTTCTGCTCTTTACAACCTGTTGCAGCATAATGGCTAAATTAGACAATCAGTGTTAATTAATGGAATTATTGTTGGGAGTGTGAAAGACAAAAAAACCACCCACAGTGGTTCACAATTGTGCCTTCTTAAATCAGAACGAAAGATATTTCGTTAAATTGATATTTAAGTACATAAAAACTGTATGTAGAGGAGTGACCAGTAAATGCTTTGTTTTCTTCAAGCCACCAGCACTTATGATGACCACACAGCATGGGGCAGAGTGCTCCAGAAGTACTTAGTGTGAGGCTAGGAAAGAAAGCAGACAGGAGGTACCTTATTCCATTTTGATCACACAACTATCATTTTGAAATCTGTCATGTCACTGGTACTGTATTTTAATTTTGAAGTGTCTCAAGCAGGAATGCTGCCTTGCAACATCTAGACCAGGGATGGGGAATGTGTGGCCCACCAACTGGTGTTGGAGTCTGGCTCCCATCATCACTGACCATTGGCCATGCTGGCTAGAACAGATGGAAGCTGGAGCCCAACACCATCTGGATGGCCACAGGTTCTCCAACCCTGATCTAACCTTCACTATACCTACAATGGTAATTTTTGGTACATGTAATACCATGTATGGCGTGTGGGGGGGGGACGACGACTATTAAATACCATACTGCTGGTATTTCAACAAGTGTTGCTCATTCTTATTCTCTGCACTAACTCTTCTGAGGAAGTCATTTCTATAAAGTAATAAACCAAAACTGATGGTTACTCAACTGAATTCAAGTTGAACCTTGAATTTTCAACAGAAGTTAGAGCTGTGAGCTTCCCAGAAGTATGAGTTAATTTGTACGCCAGCAGGTTCAACAACAGCATGAAGCACTTAGACATGCAAGATCAGTTTTAAAGTACAGTAATCTTAACAAACCTCCACTCCAGCGGTACTAAACAGGCCAAGGGAACTTGCAACAGTCACAATGTGTCCATGATTCAATTCCAGCATTTTGGGAAGGAATGCTTTAGTGGTCTACAAAGCAAGAGCACACGAGTTTGTTACGTAAGTGCCTACCATTCATTGGCCTACTTCTGCATCAGCCAAAATACAAGACTGCAGGCAATTGAGTGAATGGTCCCCTGAGACAATTCTTACAGAGAAAATGTAGCACCCTAAGTTTGATTACAATTATGCCCAGAGTTTCCATTAGGCCAGATATACTTACCTTTCTCCCAAAGTCAAGTGGTCAGACTAACTTGTCTAAGAGACAAGTTTGCAAAAGTAGTCATAACACACAAGGTTGTCTCTCTGTCCGTTCCATTTTAGCCTCATAACATCCCTACGAGACTGGCACAAGGTCACCCAGAAAGCTTCATGGGTGAGTGGAGATTTTAATCTGTTTTTCCTCCTAGTTTCCCTCCCCTACTCTTTAATTTTTACACTGCACAATTCTGGCAAAAAGCTCCTAATATAAGCGAGGAATGTGTGTTTGAAAATATGCATCTTGTTGTACTTAGAAATCTGCAACAATATATTGACATTGCTCAGACTAATGTACGGCTGACTTGTTTTTCACATTGTAACAGGCTTGCTAAGAGGCCAACACAACAACAGATGAAGTCTCCACAAAGTTCCATGTATAATCTCATCTTATGACACCTGCATATTCCTCCATGGACTTTGCTGAGATTCCACCTGCAGAAATATATTTGAAAGATTAAGCCATCTATAATTACTTTACAGCAGTTGCTTTGCAGCTGCCATGCAGTTGCAGGAAGTGACTCTGTGCTAGAATCGCATTTCTGCCAAATTGACTGCATCTGTAAGCCAGAAACAGGGCTCATTTTTAAATTGCTACACCACTAGTTCTGTACTATTAAGGAAGGCCCCCCCAATCCAAACCAATACTAGCAGCTTTTAAAGTTAAGTGGCTTCCTAATCTAAACACAATTATTTTGAAATACTGAAAGCTAAAAAGGGAACTTAAACCACTTTTCTTGAACTTAAACCACTTGCTGCATTTGTTCACTAGGTAACTGACAGCCTAAACAATTTCAGCTAGAAAAAGACTGCTGCTGACTCAATCTAATTCCATTCTTATGGCGTCTCTGCTTTTTCCAATCAGAGACATCAAAACAGTTTTGCTCTAAGAATGTTCACATGTTCTTGGTGAGGCATTTCTGTTCGCAGGTGTTAAATGACTAACTCAAACCTCTGAACACCACACAAACATATGTTTTCAATGGGCAGCTAGTGGATGACAGAAGATTAACAGGTTCTCCCATTCTCAGTTTCTTGCCTCGGCTCTTAATGAAGGATTTGCTACACTACAGAACTAACCTGGTTTGCTTGAGCCCCCCCCCCCCCGGTCATCATCCTTTCAAGGAGTTCAAAACATGAGAAGTTTTGTTGCAAGGCACCAACTGCTACCAAAAATCTGGGTCAAAAATTATACTGGGAAGTCGTACTATGCAAGCATAATATAGTGCATGCTGTTTTTCCCAATAATGTACATTTTAAACCTGTAGTTATAAGGAAGAGAGATCATTAGGAATTGCACCGCTATTCCTGTGTTGTTCCTCTCCCTGCTTGTTGGAGAAGCTGCCACCAAATAATTTCACCATCTACCACACTTGCAAGCAGGGCAAGTGATGGACAATGACTGGAGGACCAAGGAAAGGGCTGATATTGTATCTTGTAGGATTAACATTCTCCAGCACTGAGCCTTTTACAGAAGAGACCTTGCATGTTTTCAAACATATCTCTGCAGCTACAAATGTAGAAAAATTAATATAAACACTCAGTTCTCAGGGTGTGCCAACTGTTGGACTCCACCAAGTCCCACACACAGTTCTGTGTGCCCAGACCCATGATCAACCATCATGTTTTGAGCTTCTCCCTCCTCTTGAAGCAGAGGCATCTGCAAACATCTTTGGTATCAACGAAGACTGGACTATGGCTTCATTTATTGCCATGTGAAGGAACAGTTTATTCTAGGACATCATGGTCTTTGGTACAACACAATTCTGCAGATGTGGCACTTTTAAACAAGCATAATTGTTCAGGAGTAGAAAGCAAAGAACTATTTTGAGCAGAAGGGAAATGTGAGAGCATAAGCTGGCATGATGGATAGGGGTTGTTGGGGCTAGTAAGTTGTACTTACTTACTTTCAAGTCTCCTGTTTCCCACTCTATATCTCATGCTTTCCTTTGCTTCATTAGGGGGGAAAAGAGATACTATTCATGGGAGAAAGATTGTTGTAATATAATGACATGGTGTCATTGTTCCCAATTCAAAATTTAAATCAGTTAATCTCCATTGGTTGCCTAGCTTCATTTTGGTTCTCAGATTGCTATCATAAGGCTCTTCTGGCTTCATTTACTGAAGAAACCTCTCTCACACAGAAGGGGTGAGACCCAGACTTGTTCTCCCCTCCTTAGAAAATAAGTTCCAGTAGAAGCTCTCGATGAAGGGAACAAGAAGTGATATTTGCCAGTTCCTTGCTCCCTTGCTGCACTATTCTAGAGGGTCCTCCAACAGTCCAGAGCAGATTTTGGGGAAGTACAGAGTGCTGCAGCAGGGAAGATAAATCTTGAAAAATGACCCCTCTGGTAGGAACATCCTGTGACTCAAGTTTGGCACTCATGAAGTCTGGATCCAATTCCCATACCACAAACCCACTCAGAACTACCTCGATTAAAGTTGCTCTCTGTACGGTACTTTTAGTACACTGAAAATAAAAACAAAAGTTCATTTTATGAAGCTTTGCTAGAAATGGCTTCACATGTAGCCCTCTTCCTCCAGCTCCTTGAACCATAACACCATGGAGTAATGCAATACATCTGAACTCAGTTTCATCTGAATTCTTTCCAGGATCTTCATTATCTCCACAACAAAAGTTCTACACCCAATGCTCTGCAGAGTTACAAAAAAATCTGGCACAAACATTTTGTCCCCGATAGAAGCCAATAACCATGGAATCGCAGGATTCCATTTTTCCTGTACTATACTATACAGTTCAGCTTGAACAATCCCTTGGGAGGAGGTAGAAACTCCCTACACTTAGAAAACTTAGCAGGGAGAGGGCTAATCCTGGAACCCTCCTCTGACACTAGTTTTCTACATGCAAAGAAACTTTGCCTTCTAGGGCCTGAATTGCTTCTCTACCTCCTCCAACAGCAGACTCTAGTGCAGTCCACCCCTCAATCATGTAACTTGTTTCTGATTCATGTTGATTAGCTCTTATTTAGAAGAGAAAGGCAGTTGCTATATGGGGTAGAACCAATTTAGATATATTCTAGTGGGAATGTGTGAATTAGTCAGAAGTCATAAATTACCCTTTAGGAAGTTTCCTATCCTGATTACAAGAAGTGATTCTGCAACCACTTTTTACCATTTTTAACGTTATGGACATGATCATAACAAGAACAATGAAACCAAGTTATCTAGAATCCTATGGTTATGAGGGTATAAAGCAAAGGAAGTTCATCTACCACAGCAGCCAATCAATCAATCAATCAATCAATCAATCAATCAGTAAACACAAGTTCAAACTTTAATTTGTGTATGAAGCTGAATTATTTGCTTGTTATTTTATAGTCTTAGGAAGATACCATACAATATTTTAAAATAGTTGAAAGATTTTTATAGCTCAGAAATATCAAGAAAGATGAATTACGAAAGCTTGTTAACTACTTTAAAAGCACCCAGACAGGAGTACAATGCAAGAATGGAACAGCAAATGTTTGAACAGTGCTAAAATGTATGTAGCAATAGAATTGTGTTGCAGACTAACCCCCCCCCCCAACCCATCAGGTAAGATGCTAAAAAGTAGTGCCCTATAGCAGCACTGGAATCTACTTAATGGAGTAGTTGGGAGGGACAATGAAAATTTCATATCCTCTTGGCTCTGTCCTGTTAACCAGCTTCTTTGCACCATCCTGACATCATGAAAGAACTGGTTTAACTGGTTAGACAGCCATACAAGGAATTGCCTCAATTTCACATGGCAGCTACTCTTACTCTCAGATAGGCAGAATTCAAAATGACTTACCAAACTGTTCCCCACTGAGACAACTTGAATACAGTTACTTAAAAATGTGCTGAAAATGTGTTTAATCTGTTTAGAGCTCTGTAGGATCTAGGATACTTGTTCTCCGCTGGAAGAAAGCAAGCTATGCACATTTGATAATATGAATAGGGACAGAGTTGCTGAGTACACCCAAGTCCTACCTTAAGAGCTAACAAAGGTTTAGTATTCAGCAGATAGCGCTACCCACTTTCAAAAATCTTCTCTGACCATGAGGCCTAGACATGCATGCAAAGAGATGCCAACACACACCTGCCTCTGCTTCCTTTTTGATGTTGTCTTCCCCATGTCAAAATTTAAGAGTGTAAGCTTATTTGGGCAGGGACCTGTCCTCATTCTTTGTAAACTGCCATGATAAATAACAATAGTCAATTATCCAATATTGGACATATTCAAAGCAGACCCATTGAAATCAATGGGTCAGCCCACTGTTTTCATTGGGTCTGCTCCAAGCATGTTTTCATTGGGTCTGCTCCAAGCATGACTTTAATCACCCAGTAACTGAAATACCAAACCTTCGAAGATGACAACATTAGTGTAAACTACTCCTGTGTATATTAGGAGCACATTCAGTTTTGTACCAAGAGCTAATTGATTGTCAAGAACAGAAAGGGCTTTCCCAGTGATATCCTCCTATTTGTGAAAGTCTAACCTTTTTCAGTCCATGGGTTGTATTCATTGTGGGCCAACCCACCAAGGGTCATATCCCAGCGGTACATGTGGCAAATTTGAAGTGGGTGTGGCCATCTTTGTCTCTCTCAGGAAAATTTGCCCCTCCCCACTGTCATGGTGGTGGTGGAAGCAATTTTCCTTCATATCACCCCCTCTGCTTGAATGGGAAAAGGAGGAAAATCTTGCCAATCTGCATCCCAATCAAGGCACTGGGCTGAGCAACACCCGGTTCCATGGGACATGCAGACTGTATCCTCTCCCTGCAAATCAGAATAGCAGGGGAGAGTGATCAGCATCCTCACCATGGTGCTGGGCAGAGGTGCTCAGCCCAGTGCTATGATGAAGATGAAGATTGTTCCGTTCCTGCTAGTGCCCTTCAAAGCTGCAAAGTTGGGTTGGGGGATTAGTGGGCCATTAGGGAAGGTTTAGCAGGTCAGATCAGGCCCATGGGCCTCCATTTCACTACCCACTATTTAAAGGGTAATGAAATACAACACCACAATTAGTAAATAGCCCAAAATAATAAAACATAATATCCTGCATTTGCATAATATCCTACCAAGGGAAGGCTTCTGCAGAATGTGCTGTAAATAAAGTAATAAATGCATAGGTTAACAGCAACTGTCAGTCTACATTCACCAATAAGGTATTTATGGAAACATGAGGTGGGGCAGAGAGGAGAGGGGGAAAGGAACACACATCTTGTTAATGAGACCACAGAAGTTGGGACGGTATCTCCAGAGTTTCTAGGGAGTAGGCTAAGAAGTGGGTTACGTCCTAAGTTTATCCCTGTAGGAATGGGTTGTTCAAATATTGGCTTAAAGAGTCAACAAATCAGGTTTTGATTGTCACAGCCATTTGTCTGCCACAGAAATGTTAAACCCTAGCCAAAGAACTAGGCTAAGGCTAGAATAGGAAGGCTGCAGCACTGCCCAATACATTCTTTCAGCCCAGCCAGACGCTGCGACTTCCATAGCATGCGCCAATGGTTTTCAGAATTTTCCCTCTCCAGCAGTGCCAGATTTACGTATAAGCTAAACAAGCTATAGCTTAGGGCCTCACTCTCTTAGGGCCCTCCAAAAAATTTAAAGGGGAAAAAAACCTGGATGTACACTTCCAAAATATAAGATAAAAAATAAATAAAATAAAACCTACATACAGCAACAGTGTTTTGTGTTGTGTAGGCTCCTATGATATAAGTAATGGGCCCCACCTGCTATATAAAGGACCCCATTACCTTCAGTAGCTTAGGGCCTCATCAAACCTAAATCCGACCCTGATCTCCAGGGAACCCTTTCCACATAGATGTGCTTGCCATAAACATCCTGTGCTTTGCATAGGACTCCAAGGAGTATTCTGTTCACGTGCAACTCTGTTGGCCATGCTGTTGGAATTCACTCTTGTCCAATGTAAGCCAAAGGTGAGGCCTGGAACACATAGTCTTCTACACCAGGCAAAGGGAAACTCGGCCCTCCAGCTGTTTTAAGACTGCAGTTCCCATCATCCCTGACCACTGGTCCTGTTAGCTAGGGATGATGGGAGTTGTAGTCCCAAAACATCTGGAGGGCCGAGTTTGCCTATGCCTGTTCTACACTGAAGCACTGGAAGAGTAGAATGGCAGAGATAGGCAAGATATCCAGGGAAGGTACCGATTATTCAGTGGTCCGCCTGTTAAGGTTCTGAGAAATGCTAGGATTACCTGAAAATGCTATTATCTGGGTCTATGCTATTGTCTGGGTCAAGGACTTGGGGACAGATGGATAAGTCTTGAACACAGGCAAACTTCATGATGCAGGCTTAGAACTTGCCTATGTACACAATCCAGTGTTAAGATTTCTGGCCTCTGAATAAAATAAAACCAATTACATTTAACGTCAGTGGCAAGCTCCAAATTGTTTAGCTATTGCTTTACTACTATTTCGTCTATTCAAGACAGACGCACACAGCCTATCCTAATTCAGGATTATCAGGAAGCAAAAGCAGTTGGCACACACTTTAAAAAAAAAAAGAACAGCAAATAAGGAAAAACCTGTAAAGGTTAGTTTATTTTTAGGTATAGAATCTAAACAGCCAAGCCCCATTAAAGGAGTCACCTTTTGTTTTGCACAGCTCATTATACGTTGGAAGTTTCTTAGCACCACAAGCTTAAATTCCACTTACTAATGCATTCCACTGCTACTTGCGAGAATTTCTCACTTCATTTGATTAGCCCCAGAGCCACGTTTCCATTTGGTTATGAAATAAATGAATAATGTAAATATCTATACTGTTCCCCACCCCCAACACCAACTCATGTGTCATTATTCTTCGTCACTCACATGCACATAAACATGTTTTTTTATGAGTGCTAGATATAATGGGACCATTTAATCTATTTAACTGCATTATTCTGTAGCTGCAGTGACCACAATCTCCTCTCCAAGAACCCATTCATCCATTTATGCTAAGCCATGGTTTAAAGTTTAGTTTTATGTGCAAACCAGGTCACACTATGTACTTCTCTCTCAAATAAGAAATGAAGCTTATGAGTCGGGGGGGGGGAGAACCTGTTTGCCTAGACCCTTCTGACCCCTGGATCTAGCAAGCGTTAAAATATAAGCCAGGCTAGCTTCCTGCATTGAGGTGATAGCCTGGGTGATGAGCCATTATGGGAAACAAAGGAAGGGAGCAATACTCAATATTTACAGCGTACACATTATCAGTGTTAGATTCTGACTAGCCCAAAGGGTCTGAGCAAGCTCCTTTTTGCATAGGTAGAAACCCATTTTTAAACGGATAAGAAATTTGTATGCAAAAAATGCCTTTTCTTAAGAAGACATTTTTCCTTATAGCACGAAGCTGGAAACGCTGCTGCTGTTGCATTTTAAAAAATATGTTTCTATTGGGGTAGAGCAGGAGACTCTTAATCTCAGGGCTGTGGATTCGTGCCCCATGTTGGGCGAAATATTCCTGCATTACAGTTGGTTAGGCTAGATGAGCCTCGTGGTCCCTTCCAATGCTACTATGATTTGTGAAAAGTGTGAACCTGCTCAAGCTCTTGTTGCAGGGTGGGGACCCTCAGTCCCTGAGGCCGAATGCGGCCCTCCAGTCCTCTCTTACCTGGCCCTCAGAACTCTCCCCAGACCACACCTCCTTACTCTCCCTGCTTCACAGCCTCAAGTGTTTTTGGCTGCTGGAATGCGTCCCTGAACTCTGATAATTTATCTAGCTTGAATGTTAGGTGAACTGAAAGCAGTGTTGCCGAAGACAAGGATATATCTTTATCTATCTATAAACATAGGCTCCTTTGCTTGCAGTGGGAAATGGTATTGTCAAGCAAGAACTCCATCATGGAATATTGCCAATTGTGCAGCTCTGCTTATTGAGGGATACTTTTGATCTAATCCGGTATTTAAAAGGTGCATTACTTTCACCCTGCCCAGTTAAACAAACTTGAGTGTTGCAATAGCTTCATCTCTATGTTGCAAGAGCGCACCACTGAAAATCCTAGAACAAGAAATGTTTGTTGTTGGTTACGGCTTGTGGCTGTGCTCAACCTTTTTACTTTCCGATAATACCTGAAAATCTTCCCCCTTTCGGCCCGATCTTTGAGTGCTGCATGGAAGATGGTATATAATCATCCTTGAATGAATCCCAAGAGACAATTTGGCAAGCTGTTATTAACAATTAAATGGATAAACACTGCTCCTTTTTAAAGGAAACATAGCATGTAAGCACAGAAGAAACAGTTCTGGCCTGAAGGGATTGTCTAGAACCTACGGACAGACAAGAGTTGAGTGCCAAGGAAGTTAGGAAACAGAGTGTGTGGGTGTGTCATTCCCAGGGAACCAAGGTCTAGGAAAATGAACCTGAGCTGGTTAAACATTCATTCTAAGCCAGTAGAGTTTTGTGTGAGGCTTCTGTTTCAATGAAGAAGCCAACACTGCATTTCCCCCTTCAAGCAAGTCTCTTGTTCCTTTCCAGAAGGATAGTAATTTCAGAAACAGAAGGATGGAGGACCCAGAAACCTGAACAGGTATAAAATGGTACATAGGCATGTGTAAATTATTTTTAATTACAGTTAGATGGAGGAATAAAGAGATACCCAGGTTTGTGGGGGGGGGGGAGCCTCCTTTGCTTTGAAAAGTATTTAGCAACTTGTAGTAAGCAGAAGCCAAGACCTTCAGGCTACAGGGCGGGGCAGGCACAGGACAGAAGAAGCTAAACTCACCAACCTCTTCCTGTTCACAGGTAGAGATGTTATACATTTGAAGTTCTATTTCCACTCCTGTTCTTTGCATTCCAGCTAACCTATCACGGTTCTAGGATATTGGGCACCCATTCCTAACTACCAAGAATTATCAAAATACTTCCAAGTTCAACTTATGCAGGGGTGTTTTTTCATGCCCCTTCTTTCCTATTTCAACTGGTGTATGCCAAGTCTTAGCCCTAACACAGTAGTGGAAGCTAAGCCAAGGATCAAATAATACATTTGATAAGGGATGGGGGGGGCAACATGCAAGTTATGTAGAAAACAAATAAGTAGATCTTTTGGTAAGCTTAAACTGTCCCAGGCTCATAGGTAAAGGTAAAGGGACGCCTGACCATTAGGTCCAGTCGTGGCCGACTCTAGGTTACGGCGCTCATCTTGCTTTATTGGCCGAGGGAGCCGGCGTACAGCTTCCGGGTCATGTGGCCAGCATGACTAAGCCACTTCTGGCGAACCAGAGGACCACACGGAAACGCCATTTACCTTCCCACCGGAGCGGTAACTATTTATCTACTTGCACTTTGACGTGCTTTTGAACTTCTAGGTTGGCAGGAGCAGGGACCGAGCAACGGGAGCTCACCCCGTTGTGGGGATTCAAACCTCCAACCTTCTGATCGGCAAGTCCTAGGCTCTGTGGTTTAACCCACAGCACCACCCGCGTCCCTGTCCCAGGCTCATACTATCTTACAATTTAAATAAATGCAGTGTGTTAAGGGAGAGAAAGATAGTACACAGTAAGGTTGCCATAATTTGAAGAGGAAAAAGAGGACACATTTGCCGGTGCCTGGGGCGGGAAGGAGGGGGTGCAAGAGGGAAGATGCTGGCCTAGATAGCCTCATGGTTTGATCCTGCAGGATCTTTTTTATGGTCGTATGCAGAGGCGTAGGTGAGGGGAGGCACACCACGGGGCCGGCAGAGTGCCTGAGCATGAGGACATTTAGGCAAATTCAAAAAATCCTCCAGGACAGAAATTTTACCTGTGGGGAAAAAAGGACGTGTCCTGGAAAAAGAGGACATATGGCAACCCTAGTACACAGGGAGAACCCTGGTTTAACAAGAATAATTTCCAAAGTAACTGTAGTTATCTTACTGAAGTTCACTGGTTAATGAAAGTGTCTAAAAGATATTGAGGGTGTACTCACAAGCAAGCTCCCTCTGCTAAAAAGCTGGTTGGTCTATATTTAGATTTTTGCACAGAAACTGCCCCCCCCCCCATTGTCAGCCTTTGCATTTAGTCAGTCAAACTGTTGTACTAAAATATTGTAAGGTATTTCTAAATACACAAAACAGTCCATAGTACCATTAAGCATGTTGTACTGCCTGGCATCACCTCAGTTCGCTCTGGAGGAGGCAAAAAGCCAATGTGCAGGCTCCAAATATGGTAGATATATACATGACATCTCAAAGCTATTTTTAGCGCTGCTTAAGTGTTTCCATAAAACAGATTAAAAAAAGCAGGAGTGTGCCACCGATTCTCACACTGCCTTCTCTCCTATGTGAATTGCCCCTTCTCTCCTACACTCTGCTTCAGGTATAGAAGGGCTGGCCCAAGACATTTTGGCACCTGAGGCAAACCACAAAATGGCGCCCCTCGCCAGGGGAAAAGGGACTAATGAAGATCTACATCAAGAACAAGGGTGGGAGGAGACCAGCAGCAACTCCTATTTGCCAAGAGGCCACCGTAGATGCGGCATGCGGGGTGGAGGGCTGATGAGTTGGCCTCCAAGGAGTATGCTGTCGATTTTGCTGCTACCATAGCAGCAGCAGGGAATGCTTTCCTTGGATTTGCTGCCCTATGGCTCCTGCTGCCTGAGGCAGTTACCTCAGCTTCCTTCATGGGTGGGCCAGCCCTAAGGCATGGTGTAGGCTGGTGTATACATATCAGTACTAACAACGACTAAGGATTTCTAGGATTGCCATCATAATCAGAGCTACAAATCTGCATGTCCTTGCATGAGGGAATCCAGGTGGCATTGGCCATGGTTAACAGTGATAAAGATTCAACACAGAACATAGAAAGGAGGAGGACCAAAAGTAAGAGGAAGGGAGCAGGCATGTCTACAACACACCATTTCTGCTAGGCATGGTTTGTGGCCAAGGAATGTCATGTCTACTCTGCACCAATCCTGGAGACTACACTCCTGGGGACTGTACAAGCACCCTCATTTTCAATGGTTTTCATAGACCTAATGCAGGATTTCTATTGGGATGTCTGTCTTTTTGAGAAGATGCTGCAATTTGACATAGCCTATTGCTACACATAATAGATACAAAGTCTGTTGAATTGCCCACATATCAAATATGGCAGGTTCTACACCACCTGCCAACCTAGTTCAATGAAGGAAACTTTGCCACCTTTCTTGAGAAGTTGGCTAGCCAAAACAAGATCTGGACATGTTACAGGTTCCAAATAAGCCTGCAAATATATGGCTTGAACACGGCAACATTTTCTCTTTCAAATGGAGGAAATGAACTTAGCTAACACCTTAGGTACAAAGAGATACCTGGGCTGATCACAATATCGAGGGGGTAATTCAGCCTCTGTGCAAGACCCAGATTAGTACAACAGGCAATAACTTCAATAAGTGTTTACCCTGCTGATTATCTCCTGATCAACACACAACACAAAAACTATCATACCCCATACCCTTGGGCTTACACTGTCATAAGGAGGTAGGAAAGCATGCATAGGACTGTATCCTAGGAATTGAATGAAGTGGAACTTACTTTTCAGTAGTCATACCTAGGATTAGTCTGTAAGCAAGCTTAGATGCATACCAAGTGAGATTCAAACAGATCACTCATACTTTCCCAGAGGCAGGTCAAGTTGATAATTATTATTATAATATTCTCAACAAAGCATCACAACACGGCCAGAGGGGGACATCATGTATGTAGCACTAAACCATGGTTGGAAGTACAACAAATAAGAAATCCTGCACCATCTCCTACCATGCTGGCACCACTATAAGAGATATTGATAGAGAATTCTAGCAAATATTATTCATACTGGTATACATAGAAGGTGAAGCAGTATTGTTGTTCAAAAGGCTTGATATGGTTGCACTGACAGTGTTTATTCTCTGGATCAACAACAATCCTGTTTGGAACCACATTCCCCAAGAAAAGCAGTGTTTGTTTTTTATCACTTGTGGAGGTGATTCAGATCTCTCTCTCTCTCTGTGTGTGTGTGTGTGTGCGTGTGTGTGTTTGACAGCTGTTCCCTCATTATGCCTCAAAGAGCTTTGCCTTTTCTTCATTATAGCAGGATCCAGAAATCTGAAGCAAGTGGACACTATTTAATTTCTCCAAGGTCAACCAACTAGAAAAGCCAGTGTAGAATACCAAGTATGTATACTGAATTTGAAGCACCAATGTACCTACTAAAGGCTCTTCCCAATTTTTACTTATTCCATTTCTTTTGCTACTTAATTTGCAGAAATTAATGATTTAAACATTCTCTTCCTGTGTTTATATTGTTCTACATTTAGGAAACTAGCAAATGTATTCAGTTACCTAGGTCTGGGAAACAAAAGAACAGCTTGAGCATCCACCTCGGAGAATAATTTATTGATAAATAGCATTCAGAGAAAAGGGTCGTGAGTTGCTACTTGAAACTATACAACACTGCATGACAAGGTATTGACTTGTTTAGCTGAAATAGGCCTGTCAAGTTCAAGCCACATGACAAGGGTTAGCTCCAGAGCAGTGCTTCAAAGGGAAAGAGCTTGAAATGTCTTAAGTATCAAAATGATTTTCAAAAAGTACCTAAGGCTGCAATCCTTAGGGGGTGCGAAACATTTTCTGGTTTCCCCCAGTGAACAGAGAGTGGGACTTACTTTTTCAATAGACATGAACAGCACTGCATTATTAGGTTTCCATTGTTAAATTAGGATTTTTAAATGAATCCTTAGAATACACAATAAGGTTGCAAGTTATTGTTGAATTAGATGCCTGAAGCAAGAGCAGCTGGGCAGGCTAGGATCCGCCCATATTTTAATGACAATGATGTCATAAGTGACCACTTCCAAGAACTCTAAATTTTTACAGCTATGCCACAAGCATGCATTTACTCAGTTACCAAAGTTCCCTGTTTTTACAAGTATAAACTGGGTGTTTGCATTTCATTTCTGCAGAAAAATCCCTCAGGCTCATTCTAATTGTAAAACATTTAAACCAATCTCTTCTGAATTGTTCAAGTAGTATATGATGAAACTGGATCTTCCTTCAATTCATGCTTTACTCACTGAACAGTATGCAGCATGGTTCTAAAGGGAATGCTTGACATAAGGGTCATGAACCAGCCTTCTACTCTCCTATCTTAAGATAGGCACAGCAAATATTTAGAACTCTCAGTAACACGGAGTTTGCAGAGTATTTCAACAGTATAAATGCTGTAATTGACAATGGATATTATGCAGTGGATTTTGAAGGAAATTCAAGAAAATATTTCTGAATATAGCCTGGTATTTAGGCAAAGTCTTTAAAAAGTCACTCTTTATAAACATTGGTCCAAGTCTTCCCAGGGAAACAGGAGAGAAAAATTTGCAATATTCTCTGCATAACTGTATTGTCCCACTCTTTAGGCTGCAACCCTGTATGCACTTACCTAAGAGTAAGACTCATTGAATACAGTGAATTAATTCCAACCCAACATGCATACAAAAGAACTTCGGGTAGCAAAAGCAGCACTTCCTCAAACTCTATGTGGGTATCTTATACCATACTATTTAATGTGGTACCATCCAGCTGCCATAGACTACAACTCCCATCTTCCATAACCTTTGACCATGCAGGCTGGGGCTGATGGGAGCTAAGAGTTCAACAACATCTGGAAGGCACCACGTTGACTACCAAAGACTTCTGTTTTACACTATTAGCGATGGTTCCACAGAAGATAGCCAGAAGAATCAAGGGAAAGCTGCATAGCTTAGTATGAAAAGTAATACAACCAAGACTTCTGCTGTTGGAAAAGCTTCTGCATGGGACTTTGAGCAGATGCTACCATTTGTAAGCGATAACATTGGGCTCAGTGGACCAACGACTCAATCAGTGTGGCAAAAAGGCCAGCCGATATCTCTATATACCAGGGACTCTGACCCAAACAGTGTTAGCCACATTCAGGTCCCAATGAAATCAACAGGGTGAAAGTTTGTTGAGACTAACTTGCCCAATTGTTGTTTTTAGTTGAACACAATTTTCTCAAGATCTGGCTCAGTGAGTAAGATGGGCAAAGTAACAGAAGGCCCAAATTATGCAGTGCTGCCACACAAAAACAAATGCTGTCCTGAACAAATTGTGATTTCATTTTATAGGGAACAGACAGACTAGATATCAAATGTAGTAACATAAATAGATATACTTACCCAGAAGTGTGCGTGGCAGTTAACCATCATGGTCCTTTCAATAAGCTCATCAGGACATTCCAGGAGATGGTGTCCAGAAACCACACCAGCATTATTAACCAGGACTGAGACTTCACCAACTTCTTTGCGAACTCTCTCGGCAGTTGTGTATACGTTCTCTCTTTTGCTCACGTCACAAGTATATGTGTGGACTTGCAAGTTGTAGTGAGGTACCACTTCTTCACCATGCCCAGCTACTTACAGGAAGCCAGACAAGCAAGGAGGGGGAGGGGAGAGAAAAGAAAAGAAAGAAAGAAAACTATTGTCAAGTACCATGCAGTGCTTAAATATCAGAAAATAAGTGGACAGCTTGATCCACAAACCACTTCAGATGGAGTTTTTAAATTTGAGGGTATGGGAACATGCAGCTTGAATGTTGTATTTACTTAGAAATAAGTCTTACTGCATTCAGTAGATTTAGGGCTGATTCTCAAATATGAACAAGACTGCAAACTTTCATTTTTTTGGGTTTTGTTTTTTTTAAAACCCAACTATTCCATTTAATAGGTTTGTGCAAATGGTACACATGAGCTAAATTAAGCATGATGATGATGGTGATGGTGATGGTGAAACAAACTGGTGAAGCCATTTGTGACACTACAAACAGTATACTCAAAAGCCAGTTCCACTGAGTTCAATGGGACTAACTCCCAGGTCACAGAGTCTAGGGGTAAAGTCAAACCATTGGAGAGTTGCAGCACAAATATGTCAGACCACTGCTTTCCATGTGTATCACACTGCATCTCATACAATCCCCAACCTGGATTTCTGTGCAATAGGCAGCAAAGAGTATTCCCATTTCACCACCCACAAGATTTACTGTTTTGAGTTGGTTTACTATCCCAAATACGCCCAGACCTCCTTTGCTATCTCCACTTGGTGCTCTCCATTTAATGGCCATATTAAATTCCATTGGAATAAATTATTTCCTTCTCGTCTTCTGTTCCAGGAATAGGCAACAGTCGGGTAGAGCATAGCAACTCAGTGTTAGAACATATGTTTTGCATGCAGAAAGTTCCAAGTTGAATCTCTGGCATCTCCAAGTAGGATTGGGAATGTCCCCCATCTGAAACCCTGGAGTCTCACTTTCAGGTAGTATAGACAAAACTGAGCTAGATGGACAAAAGGCAGCTTCCAATATTATTAGTAAACATTTGGTTAATCCTCCCCTCTTCCGATTCTTGGTTGTGCATTTCAGATGAGGTGGCCAGACATTTACACAGTTTTCTGAAAATGGTCAACGAGGGCTCATTTGCTTTTATTCCTATTTTAGCACCTGCACATTCAATTTAAAATTTGCAAACCACTGCAACCCAGCATAGCAAAGCAAGAAAAGTTCCTCAATTTCAGTCTTGCCTAGAATTTCTGGAATCCGAGATAACTGTTGTGCAGTATTTGGAGTACTCAGTGAAATGGACCAACATGACTCAGTTAAGTCCCATTAATTTCAGTGGGTCTACAGCAAGGAGAAGTTAATTGAATACCAGTCACTGCCTTTAGTGTGCCAATCTCTGCCTCTGTAGAAAATAAATAAATCACTGCATCCCTCCCAAAACTTCTTGGGTGGCAAGAATGGAGAATATTCCCCTAAGACCAAGTCGTTAAAAAACCCCACCCAACACTTTTTCACACAATAGGAGGACTTACGAATGTTTGCAACTCAGCCACCCTTGATAAAGAGGCAGGTAAAGTTACTCTGGAGAACACTACAAGCTGTATAAGCCGTTGTCTCTTTCTCTTCCCGTCCAACCATGTACAGATCCGTGTGCGAGAAAAGCATCCTATCAAAGAACTCCACAATCTGCCTTATTGCCCTGAGCAGCACCATATTTCTGTTAAAGAGAAGACATCCCTTGCCCCCTGAGGACAGAATGATCCTTAAAGTTAATCTAGAACTTTGTCCAGGTATCGGCAGGAGGTCTCTGCACAAGAGCAACGATCCAGGAGGTAACATTTTCAGCTACTACTATTGCCGCTGCTCTTGAAATGTTTTCTCTTTCCTATACCCTCTTCTCTCCGAATCTTGCACTTTATTTTAAAGCACCCAAGGCTGCAATCCTACAACGCTTACCTGGGAATAAACCTCACTGAACTTAATGGGGCTTACTCCCGAGTAGACCACGTGCGAGAGAGCGCTGTTTTTTAAGTATCGATAGAAAAAAAAACCCTTGCTTTTCTTTCCTAGAAGGAAGTGGCGCTTGCTTTTCTCGTTTGCCTTTTAAGAACCCGGGGCTTCCCAAGCTCATCCCGGTCCCCACCTCAGCAACACTCCTCCCGCCGGTCGGTTACCTTTCTGAGCAGCGACCACGGCTTCCTCGGCGATCTCCCGGTAGATGTGCCGCACCATGCCCGCCGTCTCCTCGTTGCTCTGCGTGTTGATGTCCCAGAGCACCAAGCGCGCCCGGCGGCGGGCAAACTCCAGAGCGAAGAGGCGGCCCAGCCCACTGCCAGCGCCGGTGATGAGGCACACCTGCCCCGCCACGCTCTTCTCCTTGGGGCGCATGAGCCACTTGGCGGCGGCCACCACGAACGCCCAGAGGACCTTGAAGGTAACCACGAAGAACTCCAGGATGATGTTCATGGTGGCGGCTCCCTTGGAAGGGGGTCGGGCAGCGAGTGGAGGAGCAGCGGGCGACTCAGCAGCAGCAGCAGCAGCAGCAGCAGCTCGCGGCGCCCTAAACAGGCTACTTCGGAGTCCCCCTGCGCGGAGAAGCCGGGAGAGCGCGCGCGCCTCGACAATTCAGCGAGGGGCAGCGCGCCCGAGCATAGCCAGGAGCGCAGAAACTGCCCGCTCTCCGCCTCCTCGGACAGCGAAGGGAGCGCGCAAGCTGCTTCTGCGCTTAAGGCAGGAACTCTGCGCTTAGGCACCAGCCAAGCCTCCTAAGGGCACCTCAAGGGCCGCCTCCGGCTTCGCTCTTTCAGACGCCTTCGGTGACGGCGGCAGTGGCCACTATTTCTTGCTACGGGCACGCTAAAGGGAGGGCAAATCTCTCAGCGCCCTCCTACCCTGAGGGGACCACCGCGAGCGGCAAGTTAAAGCAGCGCACGGAACAAGTTTCCCTCGGAGGCTCCTGCTGCGCTTCCTCCGCGCTCTCCGAACAAACACGCCCCGCAGGACTCACGCGAAGGGGCGTCCGGCTGCCACCTTCCCAGCTCGCGGAAAAGGCTGAGCGATGAGGCGGCCGCGGCTGCTGCTGCTGCTGCTCCTGCTACTACTAGCCCTCTCACGCTCCTCGCGCCTTAGCCCTACCTGTCCCCTCCGCCTTGCGGCTGTGCCCAAGCTCAGCACCTCGCCCCTGAAAGTGAACATTTTCCCACCACTCGGCGCTCTATATAGCCCCGGCGAGAGGAAACCAGGCCCCCCTCCGCCAACCCTCCCGCCCCCAAACCCACCATCATCCGCGCTTCCCAGCCCGGCCCCGCCTCCTCGTCGCCCACTTTGCATTCCTAGGCCTTCCCCCGTCTCTTCCCGTCACGTTTCCGCCCAGCAGCGCCGCCCTCCTTTATTAACCAGAGAGCCCAGTCCGGCCACTACGGCGCAGTCAAGCGCGGCGGCGGCGGCGGCAGCGCGCGCTGCTAGGCCCGCCCACCCTGGGCGAACTGCGCCTCTGCTGCCCCTTTTCTGTTTTCCTAAACAATCATGTTCATGAGTGCCACGGCCTTCAGGAAGCACAGGCTGCCGAGAGTCGCGCTCATGTGCACACTTTTTTTAATATATAAAAAGGAGAGAGTCCCATTTAAAGCGATGGCACCGTAAACGTGGAAAGGGGGCGGGCTGAGTATGCAGGACACAAGTGTTGGTACACTCTGCGAGTTTTTTTTTCCTACTCAGAAGTAAGTCCCCGTTGAGTTATTTGGTGTTTTCTCCTAGGCAGACCACAGGGTTGCAGCTTCAAGCTTTTGTCAGCTCACCTTCATGTGAGCGGCTTCGCCCACAGTCCGTTACCCTCGGAGACAGAGCTTGTAACGCTAAACTGGGCAAGCCTAACTGAACCCGTTGATCTGAATGGACTTAGGCGCACCTAACAGCGTAGGATGGAGCTGCAGTCCGACGCAGCACGCTGACTTGTGGCGTGACAGTAATCCTATGTGTTCTTACTCCCAAGTATCTGGGTAGAAGCCTAAGCGTTGGGAAACAGTGAGCTTCGTGCAGGAAACTATATATTCGTGCCACACTGGCCACTAAGGCTTAGCTATTTCTTGGGGAGAAAGGGGAGAAGTTAATATAAATTGCCTACATTCATCAGAATGCAAAGCGGCAGGTCTAGACTTAAGGCACAGCTGGCAAAGACTACAGAACCCATGATGCATTGAAGCAATAATTTTTATTTTGCCCAGCCCCACTTGACAATGTATGCTGGGAGATGTAGTTTTAACCTGTCATCTATCGATTTTAAATTTGCTCCGAGTTTCATTGTGCTTACGCTGTAGTCCAACGCACGTTTACTCAGAAGTGTTCAATAGGGCTTTAGTCCCAGATAAGTGTATATAGGAGTGCCCATCTTAATTTACGTCCTGTACACCTTTCACGCAAGAAGCGATGTTATTCAGTCATATCAGCGCTTAAAAACACCTACAATGTTCTACAATCGAAGACACGTGATACAAACGGGGAAAAGGATGGGGAAGGAGAAGGAAGGCAAACACTGGCGCTGGGGCTCCTTCACTGGCCAATGGATAGGACCAGATTGGTCTCCCATTGCCACGAGGTTCTTCCTGGGAGGCAGACGGGAACCTCCCAGTGGACCTTGCTGCGTTGGTCCGGCAATACAGAACATACTTTCCTTGGGTTTTGCGGTCGCAGGGCAACAGGGAAAGTAGAGTGTTCTAATGTCAAGGCTGAAATTCTATGCACCTCACTGGGAGTAACTACAGAATAACCATGTGCATGGCTGTGCAAAGTATACATGGCTACATGCCCTTTATATACTTCAAAAGAAATAATATAAAACGTACTATTTTTAATCGCTCAGAATCTGAGAATTCAAGACGCCACTCCGTGTATGTCTACCAACAATATCGAAAAGCTGGTTCCTAACACCAGACCTGAATATAACACTCATCAAAATTCACTGCTTGGAAAAACCTTTATTTGGTGTGTGTGTCTTGCCTTATTTTCTCATTCCCCCGAACACCTGGATATTCACCGCATCAAGGAGTTAATGACAGTTACGCATGTGCTACAGTTCCGGCTCTTACATAGGCACTCTTCCTTTTTCAGCACAGGCATCGCGTAAGACACCTAAAGCTGGGGCTTTGCGCTTAATGGTCCCTTCCACTAGGCGGCGGAAAGAGTCTTCAAGTTCACCGCGCATGCGCCAACTCTTTCTTTTCCGGCGGCGACCATGGCGGGCGAAGAGTGAGTAGCCTTTTCTTCCTCGGTGCAATCCGTTGCCATCCGCGATATCAAGAAAGCGTTTCCTGGGTTTTGTTTCTCGGCCTTCGCCGCTGAGGGCTCCGTATTCTGAAGAGGCTTTTGCTGAGCCTTCTTAGCTAGTGTTTTCTCGGGAGACGGAGGGGTTCATTCAGAGGGATGCGGCTGGGAACTAGGAAGTGTCCCTCCCTGTTGCAGTGGGGCGCGTTGCGAGGGGTTCATTTCTGGGGAATGAGCGGAGCTGGGGACGAGCGGGAAGGCCGCGACCGCCGTTGGCAGCTTCCAGACTCACTTGGTCCCCTCGCTTCGTGCAGGCCGAGCTGGTCTGGTCGTTTGCGTGGCGCGGTTAGGCCTAGCTGTAGCCTTCCGGCACACGCGCTCAGCTCCGCTTGTGGAGGTAGGCCAGAAAATTCGGAAGCTTTGGCTACTTGGGGATTTTTAAGCGCTTTTTCTTGCGTAAAGGTAAAGGACCCCTGGTAATTAAGACCAGTCGCAGACGACTCTGGGGTTGCGGCGCTCATCTCGCTTTACAGGCCGAGGGAGCCGGCGTTTGTGCGCATTTGTCTTGCATAGTTTGCCCGAAAAAAAAGGCTTTGACCCGCTGTCGCGATAACCAAACATACGCTTGTTGTATTGGAAGGGTTTCCGAGGGTCATCTAGTCCAACCCCACTGCAAGGCAGGAATCTTTCTGCCCAACATGGGGCTCGAACCCATGGCCCTAAGATTACACTGGAATTATTTTTATATAAACTTTTTTTCCAGGAGTGGGGTGCAAGTAGTTTTGCTTTTAAAATACCAGCATTACAATTTGGGATTTTAAGGTAATTTATAAATCTCCAAAAAACCACTCCAGCTTTGCAGGCCACTGGTTTGTTAAACATGTTTATAACTACCAACAGTGGTAACAATGAGTTTCACATAGCTATATCTCAGGAAATCAAAACTGCTTGATGTCTGGAAATTCAGGAAAGCAATAAACCTGTCTCTGGAGAGAAAAGTTTTAATAAAGTAATCTGGTTAATATGCAGTGTTCTATAGCTGCAATAGTTTTCTACTAACAAGTCTAAAAAGATATTGTATGGCTATTAGGTTGTTTCTTTTTGTGTGCAGTATGTATGAGAAGAAACATCCATATTCAGGTGTATATGTCTTTTGCTTTCTAATGCAGAGCAAAGAAGAAGTTGCCTTCGGTTCCGGAGAGCCTTTTGAAGAAAAGGAAGGCTTTTGCTGATATGAAGGCCAAACGTCTGAAAAAGCTGTTGGTCCAAAAGAAGGTGAATATAACTTAACAGTCTTGTCCGTATGCATGTTACTCAGAAATAAGCCCTATTGTGTTTAGTGGAGCATATTCCTAGTATATGCAGGATTACATGCAGCTTTTATTAATGGAGTTGTGCTAGATGCAATTTGATGGAAGTGGCTTGTTTTGCTTTGATACTGTAACAATGTTCCATGTCGTATGTTAAGAGGGGATACCATTAAGCTGCAAAATTGGATTTTTGTGTGCGACAACTTATGTAGTTGGCCTGTTAACTTTTTGTGGCTCTATAAAATTAGTAGGCAGATTGATCTGCCTGCAAAAGGCTTGTAATATATGGATCAAAAATCTAGTTTTTTATATTCTCCACTGCTTAGTGTATATCTAGAAACAATATTGTCCTCATTCTGGCTTATTCTTTCCCATGAGCAGCCGCAGCTGGCACCAGAGCCACCTTTCCCTAACATATTCAACATCTTTCACATATATTAGTGAGATGGTTATCAGTGACCCTTTTCATTATAGAGATTATAAAGCTCTTAACCAAATGCCCTTTATCCATTCTCTTCTTGCATCTCATTGAAGGGGTTCCTTGCCTTAACCATTCAGTTACAAAACTCACCTCCCCCAGCCTTTGCTCTATCAAGGCTGGGCCCTTGCTCCCCTCTTCTTTAAAAAAGAAAGGCAAGTAAGCATTCATTCCAAGCAAGCACCATCAAAACTATGTATGTGCATGTGTGCACCCAGCATTTCCAGCATAGGCTGATCACACAAAAAACAAACTATTTGATAACCATAGTACTCCGCCCACCTTTGCGCTATTACAGGTTAATAAAGGTAAGGGCCAGTGTGGAATTGTAGTTAGTGTCAGACTAGGACTTAAAGATCCAGGTTCAAATCCCTACTCAGTTATGAAGCTCACTGGGCTACTTTCAGTGAGGTTGCATCAGAGCTTTCCAAACTGTGTGTCGCGACACATTAGTGTGTCGATTGCAGTGTGTAGGTTTGTTGTGCAAACGCTCTCTGCACTGGAAAGGGGTTAGTTTAACCCCTGGTTTGTTAGTAAAACTGAATTGCTGTGTTGTGAAATGATGCATGTCTAAAAAGTGTGTCACCTACATGAAAAGTTTGGAAAGCTCTGGGTTGCATGATGAGGGTATCTGATGCAGATAACTGCTGAAGCTAAGCGGGTCTCGAGCTGGTCAGTGCATGGATAAGAGACCACTTGGAAAAAACTTAAAATTCCATGATGGAAGAAAGCCATGATATAAATGTACTAAATAAATGAGGGAGAATGATGTATGTTGTCCTGATACCCTGAAGGAAGACAGAGATAAAGATGTAATAAATGTGCATATATTTACTTATGAAATGTAATAAAATTCTCTTCTGTTTTCAGTTGCGAATTGCTGAACGAAAATTAATCTATAAAAGGGCTGAGTTATACCACAAAGAGTACAGGCAAATGTACCGGCGTGAAATTCGCATGGCCCGCATGGCTCGCAAAGCTGGCAATTACTATGTACCTGCTGAACCCAAACTGGCATTTGTGATCAGGATCAGAGGGTAAGATGAACAAATGTGTTGTGCTAACCCATAAATTAACAGCAGTTGATCTCACACCCACACTGTATATGTAAGGAACAAGACTTCCCCAAAGAATCCTGGGAACTGTAGTTTGTTAAGGGTGCTGGGGGTTGCAGCTGTTTGAGGGGTAATCCTTTTTATGACCCAAGCCTTTGCAGCAGCACTGTCCTTTATGAGATAATTCAAAAATAACTTGTGTTGAAGCCTCTTTATTCAGATTACCCTTAGTTAAAAACGGTTCTAAAGCTGTTCCATGAGGTTCCATGAAGTCCAGGTTTCAGAATAAATAAAATAAAAATATTTTAAATGTGTTTGGGGGAGGGGGTGATAGTGGTTTTTTGTTCCAAATATTTGTGCTTTTATCCTGTATTTTTATCTTGTGAACAACCATGAAATCTTCGGATGAAGGGTGGTATATTAATTTAATACATGAATGATTATATATAAATAAATATAATTTTACTTAACATTCAAATTATACACGTTGGGCCTAATGCAGAGCAAGGCTTTCAGCCTTATATCAGTGTTAAAGCCTAATTGATTTCAAAGTGAAAGAGCATAACTTTTTGCTTTGCATTTTTAAGTAATATCCCACAAGTTTCAGTATAATGAGGAAAGCTCCACTGAGCAAACTCAGACTTCATTTTGAGTTAAAAATGCACGAGTGCTTTGTTCTGCTTATGGTCTAGGTGTAATTTATAGTCACTTAATTTATTTTGATTTCTTCCTGAAGGCCTTCAGACTGTCTAAGAATTGGTGATTACTAATAAAATAAAATAACATAATAAAATAGTTAATTAATAGCATCCAAAGTAGCATTTAAAATAATGGTATTTAGCATATTTAGATCCCGGTGCTCAAAAGCTGCCAGTGTTCTGCCCCCCAATACCTCGTTTGGGTTTAGTTTGCTACCAACAATAGTAGCTTTCTGTGAATATGAGCACAGCTGAGCCACAATGGCAGAGGAGTAGTGATAAAACAGATGGAAGAGTATGAAGAATAAACATGTCTTGACCTAAAAAATGAAGTGTAAGAAGAATAAACATGTCTTCACCTGAAAAATGAAAGGTGGTACAGTTTGCTCCATGGAAATTCTGGGGTGGGTGGGGGGAATCATTTGTATAGGTTACTACCACAATGAAGGCTTCTTGTTTATCTTGGATTGCATAACAGTTGCCACTTTTTCTAAATGCTCCTTATTTTGAAGTGGGCAAGGACTGTGTTTTGGTAGGTTTTTTTAATCCTTTAGTGGACTGGGGGGGGGAATTATCTTTAATACTATCCATTAAAAATAAATGTCATTGGTATGTTAATTATAATGTAAGTTCAGCTATCTGGAGTGTTACATGTTTTACTAATACGATGAAAGCTTTCATTGGAAGTAGCTGGTAGTTAAATCTGTTTGGAGACCGTACTGAAAAGAAACATGTTTTACTACACTTTTAGAATTAATGGCGTTAGTCCCAAGGTTCGCAAGGTACTGCAGCTTCTTCGCCTGCGTCAAATTTTCAATGGCACATTTGTGAAACTCAACAAAGCATCCATTAACATGCTGAGGATTGTTGAACCTTACATTGCATGGGGGTAAGTTGAATCTTAAATTTAGTGGTGTATATTGTTCCCTATATATATTGCCTTCTGCTTGTCTGCGTTGGACGAAGTGGTCTCTACCTCTGCTCCAGAGCAGAAAGTTCTACTCTGCGCTGCAATCGCAGACTGAGCATTGCATCATATATACTTAGAAGGTTGAAGCATAATGAGGTTGGCAGCATCTTAAAAAATACACTGATCCATAGTGTAGCCCATGTATGACCAGCTAATGTCCCACAAGAGGTATTTCTTTGCAGTTTCACTTGTGTGGAAAAATGCAACAAGTTTTCATGTGCATTTCATGTTACTATTTTGTATACCGTACAGAATGTGTAACAGAAATAAATGTACAGTAGACCCTTTGGGTAATTTACTCTGAGTAGCATAAACTTTGGGTTGTGAAAGCGACAAACCTGGAAGTATTTTTCCAGGTTTCGCCGCATGTGCAGAAGTGGCTCCTCTGGATACAGATTTTTCTGAGTGTGCATGGCCCTCAGAATGAATTAAATTCATATCCAGAGGGTCCACTGTACCTTCTTCTGTTTACCAAAGTTCTTTCATGCCTCTCTTCCCTCTTGTCACATTTTAGACTAAGCCTTTTTGGGCTGGAACTTTAGCTGCTTTGTAACGTCTGGAATTGCAAAGTTTACTGCTAGTAATCCTGTGAAAGGATTATTGTTTGAGGAACTACCTTGGTTATCTTCTCCAAGTTGATACCTTCAGACGAGTCTACTGCCATAATATCTTCATCTTTATAATACATAAGGGGCTAGATAGTTTTAGCTCTGGACAAATGTTTGGAGAAGTACAGTAATTCATGAATTTAATACAGGTGTTGGCTCTTTCTGGCCTATGTTATCCAAAGGGCTATGGACTAGAGTATAGGTTGGTAAACGATACTTTTTCTTGCTGATGAAAACTTCCAGTGTAGCGTTTCTATATAGGAAACCATACTCTAGTTCCTGCTGAACAACAAAATTCAGTGTGATTGTACAGTTAGAAGTATCACTCCTATTTGAGAAAGTGTTGTAATAAAATAGTGAATAATTCCTATGGTCCTGAAAGTGGTAGTAGTTCCCAGCAACAAATTCTGGGCCAAAAGATTTGCCTCCAGGGTATCTGTAGTAGCTCTCCTCCAATATAAGCCTGCCTTTTAAAGCATAGTTGGTTCGGACATCTTCTGTCCCTTCTGTTGAGAATGCAGAAATCCCTGCCTCAATAAGTCTCCCCCCCCCCTGAAAACCCACCATATGTCATTTATGGAAAACATTTTTGATCTGGCAAGCTTTTGGCTTGCAGGGTTAAGTTATCTTAATGTGGTTATAGTAGACTTGTGTTGGATGCTTTTTCTCTACTTCATGCTTGTATTTTACTGACCTAAGTTTGTGTCAGATTTTTAATGTGCGTTTTCCTATTATGAAGGGACACGGGTGGCGCTGTGGGTTAAACCACAGAGCCTAGGGCTTGCTGATTAGAAGGTAGGCGGTTCGAATCCCTGCAACAGGGTGAGCTCCCATTGTTCGGTCCCTGCTCCTGCCCACCTAGCAGTTCGAAAGCACATCAAAATGCAAGTAGATAAATAGGTACCACTCCGGCGGGAAGGTAAACGATGTTTCCGTGCGCTGCTCTGGTTTCGCCAGAAGCGGCTTAGTCATGCTGGCCACATGACCCAGAAGCTGTACGCCGGCTCCCTCGGCCGATAAAGCGAGATGAGCGCTGCAACCCCCGAGTTGTCCGCAACTGGACCTAATGGTCAGGGGTCCCTTTACCTTCACCTTCCAATTATGACTCTAACTTAAATATTGTACATTGTGCTTTGTATTGTGATTGCAATAGAAGATGATGGTAGAAATTTAGTTAAAAAACACATAAGCCATTATGTCTCCCCTTCCATCTCTCTGTCATAAATATGTTCCAAGCAGATTTCCTTCCTGCTTATGCTAAAAATGATTCCCCCCAACCCCTCCTCTTCCTTGTCCAATGCAATATTCCACTGTGTGCCAGAAGTTGTCCATGATAATTTTCATTCCTTGTGAGAGTAGTTATGTTCCCAGCATTCAAACCCGAAAGCTTATGTCTGGATACAGCTACTTAATTTTAGAAATTAGTTGGCTGTGGTAAATACAGATGTGTACTGAATGGACAAACATCAGGGTGTTGAGGACACAATATTGCCAGTGAACTCATGCATTTGGCATACACATTTTTATATTTTATATTTTTAACTTAGAAATTCAAGCAGCTGGTTTTCATTATGTTACTAAGTTAGAAGTGCTGTTGTCATGTCTTATCTTTTGTTCCAGTTACCCCAACTTGAAATCTGTGCATGAGTTGATCTACAAGCGTGGTTATGGGAAGATCAACAAGCAGCGCATTGCTTTGACAGATAACTCTCTCATCAAAAGATGCCTGGGTAAGTAAACTTATGACAACTTGTACTGGATTATTTTAGTGTATCGCTACATCTGCAAGCTTATTGCATTCTTGTATCATCTGAGACAAGTATTCTTTGCAATCCTGCTGGCCAACTTGAGCATAACATTTTGCATTTACATAGAAAGTATTTCACTGATGTTCTCAGTTAGAACTTTTCTCTAACAGTGTGCCAGTATTATGCCATTTTTGCAAGATGGAGTAATGAGGCAGTGGCTTGCTGAAGGCTGAGATTTGTTTGTGAGCTGAGATTTGAACCTAACACATTCTGGTTTTTATGTCTTGCCACAACATTACACTATACCAGCTCTTGCCTAATAAGATTGTGGTTTAGCGTTAGAAGTCAACATCAAAATAGAAAAAAGTTTAACTTATTGTCAAACAAATACAAGTAGACTCTTCAGAGTGCCACTATCAAGTTATACTATTTGAGTGACGGACATTTTGGCTTTACAGTAGTGACAAAATGTGCCCATTCTGTTGGACGTGCAGTGTATAGTGCTATACATTTCCCATGTCCCAGTTCCTTTTTGGTTGCGATGCTCTCATTTGGGTGACTTGGCAAATTGCATTCTCTCAGCTACCCGCAGGGTGATTGCAACAATCAATGAATGGGAAGGCACTTTGTAGTCTGAACCTTTTCTAACTCTACTTTTAGGAAAACTCGGCATCATTTGCATGGAGGATCTGATCCATGAAATCTATACTGTTGGCAAAAACTTCAAAGCAGCAAACAACTTTCTCTGGCCATTCAAGCTGTCTTCTCCACGGGGTGGAATGAAGAAGAAAACCATTCACTTTGTAGAAGGTGGTGATGCAGGAAACAGGGAAGACCAGATTAACCGGCTCATAAGGAGGATGAATTAATGGTATGCTGGGCTGGAGAACACTAAAATACAAACTTGTAGCGAGGGTTTCCTTCACACATCTTAAGTTTTTCAAGGGTGTGTACAGAAAATAACCATTGGTTTGTTTGTTTTTGTACACATATCCACCTTGTACAAGGGATATAGGCTTCTGGTTGTAGAATATTTTCTTCATGTGGAATCATGGAGTCTTGGGAATTCATTGACAAAGTTAAGCAGATCTTGTCATGGTCAGTTCCCAGGTGGGAAACTGAGCATCACATGTTAATTGTATTGCTTCCTAAAGGAGCTCCTTATACCTTTACGGATTAGAGGTGGTGAATCCACAGTCTTAGCTTGCAAAGGCACTTCTCTCTCAGCCACAATACCATAGCTATGACATCTTAAGGTTCCTTCCTGTTTTGTGCACACTAAGACTTTCTAGGGATGACACCCTGCCTGAGGTGGAAGTGCCTTTGTAAATCAAGTAAGAGGGCTTTCCTTGCCCTTCTCCTAGCTAGGAAATGCAATGGCATCTCAGTCCAACATTGCAAAGATCAGCAGAAGATGGGGGAGGAACTTGTGTATGTCTTTCTGTGTGCATGTGAGTATACCGTGACCATGCCTCCCACAGGATAAAGTAATATATTGCGATACAACTATGGCAAAATTCTACAACAAACTAAACTATTTAGACCAAACTGCCCCAATGTGCAGGATTAGAAATACAATAGCTATACAATCTTTAACTTGATTTTCTGGAACATCTGACATTTTAAAGTTCTTTAGGTGTGGGGTTTGTAGGGGAAAATGTAAGCAAATGTGGGTGTGGAAGGCAGTTTGTCTAGCTGTAGAATTGCAGTTTTGTTACTTCCCTTTGTATTCGGAACTCATTGTTATGTTAAGCCGTATAAGCTGCTTATTCAGAGAACAAATTATGCCCCCATTGCTCTATTTGTGCTATTTTAAATCATTTGGGTGGTTGGTTAAGATGGACTTTAGACTGCACTTTAGGTTATGCACTGCTTGTTTGTTTTAGAGTAATAATTAATTACTGTAGTATACCGAGTTGGCTATAGGAAATTATGGGAAACACATCTTTTACTATTTTTAGTCACCACAGGCAGCCAGATAAGTAGCTTTTTGGTTGAAAGTGATTTTTGTGTGCACATAAAGGCAAGTAAAACACTGAAATGTGCGCTGTCAGCCCAACTTGAAATTCTCAGAAAAATATTCACCAATTGAAATGTTTCTAACCTTAGTTTGTCTTCTCTTCTAGGGGCCTAGCAGATGACATCTCTATGCATTGTTAATAAAAAAAAATCTTCTGTGAAAATTGTGCTGTTCTTCCTTGCTCTGAAATTGACTGGCAGTCAGAGTACTTCTGCAATCCTTTTAATTCTAGGTAGCCACAAACAGTAAGTTATGAATGTCTAAGCTATGGTTAACCTACACAAGCCGGTCCTGAGTAGTTTGCTCAAAGATCCTGTTAGCTAAAGGTCTGTCTGACAACAAGATGTTAATGACCTTGCCAGTCAGAAGACTAGGCAGATGCTTGGTTCAGAAAAGGAGCTATGATGATCACCCTTGTCCTCTTCAGGTAGAACATGAGAGGTGCTGGTGGAAATCCACACAGCAGCTTGTGGTGTCAGCACCTGCTATTAAGAAAATTGTTTAGAAAGCTGATGTGAGTTTTAATCTGCCTTTAGTCAGTTATTTTAACATTTCAAATTACTGTTCAATTGTTTTTGTAAACTGCTTTGGGGTTTTGATTTTTTTAAAAGGAAACCTGTAAAGCAGTATATAAATTTGATGAAATAAATCACAGCCTATCCTGGGGATAGCAAAGGGCTAAGAAGTTAAGCAACCCAGCAGACTAACAGGATAAGACAGCATTTTCTTTCAATAACAAAAGGACTCTTGCTTCCTTGGAGGTTTTTAGACAGAGGTTGGGTGTTTGTCATTGACATAAGCTTTAGCTGAGATTCCTGCATTAGAGGGGATTGGACAAGATGATCCTCAGGGTTCCCTTCCAACTCTATCACTATTTCGGGGGGGGGGGGGGAGGCTGACCTGTTACTGCATCTACAGCATTAGATGCAGTTCAAAAACTTTTACAATGGCAATATAATTACAAACATAAAAAAGCTTTATTAATCACATATTTCCCCTTAATTGTGAGGTTTATTGATCAACGTAGTATTTGTGAAACAATTAGATAGACGTGAACAAGAAAATAGTAACTTTACATGATTTCAAAGGAGCCTGTTCCTTTCCTGGTACGTTGTTTACATCATCTGTCTCTTGGCCTTCCTGAGTCGTCTTGTTCTCTCTTGATGTATGGTTTCACATTCCAATGCAGCCAGTTGAGAAAGCCGCTGGAGGAACTGAGGAGGAGCTCCAGTGACAGGGTCTGTGAAACGGTAACCTAGAAGAAAAAATGAAACTCCCCTTGATTAGTAGTGTGTACAAAGTATAATGTGCCCCTCTTATGGAAGTACTTAAAACAGAATTATACAAAATACATCAAAAACCAGTGAAAGGGAATAAAATCACCCCATTCCTTAAAATAGAAACAAGTTGTAATGGTTATCTGAGAGATTGTCCAAGGTGGTAAAAAGGGGTACATAGTGTTCATAAACCTGGCCCATTATGTCTGACCATGCTTTTTAGAGAGGCCTATGATTTTATATAGGTTCATAAAAATATCAATTTGAAGTACAGATACCTAGGATTTTAAAAAAGCTAAACAGATTCCCATTTCTCTTGCTATTATTAGCATTTTATGTTATCCATTTAGTTTATTATTTTCCTAAGCAATCTTGAGCAAGGTATGCATTAAAGTAGAAAAAATACATTTGTGACCATAAAAATGCAATATGACCCAATGTATTTTCATTCCAAAACAACTCTATAATAAATCTAGTAGCTTGTATCAGTAATTGCCTTTTGTTAATTAGCTGAATTAAGCCTTTGAAGCATTTTACAAACACAACTAGAAAAGCTGTCCCTTAGGTACATAAGAAAACAAAGCCTTCGATAAACATTTTTATAACAGCAACAATATTCAAAATGCAAGAAAGTTCACATAGTAAATGAGTTTGCCTAGGAAATGCATCTTGGTGAAGACAGATGGTAGGAAATTAAATATATTAGGTACTATACATTACCAGGCTTGAATTTGGATCCTTCTGGAAATGAAATTAGGCTGGAACACCGATTATACTTCTTCAACCTACAAACATTTGCACAAGAACATACTATTAATAGAATGTTATATTTATGGACTATGGCAATCAAAGTGACTTGCAGTGGTGTAATTTCCCAGCGGTGTGCTGAGATGAAAAAACATGCTGATCAATGCCATAAGTATTCCTACATCAAAATGTATTTCTTTAGGAATCTCCATCCAGATTCCTAGTGGTACTCAACAAGTATCAAAACCTTTGTACTGAAAGGACTAATATGCATGGGGATTTAGGTACCATATTTTTCGCTCTATAAGACGCACCAGACCATAAGACGCACCTAGTTTTTGGAGGAGGGAAACAAAAAAAAAAAATTCTGAATCTCAGAAGCCAGAACAACAAGAGGGATCGCTGCGCAGCGAAAGCAGCGATCCCTCTTGCTGTTCTGGCTTCTGGGATAGCTGCACAGCCTGCATTCGCTCCATAAGACGCACACACATTTCCCCTTACTTTTTAGGAGGGAAAAAGTGAGTCTTATAGAGCAAAAAATACGGTAAATATTAACAGGGCAGACCTATAAATGAATACTAAGAAATAGGGTTCATAGAGTTGAATTGAGCGGCTATAGGACAGCAAGCATTGCTGGGAAATAAAACTTGCATAGGAACTGCTTCTGAATCGTACTGTTACAATAGTCATAACATTTTCCTCCAGCAGAGAAAAGTATCGACTCAGTAACTCTTTCCACCAGCTCAAGTAGGCCAATACTGCAACTTTACACAAGCCTTTGCTACATGGGAGAGCTCTCCTTCCTCATTGTGGTTCTGCCTAGCTTCAGGAAGCGAGATGACACCAGCTCTGCTTATTCTAAATCTCTGCTTTTTTTTACCTTCCCCTGCCCCTTTGTGGGTGTACAGTGGTACCTCGGGTTAAGTACTTAATTTGTTCCGGAGGTCCATTCTTAACATGAAACTGTTCTTAACCTGAAGCACTACTTTAGCTAATGGGGCCTTCTGCTGGTGTCATGCTGGAGCACGATTTCTGTTCTCCTGAAGCAAAGTTCTTAACCCGAGGTACTATTTCTGGGTTAGCGGAGTCTGTAACCTGAAGCGTATGTAACCCGAGGTACCACTGTACATATGAGCCTTTGGCAAGGGGGTGATGTTTCCCAGCAACACAACAAAAGATAACCCCTTGGCAGAGTCCAGAGACTATCAAGGGGATGGGCCAGGCTAAAATGTGGAAGCTGCTTAACTATCCGGTGCCCAGTTCAGTCCCACCCACAATATAGCAACAGTCTGGAACTGCCCCAGGTCTAAGTGAGTTTTGATCCTTGCCTCTCTACTTCCTGTGTCCCCCAGTAAGGTCCCAAGACATGGTGAAGGGCACATCATGCAGTAACCTTGCTGAAGGCAAGCAGGTGGACTAGTCTGCCAAACACACCATTTCGGGACAGTTAAAGGTGGTTAAAATAAATATTCACTTTATTTTCATGAATTTTATCAAGTCATGTTTCCCTCTTTTGCTATTATGTTGTGTCAGGAATAAACATTTAGAAAACAGTCTGGTGAAGAGACAGAATTAAATATATAAATTAAAATAACTCCCAACATTGTTTTTCATGAAAGACCTGGTCCACTCATATTGCCTTACCTTACAGCACCTAATTCTCCAGCTCCACCATGCATACCGGATGTCTTCAGAGGGCCTGGTTTCCAAGTAAACGACCCTCTTTTATAAGCATCCCCCATGGCCGTATCTCCCCTGCAGGAGAAGAAAAAAAAGCAGTATCTCAGACAGCAATAGGTTTTACAGTAAAACCATCCTGGCATCACTTATTTTTCACATAGTGCTGTGAGGGTGGTTTTTATGGCCCAAGGTTCACAAAGAGCATATCACCAGCACACCACGTTTTTTACCAGTGTCAAGTCATTTTAAGGCACAATCTTAAAGACATAGGAGAGGAAATCAAAGGTGGCAATTTCACCCAGTGCCCTGCTGGGCTGTCACTGGCAGGGAGAAAGTAAGGATGAAGCAGCACTCCTCCACCCTTTACAGGTTTGCTGCCATAGTTTTCTCCCTAGTGTAGGGTCCATGTTGCAGGTCTGGGTATGTCTCCTTCACTGCATCTACTTTTAATAATACTCCTTTTGAGGCCTACCAGTAGAGCTCTGACGACAGTAGTGTCTGCTGCAGTGGGGAGTGGGCAGCAGATCCGCCTCTCGGAGGCCTTGCCTCTCTTTTGACCCTAGGGGAAGGAGCTCTGAGGCTGACTAAAGCCCAGTCGGACATGCCAACATTCACCCTTCAGGAACATAATTCTGAATCCAAACTATAAAGAGTAAAATTAACTTGCCTGCTTTTGTAGCAGCTTTCAATAAAGTATTGTGATGAAGTACACGGAAGCACAAAAGGTGGTAAACCGGGGTCATCATTACTGTAACAGCTAAAATCAAAAGAAGAAGGTATCTAACTATATAATATTAAATGGTTAGACGTTGTGTTATAATTTTTTAACATATTTCATCCCAAATAAATGGGATTGGTCAACAGATACAGAGATATACATAATTGGGTAGAAATAAAACAGGGCTCTTTGTCATATATTTCTCTCTGACCTCTAACTCATAACACTACGTTGACTAGTCCGTGAAACCTTATGCCATACATATATTGATTTAAAGTGCCTTGTGGCCTTGTAGTTTTTGCTACAACAGACTAACTTGTCTGCACTTCTGGGAATTGCCTTAAACGATCCTGCCCCAACCCCTGCTGCAATATGCCACAAGCTATGAGAAAAACATGAACAGTACATTCATCCACTCCCGTTTCTACTAAAAATTGTTTTTTAATGATACATGTATAGCTGAGTGGTAAGGCACATACAGAACTTCCGGGGCCAAATTAAACGTGTGTTTATTAAATACATGCTTGCTGCTTGGCTTTCTACTACTTGCGCTGGGGCAATTTACACTAAAAGAAACATGTAGGGGAGAAGAGCAAAAACCTATCCTCTATTCACTTTAGGAAACTTGTGGTTGCGGTCATTTCTCCAGTTCATTCAACTGTAGAGTTAGTGAGAAGCCTCTCAGTTACATACCACATTAAACAATGAAACACTGTAAACTACCATTAATGAAGTTGAGACTTTATGTGTGGGAAGTAAACACTACCCTGTACAGGCATAAGCTTTGTCTAAAAAACAAAACAAAACCATAAAGCAGTAAGCCTATGGCACAGATGAGTACTTGGATCACTTAAAAATACTGAGGTTTTTGCTGTTTCCCACTGGCCATATTCAGACATCACCCTATACCACAGTTTAGTGTGGTCAGAACAAACTGGTCTCCTCTTCCAAACAGCTATGAGGTAGAATGTGGAACATTTCATTTCCATTTTTGCTTACCTACAGCTTGTTTCCTTGTTGCAACTGACAAAACATAGCTTGTTTGAAACAAGCCAATGTGAAACTAATAAGCTTGAGGCATGGTGGTGACTGAATGGCAAGTGATTCCCTTTGCTCTAAACAATAAACAAAGCCAGTCTGGGTATGAAGTACCCAATAATAATCTTCCCCCTTTCCTCTGAACAGGTGATCACTGATGATCACAAGCAACAGCTTTAACCATCTGACTGGCTATATGCCTACTTGCCAATGTCTGAACTGGGGCTCATACAACATTTGGAAGTAATAGAATTTCCACTATATCATGACAATTTATACAAGTCACTATATCATGACCTGTTCATATTTTAGAAGTGTACATCTTCAATCCATTTGACTTTAAATGCAGAAATGGAGCTAAAATTCCATCTTCTATTGCTATTTTTAAAATAAATTTGTACATGAAATTTTATGAGATGTGCTTATTAGAAATTCCTCAGCTTGAAGTCTGCCTCTGAATTATACCTGTGCAGTGCACTTTGAATATGTGAAACATCTATACACTTCATACAATAATAGAGTTTATAATGGTATACCTGTCTGGAAATAAATGAGCAGCACCTTGTGTCTTCTGTGCAACGGGAGAGGGGTTTGGTATTGCCTGAGCAAGACTTGGCATTGCAGCATTTTCATCAGAGTCTCTCAAGCCATATGCAGATGTATATTCTGCTTAAGAGAAATAATTCAAAGCAGCATACATGGAACATCAGGCCAAAACTAGCTAGAGCTACAGTCTTACACTTGCTTAGAAGTTTGCTCCACTGAGGTCAATGGGAGACTTCTGAAGAGACATGTCTGGGCACAGGAAACTGGTCTGGTCCTTGTGAGGTTACCAAGTCAGAAGGAGCAGTTCCCTTATAGTGAGCTTATGTTCTCAGCCACCTATAGAGTCAGGAATCGTCAAGAGCGGAAATGCCTTCTTCTAAATATACTGTGTGTGCGCACACACTTAGACTAAACTAACTACATAACATCTATTCATCATGTCAAATCCACAGCTGAAACTTACTCCAGTATCTAAAACATGCACATTCTGTTCCTTACGCTGAGCCACTACCTGGAACACAATGAATCGCAGGGGGATTGCAGATAACAGCACTATTTTATGCATGCCTACTTTGAAATAAGTTCCACCAAGTTCAATGGGGCTTACGGTACTCCCAGGTAAGAGGATCAAGTTGCAGCAATCCTAAGAACCCCTGAATGGCAGTCAAAGCTGGAATAATGCCATCGCTTACCCCCCCCCCAAAAAAAAACACACCTGTTTTAGAACAAAAACTGTCGTTGGACTACCTTAACATTTATTTTATTTACAAACGAATGTTTATATATCTCCCTCTAGCAATCCTTTTGTGCCATTTACAAAAGCATGCTAATACACAACATATTAAAAACAGCAATATATTAAAAAGCCTGGGAAAGTAAAAAGTCTTTGCTTGCACTGAAAAGATAGTAATGCTGGTATCAGGTAAACTTCCCTTGGGAAAGAACAAACTGGGTACCACAACCAGAAGAGGCCTTCACTCTGGCCACCACACACCTTACCTCAAATGGAGAGAGCTCCAGAAGAGAGCTTCTGAAGACTCTCACTACATAGGAAGATTGATATGGAAGGTGGTGTTCCTTCAGGTACCAAGTCATATAAGGACTTCAGAAGTACTTTGAATTGCATGTGGAAAATGGACTAGTGAAGTTCTTCAGGTATTGGCGTAATACTTCTAAAATGATCAGTTACAGTTAGCAGCCTAACCACCGTACTGTGAGCCATTTGCAGTTTCTGAACCATTTTAAAAGGCAGCTCCATGCACAAAACATTGTATTATTCAATCCTAGATGTTACCTGGAATGAATAACTATGGCCAGGTTATTTCTGTCTAGGAGAAGCCGCAGCTGGTGCACCAGTCTATGCTGCGGACAGGCACTTCTTGCCACAGAGCTTCCAAGGCCTCCAAGTAGAATGTTTGATCTAGGAGTACCCCCAAAATGTGTACTCAGTCCGAGAAGCTAATGAGGTGGCCTCCACATGTTGTTATGCTACAGTTTCCATCAGTCCAAGTCAGCAGGTCAGTGATGATAGGAGCTGTGGTTCAACTACATCTTTGGTACCACGTTAGCTACCTCTAGGGTGAATGTAACCCCATCCAGAACAAGTTGAACACTACAGTGGTGCCCCGCAAGACGAATGCCTCGCAAGACGAAAAACCCGCTAGACGAAAGGGTTTTCCGTTTTGGAGGTGCTTTGCAAGACGAATTTCCCTATGGGCTTGCTTTGCAAGACAAAAATGTCTTGTGAGTTTTTCCGAATTTCCCCCCCTTTTTCTAAGCCGCTTATCCGCTAAGCCGCTAAAAGCTGCTAATCCGCTAATCCGCTAATGGGCTTGCTTCGCAAGACGAAAAAACTGCTAGACGAAGAGACTCGTGGAACGGATTCTTTTCGTCTTGCGAGGCACCACTGTATCTCCCTGAACAGACAAAACACCTACTCACAGAACCTCTGTCTTGATGGGATTGAGTTTGCTTATTAACCCACATTCAGCCCATTATAGATTCCAGGCACCTCCTCAGCACTTCTACTCCCTCACCTGAAACTGATAAAACAAGAGACACACAGAAAGTGCTGGGTGTCATCAGTACACTGATGGCCTTTATCCAAAAGTGTGATTTAGTTATGAAAAAGTATGAAGCAAGACAAAACACTATGAAACAGCAAAGAAGAAATTCTATGGGATCAAGAAGTAGTTCCCAACTATCACATTCAGGGAACAGCTTGAGAGGCAGAAGTGAACCAATCAGAACATCACTTCCATCTTCCAAACCAGGGTGCCCATCCAGAAGAATACTATTGTTAACAGTATCAAAAGTGGCTGAGAAAAACAGCAATATCTGGAGAGGGTGTGCAGTACAGCAGTTTAAAGTACAATTCTTGTTCTTTTGAACTCAGTGGGCAAATGTCTATTGATTTCAAGGAGTGGAAGATAACTCTCAACAACAAAAAGTGCAAGGAAAAACTACATAGGTACCTTCCCAGACAACCAGTTTGTTAACAACTTTTGATTTTGATTTGTTTGTGGGGATGTTGTATGTATTTAAATCAAGCAATTGTTATCCCCTTTCAGTGTATTTCCCATCACTTTTCTTATTGCAAAGGAATTTGTTTGTACACAACTACAAAATCCACTATAACTGCTCAACCTAAATTTGCCAGTAGTCAGTGGATTCCAGTCCACAAACTAATGACAATTTGGAAGCAGCCAGAAATAGGGATTAGGTTGATCTTTATGGCAATTCCAACACTAAAAAATCTTGGTAAGTTTCCTTTTTATGAAATGTAGCCTAGGATAACTATCAAATGACAACCTTAAGCATCTTACCTTGTTTTATCCTTTTTGTCTTTATCACTGCATGTTTCCAACTATTCTCGAAAAGGTGACCCCCGAATGATTTTCCGGAGACTTTTTTATCCAGGAATCTTTGTTCAGATTTTAGGATTGGCAATTTTTGTTCCTTTGGTGTCTGAGAAATGACAGGTCTGCTGTTTCAAACATCATAGTGAACACCAGAGGGGATACAAAAGCAAAAATAATAAATGCTTTTCACATGTTGTCTGGTACAGACATTTCTCAAGTAATAAGTGGGTCACCAAGGATTGCTATGTTTCAAACAAGTACTCGGTTGGCCTTCCCTTGAAGCTGATGGAAACTAGTCCAAAATGTTGGGGAAGACTGCCCTACATGATTACTCCTCAGAAGGACCTCTCTCCATGGCCAACTTACTGCTTCTTCAGAATTGTGCTACAAACTGTTTTCAATCAAATATTGTAACATTTAGCTACCTCTTTCCTTATCAAGTTATTTGTGGGAAACTACTCAATTTCAGCCACGGAATATTGGAGTGTTACAGAGAAAAGAGAAATGTTCTAGGGTGCACACCGAGCACAAGGCATTGTTCAGACATGTACAGCCTCACTATTACCCAGTATGATCTCTAGTGCATCTTTAGGCATACTCCAAATCAACAGCATGCATTTTACAGGGCTATCAACAGGGATGGACAAACTATTTCAGGAAAGTTTGCATTGATCTTCTCAGTGAGAAAAGAAAGTTCAAAATGCATCGTCATAAAGAAAAGGATCCTATGCATACTAGAGGCATACGTCCCTTTACTTTTAAGAAGTGCCTGTTTTGATAACTGCTACAGCTCTTATGAATCATTAAAATATGATGCTAAGCTGTCCTTATTGTAAATTCTTCTGTTGCAATTTTAACTTACAAGACCCTATCCCCTAAAATAGGAAATAATAACTCCAAATCTTTGGCAAAGAAAGTTCAGTACTCGTAGACATTTAAAAATATCAATAAACCCCCAAGGGTCTCAACAACTGGGAATAAAGAAGTTGAATAGAACAAGAAGTTGAATAGAACAAGGGAATATTTGGCTCTAAACTACAGAATCGAAAGTATTCCTGTGAACCAGCATCAGGCAATTTCAGCATCATGACTACATACAAGTCTGCTGTTCAGGTGGCAGATGCAGTAAGCAACAGCAGCCTCTCAGTTACAAAGAGATTAACAATGCAATCTTCTACATGTCTACTTTGGAGCAGGTCTCACTTAGTTCAGTGGGGCTTACTCCCAGAATAATACATTGATATTAGATTACAGACTTAACCACTCATCTCCATTAATGGGAGTGAGGAATGAGGAGTTAGGAGTTATGGAACGATGCTAAGTTAAGGTAGATCAGCACTAAAGGTACGGGCCAGTCTTGACAGACTCTGGGGTTGTGCGCCCATCTCACTTAAGAGGCCAGGGGCCAGCGCTGTCCGGAGACACTTCCGGGTCACGTGGCCAGCGTGACATCGCTGCTCTGGCGAGCCAGAGCCGCACACGGAAACGCCGTTTACCTTCCCGCTGGTAAGCGGTCCCTATTTATCTATTTGCACCCGGAGGTGCTTTCGAACTGCTAGGTTGGCAGGCGCTGGGACCGAGCAGCGGGAGCGCACCCTGCCGCAGGGATTCGAACCGCCGACCTTTCGATCGGCAAGCCCTAGGCGCTGAGGCTTTAACCCACAGCGCCAAAACCAACCTCTTTTGAAATCAAGTTGGGTTGCGCTTTCGTATTTTAAAAACACTGTGTTTCATATTTCAGAACACTAATTTTAGACCACTGGGCAAAGTTAAATAAATACTTACCATTCAGGGATGCACGAGATTTCTGGCAGCTTACCATTAAGAGCTTGTGAACCTGTAATATGCAAAGTCCATTCAGATTCAGTTACTCTATTTTCATACCAAAAGTTAAAGTAACATTACAGTTAAATATACTTGCATCAAAAACAGTAAATATTTTACCAGTAATGGTAAATTTTGCTTTAGACAGCACACTCCCCCATTTTAACGATGCACTACAACATATTATTCAAACCAAAATTTGGTCAGAACACTGATTTAAAGGAGTGTGATTGGGATATAATATCTATTAACAAGACACATAAGGAATTTTTATAGCTTATTTTGCCAGTTTATAAACCATCTTTCATTAAGAGGGTTCTCAGGCTGGCATACAAACAATACAATAAATCATAGAAGCTACAGCAAAAACCTCTAAGATCAAGCAGAAAACACTAAAACTAAAAAATTTGCTGCAATTTTGGGTGCCAAAAAGACATCAAAATTGGAACCTGTTACACTTCTTGAGAGAGAATATTACACATCAGAAGTACAACTGGGACAGCTCTATATCCATTTATCACCAGCCGCACACGACTAAAACCTTTATAGCAAGGTTGGGGAAGTGGATCTAGCCAGGATGTGAGTTCACCCACCTATCAATCACCTGACACCACAGTGATGTCAGATGACCCATTTTTGGCACAGCCCACAAAGCATCAACAATCAATCAGCTGCACTGGGCTTTGCAGGTGTGGATGATCAGCAGTGCCTGCAAACTTCTTTTTGGCTCAAGTGCACATATACCTGCTCTGCACCTGGTGTCATCATACAAGATGTTAGGTGTAAGGCAGGTGGTTATGGAGAGGCCTAGCATACCTAATTAAGCCTGTAGACCAAAGATTCCCCACAGAAAGGTAACAATCTACACTTTGAATTGTGCTTGGAAAGAGATCTAATGCAGCTATGTAAGCACAGGTGAGAAGCTGGCCCCAATTAACTGGTCACACTGTATTTTGTACTCACTGAAGTTTCTGGGAAATTTTTAAAAAATGAACCCTATGTACAATGCATCAAAAGGCATAGATTTCAAAGTTTGTTAGAAAAAAAATTATAGCACATTTCACATGAACTACGATAAATGAAATTTACAGCCCTCTGCTCTTTCCAGCCTAGCAGTTGACTTACTCTAGCAAATCTAAATCAAATAAATTATCCCCAAATCATCTCTCAAACCTACAAGTTTCTCAAGCCCACACTCTCTCCACCACCTCAGAACAAACACACCACACAAAACCATACGCATGTTAATCTGGACCACCATACAATCTTGGGGGAATTACCCTTATGACTCCTCATTGAAAACAAACTCCCTTCCCATCAGGCTAATTATTATTCCCACTGCTCTATTTTACCACTGCTCACTTTTGTTTCCTCAAGTCCTCAGAATTGTTAGGTATCTTTTACTTTTGGAGTGGAAGCCCCTACGGCTTTGTTTGAGTCAGGTGCCATTCCTGCAACCTGTTTTTTAACACAATATACCTCGGAACGATGTGCAAACCCCCACTGCAGGGGGAGAAGTGTTTCAAGCCATGTGCAGAGTGCCCTTCCCTATCAGTCCCCACGTGATAGGGGAGTCGTTTCAGGCAGGGTTGAGCCCCAACATGCCTCTTCTCTTCAATACCCAGCATTTGCAAAATGCTTTAGGCTAGAATCCTGTGCCGCCTTCTTTGTGAATAAACCCCATTTAGCTCAATGGGACACATCGCCCTGTTAAGAGAGCGCCCGGGAAGCTTCACCTTAATCCCTCACAACAACCTCGTAAGGTAGACCAATTGGGTCGCCATACTGCACGCACGCCAAGCAGGGAGAGTGGCCCACCAGCGCCTTCTGCAGCGTCCCTTCCTTTTAGGGGAAGAGGTGGGGGGGGACTTGCAGCAGTTCCCCTCTGCCCCCCCCCGAACAGCCCCCCACCCCCAGCACTCACACGCACCCTGCTGTTCCAAGTGGGTGCGCTGCTGGCTCCTGCTCATAGCGGCCCTTCCTCCACCACCACCGCGCTCGCTCGGGGAAAAGACGAAGGAGGCTCAACGGCGGCCGAAGATTCGGCCCCCTCGCCTCTGTAGGACGGGAGGAGGCTGAGGCCCCTCATGGCCCTCCGCTTCAGCCGGCGCGCGAGACCCCAACGGCCGCATTTCTGCCCCGCCGACCTCGGCTACTGGAGCGCCGACCCGGCGCGGGCGGGCGGGCGGGCGGGCAGGCCTGCCGCTGGTTGCTAGGCAACGGAGGGAGCCGCAATAAAGAGGCGAGGCCTGGCCTTCATGGGGCGGCGGCGAGGGCGCTCTCTGGGCCTAGAAGCTGAAGGGAAGCCGCAGCTGAAAAGGCCCGTCGAGTGCCTTCTCTTCCCCGCTGCCAGGAGGGTTCCCTCGCTTCCGACAACTGTTTCTGCAAGGCAGGCGTTCAACAGGCGAAGCCATCTGCTGCTGCCCTCTTTTGTTTTGGAAAAAGCCTCCCCTGTTGAGTTTCTGCCATGTGCAATCAGAAAGGCTGATAGGGAGAGGCAGCATCCGCCATGGCCAAGGCACAGAATGGGAGCTGCATTTAGTCTTGTTACAGCAAAATCCCAAACTTCATGGGCATAGCAAAGTCTTAAAAGAGTTTCATCGTAGTCCATGTTGACTCAGATGGAATTGCCCTTGGACCCAGAATGTGGCGGTTCTCACCTTTAATGCTGGGTATTAGGAACAGTGGTGAAGGCACACTATTCCCATAGCCACACCCTTTCTAAGGCTATATAACCAAGAGTAAGGTTTTGGATTAACAGCGCACAGCTTAATTTTTCCTCACAGGCCTCTTCTGTTTGGCTCAAGGTCTAGTCCGATGCCTTGTGGATTCAAATACACGCTCACTATTTTTGTGGCATGTTGCTTAATCATCGTGAAGTAACTTTGGAGCTTTTCAAAATAAAAGTGACAGTTTAACCCTTAGTCATGCATGCTAATGTAATCTGCTTCTGCTGCTGCTTGGTTTATTTGGTGGGATTCTCTCTGAGTAAACTGGCATGCAGAGGATTCGCAAAGAGCACTCCAGGGGATGATTTCATTGTCAAATAAGTCGATAATAAATTATTATTACTACTACTACTACACCACATAATTGCTGGTACTTCAGCAACTCTGTGGATTCCCAGGTTGTTTCACAGCTTATTTCAAAGTGTTTGAGTTGGTTGATTTTTCATCCAAGTACCAAGAGAAGGTTAGGGTAGGAGTTCTGGATTGATAAGGATTCCATCAATAGGAAAGGAGAACAGCTGCAGGAACAGCAAAGGCACTGTTTACTCAGTGCTGCCCTGTCCACACACCCTAAGTGGTAATGTCAATGTGAGGTTCTAATCTGTTTTACTAAGAGTAGGAGAAGTTAATCCGTAGAAGTTATTTTATAATGTTAAAAGGGACTGTCCTTTATTTCAGACAACACCATGGAACCATTGCAACGCTAAAGTTATGCAATGCTATAGATTCCATGAAGCAAATAAAGTAAGTTCCATGATTTCCTTTTAAAAATAATGTTGTGACAATTCTAGCATGAACTAGGACAAAAAAAGGTCACAACATCAGCTGCTGAATGAAACACAGTCATAATATAAGGATTTCAAAAGCACAAATCATTCCTTCAAAAGTGGTGTACATCTAAATCTCAGTTTATACATTCAGTACATTCACGCAGTAAAGGTCTTTCTGAACTGTGCCACTTCATGTTGCAGGTGGGAGTAAATGTATGTTAAACCACTTTCCCATCAGAAAAATATACCACCAGTGAAAACAGCATAAAGGGGAGAGAATATCTTATTTCTACTTCAAATAAATTCCTAGCTGCTTCTTTGGCACAAGACTAAGCAAGGACAGACTGATGAATGCTGACAAAAATCATGACACTGCTGTCTTGTCAAAAACTGGTTTGTGTCCTTTCATAGGAAACACAGGATTCCACACCCTCCCTCTGCATAATTCTGCAATTCAAGGTAAAATGTGCCACAACCAGAAATTTACCATCTGGCTGTCTTGATATTCATGATTGCTTTTCTTTGTAGGATTAGCCACATAGCCCAGTTGCCCCACAGTCAATATTCTGGAACTTGTGTGCATAAAATTGGCCATATCGTGAATACTGAAAATATTTATGTGCACTAAAAGCTATGCATTTGTATATGTGTGACTGGAGGCATGAGCTTGAAAAGCCACGCCACAAACACAAAAGCATACCCCTTCAGCCAAGAGGTGAAAAGATGAGAGAATAAGACGGCAAATTTGATACACTGTCTGAAATACAACAGGTTCATTGATGACAACCACCTCTGTGGAGAGGAGACACAGCATACTAGATTCTCAGTTACACAACGGGTGACACTCTAGAATCCTGGCTCAGTAAAGCAGAAACAAACAGTACAAGAAGTCTACATAGATGGGGATTTTGTCCAAAGCATTGGCACTTAAAGGTTCAACTAAGGTTAATGGAAGAGGAAAGGTAAGAAAGATGTCAAAAATAGGGATGCTGGGTACAGAAATGCAAATACAGAATTACCAACAATCACACCATGCTTTTACATCTTGTGGTCAAGCTGTGGACAAAACAGCAGTCTGTGTACAGTATTTTTGCAACTGTTTATGAAACGATGAGCAAAGTGTTTGTAAAAGTAAAACATTTTTGCAGAAATAGACCACCCTGAGATTACCGGTCATTCTGTATGTCTGCTTTTCTCTACAAAGTATATCTATATTTAACACCCTACCTTTCCTGTCTTGCTTACCTAGTCTCATTAATTTCTAGCTCTCACTCTCTAGCTTCTGCCTGCTTCTAGCTCAGCTGTCTCACACACTGGCTTTTGTATTTCTCTCTACCACCCATTTGCTCTCTGGCATACAGCAACCCACTTTGTTATAATAAGGAACATACTTAGATGGTAACTATGGCCATTCTCTCACAAAGGGACTTGCCTGACCCATTCAACAGTGGAACAAATCCATTAGATTTTAACCCTTGCTGGATCCAGGATTCCAGGAATTACAAGGGACTTGGGTATCATGCAGGCTAAACCCCCAAACTCACAACAGTATTATATAAACAGATATAAAGACAGAAAACTAGAAATAACAGGCTCAAATCTTAAGGGTCAGTGAAAGCCTGAAAAAAGATGTATATACATCTCTGAAGCAACTAATGGATGATGTTTTGTGTATGACAAAGGGAAGGGGTGTTCCAGAGTACAGGGACAATACACAATTAATATAATTGTAGAGTTGGAAGGGACCCTGAGGATAATCTAGTCAGTTACCTGGACCTCCAGTGACAAGGATGAATATAGGAGGACTACAAGCTATTGGTGGTGACCCTGCCACTGGTGGGTCCATCCCGCCAAACAGGATTCCTTTTAAGTTCTTGTCACCAGAAACCTGATGATGACATCAGGCAGAGGTGTCTGCTGACAAACTGCTGAGTCAAACTGGCTGACCTCTCTAGGAGCCAAACTCTCCTGCAAACGTACCATAGGCAGAGGACAAGAAGGCAGCAGATGTTAAGGAACACCTTTCACTGTCTACCCAGATAAATGGTCCTCTCTTCTTTCCACTCTCCTGCTGGGTGTGCACGTGTGTGTTAGCATCCAGAGCCCAATACATTTTCTTTTACTAACTTGCTTCTTGCTTATATGTTTGACCTTTGAATGTTTCTTAAAATTTGCTGATCTATGCAATGTTTGATTTGTCTTCTGCAGGGTTCTCACTTTGCAAACCTTCAGTTCCTGGTTTCATAAATTACAATAACAAAATTGCCAAAAATAGAAGCCATTATAAGTCTTTTTTCTCCCTTAACTTTTGTTTTTCATTAAATCAGTTAAATCTGTTGTCAAAGCAACAAAAAGACCAACCTGGCTTATTAGTTCCTTTTATATTGCACAGAAGAGAAATAAAATGCGAGCAAATGTTGCATTTCCCATGGATTTATAGATAAATTTAACATATCAAAATGAGAAAAAGTAAATGAAACCAGTTTCTTATTTGTTAAAAAGGGGGTGGGGATTGCTTGGGCATTTTATAAGGCCATCGGGACCTGAACCTAACACCTCTAGAAGGCCCAAGTATGTAAAAAAGGCAACACCTAATGGAACTTTAAACTCAGCTATGTCTAATTGACTGGAGATAAGTCAAACATTGCTACACTAGGGTAGAGATTTATATTTCTAATTGAAAACAGGTGCAAAATAGGATACATTCTATGCCAGTGTTACCAACACAAAGCGGTGAGAGGAGTTGCCATTGTAACAGTACACAACCTTGTAACAGCTATCTGACCACAAAAACCAGTGTGGCTGCATTTTGTTTGCTTGCTTACTTTGGGGGCAGTTCCCAGAATAGCAAGAGGTATATATTTGTTTTAAAAGCTAGAGGCTGGAGGTCAGGGATGCAGAACCTCAGGCCTGGAGGCCAAGTGCAGCCTCCTGGGCCTTTCTATTTGGCCTTTGGGACTAAAACAGGTTGTGCCTCCCCATTAGTTTCCATAGCTTTGGATTCAACACAGAGAGGAAGTCAAACCTCTCTGTGCCTCTGTTGCTTCCAGCATCAATCATACACGGACAAGCTCTGCAATTGTCCTAACTTCAAGATGATGTCACTTCCAGCCAGGTGACAGGGTGGAGAGAATGCATCATGCCTCAGTTGTCTCCATCACAACATGGCTCATTAGGATGCTAACAGAGACACTTACCTGGGTCAGCTATGGAACTGGTTTGATTTGTTCAGCAATCAGGTTTCTTTTTGTAGATTCTAACCTCACAGATACAGAATCACAGGTTTGGAAGGGACCCACAGATATTATCCAGACTACCTCTCCAACCCTATAGCAATGCTTCCCTGGTGTCTGGCCACTTTGGTATCATTGATTGCATGACTTTTATTTGGAGGTCCTGCAGATATGATACATCTATTTTGACCCAGCGACACTTCTCAGCAGAATTTGAATCACATCCCCTGCCAGATTTTCAGAGAACTGGACTAAAGAGTGAGAGTGCAGGAGTTGTGGGCATGGGTGCTGTTCATGATGACATGCTCTGATCTCTCTCTCTCTTTTTTTTTTTTAAAAAATGATATTTATTAAGATTTTCCATAAAATCTTTTTCCCAATAACATCTTTTCAGGACTTCCCCTCCCCTCCCCCTCCTGTATTCCAATTCTTACAAATAAACAAAAAAAGAATTTCAACAAGTTCTTATCCCAAATTTAAACTTATTATCATTGACTCAATTTTAAAAATATTTTCCCATCCCCTAAAATCGACCTGTTCCCTTCCGCGAGTTCCCCCCTTTAATATGCAATACAGATTACAATAGAAGAAAAATTAAAAAAAAGTAATTTTACGCCCTTTGGATTCCAAATTTCCCTCCCCCCTTTCCCGGTTGCGTTCCCAATGTTCCTCGACGTCTGATATCTTCCTGGAGTTCCCACATCTCTCTAAACCATAGTCCTTTCCCAGTCATCTTTCGAATGTCCAATCTTGGAAGGAGTCTGTCTCAAAAAAGGCCCATTTCTTCCATCCAGATTTTTATATCTAGGGGTGAAAGCTCCAATTTTATTCCTTTAAACCTGTCAAATCTGGATGTCCCAAATGTTCCCACTTCCAACTTTGTCCAGTTCTTATTATTTTTGTTGTTCTTGTTGATCTCACTCCTCCTTTTTTTCTTTTTTCTTTTTCCCTGCTCTCCTGCACAAATGTTCCAATTCCAAAAGCTTCTAATTCCTCTGCAGAGGCTTGTTATTCAAGAACAAAACATTACGTCAAGTCCTTTTCATTCTTCAATAGATAAATCTATTGTCTCCTTTAGTGCATAGACCTCTGTAGACAAAATAGTGTTCCATTTCTGCAGCTTCCCAGGAGATAGAAAGTTCTGGTCAAATTCCACACCAACAATACTTGTAATGTCCCTCGGCTCCTCTAGGTGGATTGCAATAACTAAATTCCCTTCCAGATGACGTCCACCAGTCAAAATAACTTGTTATTCCTTGTTTGTAACAATTTGTATCCAATTTATAACAAATGTAACCGGCAAAGTCCTCGTAACAAAGATCTCTATTTTATTCTTCCGCTTTGACAGCTGTTTGACAGCTGTCAAAACCTCTATTTCTCTTCTCCCGGCGCTCTCACAAATCGCTCCCAGGGTTCCGGGGGGGGGGGGTTGCTTTTTAATTCAATTCCACCTTTCTCCTCCAGCTCAGTCTTATAATTTTCCCTCGCGAAGTTAATAACTTTGTCAAAATAGGGTTGCACTCGATCTTAGTTGTCAAATCCTTTGCTTTAACTCTTCTACAACAGGGGGGGGGGCTGACTTCCTTTTTGCGCCTCCCCCGCTCGCTCCGAATTTTTTGAAAAAAATTATCCCCCTTTTTAGTCCAGGTTCCGATTACTCACGGGTTATTCTTTTAAGTCCAGATTTTCAATAGAAGAAGTCAGCGCTCTCCGTCGAATGGCATGCGGCTTCGCTCGGCAGGGGAAGCGAAAGACTCAAAGCACCCCCCCCTGTCACCCGCTCCGCAGCCTTTAAAAAGGCTCCTTCGCGGGTCGGGGGGGCGCAAAAGGTGCCAGCCGAGTCACCATGTCCATGGGTTTCAGCGCCCATGGTTTTTGAGGGTCCCCGCGTCGCCGGTGCGGTAGGACCCAGCCCCTGCCGAGCAGGCTCCCTCCGGAGCTCGGAGGGAGTCCGCCATTCGGTGATGGCGCCAACCTGGAAGTCACGACATGCTCTGATCTCTCGTCCCTCCTGTTTCCACTCCCATGCTGAGTAATACCCAGAAATCACAAGGAGTCTTCACAGCCAGTGCATGGAAGAGGCAGTGGGACCATGTCTCCAGCTTCCAATCATTGACCTCCATGAAGTAAATGGGGAGGGCGATTCTGCACCCACATACAGCTGTAGGCTGTATGCTCCCCTTACTTTGTGGTTCTATCTACATCCCCCTTGAACTATACTTTAAGAAGTTTGTTGTTTGACTTCTGGATATTTTAAATCACCTTTCAGGAGTGGCTGAGCTCCTCTGAAATCAGAGTCCCATTCGTTTGCTTGTTGCCAGAGTGCCAAGATCCAATGAAGCCAAAATAAGGGTCAAAAGTTGCTAACAATTGGCCAGCATCCCTGGAAAGTTTTATAGAGTATGCCTGATTAAATAATGCATTAAGCCTGGGCTTGAATTCTTTCCCTACTTATGAACACAGCAATGTCTGATTTCATTTTTTATTTTATTTTTTACTTTTCATGTGCTTCTATGGAAAAGCTCCATGAGCAGAATGACAGACTGAAATAAAAAAAGAAAGAAAAATAACAACTCAAAATTTCTGTAATTCCAGACAGATTTGTGTCATTCTGGTTTCTTACTACACTTATAATAGGTTTTATCTTTACATTCAGTAAGAAACTGTTAGACATGTTTTGACATTTTGTTATATAGAACGGCTATTGAATTGTACGTGTTAACCACTAGGTGGGGCAATGAAACAAACCTAAATAGACCCTTCAACATCAGATTGTGTGCAGCAGCTTGAATCTTTACATGTGCTTCTCCCATTTGAATTTATCTTTTTAAAAATATTGTAGGCATTTGCAGTACACTATAACCCTTTTCGGGTTGCTATAGAGAAAGTCAACTGCTGTTATTAGAACAGCTTCTAAGCCTACTGTGCATATTTAAATGGTTAACTAAATTAAATAAAATGTCCCTGCCTAATGGTGTTAGCTAAGTAAGTACATTTTCTATGCCAATACACAAGAGACACCTGTAATAGGTTGCATATGTATCTGTACTCTTTCCAGTTGGTAGAACCATTGCTGCCATTAATGCTGTTTCAGCAAATACTGAAAACATAGCTGTTTACCAAGGCCTTTGCTAGCTACTTATGTCAGCCATTTGTCATAACTGTTTATTTGTACTGTCTGTTCATGCTGCTGGATTAATATTATGGTTGCTGTTGTATTTTTAATGGATTTTATTCTAAACCTTGAGCTGTTTTCATAATAGATGACACATACATATTTTAATAAATAAAGAATCCTACTCCTTTGTGGAGCACAAAATAGCAAGGAGCCATGCAGACAAGCAAATATCTATACAAGAAGGTGGAAAGGGGCAAGGGACAGCAAGCCCCTCTCAGTATATATCAGCACCCTTTCTACTTGTGATTCCTGGAATTCGGAGGCATTCTGCCTCAAATGGTGGAGGTAGAACATAGCCATGAATCTGTTTGATCCTCTAAGCCAGGCATAGCCAAACTTGGCCCTCCAGCTGTTTTGGGACTACAATTCCCATCATCCCTGACCACTGGTCTTGTTAGCTAGGGATGATGGGAGTTGTAGTCCCAAAACAGCTGGAGGGCCAAGTTTGGCCATGCCTGCTAAGCCTTCCAAACTGGTGGCCATCACTACATCTTGCAGGACAGAATTCCATAGTTCAACTACGCACTGTGTAAAGAAGTACTTTCTTTGCCTGTTCTGATTCATCCAATGTTCAACTTCATTGAATGGGCCCGAGTTCTAATATAATGAGAGAGGGAGGAAAACTTAATCCACACTACATCTCATATTATTACACTTCTATCAGTAACCTCTCACCGTTTTTCTAAACCAGCTGGTTTTGGACTACAATTCCCATCATCCCTGTCCACTAGTGCTGCTAGCTAGGGATGATGGGAGTTGTAGTCCAAAAACAGCTGGAGACCCAAGTTTGGGAAACCCTGTTGTAAACTAAAAAAAAACAACAACTCCAGATGCTGTACCCTTTCTTTACTGGGGAGTTACTCCAAGCTCTTGATAATTTTGCTTGCCCTTTTCTGAACCTTTTCCAGCTCTACAATGATTTTTTTGAGGTGATGTAACCAGAACTCTATTCCGAGTGTGGCCTCACCATAGATTTGTACAATGACATTGTGATGCTGACAGTTTTATTTTCAATCTCTTTCCTAATTATCCCTAGCGTGGGAGCTGCCTTCCTCACAGCTGCTGCACACTGGGTCAACATCTTCCTCAATCTACCCTGTAAGACTCAAAGGTCTCGTTCCTGGTCCATTACTGCCACTTCAGACCCCTTGAGAGTATATGTGAAATTAGTATTTTTTTGTCCTAATGTGCACCACTTAACACTTGAATGCAATGTATTGCACTTGTAATGTTATGTCATAAACCTTTGGATCAAGGTTCCTAATGATTCTAGGGATGTGCGAGAATAATGACACACTTGTTAGTAATTGGTGTCAGGCACCTTTTCAGATGTGCTGAAGGGGAAACAATTACAAAAATTACTTAATGAGACAATTGCTGAGCCACTTGCCTGCACAGAGAACAAGCTATTTGGCATTGTTTTGGCAAGACTAAAGCTGAGCCTGAGCAGAAGCAAAGTTTGAGGAAGGGGATCCTGTGTGGTTTGTCACCACCTACCTCTCCACTGGCAGGAAGTCAGACTTTCAAGAGGTGTCCCCTGCCAGTTCAATTTGTGCTTAAGCAAATAACTAGACAGCAATAAATAAATAAAAAATAAACAACTTAAAAGCAGGAATGAAACAGAACACAACTTGTTAGGAAAAAAGAACTCAGTGGTCCCACAATGGGACATACCACTCTGTTCCCTATGGCCCGGTCCTAAGAGGTCCTAATGGCCCCTGTAAGAAGAGAAGAAAAATCCTGGTATGGGCTGGAGTAAGAGAAGGGAGAAGGTGGGAAGGGAAAAGTGGAGGCCCCTGAACATTGGTGTGAGGGTTGGTGGATGACCCAAGGCCCCGGACGACCTTCAGCTCTATGTGTCCAATGACCTCTCCCCTGCAATAGTCACTTGGCAGCTGGATCTCCTTCCTCCCTACAGAGAAGGAACTTATCACAGTAAGAACAAAAAATTGCTTCTCCTGTAATGGAGGAAGGGGATCCTGTGTACAGTGGCAGAGCATGAAGCTCTGCCATGGGGGGCAGGGCGGAGAGCAGGTGGGGGCAGGCGCGCGTCCTGGAGGTGTGGTGCGCTGCCGGGGGAGCAGCCGCGATGGCACCCCACCGGGATTACGCTGCCGGGGGTGGTGCGCTCCCCCCCACTCCTCTTCCTCCGCCAGTGCCTGTGTGGGATGTATCACAGCAATTACTAGATCAGATGGGAGATGCCTCTGGTGTTCACCACCTAATGATTCTGGGGAGGCCTTGCACTCCCTGGATTGGGACTGGAAGAAGACAAGCATGACCCCCGATTAGTGCAATTCCTCTGTGCGCCTGAGTTAGATCCTGATCACCCGCGCACGGTAATGAGAAGAATTCAGTGAGGATGGACTCTACAGAGAGGTTTCCAAGGCTGGACTGATTTCTGAAACACACACACACACACACACACACACACACACACACACACGTGTATGTGTGTGTGTGTGAGAGAGAGATGGGGGGAAAGGGCAAAACCCAGTGAAATGAGAAAGTGCTGAGAAAAGATGTAGTTAATATCAGGAAATCAGCTGATATTAATGTTTACAGCTGAGAGTATGAAATGCCATTTTTTAATAACTGAAATTATTGTTGGCAGTCTTCTAAAATAGCATAAGAAGAGGCAACACATTATTAAATGTAACTGAAAAGAAAAGTTTTTTTAAAAAAAGCACAACCATGTATAACTTTATCAACTTCGGTTATTCTGCTTCCTTATAATCCTTCACTTCTTACGCCCTGTGATATGGCACACTGCTTCACCTTGCACAGTTTTGCAAAAATACAGGTCTTGCTTTCTATCCCTTTTGGTTAAAATACTGGTCCATACCCATCTTGGTTACAACACCCTTCTCTCTGCCTTCCACAATGTATGTAGGCCTGCATTTGGTAAGTTTATTATCTTTGTACATTGTATTTGATTAATTTATAATCTGCCCTTCAGCACGAGGCGCTGAGGGAGGAGTATGCTTACAAACACTAAAACCTGTTACCATAAAATACCGTATTTTTCGCCCCATAGGACACACCGGCCCATAGGACGCACCAAGTTTTTTGGGGGGGAAATAAAGAAAAATTTTTTTATTCCCCCCCCCCCAGGCGCTTGTGGGGCCGGCAGCAGAGAGAAACGCTCTTCTTCCCACCGCCCGCCTGCAGACCAGGTCCGGGAACAGCGGGAAGATGCGCTGTGCCTCCCAGCTGTCCCTGGAGCTTGCGGGGCAGGCAGCGGGGAGAAGCGTTCTTCTCCCCACCACCCGCCTGCAGACCAGGTCCGGGGACAGCGGGAAGATGCGCTGCGCCTCCCAGCTGTCCCCGGAGCTTGCAGGGCAGGCACCGGGGAGAAGAACGTGTCTCCCCGCCGTCAGCCTCCAAACCACATCAGGAGACAGAGGGATGGCGGCGTTCCGCCTCCCCGCTGTCCCCCGACCTTGTGGGGCTGGCGCTGCGGCTCTCCTGAAGCCTGGAGAGTGAGAGGGGTTGGTGCGCACTGACCCCTCTCACTCTCCAGGCTTCAGCGAAAGCCTGCATTCGCCCCATAGGACGCACACACATTTCCCCTTCATTTTTGGAGGGGAAAAAGTGCGTCCTATAGGGCGAAAAATACGGTACAACACAAACAGTAAAATACAAAAGTAACAGGCCATAACAAGATAATAATACTCAAAAGAAGGCATGAAATCCAGCTAATAAATATGCAGGATGTCTAAGCAAATAAAAAGCTTTCGCTTGGTGCCAGAATGTTGCTGGTGTTGACGCCAACAAAGCCTCTCCAAGGAGGTTGCTTCAGATACAAAGCACCATGACTAAGAAAGCTTTGTTTGGTCACTGCTTGCCTTACATCTGGTGGCAGGGATCTTGGAGAAAGGCACTTGGTGAGTTGTGCAGCTTCATGTGAAAGGAGGTGGTTTCAAGCCCTTTAAGTGGTCAAATGACAGGAAGCGGTCCTGCACCTATCCAGTTTTGTGGTGCAGTTCTCCACTCACTCAATATTTACAATAATGCATACATTTGGGGAAGGCATAAAATAAAATAAATATATTCATAAAAATAACATACAAAATGCATTTTTGGGGGGAAGTTGTTTGCAAAAACATGCACATCAGTCAAAATTGCATACCAGAATGTGTTTATTAGAGAGATTCACAATGAAATGCTATTGAATTTTCACGTGAATTTAAAAATAATATATATTGCTGAGAAATGTGAACTGAATTTAAAACTGGGAAAATGAGAAACTGAGAGAACTAAAACTGAGAGATCCTTTCAACCCTACCAGTGAGCCATATCCCTTCCCCGCTTCAATCCCCAGCATCTCCAGGAAGGTCTGCGAAAGACTCCTTGTCTGAAATCCTGGAGAGACACTATCAGTCATTACAGACAATACAGAGCTAAAGTGGACCAAAGGACTGGCTCAGTGTAAGGCGGTTTCTAATCTACCTCTGAGATTTCCATTGTGGTGCTATGTATGACACTTTTCTTTTAAGAAATTGGCCACTGAGCAGACAGCATGGGCTAGTTAACATCTGACTGCAGTACTAAATCTCTATGCAGAAAAGCTCAGTGTTATCCTGGCCCCATCCTCAAATTGGGAGGAAGTGTTGCTAGAAAACAGAGATATCAGGCTTGGATCCAACAGCTTTGTTCTTAGGTAGACAGCAAACAAGCTCTTCAACCACGGACATTTTTCTTGTTTCCCCACTCCTAGTGCCTCAGAGGTCAAGTTCCAGAGAGGGGCTCTCAGCCAAAGCGAGATCAGTTCATCATATGAAGAATGAGGGCAATTGTAAAAGGCCTGAAGCACCGCACATTTCGCTCCAGGATTTCCTCAGGCTTCAGGAATTCTCAGCTTGATTATGCCTCTCAGGCCACGGAGTGGGAGTGCTTTACGGAGTCCGTACTGGAGATTCAGCACAGGAGCAGCCTAGTGGGAAATGCTTTTATCACCCACAGAGAGGTGTGTTCTGGCTGAGCTTTCACTTAAGTCTTAAGAGGATTGCTAGCAGCTCTCTGCTCTGCGGGCGACTCACAGAAATGATGGTGGGTGGGTAATACACACCACTGGCTGATGATGGATATGCACCCCCCTCCCACTGTCAAAACAGCTTTCCCTTCCTTTTCCTAAGAGAGCCCTGTTTTGAACAGAGAAAGGGCTCCGATAGACCACTGTGTATTTTGCAAGGACATTAAAGCTTGTTGCATAAATTGCTCATTCCAAACAAAGGATTAACCACTCAAAAATGCCAATGCCATCAGTTTGGTGCAGCGTTAAAAGGGCAAAGGCTCCCTCTTCAAAAAACAAGAAGCTTCAAAGAATAGCAGTTTCATCAGATAATTGCGCCCTTTAGGATTTCCTGATAATGCCTTCAGCAGGAAATGACTGTCCCATGATACTCTTGTTTTTTACTTAATGTTTCATCTGTGTAATTTTGATGTGCTGAAAGGAGACATTCCAAGCCACTTGCTCTTGTGATCTATAACCAAGCACATGACATTTGGACATCTCTGGCAGACTCCTCTTCTGATTATTGAGTGAAACAACATAGACTTATGCCAGATCAGAGCCCTGGGCCATATAGTTCAGTATTGCCTACACTAGCGAGGTCCTCTAGATATTGCTGGGACTACAGCTCTGATAATCTCTGACCATTAGCTATGCTGCCTAGGGCTGAGTTGGAGTTCAACATCTGGAGAGCCACAGGTTCTATAGGCAGTGATGCAGTTAGGGCTGGACTTTGAGGTCAAAGTCAAGGTCTCACAGCTCAACTGAATGAAATTGTTAGTTCTTGAAGGGTGCTTGCAGGGTAGAGAACTGTCAGAGAACTTTGCAACAGTGGAGAAGCAAGCCAGCCAGCAAGAAAGAAAACAGAGGCAGAGAAAGTTATAATCTTTGCATTCTTGAAGCATTTTATCTGAAATGGAATTGTTATCATGGGTTTTCCTTTGCAGCCCAAAGGCAGCTTTTATTTGATTTCTTTATACAGTTTACTTCTCAGTTACAGTTAAGACTAGTAAAATGTATACATGTCAAATAATCTCTCAACAAATCCCAAGAACTACCATCAAGACAGCTTCAGGAAAATGTCAGCCTAAAATAACTTGTCTGCAGAAAATCGACAACATTGAGCTTCTCAGGGTTGGCTGTTCCACAGCTTGAGTGGAACCATTAGGAGTACCATACTTCTGTTCTGCTGTGGATCCAACTCCATAACTATCTGGACCAAGGCTTTCCTCACAGATCTCAACATCTGGGGAGGTTCATATGGAGAAGGTCCTCCATATTGTTAGTGCACACTAAACTCCAAGTAGTGAGAAATCTCATGGGTGCCAACACATACAGTATCTTGGGTTTTATTTTCTTGGAATGAAGGTCATCAGAGATTGTAGCGTCAATGTGATCTATGATTTTATTTACACATGCTAAGTACATGCTGAGTCCCAATGGAAGTGCTCACAGCATCAACACTCCCAACATTTCTCACTCTTCCATTAGGTTTCTATCCCCCTTCCCAGTTTTGGATTACTAATGTGATTGCCTCCATCTGGGAATGGGGGATGCCTGCCCCTTTAGGCCCATTCTGGAAGAATCTCCAGCCAGAAGTTTCCATGGCAGTAAGTCACTTGTACACTTTAATGATGGAAAGAGAAACTTAACAGATTGGGCTAGAACCACTAATTTTATAAACAGACTAGTCTGACGACTTTGACAGCCTCTCTTTTTATATAACCCCATTTTACCTACATAAAATTACATCCAGATCACCCCCATCTTATAACAATATTATAGCATGGCATCAAGTTACAAAAAGTTTTATAGAAAATCACTATGATCTTGCAATGTACTAAAAAACTGAGGGCTAATGGATACATGAGGCAGTAGGAGACTGAGTGTTAGGTTCCTGACTTTAAAAAAATATGTTTAAAGCAGCCGCAAGGACTGGGATGGGAAGTTAGGTAGCTGCAAGAAGTGAGGCGGGGGGGGGGGGGGGGGGAAAGAAAGAGAACACATCACCAAAAAAAGAGGGCACATATTTGAATGTCTGGTTTTTCCATGAAAGGAGAGACGGACACAATGGAAGCCAAACCCTTCCTGTCCCCATGCTGTTACTCCAGGAACCTTTCTTCCAGCCCAGCCCATTTCCAGTATCAGAGCAAAGGACCCATGGGGAGCCTGTAGCTCTCCATGTCCAGAGACTAATGTCAGGTCACAGTCCAAGGTCAAGTGGGGTGGGGGTGGGGAAGGGATCAACAAGAGACATAAAGGCCAGTCATAGATCAAGTTAACAAAGCCCATCAACACACCATAGGACCAATCCTGTTCCAACAGCTTTCTCAAGGAACTGAAGGTTTTTATCCAGTATCCCTATGAAAGCTGGTGGCCACCAGAGCTTTCCCCTCACACATAGCCCATTACTCTGAAGGAGGCCTTGACTTTCTGAAGGACGCTCCATTGCCTGGCCACTGCCTAGTCTTGCACTAGAGCTCTCTCAGGCTCAGCTTCTACCTCCAAGTCTGGGGTCTCTATTGGAGCAGCAGCTGGGATGCCATATGGTCTGACGGTCCTGGACTGGCTTTGTTACCTGACCCCACCTCTTCCTCCATACCGTTCCCTTCATGGAATACCAGGTCTTCCTCTGATTAGGATTCTTTGAGCAGGGGCATGGCATCATCAGCTCTAGCCATCATGGCCAAGAATGATGGGACTTGTAATCCAACAACATCTAGAAGGCACCCAGCCCCCCCCCCACTGGCCTGTGTGAAGTAATGAAATGAAAGTGGGATGGAGTTTAAGTTCCTTCACTTGTGTTTCCCTTTTGATGCAAAAAATCAGGCCACTGTCCATCACTCCATATATTATGTGAATGGGGTAGGTCTCTAACATGGCTGCCTAATCACAGGTTGCCCCTATTAGGAAGGCAGTAGAATATGTGGAGACCATGAGGGGGGTGTGTGTGTGTGTGTGTGTGTGTGTGTGTAGGCTTCTAGCAGTTCACTAGATAGCAGTTACCTCGTGCCCCCCTTGTGCCTCTTCACTTTGAATTCTTTTGCAAATCCTTTCTATAATATTTGTTTCTGGCTTCTCCGTGCTGTTAAGAATTTACTATCCCTTGACATATGAAGTAAATTTCATATTTCAGAAAAAGGTGTTAAAACAACCTTTCACTCTAGTGAGTAATGATAAAAACTGATCTTTGACCTATGTAAGGCGGTGGGGAAACCCACCGCTAAACTGGGAGGTCTGTTTTCAGAGAAGTGTTTTGGCACTTCAGGACTAGAATAGTGTGCTTGAAAAGAAAAGACACGACAAGAAAAGAAAAGAAAAGAAAAGAAAAGAAAAGAAAAGAAAAGAAAAAGACTTTGTGTGAGTCTCTCAACATAACTTGTAGACACAGTAAAAGTAACTGTGTGGCTTAAAACCTAATCCTATGATTGAGACTTGCCCACATTAGAGTTTAATGTAGATTTGAAGCTGGTTGCACCTCTCTCTCTCTCTGTGGTGTCATAGCACCCTCAATTTCCCTGGGTCCTGACTAACTTAGTTCCTTTAGCTTCTGTGGGTGTAGTCTGGGTAGGACTTAATTTGGATGCAATTCATAGCCAGCTTTTTAAGCAACATGTTTCACAAAGCGCTTCACAACATTTTATACCAACAAATGACAAAGTCTAGAGTTGCCTTTTCCTGTGTCTGTTTCATTGCTGCTTAGACACTGCATATCAAGGTAAAGGACCCCTGGATGGTTAAGTCCAGTCAAAGGCAGCTATGGGGTGTGGTGCTCATCTCACTGCATATTGTGGTGTGTATGGACACATCACATGAGTTGAGTTAGTTTATGGCTTTCAGCAGCCCCCAGAGGACAATTTGACTGTGGCTCAGTAGCAGACCTGCTTGCAAAGTGACGTCTACAGCAGTCTTTGCAAATCTGGCCTCAGACAGGTGTCTTCCTGGCTCTGATGGAGATCCTTCAGCTCGTGCTTTCAAAGCACCACTCTGTACCATGAGCAAAGGGTCTGTCTTCCTTTTTTTCAGTGCCCTCTGGGAAACAGGTGGTGCTCACATTCCTGAAGCTGTGTGAGGTTTCCCTGTGCAATGAAGTTGACAGAATGAAACATTCTCATTTAATGAAGATGAATTTCAAGACCTGGCTAGCATCAAATATTCAGCATCACGGAACTTGTCTCTTGAAGGCTTATTCAGAAACTATGACGTCACCCCAACTCTTAAACATTTGCGATGGCGGATTTCCCTGTAAAGGTAAAGGTAAAGGTACCCCTGCCCGTACGAGCCAGTCTTGACAGACTCTGGGGTTGTGCGCCCATCTCACTTAAGAGGCCAGGGGCCAGCGCTGTCCGGAGACACTTCCGGGTCACGTGGCCAGCGTGACATTGCTGCTCTGGCGAGCCAGAGCCGCACACGGAAACGCCGTTTACCTTCCCGCTGGTAAGCGGTCCCTATTTATCTACTTGCACCCGGAGGTGCTTTCGAACTGCTAGGTTGGCAGGCGCTGGGACCGAGCAGCGGGAGCGCACCCCGCCGCAGGGATTCGAACCGCCGACCTTTCGATCGGCAAGTCCTAGGCGCTGAGGCTTTAACCCACAGCGCCACCTGCGTCCCTAAGATTTCCCTGTACAGCTGGCATAAAGCCCTTGCTGTGCCAGTGCAAGAAGCTCACAGCTTGTGGCACTGGACTGGCATCATGCTCAGACTGAGTGGCATGTGAAGTCATAGGAAAGAACCATTGTATAGGATCTAGCATCCTTATTCCATGGTTGTGTTGTTTGGTTTTTGAACGTTTAATGATGGTGCTTTTTATTATTATTGTAAGAGTCTGCTGGATCAGGCCAATGGCCCAGCATCTCACAGTGGCCAACCATATGCCTACAGGAAGCCCAAAAAATGACCCAAGTGCAATAGAGCTCTCCCCATTTCGGATATCCAGCCACTGGTGTTGAGAGGTATACTGCCTCCCTCGAACAGCAAAGGGAGGCAGTATACCTCCCTTACGGCTAGTAGCCACTAAGAGCCTTGTTCTCCACTAATTTGTACATTCCTTCTTTGACGTGATCCGACTTGGTGGCTGCATCTTGCAGCAGCTAATAAACGAGTTTCTCTGAATCTTTACTTGCATTTTGTTTAGAAAAATGCAGTTAATTGCAAAAATATGTCTCCAGCATGTTTACTCAGAAGCAAGCCGCCATTGGGTCGAAGCCAATGTTGGTTCTACTCAAGGAAGTCCCACTGAAATTAATGGACATGACTGATCTCGGTTTATTAATTTCAGTAGGTCTACTATGAGTAAAACCTAATGGGAGACACCTATTGGCTCCAGCAGGGCTTACTTCTAAGTAATCATGCATAGTATTCCAGCCTTAGAACCTGCCTCCTTATGCACAGTGAAATGGGTTTATATCACTGTTCTGCTTAAATAACTTTTTAATCTAAATGAAAAGAGTGAGGGGAGGGAAATAACTGCCCACAAACTTGGCAGGATTTCCTTTTTCTCTCTATTTTTGGTCTCAGCCGTAAAACTTTAAAAGCTTCCTTTTAAGGCCAAAAATGAACATAATTTCTACTGGTGCCAGTACAATCAACTATATGGCTAATCTTATTTTACTTTGCCAGTGTGCACGCGTGTGTTTAAAAAACCCCAACATAAAACTCAAAATGGGAACTATGTTGTAAAAGCTCCTTCATGGTTCCACATATGGTGTGAACAGAGGGAATTAGTTTAGATGATCTGCAGCTAATGTCTGGGAAATGTTAGGCTTCAAGCTGTATGTGTTGAAAGTCTCTGTGGTTTAAATAAATGCTCACATAAATATTATGAAAACCTCTCCTCTTTTCAGAGAGCATCTGTGGCACGAAGTCTAATGAGATATAGTTTGTTTGCATTAATATCTCCTGGCACACCACTATATATGATATATATGTATGTCTGTGTACGTTAAAAACAACAACCCATAAGCTAGCTTTATGGGACAGGGAGGACTGTTTGCCCCTTAAAGCCTCAAAGAACTTTCTCTGGAGTAATCTTATTCAACTTGTTTCAGTCTCAATGACCCTAATGAACATGTTAAGATTGCGACATTTTCTGTGGTGACAATCCTGTGGTTTTAAAAACAACTTGTGATAGGCCAAACCTTAGTAGGTGAAACTTTCTCCATTGCTGTATCTTCATGCTGAGATAACCAGAACCAACCACATTCTTTGCCCGCCATTTGTCTAGCAGTTAAAGGCACATGGGCCTCTGATGTTGCTGAACTACAACTCCAATCATGCTGGCTGAGGCGGATGGAAGGTATAGTCCAACAATGTCATGAGACGTGGGTTCACAATACCTGCTGTATTTATTTATTTAATTAACATCCCACTTTCTCCTCTCAGGAGCTCGAAGTGGTGCACATTGTTTTCTTCCCCCCTCCCATCAATCCCCACAACAACCATGTGAGGTAGGTTGGGCAGAGAGGTAGTGACTGGCCCAAGACCACCCAATTGGGCTTCATCGCCAAGTGTGAGGCTCTGTATACACTATAGTAGAAGCACGTTTTCTCCCTCAAAGAATTCAGGGAGTTTATTAAAGCATTGTGGGAATTGTAGCCCAAGTGAGGGGTAAACTACACAGTCCTTTGAGGGAAAGAATGTGCTTTGCAGGTAAATTGTGTATGCAACCTGACTCTGACACCAAACTGAGCACTCTGGGTTGCAGCTTTTCTGGCTGGTTTGCAATCCCAATTAAAATATTAAATGAACGGTAATTTTAAAACTGTGAAGATTTAAAATATTGCAAGCCATCAGAATAAAAATAAAAATCAGATCACAGTGCATCCCTATTGAATCTGTATGGCACCATCCTATTGATACATTACAAGCATTAAGGAAATAACTTCCCTGTTTCTCCCAGCAACCTTCACCATAATTCGCTTATAATTTGGAATCGTGAGCTGGATGGAGAACAAGCTTGTCTCGTACTTCTCCAGCTATCATGTCTGAAAGGCGTAACAGAAAACTACAAAAGAAATCAATGGTGAAATAACACTACAGTTCTCCCTTCCTGACCCTAAATATAATGGGTAGAATTCAGCATCATGCTAATACAATCATTTCATTGGGTCAAGTAATTTCTGCTTGCCACATGTAATAATATCTCCTCTCCTCCCCACACCCATGTGCTGTTCTGGGGTTTTCTCTGGCCCTCCAGAATGGATTTGGGGGAAGTGCAGGGAGTACATGGGGTGCAGTGGGGGAAGCCCCATTGCACTAGCACAGGCATAGGCAAACTCAGCCCTCCAGGTGTTTTGGGACTACAACTCCCATCATCCCTAGCTTACAGGACCAGTGGTCAGGGATGATGGGAGTTGTAGTCCCAAAACATCTGGAGGGCCGAGTTTGCCTATGCCTGCACTAGCAGGAATACTTGAGCTGGCTTCTGCTAGCACAGTGGATTCATTGAATCCATCCCATTGGGCAGCATTCAATTAAATAGTTGTGCTAGTACAAGGGGATTTCCCTCCCCCTCCTTTCCAAAACACCACCCCCAAATCTGCTCTGAAAATATGGGGGAACCCCCAGAATTTAGGAAGTGTGCAGGGTGGAGGAGAGTATTCTGTTGTGCAAGGAGAAATCCTTACAATGAAGGGACATTTGGCTTAATGCTACATTGAATACAACCCATTACATGGAAGTATGTAGTTATACTGGATTGTATAATTCCATATTCAGATTGTAGAATACTCTGTTTTCAAAATGGCCATGATCCATCTATGGAGATACAAATGTGGCAGCTACTCAAGCAGCAGGTGTCAACGTTGTTATTATTAGCAAAAATAATTTAATTGGTTACTCATCCTTCACCCTACAGTCCTAGGCCGGGTTACAACAATTCAAAATATAGCATTAAAGACCATTTAAAATGTAAAGAAGAGAATAATTAGTGCAAGGTCACCAATGAGCTTCACGGCTGAATTAGAATTGCAAGTTATGCATTGCCAAAAATAAAATTCGCATCACCAAAAAGAAAAGAAAAAAGATTATGTCCATGTGCATAAAAATTACACATGGTAGTTATATGTATAGGTGCAAATTTATAAACAATCTTGATTTAAATAGTAAAGCAACACATCTTGAGGTAGTGGACCAGATGCTGCTAACTACTGATGGGCAACTTCAACGCACATGCTCTCTCTTTTAATAGTTCCTTTTCTTTAAAGCAGGCTTGGACTGGACAGCCCTCAAGTAGAGGACACCTTCAAACAGATGAATGTTCACTGTAAGGTAGGACACATGGCCACCCAGGCAGAGTGGGGATTTGAACCCAGGTCTTTCAGATTATAGTCCAATATGCTGCCATTACACCATGTTGGAACAGACATGCCTTAGGAAATGTTTTAGGTATACAGTCCAGTATGTATATGACTGCTTTTGGGACGAAAGGAAACATGTTGGATCAGATGAGATGTTGTTGCATAACAGTTTGGCCAGACATTTTTGGGAGCTCCTAGTTTAAACCACAATTAAGAATTGCTCCATGTTTTTGGTCTTAACCCCCCCCCCCTTTAAAGTTACCGGTATGTTTATTGACAGAATGCTTTGTATGTTTTTGAGAACACAGAATGCTTTTGTTCATTTGGAAGCTATGTTTGAAAGCCTTCAGTTTGATATATCTGGATTAACATTTGCCAGGGTTAGGGTTGGTAAAAACCAAAAAGAAAGAAAGAAAGAAAGAAAGAAAGAAAGAAAGAAAGAAAGATAGATGGATGAAGGGCATTTATGGTGGTGATCTTCCGTGGACACACACTGTTTATTTGCATATCCTGAAAGTGGGGGGAACCTTCTGCAAAGTGAACATTTGTATCAACACAATTCATGATGTTGTCCCACTTCAAAACCCGAGAAGGCCCATGTTTCTTTTATTGGAAGGAGACTTTGGGAAAGTAAATAGGTGGGCATGTGCAAACAAGCCTGAAAGAGAGAGAAAAGTGAAATGTAGAATCTCTGAAACCTTCTCATCTAGATGCCATCAGTTAAATCCTTTAAAAGCAAACAGGAACGAACTATCTGTATTTGTGTAAGTGAAGGCCTTCCAGGAAGTTTGCTCATGTGGAGGGTGTGCACACTCATGGAATGCTATGGACTGACAGCTAATATATGGGAAATATACTTTGAAGTTGACCTTACTGATCCTTATATTCAGTTTTCAATATTACTGCTGCTACGTTTTAGACTTGACAAGACCAAAGTTGATTTGACTATTAATCATTCAGCTAAGGCCAATATGAACAAGTCCCAGCTAACTTGGTTTTCCTGTGTCTCGTTAACTATTACAATGAAAATGTATTTATAGATCAGGCTGGAGGCCTAACTAGTTTTTAAACTGATGAGCATATGTAGTTCCTTGTAAATCTGATGGGAAGCCAGTTATTGCATGAAGACCATTTCTTCAGTATGCTAGATCGCATGGCTATCTTGCACTTCCGTTATTCAATACGTCTGTGTTCAAATTATGTTTTCCTTTAAAACACAAGAGCCTGCTGGATCAACCCAATGGTTCTGTTCTCATTGTGGACAACCAGATGCCTGTGGGAAGCCAGCAAGCAGGATATGCAAGAGCACTCCAGAAACTGGTATTCATAAGCACACTTCCTCCAGCAGTAAAGGTAAAAAAGTAAAGGACCCCTGGATGGTTAAGGCCAGTCAAAGGCGACTATGAGGTGCGGCGCTCATCTCGCTTTTCAGGCCAAGGGAGCCGGCGTTTGTCCACAGATAGCTTTCCGGGTAATGTGGCCAGCTTGACTAAACCACTTCTGGCGCAACAGGACACTGTGATGAGAGCCAGAGCGCAAGGAAATGCAGTTTACCTTCCCGCCACAGCGGTACCTATTTATATTTGCACTGGTATGCTTTTGAATTGCTAGGTTGGCAGGAGCTGGTATGCCATATGGTCTGACGGTTCTGCTGTGCTTAGTCAATGCTTGGCTAAAGTGTGGCATCTGAACTGGCATTTTTTTCAGTGGAAATAGAACAGCATGGACATCCATTTACTGGCTGACATGCAACCAAGCTTTGGCTATTTCAAAAGGTAGGTAGTTTTAATGTGAAGGAGCTCTTTTGGGTGGACAGAAGTTGGAACAACTTCACCTGCTGATCTCAGTTAGCAGACAAGGCTATGTGGAACAAGACACTGTAAACTGGTCCCAATTTGTTTTGGACCTGATAAGCTAATAGCAAAAACCTTAAACCTGGCTTGGTAACAAAATGGCAGCCAGTAAATGGCTGTTAATGCTGTTATATTTCTACTGAAAAAAATGCCATATTATTTGATTTTTCAAGACACCACCTGCTCTTATATGTTTAACTGAACTTTTGCCCTAGATGTTTCTCCCTCAATAGCTTGCTCTACAAGTTAAAGAAAGATAAAGCTTTTAAGTAAGTTAATTCACATTTTAGGCTGGTTCTTTTGTTTCTAATAGACTCATATAGATTTAAAAATTTTTTCCTTAGCTTTCCCCCTTTCTTTCAGGGGTCTTTTGCGTTATATCATGTCATTCAAAATTTACTTAAATATTACCTTAGGCACAAGATATGAAGCTCTTCCAGGTGGCTTTAAAAGTTCTAGAGATTCGATTAATTCCATTGTGTATTTATAAACTTTGTTAGTGTTTTCACCTAAGGCAGGCTATATCATAGGGATTTAAAGGAGGAAACTATGTAAAGGGGAAATTAATCCTGTGCAATAATATTTTAAAACTAAGTAGTATAGTGCTCTATTACCAGCTAACTTATGTTCACCAATTCTATTACCTAGTATAACATTTTCATTAATTTTTTAAAAAGGGCTTAACCTGCTCAGTACCTTCGACAGCTGCTCAGTGCCTTTATTAGTAATATAAAGATTCTACACTGGGTATTTTACTGTGCAATGGGTATGCTTGGTTCACTCACTTTCCATCAGCATCTGCATGCCACGGTGAACAAACATGCTTTCTTGTGTTTTCTCTGTTCATCGTGTTTTCTTTCAGAGCATTTTCAGGACTTTCTAAATTCATGGAATTACTACTTGATTTCCTTGAGTATTTATGACTTATCATGCTACCTTTCTGATTGATTGGGGTGAGGAGCTTCAGCTTCGAAAGCTGAATGCAGCCCCCCAGGCCAAGTTCCAGCCTTAGGACCTAACCTAGGCCATGACCCAACCCTAGGGGCATACTCCTCTTTCCTGTGAATACTTTTGCTTGACAGGTATGCGATAGTGCCTCTTGCTTGCACTGAACAGAGAGGCAGGTATGTGTAGAAACCTCTGGCTTTTGTGCGGCTGGTGGAATCCAGCCTTCTTTACAAAGTTAAGTGTCAAAGCCATTATCCTGCCCAACTTGCCTCTACCTGTCTCTTTCCTAGCCCCTGGCATGCAATGCTTGGAAGGTTTGCCCATGAGGGAATGGTACCCAAACATGCAATAACCATTTCCTGCTCTATGATTGGTCATTCCTAGCAAGGAATCCTCTCCACTGCTGTAACCCTTCTCAAATAGCATTACTATTAAAGGTAAAGGGACCCCTGACCATTAGGTCCAGTCGTGACCGACTCTGGGGTTGCGGTGCTCATCTCGCTTTATTGTCCAAGGGAGCCGGCGTACAGCTTCCGGGTCATGGCAAACCAGAGCAGCGCACGGAAATGCCATTTACCTTCCTGCTGGAGCGGTACCTATTTATCTACTTGCACTTTGACGTGCTTTCAAACTGCTAGGTTGGCAGGAGCAGGGACCGAGCAACGGGAGCTCACCCCGTTGCGCGGATTTGAACTGCTGACCTTCTGATTGGCAAGTCCTAGGCTCTGTGGTTTAACCCACAGCACCACCCGCGTCCCAAGCATTACTATTACACATTTATTATTCCCTCTTCCTCAATTGTGTGTGTGAAGGAGAGATCATAATTAGGAATGCAGGGATGGGGGACTGAGACCAAGACAGAGTTGTTTACTTAGAGCCAGCTAGTTAGGACCTCAAAAGAAATTATGAGTAGCTGGTGTGGCATAGTGGCTAAGTTAGAGGGAGTGGGCGGCGCTGTGGTCTAAACCACTGAGCCTCTTGGGCTTGCCAGTCAAAAGGTCGGCAGTTCGAAAACATACGACGGGGTGAGCTCCTGTTGCTCTGTCCCAGGTCCTGCCAACCTAGCAGTTCGAAAGCACACAAGTGCAAGTAGATAAATAGGTACTGCTGCAATAGGAAGGTAAACAGTGTTTCCATGCGCTCTGGCTTCCGTCACAGTGTTCTGTTGTGCCAGAAGCAGTTTAGTCTTGCTGGCCACATGACCCGGAAAGCTGTCTGTGGACAAATGCTGGTTCTCTAAGCCTGAAAAGTGAGGTGAGCACTGCACCCCATAGTTGCCTTTGATTGGACTTAACCATCCAGGGGTCCTTTACCTTTTTTTACGTTTTTAGTGGCTAAGAGACTAAGCTGTTATTTTTGCAAATCCTCAGACATGAGAAGTGTAACTATTATGTTTGTTGCCATTTGTCTGCTTCCTTTAACAAAATCAGTTAAATATATTTACAAAAAAGTATATTTGCATGTTTTTTATACTGCAGAGAACTGTAAATAAAACCTCTAAGACGTTTACAAAGAATATAAAATGTACATTAAAGTTGCCAATAAAAATCAATGTTAAAAGCAAAATGAGCAACGTCAAAGGTTAGAAGTATACATTATAAGCTAAAATTATAGGTTAAAATACATGCCAACTTTACATGTCTGGGTAGGCTTGCCTAAACAGAAAAGTTTTTAGAAGGTGCCAAAAAGATTACAGGAAAGATGCCTGCCTAATATCAATGGGAAATGAGTCCCAGCGTGTGGGAGCTTCCCTGCTAAAAGATCAGGTCCTGAAGTGCAGAATGAACATTATATGACACTTGTAAAAGTGCCGTTCCGCAGATGAAAATGATTGAGTGGGCGCATATGTGGATAACCTGGCCCCAAAATGTTAAGGGCTTTATATACTAATAGCAACACCTTAAAGCCTGACCTGGTTGCTATGAACACTCTAGGTAGGAGAAAGGGTTAAACAACACTCTCCCACTTGCTGCTGCTGTGAATAAATGTATAGCCCTCTACAGAAGCATTATAGTTCTTAAAACATTTCAGAGATCCACTGTGGAGTTTGTCTCTTAAATGAAGAGAAAAGGGGAACTAATGCTCCAGAATTTCAGTGACGCAGGTGCACCATGGGCAATCTCAATATCCAAACCTCAGCCATGCAGTGCATTGGTTTGTCCTTGACCAAATTTGGTCATGGGATCCTGGAGAACACAGACACGCCATGCACGAAGCAGCAGTACAGCAAATGTTTTGTGTATACCAAGCTTCATAGCAAACCCAGAAAAGTCATTTTGAAATCTGGTGGAGGTAGAAGACGGAAATGGTACAGGGTGGACTAGGTTAAGCATTTTAAATCTGAAATGCCAAATCAAAGTGGCTTAAAGACATGCTAATGCATTCAGCTAAATGAGATGAACCACAGAAGTTTACTCATCTCAGAAGGAAACCCCCCTCCCCCACTTCACATCCACATAAGGCAGGCTGTGTGGGAAGTGGTCTATCCTGGATATTCCAGCCTTTGCGACATTAAAAACAAACAAACACCAATGACTGGAAGTGGAAAGAAGAGGCAAAGCAAGCTCTAAGATGTTTAAATAAAAGTAACCTCCCAATGGACTATTATCCATAAGTGGATTTATTTAATTCATATCATTTACATTTGACACTTAAATGACCAGTGTCCCTAAAGCCCGGTGATCTTTGAAATCACCATGTCACATGTGAAATGCTGCAGATGTGGAGGCCAACCACAGCTGTTTTCCAAAAAGTGGCTAGGGAACAGTGATGAGCAGATGGACACAGGAACTATACAGATCTAAATGGATTCTACCACCAAGTTGCCTAGACACAGCAGAGGCATATTCTGTACATGTGGGAGAAGGCATTTTTTTGTTTATGTATTGCATTTATATCCCACCTTTTCCTCCAAAGAGCTCAAGGCATCCCATCCTCCCCACAACAACCCTGTGAGGTAGGTTAGGCTGAAAGGCAGTGACTGGCCCAACTTTACCCAGTGAGCTTCATGGTATACATGCGCCTACACTTGCTGGATGAGCAGCAGTTGAACATGCAAATGAGTACAGGGAGCATAGTTCCTGACCCAATCCAGGGCTGCACACCTAATAACTCTATGCCAGCAACAGTGCCTGACCAGTGTTAGAAACTGAGATGTGAAAGCTAGGAGCTAAATGGCACCTTAAACCTAGGTTATGGGCACCACAACGGAATGTCTAGGCACATTTTTTTTATAAGAAGAATACAAAGCTGAAAATGAATGAACTGCAGCTAAAATCTTATGTTCGTTTTTCACATTGTCTAGTCCTCATCGAAAGGCTGCAAAAAAGAAGAAGCCATGCTTCCCCTGCCCGCTCCCTTAATAGTCTTATGTAAAGGTAAAGGTACCTCTGACCATTAGGTCCAGTCGCGGACGACTCTGGGGTTGTGTGCTCATCTCACTCTATAGGCCGAGGGAGCCGGCGTTTGTCTGCAGACAGCTTCTGGGTCATGTGGCCAGCATGACAAAGCCGCTTCTGGTGAACCAGAGCAGCACACGGAAACGCCGTTTACCTTCCCGCCGTAGTGGTACCTATTTATCTACTTGCACTTTGACGTGCTTTTGAACTAGGTGGGCAGCAGCTGGGACTGAGCATCGGGAGCTTACCCCGTCGTGGGGATTCGAACCGCCGACCTTCCGATCGGCAAGCCCTAGGCTCTGTGGTTTAGACCACAGCGCCACCCGTGTCCCACATAGTCTTATAAGGGTCCCTCAAAACACTGCCTTTCCTTAAGGCCAGCTGAGAGGCAAAACCTATCAACTTGCCTGACACTGCAGTGATTTCTTGGAAGTCCAGCAGGCAGGAATTTCTCCTTCCAAACCCTCAACGCCAGCAATGGCAGGTTTTAATCTGAAATCTTAGGCTCAGTATGCTCATGCTAATGAAATTGCCAGTTGCAAAATGTGCCTAGAACAATGGGAGTTTTGAACACTGTGCCTGACAACAATTTAGGAGGGAGAGATGAGGCCTGGATCTCGTCTCCCACTGGTTCCTGCCCTAAAGTGGCCTATGCATTCTGCTATGTCCTCACTACTGGATCCCACACACGGAGCATCCAAGCTGTTTAAAGGAGTATCAGTTTTCTTCCGGCAAATGTGGGAAGAAAGGATAAGCTTTCATTAAGCGTCACTTCCCCCATATCAACAGCTCTTTCAAACACAGAAGGTACCAGTCTAAGACTGTCAGATGTATCTTTCTTTTTGCTTATGCTGACCTGGAGAAGTTCTGTTACCCATACCTATTGCTGCTCAGTGAATCGGCATGCACTCTGCACCTGCTCAGGGACAGCTTCCTCAAATATTATTTCACTTTAATATAATTACAATTATAATTGTTGCATTTATAGCCCGCCTTTTTCTCCAGTCCTCACAAGCCTGTGAGGTAGGTTAGCCTGAGAGGCAGTGGCAGTCCTAAGGCCTCCCAGGGAGCTTCATCGCTGTGTGGCCTAATTATAGGCAATAATTATAACTGTAATTATATTAAAGTTGTGAACCCTCACCTCCCAGGTCTCAGTCCAACCACTGCACCACACTGGCCCTCAGTTCGTGAGTTTAAAGCTGATTTATTAACATACTTCTATACCCTATTCATAAAGAAACCTCCTAGAACGGCCTACGACAATTATACACAAGCCCGTACAATAAAAGTCAACACCAGAGAGCAGGTGCTGCAGCGAGAAGCGCCCCGCTCCCTCCGCCCCGTCTAGCGGCGCAGGCTGTGGCCGGAGAGAGGCGGAGCGAGGGCAGCTGGTCCGCTGCCAACCCCGCGCATTCCCGTGACCCTGCCCGGAGAGGATGAGCGGGCCGGAGCATCCCTTGCCGCCCTCCCCGCCCAGGACCGGGGAGGGAGGCGCGCGGAACCCCCCTGGCGCCCTTGCCGCCTTTTCCTGGGTGGGAGCGCGTGGCGGCGGCGGCGGCGAGCCTTTTTACCTTAGCTCCGGGAGAGCGAGAGCCGCGGTCGCCTGGCGAGGGGCTGGGAGGGGCCGAGGCGTGGCAAGGCAGCAGCGCGCCCGGCCCCCCTCTCTCCGCGCGCCCCGCCGGGTGGAGCTGCCTTCCCTCGCCTCAGTCGGGGAAAGCTCTTCGCCTGCGAGATGGGCGCCGGCATCCTGGCCCTGGCAGCCCTCTTGACGCTTTGGCGCCGCGCCGAGGCGGGCTGCGCGGAAGAGGCGCGCTGCTGCCCGGGCCGGGACCCGAGCTGTGCCAGCAGCGGCTGGCGCGTCGACCGAGCCTACGGGACGTGCTTCTGCGACGAGGCGTGCAAGCAGACGGGCGACTGCTGCTATGACTACGCCCAGGCGTGCCCAGGTACTTGCCGCGGAGGGAGAGACTGGAGGGGGGTGGGTTTCTTTTTTTGCCACCTGAGAACAGGTGTCCGAAGGGTTAACCGTGAGCGGCTTTTGCCGGCGGAGGTGGGGGTGGAGTCCACTCTGCACATGCTCAGAGAGCCGCCGCTGGCTTTACGCGGACCCTCTTGAAAACTAGGGCTAAGCCTTGCCGTTGGCTGGAGAAATTCTATAAAAACTATTATCTTTTATATATGGTTTTAGCTGTTAGTATTTTATCTGTGTTGTTTTAATTTGCGTGAGTCGTCTTGTGTCGCAGGGTGGGGGGAAAGCGGGATATAAATATAAATAAAAATAATGTTAATAATTGTTTCAGCTTAAACCCCAAATAATGAGACGCTGAACAGCCACCTGCTCAGTTGCCAAAACTCCACCCAGGACTTGACTTCCCTTTCCAGCCCTGGCATTGGCCACTTTTTGCTCTTGATCCCAAGGAAATGCAGGCTTCATAAGCAAAGGCTTTAAACAAGGAGGGGAAAGCACGAATTTCCTTGTTTTTTATTTTACATGGGAAATCCAATTGAGGAACCAAAAAATGCAAGGAAGTGACTCAGGGAGACTTCATTGGGTATTTGTTTGTGAAGTAGATTCCTGCTTGAGATGGAGATATTAAATTCCTTTGCAAATCTAATGTATTGAGAGCATGAGTGGTGAAACAATGTTGGAACAGAGTTATACAAAATATCATGTATGGAGGCTTCTTTTTCTTTAAATGTGTCATTGCCATGGAGTAAAGTAGAAGTGTTTGATTTGATATACAATGCTTTGTTGGGGTAAAGGTAAAAAAGGTAAATGTAAAGGACCCCTGACAGTGATGTCCAGTCACAGACGACAAGGTAGGAGGCCTTAATGAAATCAAATAGTCATAGCTACGAATCATGGTTTAAAATGGTTTTTTTGAAATCTTTCTAAACCAGTAACTAGGAGCACCAACACTATACACAAAAGGTAAGGACTGAGGGAGGGAGCAAGTCACCCTGTAATTCAAGCAATGCTGGTATAGATTTATCACTGAATGCAAGAATCCTGCCAGACATATACAAACCTTTCAGTATAGCAGCTGGAGTCAGGATCTGAAAGCCAAAGGACCAAGCCCTCCTAGTGGAAATTGTGGTTTGTTTTTTTTAAAAAAAGGTTGCATAAGGATTTATTCCTCTTTTTAATTCCTTTTACACAGCTGACTCAGAAGGAGCAGGTGCAGGGAGACGTCTGTCAAATGTGAACCTTAAAGGCCTGCAACCCAAAAGACAATTAAAAATAACCTTTTTTTATTTCAGACAATATTCACGACTTCCCTCTTGGAGTGTGCAAGTGTTGCTTATTTGCTTGATAGCTTTTGGAGCTGTCTGCTCTGCAGGCATCTTGGACTGGTGTGCTAGGTTTGTTTCTGCTCTGTCTGGTGCATTGTGGAATGGATTATACGGATTAATCTGTGAAGCAGGGAGAGAGGTTGCAGTGGAAAGGATCCGGCCTCAGAGTGGGGAGTTGAATTGGATGATCACCTGGCCTCTTTAAGTCCATTTGCTCAGACTTGTACCTCAGGCTGATTGTGGTACTATAGTTTATAAGGCAAACTGGCGTTTCTGAACCTGTTTTGCCTCATGATGCTAACAATTGTTTTAATACTCGATTGGAAGCTGCCCAGAGTGGCTGGGGAAACTCAGCCAGATGGGTGGGGTATAAATAATAAATTATTATTATTATTATTATTATTATTATTATTAGGTAGTTGCAGAGGGAAATTAGTGGAAGAGGATGCTTAGCTTCATCAATTCTACCTTGCATAGTGCTCCTCTAGCCCCTTTTAAATGCTTCCCTGCCATCCAATTCTCAGGATGGAAATAAGCTTTGATGGTGGAGAAAGCCCTGGCCAGGAAGCAGTTGTGGAAGAGGAACAGCAGACAGAGGAAGTTTTAAATATCCCGCCAGCCCATCACCCCTCTTCTACAAATGCCTCCATATGCCATAATTACCTGCTGCCGGACATTTTAGGGTATCTTGTGTTTATTTCATCATCAAAGCAGTGGTTGGCAAGTGGTGGTCCAATCTACTATCTGACCTACTGAGCACTGGTTGTTGCTTCTCTTCCCCCCCTCCTCTCCTGCCTAGTCATTGCTTGAACTGCATGAAGTCAGGGGCAGGTGGGTGAGTGGGGTGCGTACAACAAAGCCACTGACGTAGGTGGAGCAGCATGGAAGCAAGGCTGGGGGAGTGTACTGTCAGAAACTCTGGATTGGCTCTGCTGGTCAGCCTGTGCAGTCCCACTGCCCTACCTCACTCTGTACGTGTGCAGAGGAGGGCAGCCAAGATGACCAAGGGCCTGAAAACCAAGCTTCATGACAGGCATGTTGAAAGTCCAGCCCGGGGTCCTAATCCATAATCTGGACCACCAGTTTAAAAAAGGACAACAACTTTTGTCGGCCCTCTTTGTTCACTGCATCAAATCAAAAAAGTTTGGACACCCCTGCTTTATAAGGAATGGTTGAAGGAGTCGAGTATGTTTAGCCTAGAAAAGAGATTGAGAGAAAATATCTAAAGGGCTGTAACATGGAACATGGAACAAGCTTGTTTTCTCCTACTCTGGAGACAGGAACCAATGGCTTCAAGTTAGGAGATTCCAACTTAACATCAAGAAAGCTTTCTGACAGTAAGAGCTGTTTGACAGTGGAACGGACTCCTGAGGAACACTGTGGACTCTCCAGTACATTCTCTGTGATTCTGATTTTCATTCGAATCCTCTGACACATCCATGTAAGAAAGGAATGCAATGGCCAGTGGCATTTTCCCCTTACAATCAAGTGTTATATAAATTTTATTAAATAAACAAAAAATAATTATTGCCTTTGAAATGAGCAAAAATAGTGAAATCTCACTTGAGCATGACTTTTAGTTCTTCCATCTTGATTCTTGGGAGGGTAAAGATTGCCAGTACAAAGCAGTTTCTTAGTGACCTCCATTCCCATCAAGCTGGGAGGCCAAAGGAATGAAAAGATCCATTTGGGTGGTCCGAAAAGCTACTGGTATGCTATACTCAAGCATTTGACCTTCTAAACTGAAATTTAGATAGGAAAATGTGGTATCAGTCATTATTAAAGTGTTTTAAAATAAAAGATTTCCTGAGGATTGTTAGTTATTTGGGGGGGGGGGGAGGATGTTATTTTTGGAATGAGAGAAGAAGGGGTAGTCTTCCAAGTAGGAGGTGGGGCCTTGAGGGACATGCAAACTGGGTTCAAAGAAAATAAAAGATGGCTTGGAAAGCAACTTCCATTTGTTTATCCCGGATTTCAAACATAGCAAAGTGTGTAACACATTTTTCACACATTGGTACCATATTCCTATGAGGTACTGTAATTTTGTAGCTGCTAAATTGAACTAATCCAGGCTTCCTCAACCTCGGCCCTCCAGATGTTTTTGGCCTACAACTCCCATGATCCCTAGCTAGCAGGACTAGTGTTTAGGGATGATGGGAATTGTAGTCTCAAAACATCTGGAGGACTGAGGTTGAGGAAGCCTGAACTAATCCCTTAGCAGCATATATTTAAATACATATCCTGCCCTTCCTCCCAACAGAGGCCAGGGTAGCAAATAAGTGAAATAAGAGTGCCAAGACCCAAGCTAGACTGGGAATCTGGTTCATGAAGCATGCTTCTCTCTTTGGAAGGTGAAAAAAAGGAAGAGAAAAGTGTTAAAACTTTCATCGGATTACATTCAGGAGGGAAAGTTCATGTGAGGGGATTGAAAATAAATAGCATCGAAAGGCTCCCTTCACTTGGCTGTTGAATGTGTGGCTGGCAGGCAACATGGCTGGTGCTCCCATCAAGGACAGGGTTATACAGTGCATGCCCCTCGTGCATTCTTCCATTGTGTGGGGGATTCAGCTGAGAACCCTGTGTGGTGGCTTCCAAAAACAATACTACTCCCCTAGCTGCTGTATCAAATTCTGACAATAGAAAAGATGAAGAGGTAATAAGTAACAAATGGGAACAATTCATGAAAGTGAGGTTATTTTTAGTGCTGTTGATTGGTCGTAAGTAGGGTTTTCCATAGGGATCAGTGGGACTTTAAAGTGCATTTGGCTGAATCATACTTGAAGGGAGAGAAAGAATAGAAGCAAGGGGTGAATGTGAGGAAATGCATTTATCGAATTATACTTTATTACAAAGACCTAGGGTTATGCAAGGCACAGAAGTTTTGAAAATGGCACCCAGTGTTGACTTCAGTGTTTAGTCAGAATTACCTATGTGGCCTCCCTGTGTTTTCCTGCCAGAGGCAGCCTATGATAGAGAGTGTGGGCATAACAAGCCCCGCCCCCCATCCCAAGTCCACTCACTAAGTATTACAGGGAAAATGTTAATAATTTGATGTATGGCTTCATAACTTCCTCAGGTATTATTACTGATGATAATCTTAAATATCTTTGTAGCTCTTCCATGCATCGTTGGGGAGTGGAGTCAATGGAGTGGCTGTGCAGCACAGTGTAAGCCTAACTTCCGTATGCGTACACGGATCATACAGCAGGAACCCAAAAATGGTGGGGAGCCCTGTCCTCCATTAGAAGAGAGAGCTGGATGCCTGGAATATACTACCTACGAGGGGCAGGATTGTGGAGATGAGCATGGTACACGTAACATACTATTTTGCTCCGAATCTTCCATTATGATACTCACATCCATAAACATTTAATTGCTTTTTAATAATTTAATAATAATTTAATAATGACTGGCTGCAGTAAAAACACTGGGTACTATTTATTCAAAAAAATGCATAATATTTTTCCATAGGGTTAACTATCAATTGATAAGTAGCATATTGCATGAAGCAAATAAAAGAATCTGCCTTACTGTCTTTCCATTGCAATTTCATTAAAATGGCTTCCTTCAATATATTGTGCTTAATTTTTGCAAACTGAGAGCACTCATATTTTCTCCTGCTTGCCAGATCTTCCACCTCCTCCTCCTTCCTAACATTAGCCATGGTTTCAACTACTGTAATATGTACTTGAAGCCAAAACTATGTTCTTATAATCAGAGTTTTCAAAGGCACTAAAGTTAGAGTCTCTGTGAAGTCTGTGTAAACCATAGTTTGTGTCAGTGCATGTATAATACACAACTACAGTCAGAGGTGGGAAAAGGGTGGAATTGCTTCAGAGCCTGGAACAGGAATGAAACATGTTCAGTAGGCTGACTCCCATTTTGCAAACTATGATTTATAGGGAGCAAATGTCATATCTGTTGGTTTTGCAGCAGACCCAAGACTTTACAGGACACATGTGAATGGTCTGGTTCTGTACCTGCCACATTTTGTGGTATGTAAATAGCTTTGCATTCTGCTTCCTCACTGCACCTGGAGATGTTTGTTACATAGCAGCAGCACAAGTGATAATTCTGCAGAAATGCAATTCTTATGTTCAAGTCCCAGTGAACTGAATTCTTTTTTATGTAAGTGCTTGTGTAGCTTTTTTCTTTTATTAAATTTATTGTATTTCTCCTAGAAAGCAGTCAAGTTTGTTTATTTTGAGACAAGTCTTTAACTGTTAACATACTTCAAACATATTTAACTTGGGGTAGAAGGGATTGCAAATAAAGAGCAGCCAGCAGGGTAAAAAGGTAATTTACATGAAAATATTCATTGGAATGTGGGGAAAACCTATAATCTACTCAACTGCGAATGTTTGCACATTCAACCTCTTGTTGAGAACCGTATTTCAAAATGACAGGGATATTTGCAGGACTTTGGATGTATTAAGCCTTCACAATTTATAGGCCTATAACCAATAAAACAGTAGTCCCTCATGAAAATACCCTATCCTACTAAAATGGCCTTGTCTGCCAGTTTAATTATTTGATGACTATCTTATGATAGAGAACTCTGTGTTTTCTGCATCACTTCAGCTAAACAATAATGTCAGTGTCTTTCATCCTTCTTGAAGAAGCTTGTTTTTGTATTGATAAACCTTTCTCTTCCTAGTTCCTGCTTTTATAACTACTTCTGAATACAGCAAAGAGAGAAAAAAGAGAGCTGCAAATCCAAGGTGGTCTTCAGAAACAGAGAATTCTAGGTAATTAAGGCTGCAATTCCATACTTGCAAGCCCCGTTGAACTCTACAGTGCTTACTCTGAGTATAGAGACACACAGGCTTGAGCTGCGCCTAGGTCATTCAGTTCACAGGAAAGAAAATATTGAACATTCATGTAGAATAATTCAACCAGGCCTGTTCCAGAGTTAATCTGAAAGGGATTGGTGGAAGCTGTCGTCCCCATCTCTTCTCTACACAAGCTCCTAAAAATGCTCTGCCAATCACCCTCTGCACAAGGGTACCTTGATGAATAGGATAAGCTATAATGTAAGGGTTCTGAAGGGGGCACTGCAAAAATTAGTTGGGGCACCTTCCATATTCAAAACTCCACTGGCAGAAGGCCTCTCTGCAAAGTTTTCAGGAATGCCTCTTTCTTCTGCAGCCTACGTCATATTGTAGGGTCTGCTGTGAGGCGATTATTTGAGTGTAAGCACAGCTCAATAGTATTCTGTTCCTATAATTTGTCTATGAGGAATGCAGACCACTCATGTTGCCTAGCTGCTAGGGAGCCCACAGTGATTGTGAAAATCCTTCTGTGATGTCTCCCCCCCAACATGTATTTCATGGATAACTCACTCCCTGCTACAACTTCACCTATAAATGGAGCTTTATTTCAACTAACCTGCCTTATTTAAGAATTTTTTTTAATCTGTTCTGTAACCCACTCCTAGTGGTAGCAATATTAAGTTAATTACTCAGATATTTTCCCAATTCTGTCTGCATTGTCTCAAAATACAGGTTCATTCTCAAGAGCCTGTAATTTAAAACACCCAACATCAGCATAGCTAAACCTAGTGGAACCACTGTATTAAAAAAGTAAAAAAATATTGTCTGCCCAGGTCAGTTTTCTGGCTGTGAACATAACATGGCTGTAGCTGATAGACATTAATGTTTATGTTCATCTATCATCAGTTCATACAGACGCAGTGGACAACATATTTTGGCTTACCTTTTACTGCAGTTGCAGGTAATAGTTATGCTATAGTCTATTAAATGTATAATGCAACACATTAACCAAAGTTTCTTCTCTTAAGGAGCTATTGTGTGGAATTTAAAACAGAAACATTGTCTCCTCGTTGCTCTATGGAGAATCGCCCATATGCTCGATGGATGCAGTACATCAGAGAAGGATTTACGGTGTGTGTAACCTGCCAGGCTCCAGCAATGCACACTAGCAGCCATCGCTGTTTTGGAGATGGTGGTGATGCAGATGGGTAAGCAATTGAATCTCATTTCTGAAGTCCTACCATCAGCACAACAAAGATTTTAACTTATACGTTATATTGAACAGTTTTTAAAGAGTAGATTGCTGACACAGAGAACATTTTAAAGTTAACTTGTACTGCTTCAAATCACTACTGTATGGGCACTCCTCCGTACAGTATTAAGGTACACAAGTGCAAGACCAAGAACATTTCTTTATTTTGTTGATGTGAATGAAGAATAGGAACTTTCTGACTTGAAGTTGGACTGGGTCGTTTTGACCCCCACCCTCATTCAAAAGTGAGATCTTTTAATGTAAAGGTGTCTCAATTTAGGCTAAAGCAGCAATTGCTTGATATCCAGGCTTCGAACACCATTTCCTGCATTTAAATTACTGTTTAAAAATACCAAGTTTGAGTTCCAACAGACAACATAATAGTTTTGAGACTTCATTCGATAGTTGGCTCACAAGGAGACCCTCTCCAGAGCCTGAAGAGGATGTCCTCTTTAATAATGTCTTTTTTTCCAATTGCCCCCTTTCCTTCTTCCCCTCTTAAATGTCAAAACTAATAGATGACATCCCCCCTTTTCTCCAAGTGGTTGTTCAGCTGTCTTAAAAATCTTCTCTTTTACTTCACATCCCTTTCTAACAAAAGTGGGGTTAAATTAGTCATGCAGAGTAGCTAAAGGCACTTTTTCCATACAAAAAAACAGGGATGCAAATTGTACTCCAATGAGTTGCAATACAGGTGGGGCCTAGACCCTGCAGCCTCAGTAAGCAGAGTCCTTAAATCAATTATTTTCTTAGTCCTACTGTAATGAGTGCTACCACCTTGCTGCTTTTAACTTCTGCCTCCATGACTGCATCAAAAGACCTTGGCAGCCATGTTATAGAAAATATAAGCTAATTCACACAGAACTCAGCTTACACCTACCATAGCAGAATCAATGCATAACTTTCTTCATTGATGGACAGTTATTATGAATAGCTCCTATCAGTCCAACAAGTAAACTGATACAGTAAAGTCAAAGTTGCTATTAAACACAGATGGCTTACCTGTAGCCCTCCAGGTGTTGCTTGACTGTGACTCCCATAATACATAACCATTGACCATGCTGGCTTGGGCTGATGGGTGTTGGGAGTTCAACATCTGCAGAACCCCTGCTATAAAATCAGTGCACTTAAGAAAGAAGGTTACTGTAATATGATGACACAGTAAATGCAAGTTGCTTTTATATAGACACTGTGAAAATGTTGCATTGCTATGGACTCAAAGGGCCAGGTTATTTAAAATACTTTCTTACGTATATACTTACCTGATCCCCAAGATCACTGGAGACCCTGTTACAACTTCTTTGGCCAAATAAAGTGAGGTGGCTGGTTGCTAGGGAAAGTATTTTATCTGTGGTGAAACTATATTGACAGAAGGTGAAGATTAAAAAAAAGGTTTCTAATCTGGGCTTTTCCATTTTATGTTTTGTGTTTTATTGCATATCTGCCATAAAAAGAAGTATTAAAGTTTGATGTGTTGATTTATAGCTTATGTTTATTTTTTGTGAACCAACCCGAGAGCATTTGCTATTAGCTGCCATACAAAAAAGTAATAAAATTCATTTTGCAGATGCTACGAATTAGAATTATTGAACAGTGAAGTAGCTCTTTACAGGATGCTCAGTAAGTTTAAACAGGAAGTTAAAATGCCATGTATTTATATCCACTCCCCATGGGATGATGTTTATGCATATGTTCTCTTTTTAGGAATAAAGTTCTTCACTGGCAAGCGGTTGGCAATCCATCCTGCCATGGAACATGGAAAAAAGTTCAGCAGCTGGAAGAATGTTCATGCCCTCTTGTACATAGTTTTATTTTTACGTAGCAGTTTGAACACATAACCTTTAATATTTTACTGAACTGAGGAAACTCTTCTACTGTTGGACTTCTGTAACCCTATTAGACATTGCTTTTTAACAAGTGACAAGTCAACATTTTGAAATCACAGTCTTTTGCTGCACTGAATAAAAACTAAGCTAATTATTGTAAGTTTTGATAGGCATATTGTGTCTGCAGATGGGATTTTAGTGAGATTTTTACTTGGCATAATCCACTATTGATGATCATTGTGGAAGCCCCACGGAAAATGAGGCAATCTAGAATCACTTGCCCCTATCCAATTTAATAACAGGGTAGTGATTCCCAATTTGTTTTATCCAGTGCAAAAGACAACAATCACCATTCAAAAGGAAGTTCCTGGGATAGATACTGGAATTCCAGGCATATTCAACATCAGCCAAATATTACAGGTTCCTTAGAAGGTGCACACACAAAAGAAATGGTTGGAGACTGCCTGCTTCACATGAATGCCTGAATAGGGAAGCTGTTTGATGCAGCTTCACAGTACAGCTAATCTTTATAGATATGTAGCTCCTCACATGAGACAACTACTAATGTGAATGCTTCTGACCATCTGGGGTTTTCTGTTTTAATTGCTTGTAGCAACTTTTATGCAACTGTGCAGAAGACAGGTTTGAATTTCTTATCAAGCTCTGAAGGGTAAAAGATAAATTATCATGATTCAATGCAAATCATTTTATTTGCCTGATAACCAGATACGCTACCTTTTCAAAAACCAGCTTAAGCAACAAGACTATTTAATAAAATATACTAGTTTTTTTGTGTTAAACATACTTACACCAAAATGGTTTTCACTGGTCTGCTGTAAACTACATAAAGGAATCACCTGACAAGATCAGAAATGCAGTATAGGGAAGAGGGGGGTAAAACGAAAATATTTGGGAAGACAGCTTAAACCATGTTTAGTCTGACCAAAGTCCTCCATCTGTCTTTCAACATTACATTAGTCCGATGATTGAAGTCATAATGTAGAAGAATTTTAGTCCACTTTCCTACTCCAAACTCCTGTACACCCTTTTTCAATTTCTCATCTTCTTCCCAACTCCATCGCTTTAAAAAACAAAACAAAACAAAACATTGTGATACTCAGATATGCACAACACACTTCAAAATATTTTCCTCTACTGTTGAGCTAACAAGCTGTGAAGGAAACCTTCAGTTCTTACCATTATGATTTTTTAGGACTGAAGGAGTTAAATCTTCTGCATACTTGTAGCCTACAGAAGTGTAGCATTTCAGGAATTGTTCCCACTAGGGACAAGGTCAATAAATCCAATGTTTTTATGGAAAAACTGTATTTAAATACGGGACTTTTTGATGGAAAGCTAATCTAGAAACTATTTTAGCAACCTTCAAATCTGTTTTTTTTTATAAAATGACTATCAGCCTAATGACCATCTCTAGCATGACTGATTTTTCTACATCATATTTTTAGAAGGCAGAAACTCCTTTGAGATAAAAATGTATATCTTCCAACCAATCAAGCAGGGCACAACATTCACTTGCCAACTGAAAATGACTTTCTGAATTCTATTTTTAGCTGCAAAATTGTAAAAATATATAGACCCATGTATGCAAGCTAACTAAAAAATAGTGCAATGATTAACAGAAGACACTGTTACAACATTCACTTTGCCTATGGGAGATTGAACAATGGCAACATTGAACAGAGTAACCACTCAGAGAGTTGTAAAAAGTCAACAGCCTTTTGAACATTCAGTGTTCTTTCATGTAAAATCTTCTATAAACATCCGTCACTATTGAAATGGGTATGTTCAGCTTGTTTGGAATTCTCAAAAGAGCTGCTTTGAGCTCTGAGATTATTTCAATAACAAAAATTGTGAAGAAAAGCAGCGTATCTACTTATTTTAGGGAGAACCTGAAATTGTCCATAATGAACACAGTATTTTAAGTCTGGGATTGCCGGCTTCCCAAACCTGCTAGGCCAAGACCCTCTCCTGCCAAGCTGTGATGTCACTTGTCAACTCTGGAAAGGAGTTTCTGCGCAAGTAGGGGCACCTTCATCTTCATGGAGGGCACAACAATCAATGGGTAGCTAAGATGGCTACATTCCAACCTCAAAGGCAGTATCTAAATAGCAATTTCTGGGAATCACAAGTTTGGAGAGTGATGTTGTGGGCTTCTCATAGGCATAGATTGGCCACTGTGACAGCATGAAGCTGGATTCAATGGGCCCTTCTAAGGACATGGTCTGCATTTTATAACCCTTCCCCCATTCATACCTGTCTCTTAAAACTTGTTGACAGAGATAAAGTATCTTCTTGACCATTTTCAGGATCATGTAGCTCCCTCTTGTCTAGTTCAGGTAACAAACAAAATAAATATTTTGAATCTTTCAATTACAATGTATTAATGGCCTAATACTCAGAAATTTTCTTAATACAAATTTATTGCAAAACAGTGGAAGATAATTTAAATAGCAGTTAATTCTGTGGGCACAGCTTTGTTGCTTCTTTAAGATAGTATGTACAACTACATCAACTAATAAGAGATAAGAACTAGGGTGACAAGAAAGCTTAGTTGTGTGGAGAGCCATATATGCACGGTTTACTTGCAATTTAGCAATAGCCCAGGGCAACCCAAAGTGACTTGCAACCAACTAACCAGACAGATAACACACACTAAAACCAAGTGGTATAAAGAAAAACAAACATCCTACCCACTTCTAAAAGGCAACAGATTAACAGGCCAAAGGCCTGGTTATAGGGGAAGATTTTTGCCTGGCACCTAAAGATATATGATGGGGCCAGGTGAGCCTCCCTGGGGAGAGCATTCCACAAGTGGGGAGACACCACAGAAAAGGCCTGTTTTTGTGTTGCCACCCTTCGAATCTCTCGTGAAGCGGGTACATAAATAAGTGCCTCAGATGATGATTGAAGAGTCTCGGTTGGTTCATATGGAGGCAGGTGGTCCTTGAGGTATTCTAGTCCTGAGCCATTTAAGGCTTTATAGGTCAAAACCATCACTTTGAATTAGCTCTGGAAACAAACTGGCAGCCAGTTCAGTTGGGCCAGGATCGATGTAATATGCTCAAACTGTCTTGCCCCAGTAAGCAACCTGGCCACTGAACTGTGCACCTGCTGAGGTTTCTGAAGAATCTTCAGAGGCAGTCCCACTTACAACGGATTGCAGTAATCTATCCTAGAGGTTACCAGAGCATAACTACAGAAATTAGACTCTCCCTGTTCAGTCAGGGAGGCAGCTGGGCCACCACCTGAAGCTGATGGAAGACACCACTGAGGCTACCTGAGCATCAAGTGACAGAAAAGGATCCAGAAATACCCCCAATCTACATACCTACACCCTCAGAAGGAGTACATAGCCCCATCAAAAGCAGGCAATCTCCCATCCGTCTAGTCTAGGGAACCACCCACTAACAGTTCCTCAGTCTTATCTGGATTGAGCTTCAGCTTGTTGGCTCTCATCCAGTCCATTACCAAGGCAAGGCAGTGGTCCAGCACTTGAACTGCCACACCTGCAGATGCGTGTCAGCAGCATATTGCTGACAACGTACAGTCATACCTCGGGTTGCGAACGCCGCGGGTTGTGAATGTGCCTCCCACACGGATCACGTTTGCAACCTGAGGTATGACTGTACTCCAAACCCCCAGATAACCCCACCCAGCGATTTCATGTAGATGTTAAACAACATCCAAGTAGGACCAGAACCACGGTAAGTTCTAAATAGTTGGTACAAAAAATAGTTTAAGGCTGTGATCCAGGTATGCATGCACAGTAATTTTAAGCAGTTTTCTTGTATTAAAAAACTTATAGCAGTATTTCAATTATTTATCCACCAAAATTAAAATGGAGTTCATATATACTGAAAGGATTGCAGCACTTACTTTGAAGAGCACTTCCTTTTCTCCTTATTTTTCTCTGGGGAGTCTGTAGTTGCCATGAATCCCAAGGTACTTGACTAACTAATGAACAAGTTTGTCTATTTGAGCTATAAAGGAATGAAACATACATAAATTTCAAGCCTTGATACTTAACTATTTTGAATTCATGCTAGAAGATATTTTTCCAGTGGTTTTTCTTTGCTAGATGGAGTTTATTTGAGGGAAGCGTGAGATCAGAATTAAGAACAAAATCAATATAACTTTGGCCACATTCCACAAAGCTTAGTGCCTCATGCTGCAAAATACATTCCCCCAAACATAGGCAGTGATGAAGTGGATGTCCAAATAATATTTTGCTTTGTATCAAATTAGGATACTCTACCAACATTTTATCCTGCATATAGAAAATCTGTCACCATCTCTCTCAAACTTCAGAATCCTCTTTGATATAAGTAAACTTCTATAACACTATATTTCAGCTGCATTCATCATATTATACAGGGACATGTGATGCTGTGGAAGTAAATACTGTACCCAATTTTACTACTCCTGGGTAGGAATCTGGGTTTTAAAGTTCTATGTTTGACCAATACTGCTACTTTTACCATTCTGTAGTGCCTTAACATCTTCAGCCATGCTGCCTGATGCTGACTCTCCCTGCATCTACCCCACCCCAGGTCTATTTCAGAAAGCTCCCAGGCTAGGGTTCCAAGGAAAGTTGCATCACTGCCAACCACTCTTGGGTGCAACACCATCCTGGGTAATGGGGAAAAGTGAATAAGAAGGACAGATTGATATAGTTATTGTGGGGCACCTCCAATTTACAGCGCCCATTGGCAGAGCAAGAAAAAGCTTCTCTCAGTGTAGTTGTATTTATAAACATGAACACATACAATGCTTTTGAGATGGAGATGCTATACAGAAACCCTAATGGCTTACTAGAGAGCTAGTGATTTTCCAACTTATGCCTCTACTTGCTAAATTTTACTATGATAAAAACATGACAAAATGTAGTCTGGAGCCAAGGAAAATATGGTTTCACACAAACAAAAAGAGACTGACTCTTCAGGAATAAATCCCTCTTGCACCTACAGTACCCTTGCTATAATAAAGCTGTAGTAACAAGAACCAGGTTCAATATGTACTTACTTTAAAGTGATACTAACCTTTGTTTGGTTTCCAAAAAGCTTTCTTTCTTTGATTCAGTTACACTGTTACACTGCAATTGTAACATTATTTTTCCTGAACTTCTAGCTTCCACTTCTTTCATAGCTTCCTGTAAAACAGAGCAGAAATGCCACTCTAATTAACCAGCAACAAAAAGTAGTGCATTGTTCTTAGAAATACTATATCCATTTCTTGGGGGGTGGGGGGAGTAAAACTACACTACAATGTTAAGAACAAATTTCAGTGATTAACGTTCACTCATCTACAACTTAAATGACAGGTACAGTGGACCCTCTGGATACGAATTAAATTTGTTCTGGGGGTCCATCCGCAACCCGAAAAGTCCGCAGGCAGAGGCGTCACTTCTGTGCACATGCATGGCGTGATTGAGCGTTTCTGTGCATGCGGCATGTATACTTCTGGGTTTGCTGCATTCATAACCCGAAAGTTAAGTATCCAGAGTGGTATGTAACTAGAGGGTCCACTGTACACATAAATTGGAATTTTTCAAACCAGGTTTATATTTTGCTTTGTCTTTAAAAGAGGTAAACCATTCCCCCCCCCCCCTGTTTTTAGTATTTGTTTAATTTTCCATAAAGTGATATTCATGTGAAGTGAGATTTCCCATTGCTTCAACATACCTGCATTAGAAAATCAGATTTTTCACTCAAGAAAATACTGATGTATGATTTGATGTTCTGAATCAAAAGACTGAAACTGAAATTTAGGAGAAATGGATGATATGGATCTTTCTGTTTTACTATTGCAGCCAGCTTCATTCGCAAAGGCTAAATGCAAATAAATCAAAAAATCAAAAATTAATATATATATGATCAGGGTTACATTGTATTGTATCTTACTAAGGATATGCACCTTTATAAACAGCTGTAGTATGTTATTTCTGCCTTCTAGGAGCCAAGATTCAAGAAGTTCAGTACAGGTGGGTTCAGTCCATTTGTTATCCTGGTACAAATCACATCACTGCTGCACAAATTACCCTTCTTTTATCTAGCATTTTCAATCTAAAAGAATATTTTGCTCTATAGACTTGTTTGCTAAGAATAAATTTTCAATACTTCTCCATATAGTTACAGATGGCAAAATGCAGAGTGGCTATCCTATTCAATATAGGGAACTTGATTCTCATTAGTCAAGATCTTTGATGAGCAAGAGCAATGTCTTCTTGTCAGCAGCTTGGCTTGGGAAAATATGGAACCCTCCCCTGCATGCTTTCTGCCATGCAGATGAGGGGAAAGGAGCAAGGATGAAGCAAATCTGCCTTGCTTATTTTGAAGTTACTACTACTACTACTACTACTACTACTACTACTACTTTTATTTATATGCTGTCCATCTGACTGGGTTTCCCCAGCCACTCTGGGTGGCTTCCAAAGAATTATAAAACCACAGTAAAACATCAAACATTAAAAACTCCTAGGCATTTTCTGATTTTCTCCTTAATTTTAACTGATTTTATTTTTTGTATCTCTTTTGTAACCCTATTCTACACAGTAATGCAATATATAATTTGACAAACAAGCAATTAGCGTGGTAAATTTGCATGTTGCTCATTTATAGGCATCTGCTACTTTTTAAATTTGTTCCAGACCAAACTGTCTGGAGTAATCAAGCTTCTGAACTCAAAAATATTGAAAATTCAGTATTACCTCATTTGAGAGAGATTCCGGAAATATTCTTTCAAGGACTTCTGCAGACTCCGTAAAATATCCTTTCTCCATATACACTGCTACAGCCTACAAAGAAAGAATACATTCTGGATTGATTAAGAGGTGTCACAATTACACAAAAATTTGTAATACTGTATGGGAGCAAAGCTACTTTTGCAGCTGAATGTTACATGACCGATCTTTGTTAATGGTCTTTCCTAAGACTCAGTCCTATGGTCTTGCTTGGACTCAATGATAGTCCATGAAGAAATTCAAATGAGTGATGCTCTGACTTATTTCCATGGCACATTCAAGCAAATATGGCTGCATGGATCTACAGACAGACCTGAATCTGAATTAACCGCTTGATGTCTTCATGCAGCTTATCTTGTTTGCTTTGTGTTTTTAAAAATGAAGTCCAGATTAACAGGGCTTTTTCCAGTGGTGAAGAGTCTTCATCATCCCCCAAATGAAAACCTTAAAAAGGAAATAAATTGAGAAGGGCAAATAGTGTATTTCATAGAGTAAAGAAGACACACACAAAAAGGACACTAAAATTTACCAATCATCATATGCCTCCACAGCTGATGGTTTTAGGTGCCCCATGCCGTTTGTTAAGTCTCCTCGTTTGACCCTTACAGAATTAAATGTGTCCATCTTGATCAGTTTTTGTTCTATCAACCAGATACAGGGTAGTAAAGGCAATAGCTCAGGGCAGACCAGAGAGTCATGGAGGGGAAATTGCTGTGGTCTGTAGGAAATGTCTCCCCTTCTTCAGACTTCCTGATCACTTGGATGGGGATCTAGAGTGTTTTACCTGGTGTTGGGTAATCAGGACAGATGAGATATTCTTTTAGTTTGCTATCTGCTGCACTGTTCAGCAATCTCAGTGCCTGAGCTGACAGAGAAGATATTAGAGGTGGTGTTGAAGACTCTTATACCATTAGTTCTGGGGGAATTCAACATCCACACCGAGGCTGTTAATTCTGGCATGGCTCAGCTTCTTGGCATGAATAATATTGTCACTGCAGACACCCAGCCAAAGAGTTTGAATGGAACTGCTCTGTCAAACTAGGAAGGCCCCCTCTTGGATATTCTCAGGACCCATGCATTTGAGATTGAGATACAAAGAACCATGACTTCAAGAAGATGGAAAGAAATAGAAGAGTATTCAGGGTACAGCTTCTCATTTGGCACCAGGTGGCATCTTGAAGTGGTAGCACATTATTTGCTGCTTCTGAGTGGCTCCAAAGCTCAGAACAAAGGCAGACAAATGTAGTCTCAGGGAACAAGCAGAATCCTTCTCTCAGGCCAGACTTTAGACATGGTCAAGAGCAGGGGTCAGCAACCTTCTTCAGCCGTGGGCCGGTCCACCATCCCTCAGACCATGTGGTGGGCCGGACTATATATTTTTTTTGGGGGGGGGGAAACGAACGAATTCCTATGCCCCACAAATAACCCAGAGATGCCTTTTAAATAAAAGGACACATTCTACTCATGTAAAAACACGCTGATTCCTGGACTGTCCATGGATTGAGAAGGTGATTGGGCCGCATCCGGCCCCTGGGCCTTAGATTGCCTACCCCTGGTCAAGAGCAACAACAGCTTCTTATTGCTTTTAACTTTCCCCAGTGACTTGTGCAAGGGATCACAAATAACAGCTTTCTATCAAGACCAAACAAAACTTTTAGACGCCATTCATGACTGTCCTTTGCTATCTGAGTCTCATCCTTTCCAACCCTATGTTCCAGTTTAGACTGTAAGCTCCTGAAAACAGCAACTTTTGTTGCTTTGTTATGCCACTCTGTGAAGCACTGCATGCATTGTTGGCACTAAACAAAATAAGCCTCGTTTGATTTATCCGTACAGGTAACTTACAACTTATGCACATTTAACTTGTGCACAATCAGCTTTATGCACTAGGCTTTTAAAAAACAAAACAAAACAAAACACAACAACATTAAAAGCGGGTGGAAGTCAGGAAAAAAATTTTTTGGCAATCCCACCCACCATTGAACCCAATATGTTTTGACTATACACTACTTTGACCTTAGGTGCTATCCTCAGAATGTAACCCCAGTGTAAGTTGGGGTTGTAAAGTAATATTGTAAATATTGTAAAGGAATTACAATGCAAACTGAAGAAATTTAGCAGAATATTTACCAAGTGATTTTCCTTCTGCGATATATGCCAACAGCTGACAAAGGCACACTGTTTTCATTTGATGAGTTTCTATTTGATTTAGTCCTTTGATAATAGCTGGAGAAAGAAAGAGCATACATGATTAGATGAATTTTGTTCCTATAGTGCCACTGTGTGGTTATCAGTATCAGGAACCTTTTCTGTATCTTAAGCACAGTTACTTGAAATGAAGCTGTGCTGAAATCAATGGCACTATCTTTCAAATAATATTATTTAGGACTGGAGCATTCAAGGGCAACTTTTATTTAGTGGCTTACACTGATGCACTCATTCTAAAATATGACTAGTCAATCTGTCAATGAGTTTCATATTTGCATGCAATTAAACAACAATAAGTTTTAGAGTTAGGGACGCAGGTGGCGCTGTGGGTTAAAGCCTCAGCGCCTAGGACTTGCCGATCGAAAGGTCGGCGGTTCGAATCCCTGTGGCGGGGTGCGCTCCCGCTGCTCGGTCCCAGCGCCTGCCAACCTAGCAGTTCGAAAGCACCTCCGGGTGCAAGTAGATAAATAGGGACCGCTTACCAGCGGGAAGGTAAACGGCGTTTCCGTGTGCGGCTCTGGCTCGCCAGAGCAGCGATGTCACGCTGGCCACGTGACCCGGAAGTGTCTCCGGACAGCGCTGGCCCCTGGCCTCTTAAGTGAGATGGGCGCACAACCCCAGAGTCTGTCAAGACTGGCCCGTACGGGCAGGGGTACCTTTACCTTTACCTTTACCTTTACCTTAAGTTTTAGAGTTATTTTGACCATAGAGGGAGCCAGAGATCAAGAGATTTTCGGGCCAATTTTCAGCATAAATAAATTTCAGGACACTTTTAGGTTGAATGGTGGTAACAATCCAATTCCCCCCCCCCCCCCCAATGTGACAGTCTGAAGTACAGTGGTACCTCTGGTTACGTACTTAATTCATTCCAGAGGTCCGTACTTAACCTGAAACTGTTCTTAACCTGAAGCACCACTTTAGCTAATGGGGCCTCCCGCTGCTGCCATGCCGCCGGAACACGATTTATGTTTTCATCAAGAAGCAAGGTTCTTAACCCGAGGTACTATTTCTGGGTTAGGGGAATCTTTAACCTGAAGCGTATGTAAGCTGAAACGTATGTAACCCGAGGTACCACTGTAGTTACTTAAGTCATAAATGCATTGTGTCTTTGTAAATTTGTCTTAGAAATAATGCAGCACATAACAGCAAACATGATACAATTGCTCAACAGTTTGATACCGTATTTTTAGTGTTCATTAATTATTTGACTAGGTCATCTCAGGCAGAACATACTAATCTGCCAAGTTAAGCTAAGAGGAAAGCTTTGGTTTCTCTACTGTAGTTATTACATCAAGGAAAAGCATTCCCTTATAAGTTCCTGTTCTAAAACCACTGGAATTGTTTTTTTTTTGGACTGCTTTTAACTTGTGTTTTTAAATTTGGGAGTTTTGTTGTTGTTGTTTAAATTAAGGGAGATGGGTTGTGCCTGGGAAGAGAGGAGCTGGGAAGAGCCGGCTCTGGGCTACAGAGCTGCCATGATAACCAGAGGCCCAACACGTCAACCAGCCAATGCAGGTGGCAGGCCACACTCTGGACCTTGTTTTCTCAACTGGGCAGGAAGAATCACTTCCTGTTGAGATTGAGGCTTTCAGCACCTTTCCCCTTCTGCAAAGGTGGGGGCCCTGGGAAGGAAGGAAGGAAGGAAGGAAGGAAGCTAGCTAGCTAGCTAGCTGTAATAGAACCAGAGTGGTATAATGGGTTGAGTGTCCTTCAGCAGGGATACCCAAGGTTTTATTTTACAGTGGTACCTTGAGTTAAGTACTTAATTCGTTCCGGAAGTCCATTCTTAACCTGAAACTGTTCTTAACCTGAAGCACCACTTTAGCTAATGGGGCCTCCTGCTACTGCCGTGGCGCCGTTGCACGATTTCTGTTCTCATCCTGAAGCAAAGTTCTTAACCTGAGGTACTATTTCTGGATTAGCGGAGTCTGTAACCTGAAGCGTATGTAAACCCGAGGTACCACTGTATTTCAGAGGGACCTTGGGACAGTTGCTATTTCTCAGCCTAACCTTCCACATAAAATTCGATAAAATTGGAAAACTTCCTTTAATACCCTGCGCTTGTGATAACAAATTTAACGCTAAATAACCTTTTCTCTCACAGGAAATTCCTCAGGAGTCTGAATTTCTCCAGGGCAATTGGTGGGATGCGGAAAGTTTCATTAGGTACTGCTACAGATGTGTTGGTTGCATTTAGAATGTGGCCAGCAAGCTGCAGCTTTACAGGGCTATCACATCTTGTACCTGTACCTGCAACATCTTGTACCTGTACCTGGGCTAACACTGCAACTGCTAAAAGTACAGGGACACCTTAAGGGAAAATAAAAGAGAGGCATGCTTGGAACCATTCATACTGGCTTTGCAGTTGCTATTTGTCCCTCCTAATAAACTAATATTCTCTCACACACACACTCTCTCCGTGTGTGTAGAATTTTTTCCCCCCAACGGAAGAGGCTATTGTTGCGCGGTCATTTGCGAGCGAGGTTTTTCTGCTAGCGCGAGGAAGGGGAGGAGAAGCTTCACTTTCTGTGTTTTCGAGGCAGAACCGGTCAAGCGGGCGGCGGCAGCTCCGCCCCCCCAGCAGCCCCCCTCCCCCCCCCGCCGGGCCAGTCACTCACTCAGCGCCTGGTCTCGGCTGTTCTCGAATTCCCTCCGGTTGCCCTGACAAAAATGGCGGCACTGGCAGCGGCAAGCGAAGTCCAGCATCCATCCGGCGGCGACCGCCTCCACCTGAGAGAAAGGAACCTGCGCCTCGTCACGCCCAGCCGGACCTGCCGCCGCGGGACTCGGTCGAGGAGGACGAACTGGGCCGGGAACCGTTAAACTCGCCTCAACGTCCATTTCCGAATCTGGCGCGCTCAAAACAAATACTTATAACTCCGCCCCCTTTCCGCACAACCGTCCCGCTACGTCACCGGCCCCATTCTGGCCACGCCTCTTCCCGCCGCCTCGCGGGCCATCTGGGAAGGAGTTCAGCTTCTTTCCGAGATATAGAAGGGGGGGGGGAGGATTACGCACATTGCTCACTTCCGGACTTCATTTAATGCTGCCCTCTTTTTCCGGGGCAGGATAATAACACAGAGAACCGTCCCTGACTCTCATGCCTCTTTTCTGTATTGCGAACAAACATTTTTTATGCTTTGTTTTGTGACCAAATGATATTTTCTCTTCCCTCGCCCTCTTTCTTTGCATGGCTACTGCATGTTTTTATTTGTAATTATCTGTCTTCCTTGAAGTTTAATCTATCTTTTATATTTAGTTTAAATTTTATTAATCTTTAATTGTTTTTTTTATGAACCCCCCCTGTTTTTAGCTGCTCCTTCTTTATCTGTAGGCCGCCTTGAGTCCTTGTCAGAGGAAAAGGCGAGATAAAAATAAAAATACGTAATAATAATGTTCGATGAAAGTGTTTTCAATGTGCCAGTTTGGCAGGTTTAGCCTTCTGGAGAGGCTGAACGATTAATGGGGAAAAGTAGATATTTCATCACATATCCCTTCTCCAGTTCCAAGGAACTGAGGGTGGCACACATCACTCTCACCCTCCCCTTTTATGCTCACCACAACCCTGTGAGATAGGCTAGGCTGAGAGATCAGGACTTGCATGAAATCACCTCTTGAACTTTGTGGCTAAGGATTTGAACCTTGGTCTGCACAGTCCTGGTCCGACACATAACCACTTCAGGGATGGGGAAAACCAGTGAAGCTCGGGTATCTGTTGAACTACAATTCCCATCATCCCTGACCATTGACCATGCTGGTGGGGGCTGATGGGAGTTGGAGGGCCACAGGTTAGCCGCTTCTGCAGTGAACCACTGGTATTGTTGACTATTTTAAGAAGGGTTGACTGTGTGGAAGATGCAGTCCTTAGTTCTTCAGAGTTTGGAAGAAGAATTGGCTTTTCAGCTCTTAAGAGTCAGGGATTCTTCCATTTTCTAAGCAGAAAAATGAAGATTACATCAGACATCTATGATAAGACTTCTGTAGCAGCCGTTCTACTAGACCCAGCCAACGTGACCAATGGTTAGGGGGTGATGGGAGTTGTAGTCCAACACCTAGAGGGCCACAGTTTCACCACCCTGCTCTAAAGAGAAGTTATAATGATGTGACTGGCAAGTGCACCCCTTTTGATATGTCATTTTTATATGTAGTCATCAGCAGACTGGGAGAATTCATTACATCCCATCAGAATGCGGCTTGATGGAAGAAGGACATGATCTCTCTAACTCCCACTCTTTCTGCAAAGAGATCCCTTGGGAGCTATAGGATTTAATAAAGCCTTTTCCTTTCATCAGCTGAAGAGTTCCTGAGGGTATAACTCAGCACACTGGGACTTGGGTTGCTTTTGATTACATAAAAGAACAGTATTCTTCATAGCGACTTGCTTAAATTGAAATGGGCATGACTGCATTCCAAGAAAGCTTGGTTCTAGTTGGTTTGCTACTAATTATTACCATTTGATTTAGTGCTGAGATCAGCTAGTTCTGATCATTTCCTGCCAAACTGAAACAGAATTGAACTGTTGTACATGCCACTGAATTATTGTGGAAAATTAGAGTGACTCTTTTCCTTGGTTCTCCCTACACTGTTTTAACTTTCAGGTGAGATAATTTTTCAGCTTTCCTGCACTGTTTTTCAGTATGGACCCCCCTCCTTTTACTATTTGGGTTGAATTAATAAAATCGTGCAAATTTTAATTGTGGGGTGGGGAGGTTGTGGGGAGACCACTGTATTGCCAGTCAAATAGGATCATGATAAGCAAACAAGCATCTTGCTATAATTCCACCTTCGTTTGCATTTTTTAAAGTTTCCATTAGGGTGATTATTTGAGATTAATTAGCAAAATTGTGCAAGATACATTTTAAAAAAAAGATTATTATCCTGCCCCAAATTTCTTTAAAACAAGTACAAGGAACTGAAAGACAAATATACTGTTGTGAGTTTGGGGTGGGGTGCGCTGTATGTCTGAGTTACTTCCAATTCCTGGAACCAGCTGGGATTCAAATTGCGGGAATAGCCGGGCAAGATTCTTGCTAATGGCCCATATATGGGTTGTTAAGGTAACAAAGGAATTGGCTCTGCCAGAGGACAAATGGGTGGGTCCCCCTCTTAAAAATGTCTTTTAGTTAGAAAGACAATGTCCAGAGTTGAGGTGTGTAACCTAGAAGCAAGGTTGCAGGGTGGGCAGCTGAGAGACAGAGCTGTGCCTGATCTTTGCTTGAATCCAAGGCTGTGGCTATGGGAGAAGCAAACATTTTTGGGGTGTTAATGTTGTGAGCCCCTTCATTGCAGGCTCAGGTTGTATATATGTGTAAATGAACCATACATCATAAAGACACTGCAGTATCTGCTGTCCCTCATTCCAAGGAAACCAAACCTTGGAAAAGTACGATTGGCCTGGTTTTAGAAACAATTCTCTCTATGCAACAAAGAATAGATAGCAGATGCCTGGGCAGAGCACATAAATAAAGTCTTTCCTGTTTTGATGACAGAAATCAGAGAAATACAAGAGTGGGTGAAAACAAAGATGCCATTAATTTTAACTTCAGTAAAGATGATAGGCCACACTGATTTAATGTAATTTAACTTATTATTGGGTTTTAAAGTGTATATATGCATATTACGACATTTGTAATCTAGAAGATGTAATAATGTTTGTATATAAAGGGGTGAACATTAATAGCCCATAACAGAAATGCTACATATGTAACAAATGATCTCAGAAGAGATCAAGCATATTTGGATTTGGTTGATTCTAGGAGAATATGAAATGAGAACAAGAAATATGGGTTTAGGAAGACATGAATATTCAATAACCATTTTGCACAATCCCCCTGGGAAATGTTTATGCCTTTTAGTGTTGAGAAATATTTAGTGACAGAAATATTTATGGGAGCTGAATTCTGGCATGCATGCATGCATGCATGTGTATCCATGGAAACTGTACAACAAATTCCTACCCTAGCTACTTATTCAAAACCATAATCAGATTTCCCATACCAATCACAGCTCAACAGTAGATCTGAATTTCATCAACCTGCAGTCATTCTACAGATAATCTGCTTAAGATAATTTTTAAATGGAAAAATTGCTACTTTTTAAAAACATTCTGGAATCCAAGATTGTACCCAACAGACACAGCAATCCTATTTCTGGGCTGCCACCAGCAGAGCTCTGCAGAGTATCTGCAGCCTGGGCACTCAATGGTGGTGGCAGCAGCTGAAGGTGGGGCAGGCAGATTAGGCAACATCTGGAAGGCCATTGGTTCTCCACTCCCTGACCTTCACCTATCAGCTGGATCATCCATGCAGAAGGTACCTTCTTTCTGGTACCATTTTCTATTGTTTCTTATGGACATGAATTTTAATTTCCCTTATTTTATCTCTAACTGTTGCCCATACAGTGAACTTGCTAAATCCAGAAAGGTGAAATATAGACTACTTGATTTTCGCATTACAAAAATGTTGTGTCTATATCTGTGCTGTGTGTGTGTCTATATCTGTGCTGTGTGTATATCTGTGCACACATTCTTTTCCCTGTGAATAATTTCACAATTCCAATATGCTAGTGGTTGGAAAATATATGGAAAATCCTTATTCTGAATCCTGAGTATTCCTTACACATTGTTTCTGGGTAAATCACATCAACATCTGGATGTGTGTCATGCAGCCTGTCCTGCAAACCCCTGAACTAGCTGGGTGCCCCAGGTGCAGACAAGATTATTCCCTTTGCTAATGTTGAAGAAGTAATCCACTGCCAGTCCGGTTTCTGGCCACTTCTCCTCTTTCATAGGCATAAACAGTCGGACTATGAGTTTTTCTTATCACAGAAAGGAGCTACTTCAACAGCCCATTCTGAGGCATCAAGTGGGATACAAAACAGAAGAAGTTCCCCAACCCCTTTGAGGGCTCTCCTGAACAAGGTAGAATGGTGTGTGTGCTTGTGTGCAGGGAGTGGCTTCTGGTGGAGGTGGAAATCAACAAAAAACAGACTTCTATTCTAAGACAGGTGAACTTAGGTAACTTTCCGTAACTTCTTTCCATGAGCATCCTTACATTAATTTATCTTAGGATTTAACCCTATGTGAAGAGACCTGTTTCATCTAGTTAGGTCAGTTCTCCAAAGCTCATATTAGCAAGCCACTCATGGGAAATTTGTAATATTGTTGGCTGTGTGGGACACTTTCTGTCCCCAAACCTCTAGGCTGGAGTTTTGAAACAGTCACAGAATCAATGGCTCTTATGCAGGAAAAAAAATTTACTGGTAATCTGATTATCCAGTCATTTCCAGACAGGTAACAAATAACATATTGATGTTTCAGCATGCTTCATTAGAATGAACATTTCATCATTATAATGCAAAGAGGATGTTTTTGTAATGGATCCAGCACTAAAAGCTTCAGTTTTCTTAAACCTGATTATTTTTATCCACTTGTTTTCTACAGGCCCACAGTTTTGTCCTGCATCCTCAGGGAACCATGATGGTAACTCAGGGATGTGGTCAGTCAGTCAATCATCCAATTACTTTATTTGAATCCATGAAATAGAAATGTAGCACTGCCAGAGTGATACGGTGTGAAATATAAAAAATGATTCAATATAAAACACAGTGAACATACACCAAAACTTCACACACAGAACCTGAATTTTGGTTGATTGATGATACTGGCAAAATAAACATACGGAGTAGTGGGAATTACTTGCTGGCCAATTTAAAACCCAACCTACTCCAGTTGATAAAATGGTAAGCACACCAGTTTATAAAAGGATAATTAATATGTTTGAAATTTTGCTCTTTGATTACTTTGTAAAACATTTATGTCATTAACAGAAAGTCTTCACTTTATAACAAAATTAGAATCACCCTGTGGAATGCCCTTCCATCGGACATCAAAGAGATAAACAATTATGCGACCTTCTGTAGACATCTGAAGGCAGCCCTGTATTGGGAGGCTTTTAATGTCTGATGTTTTGTTGTGTTCTTCTGTATTCTCTTGGAAGCCATCCAGAGTGGCTGGGACAACCCACTCAGATGGGCAGGGTACATGTTAATCATCATCACCATCATCATCATCAACCTTTAATGATATGCCTTAGAAAAAATATTTTAAGGATTTGTTAGTTGTAAAATCTAATAAGAACAATAAAAATCTTATGTTTAGTTTTATAATCTAATAAAAATCTGCCAACACAATGCTTCTTTTTATAAAGAAATTATCCCATTTCAGCTTTCACTAGTCACTATCAATAGAAATGAATGAGACTAGTAGATTCTCCATGAATCTCTTCTGGACACGATAAGAATTCTAGTGTAGCGAAGTGCATTCCCTGATCAATAGCAGCTGATGGAGTGGATTTAGAGTGGAAATGTGGAACACCTTTTTCTCCTAGCATGGCTGCTCTAATGAAAACCTAACAGTTGTTTGAAAGGGGGGTAGGGGAAGTTCTGGGAGATCCAATCAAGGATGGCCCGTGCCATCATGTCTGGGCTCAGGGCCAGCCCACTCATGAAGCAGTGTGAAGCAACTACCTTGGGCAGAAGAAGCTGCTGAGGGTTCATCCCTGTGGGCACCCTGCCTGCTCCCCCTGCCATCATCAGGAAAGTGGCGCTGGCATCAGTGACAATTTCTGGCGCGATCTCATGAAATCTCACCAAAATCTCACAATAAATCTTGTGAGATTTTGGTGGTGTCATGTGAGATCTCACCAGAACCTGCTATCAGTGTGTGCCACCACTGCATAGACTAGGTAAAGGATGCTTTGGTGGGGTGTCTGTGTTATCTTTTAATTGGCCCAAGCTTGGTGTGTAGATACGTTGAAGTATGATTTCTGGAGGATGGCAAACCTTAAACTGGATTGGTCTGAAACACTGATTTTACTTCAGCTGCGAACCCATTGGCTAGAGCTTGGGCTTGTAGCAAGAAAACCCTAATCACTGTGCTCTGCAGAGATGCCATCTTAACAGGAGGTCCATTCTGCACAATACAGGAATGAGGCCTTTAGCACTGACTATTGAAATTCCTTCTTGTTAAATATTAGAGAGGTGTCATCTCTGCTGCCTTTTTGGCACCTGCTGAAGACCTTCCTCTTTTGACAAGTGTTTTAAGACGAGATCTTTCCCCATCTTTATTGGAATTTCACTTAGATACTTTTAAACAGCTTTAATTGATTTGTATCTTGTTATGTTTGCTACGCTGGGCTCTTTCAGAAGGAAGGGTCCGGTAGATATTTAATAAACAAATAATTCTGCACTGTCATGGAAATAAACCACACTGTCCAAATTCTGAAAATATGATTAGTTTTGACCCTCTTACTTCATATTTTGAACATTGATCAACTCTTTAAAACAGGGAAGAGGGCAATGGTGCTTGATCCCTCCACACTTACCATTTTCCCTGTCAGAATCACCCCAAGCTCCTTTTGTCTGATGCCTTCATTTTGTCACGTTTCCTTCCTGTCTCGAATTCTGCCTGACTTCACGTTTTATTTACAGATCAATTGTTCTCATTCTTATTGCTCAATGGTCTTTTAACGCTTAGAAAAATCATTTTCTTTTGTGTGTGTGTCAAATATTTTAAATGGAGTACAATAAATATCGGTTAATGCAAGACTGTTTGTAAGAAAGCTGCATCCACTCCTAAGCACATTCAAACTCCCCTGAAGACACTTTGAATGCAACTGACAGGATATGAAGGAAGGAATGGTGGCCTTTTGGTAGTTATAAGAGCCAAAGACTAGATACAGACTGTTAGAGAAGACATTTGCAGGTACCGGGGACTGATTTTGAAAATATTGAGATACTGGAGCAAATGCTAACATCAGAGGATGTCACAGCCCTGGAATTTAAGAGAAAAGGCATTGTCCAGCCAAAGTGAAGGTCTTTTATGTCAATGGAGGTGGGGGGAATGTCTCAGTGTGCAAATCTTATTTGTAAATAAATACTGCCCGGTGTCTTTGTGCAACTCTGGCTGATGATAGAAGATAAATGGAAGGAAATAATTTTATAAAATTATACAGTGGTACCTCGGGTTAAGAACTTAATTCGTTCTGGAGGTCTGTTCTTAACCTGAAGCACCACTTTAGCTAATGGGGCCTCCCGCTGCTGTCGTGCCGCTGTTGCACGATTTCTGTTCTCATCCTGAAGCAAAGTTCTTAACCTGAGGTAATATTTCTGGGTTAGTGAAGTCTGTAACCTGAAGCGTATGTAACCTGAGGTACCACTGTACACTGTGTGTAGAGAAAAAGGAGGTTGTGAAACTTTCCTCCTTAGCACTGATCTGAAATTGCCCCTTGCAGTCCCTTCTTCTGTTCACAGGTGTCAGTGTGGGAGGGGAGGAATATTTTGGTGATTTGGAGGGGTGGTGTAGATAGCGAAAAGCCACCAGAAGCAGTAGCAAATGGCACGGTGGGGCACTGCCACCTGACTTCCAGGAGGTAGAGGGGGAGGTGACAGCAAGGTCGGCATGATGCAGTGCTGCTTGCCGCGAGCCAAGATTGTCTAGGCAGGAAACAAATCAGCAAAATTGGCTATTGCTGACAAGACAACTCTGGGCTGTTTTCAGGAATCAAATTGTTAACTTTTTATGAACTTTTTACTAAGATAAAGAACTTTACTGATTCAGTTATTTGTATATACAGCTGTACACAATGAAGAAACTATTGCCTATGGAAATGGGAGTCAGGGACAAATTAGTGCTACAATAATTATTTATGTATCTTTATTTTTTTTAAATAGCAGCTATGCCCCATATCCCAAATCTGGATTGGGACTGCACCATGGAGGAGGGGCATAACCCTTTGCCCTGTGCAGTGTTCTCAAGAGAAAAATGGCCCTGAATATAAAACAAATTGAAAGAGTATTAGTGATCTGCATAGCTGACAACTATATTAGTTACTTATAAAGAATGCAATTGTAATACATAATAGAACACATGCCATAACAGGGGCAGTAACCCTGTGATTTGTATTTTTTTTTAAAAAAAAAAATTTAAAAGACGTTTGAACATTTTTCTTTTGACTGCTATGATGTCAACAGCTATGATGCCAAAAAGGGATTTGTGCCATTTAAAAAATAATGTTGTTGTTGTTGTTGTTGTAAAAAAACTGATTTCCCCCATAGATCATTCACTGTCATACCATGATGCCAAATGAACTAGCTCTCTACCCTTAGTGTATATTATGTCATCCTGAAAATGCATCTCTTGACTTCTGTACTGGAATGTGCTGCCCTCTGGTTAAAAAGCCTCCTTATCTTGAACCTGTTACCCCATGCTTGGAGATTCTGTGTCTGTCTCTTCCCCTGAAGGGTTTAGGAGCTCTTGTACTGGCAACCAGAAGCCTTCTATAATGTACACACTTATAGACCCTTGAGAATGAGTCAGATAAACAGGGCACATGAGATCCCAAGAGGAAAGCTTACATCAGAAGTGGTTTTAGGGTAGCGCGACCAGTTCTGCTGCACCGTGTGCTGATGCTGCAATGATGTAGAACCGCAATGATGTAGAACAGAGTGCAAGAAGCATGAGGAAGGCGCTGCATTTTAGCATCGCACAGGGTGCTGCTGAAATTTGAGAGCCCAAAGTCTGCCATTGCTTGCATAGGCAGTCCTAGGAGTGATAGAAGCCAGCGGTGTCAAAATTCAGCTCCTCCCAGGTAAAGCAAAAATATTTGTGTTCCAAAGAGACAGACCAAGCAGAAGAATGCAGCTAGCCATGCAGGAAGGAGCAGGCAAATGGGAAAGGATGGATGTAGCAGCAGGGAGACACCACAGAAACTGAAAATCACATCAGTGCTACTCAGGGAACAGCAACAAAATGTGCTGTGCTGACTTTGCTTTTTTTACATTCTTTAGTAATTAATGAAATTGTGTTCAAAAAATAATCAAAGAGGAGATTGAAAATGTTGGTGAAATTCTCACAGGTGATGGGTGCCTATCTTATTTTCAAAGTTGACAAGGAGTCTTTGGGGGGCATCCTTCATTTTATTCTGCAAATCATCCTTCCAGTGGTCTGCACTCTGCAGCCTTTCTGAGTGCCTGCATTTGCAGAAAATTCCATAACATCCACAGATGGGCTTTCTTGTGTGCACAGGAATGTAGAGAGGCTGCCAGCAGCGCACCTGACTGTCTTTTTACTTTCAAACCAATCGGTGCATAGGTTTACCCTGCACAGAACTGCAATTCCCAGCACCCTTAACAAGCTACAGTTCCCAGGATTCTTTGGGGGAAGCCTTGTGCTTTACACATATGGTGTGGAAGTGACACTCAGTGGGTTATCTTCATAGGCAAGTGTTTGCTGTGGGAGCAGCAAGCAAGGGAAATGATCCGTCCTGAAGTTACTGATTTAAGACTTGTGAGACCTAACAGTATAGGACAGGAACTACCGATAGAAGAAAATCAAGATACAACAAGGGACAATCTATAGTGGAATGGAGAAGTAAAAAAGAGGGCTACTCATGCAGACATAACCTAGGAGAATTGGGCTGAGATGCCTCGTAAGGGAACAAATTAGCTATTGAAGCAAAGTATGAACAATGCAAAGCACCCTTTCTTATCCCATCATCATCCTGTATATTTCTTCCAATAGGTTTTAAGTTCATTTCCCCCCAAAATGAAACCCAAAGTCACTTATGGATTGACATTTTGGTATGTATGTAATGTTTAATGTAAAGTGGCTTCATGCAGAGAACTGAAATGAGACACAGATGATTCATTTACACATTTATTGACTATTCTGCTTATTCTGGCAGACTGAAATGGAGAACAATGCCATTCATTTTACAGACATTTGACAGAAAATAAACAAGTATTTTTGATGTTGAACAACTGTACAATACAGACTACCACATGCATATTTAAATGCTGATTGGTGCAGAAATATTTAGCTGATCAGCAAAAAACTAGTATAACCAAAAAATAAAAATAATCACATTTCCTTTTCATGATGTTAAAATGCAGCTGATATGGAAACATTGATACGAATACCATTATATGTGAAGTTCTATTAATGGTGCAAGATGGACAGCGGAGGGGTAGGGGTGGGGAGTTAAAGTGGTATGCTCTCTACAGAAAAATAAAAGGTGAAAACAAGACATTTCTAGTAAATACAAAGATGCAACAAAGCATGCATGATGCTGTTACCATTGCAAAATGCCCTTACAAGAACACTGTAATTTTCAGTCCTGCTCCATCCCTAAAATAGAAGTAATATATACAACAAAAGCAGCAGACTCTCCCATTTTGGATGGGGCATTTTGTAAAGGCAGATGAATGAGATTAGATGAGACTTATCATATATGCACATATCTCCTATCCCAAAAGGATGCTTTGTTTTTTAAAAAGGAGAATATGTTGTTAGTATAGCAGTTTACAGTGAAATGCTGCCATTCATTGAAAACTGAGCAATAGTAAAGACACAGCTATTGTGCCAGTACAATTTAAAAAAATACTGTTGTGCTTCCCTCCCCCACCACAGTATTTGTAGCGTCCATAGAAGAAAACATTGTTAAGTAAACTCAGTCCATGCTACTGTAGATATGAAACAAATATGAGAGATAACATCTAACTGATAAACATGAAACAGTACATATTGAGTGGTTATTTACAGTTATCTCGATGCAACAGGCTAAGTGCTGAGTGCTGTTTGTTACTGAAAACTGATCTCTAAATGTTTAGATTTTTATCTGCATGGCTGGCACTGACTTGCATATGATGAACGTGGCTAAAGCTCTGAGAATATATAGAAGAATAACACTAAAACTCTGCCCTCCGCCCAGGGATGTGGGATGCAATTCTTTCTCTCTCCAATACTCTGACCTAGACAGACAGGAAACCACTTTGCCTGAACCCCAGTAAATGAGCCAATCTTTTAGTTTCAGCTTGGTTTGGGATACTGCTTTTTGAGGGCTGGCTTACTCAGAGATCCCTGTGTGCAAGCAGAAAGTGTTTCCACTGACACACGGCTGTGCTGATTTTTCATCTGGCTGTAGCTTGCTCTGGAGAAGCCACTCCAGGGGGACCCTCTCAAAAGCAAAACAGCACCCTTAAGATGAACAGAAGCGTTTTCTGCCATCACGTGGGAATCTCTGGACCCAAGGCTCCATCCCTATTGTGAGAACAAATCTGAACCCCCCCCCCCCCCCCGTGTAAGCAGCATGATGAAGTGAACATACAGGGAGACAATGGAAAAATTAAATAAATAATAATTTCATGTAACACCCAATATGGAGAAAAGCCTATCCACCCTTTTTCCCCAGGACATAAATATACATGGTTGAGAAGCTGATTCTCCATCATTGTCCACTTATGTAGTAGCCATTTACATTTAAGACATGGGCAGAAAACACTCTGCAGGCAGGTTGTGGTCTTGTTTATTATAAATCAGAAGCAGCTCCAAGAGAGCTGCTTCTGATTTATTTATTATAAATCAGAAGCAGCTCCAAGAGAGCAGCAGCCCGTTTGCTTTCATGGCCAGCTGTGGCTTCTGTGGAGTTGGATTTTGATCAGCCCTATGCCTATATTTTTGGACTACAACTCCCATAATCCCTGACCATTGGCCTGACCATGCTGGCTAAGGCTGATGGGAGTACAACAGCATCTGGAGGGCCCCAGACTGTGGAAGGCTGATCACCTTGTTACATAATGTGTGTGTACAGAAGTGCTGTCTCCAAACTAATACTGCTTGCTGTCTCAGTAGAGTCTGACACTTAATGAACAGTATTTTGAGTGCTACACTGTGTCACTCGGAGCAATCACTTAGACCACTGTGTCCTCTTCGAAGATTGCTCACTCGTTATAATAAAGGTGAGAGGCTGCGTTGGCCAGGATCCAAACAGATTCATGCATGAACAGAAAGAACGTCACATGTGTGTGTGTGTGTGTGTTATGTGATTTGCATTACATTCCAGGGATTTGTTGATCCTCCAGGCACCTTTCTCTCTGTGTGTTTGTGCTGTGCTTTAAGAAGCAAAGGTGGGAAAGGGGTGTGTGCAGCTCTTCTGATATTTCTCATAGTAAGTGAGATGCCAAGATGGCATGCACATATTTGTTTATCTGGAAGAACCTCCATTTCACTGCTGCTATGACACTGGGCTTGACCAAAGATTAGTAGCTTGATACTTATGCATATGTAAAAGAGGAATGGGAAGAGTCAAGTCCCTAAAAAAAAGTCCCCAAAGTGCTCAGGCACAGGGGGGATACAAGAAAGTAGCCTTTAGGCATCAGCACATTGAAACAAACCCCCAGCTATTACAAAAATGCCAGGCATACTTCTGTGCACCTGCTTTGGCTTTTGCAGCTTGATGTGCTACATCAGGCTTCCTCAAACTCAGCCCTCCAGATGGTTTGAGACTACAGTTCCCATCATCCCTGACCACTGGACCTGCTAGCTAGGGATTGTGGTAGGCCAAAAACATCTGGAGGGCCAAGTTTGAGGAAGCCTGTGCTACAGAAACTCGCAGGAAATGGAGGTGGGCAGCATCCCAACATGAAAAGGCTAAAAAAGGAAGGAAGCCAAACGGGTGCTGATTTGGGGAGGAATTTTTTTTATATGCGCTGTGCTCAAGACAATTGCAAAGTATAGTGTTTCTGGGCTAAAATAAATAAATAAATTTGCACTGCCTTGTTCCAAAAACAAATTAAGAGCATGAAGCCCACTAAGGGAGCCAGTCTAACTCCCTCCTGGAAGGAGAGGAGCCGCCACATCCAAAGCACCTGCCTCTCATGCTGTCCTGGGTGAAAAGTGAGAGCAATTTATCCCCCAGCTCTGCTACAGCAGAGAGGCCCAAATTAGAGTCACTGCTGGTACCTGGACTGGTTTTGGATCCAGCAAATCCTTTGCTGACCCAGCTCCATTCCTTTCTCACCCCTCCCTTCCCCAGAAATGTCCCATTTCAGGAGTTTCTACTAGTTACCACTGGCAGGGATACCAGAGGTAGTGGCGTCTGCCTGCCTGTGCTTTCAGCAGGTCCTAGGGGAACATTTGTGGTGGTGAAGGATGCTGCCAGCGGAGCCAAGCAGAGGGACACTTCTGCCACATCCATACTCTCTCCATCACAGCGGGTCAGGTTTGAGGGGGGGCTGGATTGCTTTGTAAGGCTGCAATTGAACTTGAACCCAATGGAGCTTAGACAGACGGCTGTAATGTAAGCAAGCTTTTGCAGCTTGCTTCATTGGAATAATTCAGTGCAAATTCTTTTTGTCCCTGAGAAAATCTATGTATTAAACTGCATTAAGCACATCACATATCACTACAGAAAGGTGTAAACTTGGTTTGAACATCAAAGTGGGACACAAAAAGTGAATGTGTCCACCACTGGCAATGCTTGCTGAACAATAGCGCTTCCAAGTCTCTGACAAGCTATCTATCAATTGTACACAGTCGAACTCTGCTTGGTGAGTTGCCAGCAACACCACCTCCCAGTTATCACAGAACAAAGCCAAATCAGTGATCAAGTGCCAAATCAGTGATCAGCTGAGTAGAGAGAAATGAGTTGCTTTGGAAAACTTGTGGCAAAGAGTCACAGGTTATTAAATATATCCCTTAGCATATTTGAATACATTTCTCTCCCCTTTAGGAAAATGGGGCAGAAGAGAACCCTAGACTAGCACTGCTGAAAAATATACTATTATCTTATAATGTCATATAGCTAGAAGAGCATCCTTGCTAAACTCTTAGTATGCAACCATTTTTGGCTACATCACACTTGGATTCAGTTGGTGAAGCTAGCCAGAGGATGGCAGTCTTAGCAGGCAATCCCCAAACAGCAGTGAATGGGATTTTTTATGTTGGTTTCAAGAATAGTGGTGGATGGGCAAGCAATATAGGGTTGGAACAAAAGTCTTAACATTGACTTTTGTGACAATAGTTACCTTACTATACAAGCAACAGGTAATTAAACATAGCAGTAGTGTGTTTTTAAACATGCCTTAGGTACTCACAGGTACTCTGCCTTTCCTTCTCCCTCTTGTTGCTGTGTTTCGTCCTGTAGTGTGAGAGTTGTTCTCCATTTCCTTTCCTTTCCTTTCCAAGTTTACTGTGACCAAATACTGGAAATGCTGTCACCAAAACTGCATTAGTCAGGACACAAAGTTTATGCCATAATAAAAATCTGTTAGTCTTTAAGGTGCCACTGTTTTTTTACCTGTAATTTGAGTTTGCTTTTGAAGTACAAACAATGACTTATGTGATGTTGTAGAGCCATAATGAACATGGAGTGGTAATGTGATGTCAGATGTTGTTGTTCCATAAGATAGAAAGGAACAATCTATCACAGGGTAGCCAACATGGTGCCCTCTGCATGTTGCTGGACTAGAGTTCCCATAATCTCTGACCACTGACAATACTGACGGGTGGATGGGAGTTGGAGTCCAACAACATCACTTGAGCACCACATTCGCTGCTCTGGACTAAGTGTAGAACATATAGTTGCTTACAGGCTATCTAGATGGTATGCTATCTTTAGTAAAGCTTCGGTTCTTAAACCCATTTTAGGAAGAGGACACAATGTTTCTTACCCTTTATAGAGGCCCATATGTATGAAAATAAATGAAACACCTTCTCTTTCTCCACTATCCAAAAATAGGTTCATGCTCTTGAGCTTGCCGCAAAGGCATCCTCTTGTGTTAATGATCATTTTTGTGTGTGGCACAAATGGAATTACTCCTAACAACATATGTGAGGTCAGATTCAGATAAGCTTAGAACATTTTTGTATCCAGTAGCAAAGGGCTTCCAAATTATTGCTTGATGGACGTAGCTTGGGAGACAAAAAGTTGTATTCAACTAAGTTTTATTCAGGATAGACCCAATAAAATAAATGGACCTAAGCTAAGTCATGTTCATTAATTTCAATGTCTATTCTGAGTATAGCTAACACCGGATACAATCTAAAGTCTTGACACATATGTAGAATGAAGCCAGTACTAGCCAAGGGGAAGGAATGTCAACATGTATCTCATATGGTACATCAGCAGGGCTCTGAAGATAGGAATAGTTTATTACATATGAAAAGAGCATATTTTAGCTTTGGATCCTTCCACCTATAGCTCATGATAGAACAGTCATGTTAGCCAACAAGTGTTTTCCCTGGGTAAGGATTATGAATGAAACTAGGATTTCATTGAAATCAGTGACCAACCTCCCATTTTCAACCGAAGCCCAAGGTTTCATTTAGCCTTTGGTTTTGTTCTTTATATGGTTGTCATTATGAAGACAGATCAAATAGGGCAGCATGGTGTTAAAAAAGTACAGAAATTACAGAGCAATGTCTTTTAAAAGCTAGTTAGCATTTAGTCTCAGTCAATGGGAATATCTATCAATAAAACAAGAGACATAAACAAAGGAGGTTCATAAAATAAAATGGAGGTCATTGAAAAGGATTAAGCAGAATGCCACATAATTAACTTAAATCATATGCAGAAATATAATTACCTGGACAGCCATGAAGAACAAATGCATATTTTGAGACCTAATGACCAGACATTGTTTTTTGTTTTTTAAAAAATGACATTTAACTGTATTATTAATTCTTAAGAGAAATATCTGGAGATACTGTATTTAAAAACAAAGGCAAGTATTAAAAAGGGTCTAAGAATTGGAAAAAAATAAAGATGACTTTTGCTGTGCTTGGTATTTGGTCCAAAAGACACATATTAAATACATGATGGTGACATTTCCTTACAAAAGTAAAACCTGAGGGCGACAGGATAAGGCCCAGTTTTCTCTTTGAAGGCTGTTGCAGCCAAATAGAAAAAAGAATGGAAAAGAAAAAAGGAAAGGAAATTAAAGGAAAAATTCCTTTAAGAAAGCATATGAGAAATTTTGAATTCTGCTCAGCTATATTAGAAATTATTCTGTTGAAGCTAACATGAATTTTAAGTGGTCTGTACTGAGTAAAATCAGTGTAAGTGGGTAAGGTTTTATGTTGAAGAACTCTCCCCCCCAAATTAGAATATTGTTTTTATTAGAAAATTAAAATTATTAAGCTTATAGGTCCAATATTTTTTGTGATTTGAAAATATTTTTAATGCATTTAACAGCTTCTTTAAATTTGCAGAAATAATGATTCTACTAAAATTATTGGAATTTGGGTAAAAGGTACACAATTTGGAAAGTTCCGTTCACATGCTGTTTTATCTTATTGCAGGAGAGCTTTTATCCTATTGATTAATATAGAATGCATGTGATGGAAGAACATGAAGAAGAAGAAATCCACAGAAGTTTCAAAAGATTTTGTTAATTTGTTAATTAATTGCAATAATTAGATATGAAAAACCTGATAGAGCAAAACTGCTCACAGCAAAGTCTGTATAAAACACCACTTTTGCAAAATTGAAGCAGAGGCTGGGCACAATGAAAAGATTGTCTACTCTGAGTTTTCCAACTTTGCTCATAAAGCAGCAATCCTTGTCTGTTGATTCAAGAAAGAGTAATCATGTTGGTATTCTGAAATTAATAAGTTATCTAAAATTGGGGCGCCTAGTGGTAAAGAAGTGGTGGACAAAAGCCACAGTACTCCTAAAGAGATTTTAGAAGCAAACTTACAACCACAAAAACTTCATTTAAAAAAATAAGATATTAACAATAGTGCATACAGCAATCGTAACTGTAATACAAACTTTTGAACTTTTAAATATAAAATAATCATTTTTTCATGGCCATTTGGCACATTTTATTGCCATAGAAATAATTTTATTATGTAACGTAATGGTGTCCTTGTCTTTGTTTTGATTTTGGCAGTTCTTATATCAAGTTTTCAATTTCTGGTCATTAAATCTTGCACAGTCTAAACAGAATTTTACTCAAAACTTGCAAATTTATCCGTGAAATCTATGCAAATAAAAATAATTTGAGCTATGATTTACTTCACAGATAGATGAGAAAACACTGTCATTTACTTAAACAAACAGCTTATACTTTATGAGCTTTTAAACAGAAAGCAAAATAGGTGAGATGCTTTAAGAAGAAGTTGCAATTTTGCAACATAAGTCTGTACAAATCCTCCAGGCAGCAAACTGTGAAGGAAGTACCTGTGTCCCGGGAAATGTATTTTCCACATATCCTTGATAACTGTAGATCTCCCCACAAACCCAAACTATTTACAAATGTATGCATTTTGCAGGCTCAAAGCACCTTGTTTCACATCATTATGAACACATGCATCGGCATTTCATCCTTTCATGTGCAAATTCCCAAAATTCATTATAACCAAGAGCAAAAAAAGTTAAAATATTTTTTTTAAAAAAAGACTTATCTACAATCATTAGTGAAAGGACCAAAAATGTCAGACGTTGCAGAATATGGGCTCCTAAAAGAGCTCTTTATTTTACTCACTGTTCTTGCATCATTTTTTAACTGATTTTTTCTCCTTTTTGTTACAAAAAAAGCAGATTTTCCACTTTTAAATTAAACAGTACTTAAACTAATCAACTCTTCATGCCATGCAAAAATAACATTTTTTTTTTTTTTACTTCTGAGGCTTCCCATGTTTTAGTTCATAGGCATTACTAATTGTGGTTTTAAGAAATCAGTTTTTGTCATTATTGCTCTCCTGACTAGTCACATGCTGGTTTCCCGTGTGGGACAGTAGCCAGTTTCTCCAGGATTTGTATGGATTTCTGGGGAAAACAAGTGGTTTTCCATTTTGTGACCTTCTTGGCTATTGTCCCCTTTTACATCCCCCCCGGCACAGTAAATGTCTTGTGTACAGTTTTGCCCCAAGATTTTGGGGGAAGAAGAGCTGACTCGAGGCTCTTCTGTTAAATGGTTCCCATCTTTGTGTTTTTCCCCGTAGCAGTTTGTCTTGATATCCTGCTCTTTGTCATGTCTTGTCATTCCAGGAATCTCCATGAAGTCGTCTTCTTCTCCAGTGTCCATTTCGGTGAAGCTTCTCCTCTCTTTGGAAGGGAAAGTAAAAAGCTTTTGTTTTGGAAACAGAGAAGGGGATGATTTCTTAGGAATGCTCTGGCAAACCATGGAGGCATCAGCACCCAGCAAGGGCCTGTCGCCGTGTGGTGAATTCTCTTCTAAGAGAATGGTGCTGATATGCTGAGGAGGGGTGGATTGCATGAAATCTGCTGCTGTTGTTACTGGAAGTGGCCTTGCAGTGCTCGGTGGCGTTTGTGGAGCGCCACCTCTGTTTTCCTTAAAATTAACTTTAAGGGACCTTGCTTTTAATGGATTGCTTCCTTTGAGAGAACTTTTGGGACTTAACATGGAGCTGTCAAAGTGCAAAGGGCCATGAAGCAGAGACTGGGAGCCAGCGTTATCCATGTTCATGGCTGTGTCAACTGGGGAGTACTCAAAGGTGACATCTCTGGGGGCAAACATTTTATCCTTGGTGTGTGATAAAAACTGAGAACTCTTTGCTCTTTGGTCTTCCAAATGGACAGAGTCAGGTGGGAACTTTAGCTGCAGGTGAGAACCAGAGTATGGGGGCAAGGGAGACCGATCTGTCTCAGTGAAATCGGTTGCACAGCTGGCAAAGCTATCAATGCTGGAAATGCTTCTCATGTCTGTCACTATGTCTCTGGGCCCTGACATGGATGGTTCTCCTTGCCCAACAACCTCTTCCATTTCAATTTCCTCCTCATATAAGGGAGGTTTCACTGACGGGCCTTGGTAGTTGGCATTGAGATTAGGTTGAGACTGAGTTTTAGTAATTTCATTGTATAACATTTCGAGTTTCTGAGCACTCAAGTGTTGGGGACTGGAGGCTGTGACAATATTGTTGAGCTTTTCGTTGGTATCTTGCTGGCTTACTTCCTGATATTTATTCTCCAAGGACTTATTAGAACTTGTTTCAGACATTGTCCTTCTGGCCCATTTCCACCGGCTTGGAGATAAGTGGTTATCGTCAGGGGTTTCCTTGGAGTTGGCTGCTTCCTCAGTCTTACCGGAATCCACGGCTACATCAATCAGTTCCATGCTGCGGGCAAAGGCATCTTTTAGATTCATTGAGACAATGCTTCCATTTCTTTTTGCTCGCTCAAGTGCCTCCCTTCGTTTAATGGCTTTCTCCTGCCGTTTTTGCTCCTTATAAAACTCAGAGAAATTGTTTACTATGATGGGAATAGGTAGAGCAATTACCAGCACTCCAGCAATGCAACACAATCCTCCAACAATTTTACCTAGTAAAGTCTTAGGATATATATCACCATAGCCTACTGTAGTCATAGTGATGGTGGCCCACCAAAATGATGCAGGGATACTAGTAAACTTCGTAGCATCTTCGTCTTTCTCAGCAAAAAATACAAGACTGGAAAATATCATGATACCCATTGCTAAAAATAATATCAATAAACCCAATTCATTGTAACTCCTCCTGAGTGTGAATCCTAAAGACTGAAGGCCTGTAGAGTGTCTGGCAAGTTTAAGGATCCTGAGTATCCTCATAATACGGAATATCTGAACAACACGGCGGACATTTTGGAACTGCAGCACACTTTTGTTGGATTCTGTGAGGAAAATGGTGACATAGTAGGGTAAAATGGCCAGCAAGTCAATCACATTTAATGGACCTTTGAAGAACTTCCACTTGTTTGGAGATGACAGGAAACGCAAAAGGTACTCCATAGTGAACCAAGCTATACACACAGCTTCTACATGTGCTAGCTGGGGGTTGTCATTTAGTTGTCCAAATTCATCAATTACTTGAAGCTCAGGTAGAGTGTTGAGTGACAAAGCAATGGTGGACAGCACAATGAACAAAATAGATACAATGGCCAAAATCTGTAAAACAAAAATAAGCAAAAAAAATGTAGTTAGCAAATCATAATGGATATTAGAAGTTCATCCTCAGAAATAGTGCACTAATAGGTTTGCAGGTCATCATATTCATCTCACTGTAATTAGACAAGATCTGCTATACCCAGTCACCCTGATTAGTTCATGCAAGATCCAGGATGAGGAATCTCTGGCGCTTCAGATGCCGCTGGACTACAGTTTCCATAATCCCTGACTACTGGCCATGATGGCTAGTGCTGATGGGAGTTGGAGAACAACAACTGGGGCTGGATCAAAACTTCACCCTCTGCAAACAGAAGAGCTCCTTCTGTCCACACTGGCCTTTTGATGGAGAAATCTCACTGGTGGAAGTGGGTGACCAAGGCAACTCACGCCAATTTCCCTTTTCCCATGCAGCTCCCAGTGTTCTGGAGGGTCCTCCAACCTGTCACATAATATTTTCATAGGACCTTGTGGTCTAGGAGGGGAAATCAGCAAAAGAACCCAACTTCTGTCTGCTCAGAGGATGCTCCCACCAGTGGGAGTGAAGTTTGGGTTCAAGTCATACTGACTTTGGCAAAAATCCACCAACTTCAAACATATGTATAAATCAGACCATATTCTTAAGATGAACAGTCATTAACATTTGTCAAATTAGAGAAATATATGTGATGGCATAGTTGTAGATATTTTGTGGGTGTGTACACACACACACACACACACACACACACCACACACATAATTATCTGTCATTCAAGGAGTGTACATGATTTCCCCCTTCTTCATTTTATCATCACAATAACCCTGTGAGGTAGGTTAAACTGAGAGGCAGTGACCAGCCCTGGGGTGCCCAATGAGTTTCATAGCTGAGTGGTGATCTTAATCCTTGCCTCTCAGGCTGCAGTTCAACACTTTAACCACCATACAGCTCCACTGCGGCATTGCAGTTGACCTGGTGAGACAGAGCACTTGGATATAGTGCCCCAGGAATGGACATTACAGTGAGGCCAATAGCCTAACAGCAGTGTTCCATTCCATAAAGTTTTAACATTTCAGATGCTAGCTATTGTGTACAATAAACAGTAAGACAGATGTTCCGAGAAATGTTCTATCAGCTGACATATTCCACAGTCTTTAAATCATTTTCAGTTACACAATAAGAAGTATAGAGGTGGGGGAAGAGAAAGAAGCTCAACATCCTTTAGCATTTTACTTTTTATCACTTAGTTCAATTATTTGAAAGCTGAAAGAAAATGGACAGCCTTAAGATTACATGAGAAAATGTTATGCTCAATGAATTTACCGAAGTGCAGCATTTGGAAATGCAATTTCTCCCCTTCAGAGAAAACAGTAATTTTCTGTTTTCCATGAAAAGTACAAAGGCAAACTGTGTTCTGCCTTGAATTTCAGTTTGGACTTGTAAAGTACCAAAACATACATATCCTTTTATCCCTATTTTTGGAAAATTGTTCATTTTAAGCCATCTTGTTTCCAACGACACATAGGTGCAAGCAAATACCCACGTACCTACCTACATTGGCTGCGGTCTCAGGCATACTCATCTGGGAGTATGTCCAATAGAGCTCAGTGGAGCTTATCTCTGAGTAGACAGGATTGTGCTATAGGTTAGTTGAGCTTAAACCCATCGCAATAAACGGGTCTTAAGTCATGACTAATTTGTCTCATTGATTTCATTGGGACCTTAGTTCAACTTGTGGGAAATTGCAGTCAAACAGGCTTGCAGGCTTTCCATATGCACCTGGTTGGCCATTGTAAGAAAAGGATGCTGGACTAGATTGGGATCCAATTTAATAAGCGTTCATGTAGCAAGAACCAGAAGTGTTCCCTCCCTGTGAAAAAAAAGTTAGAAAAGCCCCACAGCTATCAGGGTTGGGGGAGCTATGGGTACAGTATTGTTGATGTCTCGCACAACAGCTTCACTGTATTAATGTTACACCGCAAGGCAGCTCTCTTTCAAAATATGATTGTTCTTATTTTCTACTGTTTTAGTGGCTTGCAATCTATGTTTCCCATTTAAAGAAGGCAACAAAATATGTTTCCAATATTTCCCTTGGATTATTTAATGTCAGGAGAAATATTGGTTAATTTTACTTCTTTGTTTTACTAGGATATTCTGCATGCAGATGAGACATCTCTTCTGCTGTGAGTTACGTTTCATTCCCCTTACAAGACAGCAAAGTATGGACAGTGTTAGGAATATTTCCAGATACAACTCTGTCTTTGTGAAGTAATTTGTGAATGAATAAAACCCCTTTCTTTCTCCGTAGTGTTAAATATTTAGTACATCTCAGTAATCTCTGTTGGTACATCTCCAATTTTTAACTGGCATTAAAAGCTGGCTTTGTTCCTGTGCACCTAATTTGCTTCTTCACCACATCCATCACTATAACAGAACAATTTCAACATCATTATATAGAACGGGAACAGGAAGAATGGAAATATAAAAGATGTAGTACAACAGAAATTCCTCCATCTCTTTCACCTATGCAAGAATTTTCAAGATATAATCAAATTTAAGTCACTATGATTAAAACACAGTCAATGTAATGAGCTGGGAAAATGAAGTTCAAACTCAAATATAGCAAGTATAGTACAAATCAAGCTACTGTTCCCCTGCCCCCAAAAGAACAGAATTCTTCCTGATCAACTAACCTATATCTTTTGTTTTTTCATTGTTTATATCCTGCCTTTCCTCAGAGGAGCTCAAGGTGGAATACATGACTCTCCTCTTCTCCATATTTTGCTCACAACGACCCTATGAGGTAGGTTAGGCTGGTCAAGGCCATATGGTGAGTTTCATGGCTGAGTAATGATGTGATCCCTGGTCTCTCAAGTCCTAGTTCAACACCCTAACCATTACACCACACTTCACTGTACAAGCTCCTTTGCAGAACAACAAAAATGGGTTTCTGTCTCATATCAAAAGCTGTAATCTCTCCTAGTATAAACACAGCTGCGTACACAAAAAGGGATCATCCCATGTCACAATAGTGTTCTCTTCCCTTCTCCTTGGTACATGCACATGGGGGTATACCGACTGCTCTACACCAACAATTATCTAAAATAGTACATCTTGGCCGATGAAAATGTACAACTCATTGACTGTCACATCAAAGAAAGCTCAACAACTTTGGTGGATCCCCCAAATCCTGGCTATGCCCATGACTACAACTCCCATCATCCTCAACCATTGACCAATGATCATGGGTGATGAGAGGTGTAGTCCATAACATGTGAAGGATGCCATGTTGTCTACCACCTTGCTGAAGCTATGAAGGTTTGATGCTGCAGAGTCCCATGGACTGCAAGAATATCAAACCTCTCCATTCTGAAGGAAATCAGCCCTGAGTTCTCACTGGAAGGACAGATCCTGAAGCTGAGACTCCAATACTTTGGCCACCTCATGAGAAGAGAAGACTCCCTGGAAAAGACCCTGATGTTGGGGAAGATGGAGGGCACAAGGAGAAGGGGACGACAGAGGACGAGATGGTTGGATAGTGTTCTCGAAGCTACCAGCATGAGTTTGACCAAACTGCGGGAGGCAGTGGAAGACAGGAGTGCCTGGCGTGCTCTGGTCCATGGGGTCACGAAGAGTCGGACACGACTAAACGACTAAACAACAACAACACTACCTGGATAGGAGACCACCTAGGAACGCATGTATGCTGCCTTGGGTTCTGTGACAGAAGAAATGTGGGCTATAAAAGTTAGAAAATAAAAATAGAATTCAGATATATCCACTGACTTTTTGAAAAAAGCTTTGATACTGCTTTTGGTTAGTTTCATAAACCTAGTGGCATATTTGTAAGTAAGCAATACACTATGTAGTTTTCCCTTGCTATTTTGTCAACTTATGGCAGCAGGATTATGAACACTGGAAGTATGCATCATCAATATTACGGTGAAATATTAAGTCAGATGAGGTAATTTTTATTTTGTTGAAGAATGGGAGGCTGTCTAGACATAAAATCAATGGCATTATGATAAATGAACAGGAGGTACTTAATGTGCAAGATAAGTCATCTCATTTGAACAACTTGGGAACCATGCTAAAGCCTATTAAGCCCAATGTGTGCTTCTCCAGTAGCTTTATTAGAACTTGATGCCAAATGCCATAGCAGCAATTGAAAATTAGATGCTAAATACCACACTGGCAGCAGGAAATTAGTAAAATGCAAGCTTAAAAACATCACATAAATAATTTAAAAAGAGCACTGGGCAGAATATATGAAATAAATTATTATAAGCAATTACAAGCAGTCACCCCCTCCATTTTTAATATAATATTTACTGATTTTTTTTAAAATAAAAAAGCTGTAGTGTTATAAGCTTTGTGACAGGCAACCATTGCCAGCTATAGATTGGTGATAAAATAATGTGCATTCTTAACTTTTGGTTGATAGGTTGTTGCCTAAAGAAAAAGTTGTCTCAAACCATTTGGTTGTAGTGAATGTTAATCCTAGGCCCACTGTAATTAAAGTGCATGACTAAATTAGGCCCCTCAGTTCAATGGGTCTACTCTAAGTAGGACCAACACTGGAGACAACCTAATGGTCCCAATCCACTGGAAGTTTGTTGTGCATAGTTGATTTCCAAAGGAGTGAAGTATGATTGGAGAGCTCTGAGGAAAACTTTGTGCAGTAGTGTGATTTTGATTATGTGTGACGAGGTCTTGTTTGTTTGTTTAGATCCATTCTAGAATCTGTACAGCTGTAAACTGCTCCCAAATATGAGGAAATGTTGATAATGCTGCAGAGGTACATGATGTTTTTGTACCCCTCCCCCCCAAAAAAAACATAGAACTGTTTCCCCATACCAGTTCAGAGTACGGTGCAATATGACATAGACACTACTGGACCATAAATACTTTTATCTATCCAAATTCCCACATCTGACATGAGAACTTTCAATCCACTGTATCACCCCAGCTCTACTATACTTAGTCTGCTATAGGCACTATTAATACAGCTTTAGTTTATCATTTGAATCTTGGGCTTTGAATTTTCTCTTTATTCTTATTTTACACTCACGCTCCCATTTAGTTCAAGGTTTCATAAATCAACATTCATTTTTGTCATCTCTGTCTATTGTTAGCCCCAACAGATGCACAATAATAGGCACACTGCGCTTGAACCTGTCCTAAATGAATATGTGTCATTATCTGTCAGACAGGTTTCCTTGTTCAACTACATTTTAAAAGTATGATAGCTACAAAACTCCACCATTATTTTCCTGATCTACACTTGGCTGATTCTTCTGCCTGGCTGACAATACTTAAAGTTAACTTCAAGCTTCCAGTCCATATTAAAAGACTGCAATCCTATGCACACTTAGCAAGAGTATGCTCCAATAAACACAATATAAATTACTGGTACTTCTGAGTACATATGCATAGTTTTGTACAGAAAGGCAGGATGCCTCTATGGCACTGCCCCACTCTACCAGTCATTCCTGGTTAGTATATTTGAAATGATATATAGCTAGTCAGTAATTGGCAAGTAGTTTCTGACTAGGATGGTACCTTTTAAGGCCGGTGGCTCTGGAACATGCAGATGTAGTTAGGAAGATGCTTTAGGGTGGGTATCCTTTCATATTAAGGGGAACATTAGGCTAAAACTGAATAGCCTTTATATGGAGGAGTATTCAAAGATACTATTCCACATCTGCAGTCTGAAATGGTACTAACTCAATGTAAGGTACCCCGTGATCCTGTTGACTGTGCAGTTTAGTTCTTATTGCCTTGCCTTTTGTTGAGATCATATCTATTTTATGTTTAGTATTCATATGAAACACTATATTCAGCACATTATCCTAATGTCACTGGACCATAAACCTAATATTTTAGCCTATCAGTTCAGCTGTCACAAGCTATTTTCTGACCTAAAGTATTTTGCAAATATTTCTAAAGCCATTTCAGTCAATGACTAAATGAAACAATGCATACTATCTGAACTTAGACACTGTAAAATGTTTATGCATTGCTAAATCTATATCCTTCTACATGTTTATGGTTACACACACTGCATTTTTCATGGCCTGGTGATGCTCACCTTGAAGAAAAAAAGAGATCTCATTGTTTCAGAAGAGCAAGTCTGAGGATTTGTACATTGCATCTAAATGTACTGGTGTTACACTGAGCCTGTCACTAACAGGAGTGTCATTACCATAGTAAAGGTGATCTCACAAGTAAACCCTATGGTGGCTTCCAAGAAAGTTTCTCTGTTTCTACCAGCAGATGTCTCTATTATACCATCCTGGCCTCTCATCCTGGAGACCACTATGGCCTTTTTTTAACACTGTAATTGCAATAATGTATATATAGATATCTAACATATATTCAGCAACAGCTGTATTCCTTGTTGAATAAAGCTAACTGTAGCATATTCTCCTGTGCCACAGGCCTCCTAGCTGCAACCACAGAGAGTACGTGCAAGCTGAAGACCCTTGCTTTACTTCTAGGCTCCTTTGACATTCTGGAGGTGTCCATGGAGATAATAAATTCTCCTAATACTCTTCTTCCTTTTCAGCATCTGCCTTTTCCAGACTACTTTATGGTAGTCTCCTCTAGTGCCATCTTTCCCCTCTCCAGTCATTTCAGCACAATTCATTTGAGAGCCATTGCTTACTTTTAAACACACACAGAGGAAACCATTCTGTGTGCAAACAGGAAAATGCAGTGCCTATTTGCACTTCACCATTACATGCTTGACAATGTGTGCATGCAATAAGGAGGCAATGATTCCATGCTGTGCATTGATCCTGTGGCAGAGATGCATTTTCTACAGAGTAATGTCTGCAGTGGCTCTCTCTCTCTCTCTCTCTCTCTCTCTCTCTCTCTCTCTCTCTCTCTCTCTCTGTGTGTGTGTGTGTAAAGGACCCTTGGATGGTTAAGTCCAGCCAAAGGTATTCCATTACACCAGAAGCAGTTTAGACATGCTGGCCACATGACCTGGAAAGCTGTCTGTGGACAAACACTGGCACCCTCTGTCTGAAAAGCGAGATAAGCACTGCACGCCATAGTCGCCTTTGACTGGATTTAACTGCCCAAAGGTCCTTTACCTTTATCTACCTTACAGTACCTAGAACACTGCTGGCACTTAAGAGTGTGAAACAGTAGCAGTAGTGACTAAATCAGTGCAAGACAAGGTCATCGGATAAAAACAGACTTAATAAATATTCCAATAGTCACAAGAAACACTATTAGTCTTTAGAAACAACCCTTTTGTTATACTTACATTTTCAGACAGCCAAGTCTCTTGAGGATGAGTTTATAATACATTTATTTATTTTGACTGCCAGCGCCTATCGACAGTGACAAAAGTTCCTAGTCCTTCATTCAGACAGGGACCTTGGGAAGATGTTTGTTGCATTTCTGCACCCAGTGGTTATGCAAGACTAGCAGCTCTATATGAAATGCTCCTTTATGAAAATGTTGTGACTTATCATTAAATGCAACTTAAGATATCTGGAAGCATAATGACAAGAAGATAAAGCACTGGTCAGGAAAGCTCATAAAAGCATTCTTTTTTTATTTTTCAGTTTTTGACCAGTCATTGTGAAGAACTGTAATTACAGGATGAAGAAAACTTTATGAAAATAAGCATGTATGCAGCAGAAAAGATGATTAACATGCAGGACTTCTGATTTCTTTTCTTTTTTTGTCTTTGAGGGGGCCTAATAAGGTGTAGGAGGGTTTAGAATAAATGACATATATATACAAAGGTTCTTACTGTTTTTGACCAAAGGTCTATTTTATGAAGAGGCAGCCAACATGGTGTCATTCAAATGCTGTAGGATTCCACCTCCCATTAGCCCCAGCCAGCATGGCCAAGGGTCAGAGATGATGTGAGTTGCAATTCAACAACATCAGCACAGTGTTTGCTAATCCTGAGCTAGTTTTATTTATTATATTTATATCCCACCTTTCCTCTAAGGAGCTCCAGGCAGCACACAAGATTCTCCATGATTTATCTTCACAACAACCCTGCAATGTAGGTTAGGTTGAGCGATGGTGACTGGCCCAAGTCGACAAAGTGAGCTTGTTGGCTAAGTAAGTGGGGATTTGAACCCTGATCTCCCAGGTCCCAGTCCAGCATTCTAACCACTACACCACACTATGCATCATTCTGTTTGCTATGGACACCAACCAGATGCTTCTTGGAAGCTCACAGCAAGGGCACAAAGGCAAGAGCCCTCCCTCAATGTTGTTCAGCAAATGTGATTCAGCAAATGCTATTCAGAGTTATATTGCCTCTGAACACAAACGTTCCATGTTGCCACCATAACCAACAGCCATTGATTGCTTCATCCTCCATGAATCTGTCTGATCTGCTTCTAAAGGCATCTAGGCTAGTGGCCACCACTACTTCTGGAAGCAGGAATTCAACAAATCATGCATTGTATAAAATGGTATCTCCTTTTTCTATGTCCTCAAACTACTACCTGTGAGTCTCATGGGATGACCCCAAAGCTCCAGATGTATGAGAAGGGGAAAAAAAAACTTCTCTGTATCCATTTCCCCCCCGCCTCATTTTGTTCTAAACTGTAAAAGCTACAAATATTTCATCCTCTTCTTCCAAGCCCCTGATCATTTGGGCTGCCCTTCTCTGCACCCTTTTGATATCTGAACTGAACTAGTATTTGTTTCCTGGAACGATTATATTGGAGAACATTCATCTGACCAGGGAGTGTGTGTGTGCCACAGTCTTCTTTCAGGTGTGTATGTGACTGTAAACCACAAGTCAGGAGAGGGCTTGAGGGATCTACTTTATGTTTTACTAGACCCAGTTAGCCACTGATTGGAGTCAGGGACAAATGACATATTGTTGTTGTTTAGTCGTGACCAACTCTTCGTGACCCCATGGACCAGAGCACGCCAGGCACTCCTGACTTCAACTGCCTCCTGCAGTTTGGTCAAACTTTGAATTAAAAGTACTAAGTGTGGTATTCAACTAAATAACTGCAAGTGGAACAGGTTCCACTTGCCCAATGGGATTTCCTTTCCTCTCCTCCCCCTGTGCTCTCCCAAAATCTGCTTGAGAGGATTGGGGAAATCCCCAGAACAGATTTAAGGGGTGAGCAGTGGGAGGAAAGAGGCTGAACCTTCTGCTGTGCAAGGAGAAATTCTGCCACTAATGGAATATTCCGTTTAGCACTGTTTTGAGTACAGCCCATGGGGCCTTTGAACACAGGGACTTCTACTGAGTGACAGATCTGCGTTGAGCTCACAGTTCTCCCATAAGCAAAATTTATTTCTGGTTACCCCAAGTTTTCTTCACTTCAGCAGCTTAATTTGGTGTGGATGTGCCATTTTGTTGTTGCTACTGTCAAACAACTGGGAGTCAGACATCTTTGGTGATCTGCTGCAAATCACCTAGAGATCCATCAGTACATTCCAGGCTATATTCTTCTCACCCCTATCATATGTGGCTCCATCTTTGGAATGGTCGTGGTTCAGTGGGAGAGAACAGGTTTTGCATGAAAAGCTTCTAGGTTCATCCCCAGCCTTCTTCGTAAGGCTTGGGGACCACCTGTGCAGAGCTGCTGCCTGCCAGTGTCAACAACACTGAGTTAGATGAGCCAATGGACTTGGGGCTTTCTTTTGCATTTGGAAGGTTGCCAGAGGTTATTGAAAAGCGTAGGGTGGCTTACCTTGCATTTTCTCCATATTGCTGGGTTTGTGAAACTGTTTTACTAATTGGCATCTTACTGCATGCCTCATTTAGGTTTTAAGTCCTAAGAACTTCTAATGATGTTACCAAGGGCATGTCTTTGTAGCTTCTGTGATGAAAGGTTTCCAAGCTCATCACCAATTAGTAACTAGAAACAGCCATACTCCTAAACTGATGTGGCCATTAATTCAAATATTCCTATATTCCAGGTGAAGGTTGTTGGATATTCACAAGCAGACCAATAGCTATGAATGCTGTGAACAATGACATTTAGATTCTACCTGAAAAGAGGTTCATTTTTTGTGCGGCAAAAAGGGTAGTTTCTTGAAAAGGCACGGCTGTCATACTCTAATAGTTCTTGATATGGGGTCCACTGGGATAGCTATTTTATTTTCTCTTGGTTGGGTGAAGACTTGCCCCTCCACAAGTGGATGGGCTCCTTCCATTTACGGAAGGAAGCAGAGCCCAAGGTAGACCCATGGGAAGAAGGATGCTCAAATCCTAGCTCCTTTCTGCCTTTCTTGGATGGCTCTGGGCAAGTCTCATCAGTTGCCCATATGCAAAATGTGAATGCTAAGGATGTCCCACCCATGGTGAGCTGTGAAAATGTGTACTATGTGTGAAATGAATTTTATATTACTAATTATTTAAATGCAAATGAGGAGTAAAGTTAATAGCACAAACAGAACATTTGCTAGCTTTATTTCTTCTTTCAGTTTTGCTGCCTTGTTTTTTCTTTTAATGGTTTGTATTCATTTTACAGTATGAGCCAAAGTGTGGTATAGAAATGAATGAATGAAACAAACAAACAAACAAACAAACAAACAAAATTGTGTCAAAGAAAAGCACATGTGGAGTGTGTAAGATTTTGAATAGTGCTTTTTATGAATGATTTGGGCGGCGGTGGGGGCAACGATATATAATTCAACAAGACATAAAGCAACTTCTGCGGATATTCAGTTTCAAAGCAGCTTGATTTGGATAAGAAACTTTCACATGCATAAAACCACATAGCAGGCGAGAATACAGTTTCCAAATACTGTAGTCCTCACGAGTGAGTTTTATTCCACAGAATAAGCTGTACGTAGCACTGAGAAGCTGAATATGTGATACAATTTCAGTGTTGGATTTCTTCCATTCACACTTGGTCATCAAAATATGATGGACTGGATTCAGGTCTACCACACATACTTAGAGTAGGCCCATTGAAATCAAGAAGATTTATGTTTTAATGCATCTATGCTTAAGTATGACTAAGCATAGACTGGCCCCAACCCCGTGTCATTAGCGTGAAGCAGATGTGAACACAACCTTCTTGGTCAAAGTTACGCAGCAGAAAAGGTCTAATTTCTAATATGGCACAGGACTAAATGGGAACTTGTGTACCTTCTTTATTTAAATGAAGCAGAATATCCTGATGAATTCAACCTCAGAATGAGGATGCAAAAACCTCCTTTTATGCAAATATATTGCTGCTTTTCTTCCATCCCATTCATTTTCCAGGCATGAGTCAGGACACACACATTTACTCCTATTTATTTTTCTCCTGCCATTTCATTTCTATATTTTGGAACTTGATAAATTACTTAAATTAGTTGCTTATCAGCCTGAGTTTTAAAAATGAGGTGCATTTTTCATGTCTCCTCCTCTACCAAAGGTTTAAATGAATAAATCAATTTTGGACTAATGTATGATTCCGCCTTATCCAGAATGAATCACTAAAACCGAAACAAAATATTAACCTCTTGGAACCAGAGGTTAGGATTAGCATATTAGTATTTAAGCGCTGTGAGCTTCAGTCCCTCAGACCCTTGGGATTAAACCGTAGAACATTTGTTACCCAGTATGTGTGAAAGCATTGGCTGCACATGTTTACAAGCATATGCAGCAGCATGCGGACTGTATGCCTACAGTGTCTGGGCCACTGCTCTTCAGCTCTCAACATTCTCAGCCCCAAAACAGTGTTTCCCATACTTTTTGATGCCTTGGGTCTTTACACCACCCTGAAATAAAAGGAAGTGTAGTTCATGTTTGTCCTAAAAAATTTACATATAGTATTTTTCTAAATTAGCTCCCAGAACAAAGGGCAGGCATTCTCTTTGCATTTGGGGGGCTAGGTCAGTTAGTATCTGGTCTGTACTAGCTCCTTGCACCCTGCTCTTCTTTTTGCCCAATCAGCCAAGGACTCTAATATAAGAACATGTTTTGGGATTTCTCCCATGCTTAGAAGCCTGGAAATATGAAATAAAAACAGATTCACATTGAAATGGGTAACTGGGAAAACAAGCAACACTGAAATTCCTGATACTTTGCTCTAGCTATCCCTGAGTTTCTGGACTTCATAGTTACAAAGAACAACTTGAAAATTAAGGCTGAGGTTTGATGACATCTTAGAAGCTGTAAGGAGGTGCCAGGTTGATCAACAAGCCATCAGGGGTCAGAAAGACAAATACAAACTGATACGGTTTTCATCCTTCATTATGATTCTCATCTCATTTGCAGATAATTTGTATTTTCTTTTAGAACTGGATGCACATACTCCTGGCTATCAAACTGTGATGCATTAAGAAAATAATAACAGCCCTGCTGGATCATGCCAAAGACCCCTTTAGTTCAGAATCCTGTTCTCACAGTAGCCAACCAGAAGCCTATGGGAAACATGGAAGGAGGATCTGAGTGCAACAGTGATCTTCATACTTGTGATTTTCAGTAACTGGTATTCAGAGGCATATACAACCTCTGGCAATGGAGGTACAACATAGCCATTGTGCCTAGTAGCCACTGAAAGCCATATCCTCCATAGATTTGTTTAATCTTCTTTTAAAGCTATCTAAGCTGGTGGCCATAACTATATCATTATCCAATCTGACTAAAAAGAAATGGGTACTGGAGTTACATCGACTCATGAAGGCAGACGTTTACTGCAATAGAAACAGTGCCGTAAAATCAAAATCATTCTCCCAACTAGCACCACAGGGTCTTGTGAAGAACTACTTTTTTCCCCTGAAGGGAGCAGAGTAGATGCTGATAAAGCTTCTTCTAAATGGACAGTAGCCTCTTATGTTTTGTTTTCGCATTTTTATTGATACTCGTTGTAATAATAGGATGGGTACATCAGCTTTCTCTGAGTAAACTGAAATAAGAAATGGAACCCATTTGGCTGTTCCCAGAGGATCATCTTTGTATGCTACAGATTGTAGATATAAAATCCTTCCATATGTAAAGTTGTTTAACACACATAAAATATACATAAAATGAAGATGACCTATTAGCCAAAGCAATATAACTCCTCACATCGCAGTAATACTGTCAGACTTAAATTAGTAAATTAGAACAGGATATGAAACAACAACAAAAAGAGGTTTTTTCCCCCTGTGCTGTGGGATGGAATATGATTTTTGGAATAACAGATTATATTTATGGAGGCAAGTCAAATGTTGATAAGGTGACTCACCTTGGCTCTCACAGTCCTGTCACCCTACAGTTGACTGTCCTTTAATGGCTACAACACAGAGTTGTCTGGCTATACCAGCTGTTTCTGAACATCAATATGTCTCTATTTAAATCTGCATAGTTAGGTGTGAAGTTGAGATGCTGTCTCAAAAATAGAAAGTCTGTGTTGGATTTTCTTGCAATATAGTTTTTTTAACAAGAAAAGGAATCAGTGAGAAAAGTTAACAAGTATAGGAGTGCAATTCTTTAATGTGAGAATGTTATTAAAAGGATTGCATATTCATTACTATAAATATGTGAAAGCTACAACATATAATGTGCTCCCCAGAAGGGATTTAGATGGACACCTGATACACAGCTGTGCTGGACAGTCCAGCTGTGTGAAGGATTCAGCCCACTCTGCTCCCTTTTCCATTCATATGACACAAAGGTTAATTGTGAGCTAAGCAGTGATTTCTGGTATCAGCATATGCAGAAGCAGCATGGCTGGCTGGCTGCAGAGTGTCACATAGCTGTCCTCCTGATACTGGCATCACTGCCACCCACTTGTATGGGGGTGGGCTGTGGAACGGTTGTACTGGCAGAATGGGATACCCTTAGAAAATACAAGGCTTTGAATATGGTGGAATTTTCATGACAGAGAACACATATGCCATACATATCACACCACACCACACCACACCACACCACACCACACCACACCACACCGGGATACCATACAAGAGCACTGTGAGGTCTTATGCTTCAATGAACACATTTTTTGCTCTTTAACACGGCTTCATGGTACTGATTCGGAACTGACCTCAGAGAAAAAGCAGCTCCCATTGATATTGATCATTTGTTTGTGAAATAAGGAAGAGGAATGTTATGGTTAGCCTTCCCCACTCCCCCCCCGAGTTTTTGGTAAAATGTGATTTAAGATGCCCATGAACACCCCAGGTCCTGGATCAGTCATGCGAGTCCTGGGAAGTCTGTTGGCCTTCTAGGACAGGCAGTTTTGTGGGCGGGTCCTGGGCTGTTTTAGTGAACCGGCAAATGGCAGGCCAGATTGCCTGTCTGTTGCCAAATTGGCCAATGGTGGTAGGACTTTGTGGGCGTTCCCTGGGTGTGGGACCAACTGTCCAATGGTAGCACTTGGCCCCTCTCCCAGGGCCAGGATATACTGTGGGCCTACCAGGCCAATTGGCCTCTATTTTCTTTGCTGGTGGGAATTTTCCCATTTTGCAAATTGGCACCAACCAACTGGTTTTCGCCAACCTCATAGCAATTGCCACAACTTTGTGAGGTAGACAGGCATTGGGTAACTTTAGATCTTGGATGGAGGGGAGATTGTAGCCTCTGCCTGACTCTTCACGAGTAAGGGTATCCTGTTAAAAGGATCTGGGAGGTGTGGCTACTGTCTGACGCTGAGACGGAGGCTAGGCCATACCACTCCTCCAACAGGGACCATTTGGGGGATGCCCCAATTTGATATAGGTCATAGAGCATCTCTTCTAGTTGGCTTTACCCTTAGAGACACTGCCAGCCAAGGGGCTGGAGTGGTATTCGGGTGGCTTATCCCAATGCCCATGGCCAAAACCTTCACATCTGTAACCAATAAAACTGTGGCCTTATTTAATCCCATAAAACCAAAATACTGTGTATTGTCTAGTTTTTCAATCCCTGGAGAATGTCATGGGGCCTTGACATGTAAATATATGCACATCATGACATCTCTAGCAAAGAACACCATGCTTTCAACATTTGCCTGCTGCCAGTTATCAAGTGCTGAACAGTCAAGTGATGATGAATAAAGTCGTATGAATGTTTGCTCAAAAGTATGTTCCACTATGTTCAATGGGGCATTCTCACTAGAAAATGGGCTCAAGATTGCAGATTAACCATGTATGAATGAACCGCTCAGAGTGGCTGGGGCAACCCAGTCAGATGGGTGGGGTACAAATAATAAAATTATTCATATTATTAATAATAGACTAGATGTATATGACAGACAAGAACATACGCTTCTGAACATTTGGTTAGTTCATTGTCTACTCAGTGCTCTTTGAAATCTGTGGGAAGTAAGTGTTCAGATTACCAGATCAAATACTTTGGCATGATCCACAAGGGCAACATGTGATCGTAAGACAATATATGCACAGTTTTATTCCTATTGTTGGTTTATGCCTAGATACATTCAGAGCAGAGTATAAATTTCAGATTCCAAACAGAGTAGGCGTGCTTGCAAAGTTGCACATGAGAAAATCATTCAGATTTGCACTTTTGGGACACTAAACAGGAAATTGCCCAGGCTGATCATTTAAGGGAAGCTCACAGTAGCCGTTCAATTCATAATGAGCAAGAATGCCTAATGTGTCAGACAAACCAAAAATGAGCTGTTGCCCTGATTTTTATAATCTTATTACAGAGCTGCAGAATTTAATAGCACTTTATGATCGATACAAACACAAGCCACATTTTGTAACCATAAAACACTGTGTGTCACACATCCTAGAGTGGCAGGAATTGATTTCAGCACAGGAAGCAAAAGGTTCTTTCAGAAAACCACTACCCACAAAATAAATTTAAACTAAACATTTATCTAACAAAAATTATTCTATGTCATGTGATACGAAAGAGGCGGATGAGGTATCTGAACTGGATATGAGCCAAAACTGATTTTGGGGGGTGTTTTATAGGGGAAAACCCCCATAGTAGTTGCTCCTTTTTTGAATAAACAAGTATTCATTTTGGAAAATAGGAAGCTGCATTATACTGAGTCAGATCATTGGTCTATCTAGCTCAGCATTATCTACACAGACTGGCAGCAGTTACCCAGGGTTTCAGAGAACTTCCCCCAAACCTTACCTGGAGATGCCAGAGACCTCAAGTTCAGACCTTCTGCATGCAAACTAAATGCTTTGCCACTGGGCTACAGTCTCACCTTTACTTATCAAGAAAGCAATTGCTCTCAATGCAGATGTTAGGGGGAGAGGCCTGAAAAACAGGGAGGATTTATAACTCCCTTGCAATGTTGTCCACGGTACTCAACTCCATATTGCATATGGGGTGGTGCTGAAAAGTGGCTGACACCCAGCCTTGCCATGTAGCGCAATGCTTTTATACTGCAGACAATGTGGACATTTACCCTGTATGGACTCCCTAGACTTATTACAGCTACAGCTACAGAACCTACAGTATGGCCCTGTATCAAGCTATCCTTGCTATACAATAAGCCACGGTTTACCTGTACTCCCTGTTGCAGCAGTCCAATCCCCTTCTGCAAGATACCCTGTACCTCTCAACCCACCCTCTTTCCTTGTCCTCACAAGCTGCTTCTCTTCCTCAGGCTTTCTGCGTGGGCTGGCTGGTTTATCCTGCCAACATGACATTTCACCTGACCTCTTGGCCTGTACCTGCAACTGTGTCTGTAATTAGTCCCGGCAGTTAATCCTCTTGCTGCGTTGCCAGATCACTTTCGGCCTGAACTTTAAAAACAGGTGCTGATCTTGCACAGAACCACACAGTGTCCTGAGTTTCAGAACTCCCTTTGGGGAGAAATATAAATCCTGAAATAGAACTCCGAGAGCAACCACGTAGCAGCAAGGAGGCATTTAGGGGTATGCTCTGTTTGGTGTTATCATTAGAAACCACAGCTAAGGAAACTGTCCAGAATTAGTTCAGATGGTTTCCATGCCTGGGTCATGCTTCATTTTATTATAACAGATATTCTCAGCAACAACATTTTAGGTGGGAAAAGAAATCACTGCCAGCTAGGTTGTTTCATACATTTCATGGGAACAAACCTTAGTTTGTAACTGGGTTCACAGGGATTGTAATTGACAGGGATTCGCAGCCAATCCTGGCTCCCTGATGAGGCCACCTATATGATACACTCATGTGCAAACTCCTGGTTGGCTGTATTCCTCTTTGCATTATTTTAGTTTGATGCCTTAAGATGCAATGTGTGAAATGGCACTAGGTTACCTTAAAAGAAAATAAAAAATGAGTTTTGCACATAATGATAAATGAGATTGGTCAGTATCTATGGCATTATATAATAAAGTCTTTATTGAGCCAATAAGGAAGCGGACCTTCTGTTTGCATTGTATACAGAGACCAATTAGGCCAAGTGGCAGCACCAAGGGAATTAATCATTTGGTGTCTTAGAAGTGAAATCACTGAAACAGAACACTACCGCAAGATAAATTACTACACATTCTTAACTTTGCATCTAAACTAGTTATCAACAATGTATGTAAATATCTTTACCTTCTCTTTTTGAAAAATACAGAAAATAAAGCAATCAGTGTGGTGTTGCTTTTTTCCTGACACAACTCCCACTTCCTGGAGAGAGTGGGAACTAAACATGGGACAAATCTCATGCTTTGCTACTATGAAATAGTCTGTCCCTATTATGCTGCATGGAAACCAACATTTGGGTCACATATATTTTTTAAAATGGGTAAAGTTTTGCTTAACACAATGTCTATTTATTGCAATGTATTAATCAGAGCAATAGGACTATAGAATGACAATGTTGTAGCCAATTAATGTGTACAAAGAGTAGACCCACTGAAATAGAAAGGGCCAATTCAAATCAATTGATTTCAATGGGTCTACTCTGTGTAAGAATTAACTGGCCACAACCCAATGAGTACAACAGGCTTTTCCAATGCTGTGTGTAGTATAAGGAAAATAGGATATGGCTAGAACAAAGAATAATAAATATGATTTAGCTATAAGGGAAGGAACACAAATCATAGCAGCTGAAGGCAAGTGCTGACATCATAGGTACTGCTGAACTTGCCCTCATCACATGTCTGACAGCAGACCCATATATGGGGTAACCTCTGCTCAGTATGAACAATGGGTTCAGTCCCGCCTGTGTATTGCTAGGACCTTTAATATAACTTCAATCATATGAACCACAGGGACCTTGGAATTTCAAGGAGGCCCCCAAAACATTCTGATGTCATCCTGCAGGCAAGGAAGGTGAGGGGATCACGTCACTCCTGTGACTGGAATCACCAGAAAAACATGATGTCTAAAGGGTGGTAACTGTAACTTTTGCTTTTCCATGGTTATACTGATTCTACTGGGTGGTTAAGGGCTCCGTATAGAGCCCTCCTTCCACACAGCACAGCCGCTGCTTGTCATTCTGCGCCCCCCAGGATTGCCTACCAACTGGAGGGCTCATGAGGACAAACCTAGGCTATGGAACTCATTCAGCTGTGGAGCAAAAATCATTACAGACCTGCTTCTTGCACAATTTCCAAAAATAAATGCAATTCCAGGTGCTGTCAGTGAGTGCTGTTTGGAAATGAGGTACTTGACATTTTTTAAAAAAACAACCACCACAAAACAGGCCTCCAGTATATCAAAAAGCCAGCATGAAGAAGAAATATATGCTTGACTTTATATTATGCCAATCAATTGCTGAGTAAATTTCCCCGCTCAAGATTTACACCAACACTGGATCTTGTTCCGTTTGGAAAATTGGCATGATATGGGCAGAAAATGCCTGGGCTTAAGCTGACATGCTCCACTTCAGATACAGTGTTTTGCCTGGGCTAACTTCTACTGATAAGCCACGCAACTAACCTATGTCTACAATGGATATACAAGCACTATCTCACATTGGAAACAGGAGCAGTTCATCCGGTGGGTCAGCAGTGGCCTCTCAGCAGTGACAAACAGTCCAGATTCAACACAATGTAACAGCAATCTGACATCAGAAAGCACAACACAGAAATCAGTGGAAGAACATGTCAACCTCTGAAGGCACTCTGTTACTGACAATCAATCGGCTACCCTTGAGCAAATAAATTTCAAAACCAGTCTTCAGCCTAAAGCCATTGAATTACAACTTGTCAAGTTAATGGACTATGCTGAAATGGCAAAATTAACAGGAATGGGAAATGTTTATTATGTATTTGCAAAAGTATTGTAATCAAGTTAATACATTGGCAGGATTTTAAGAACACTTGCAATTTTAGAGATAGTATAGGAAATTTGAGGTTATAAATAAGTTGGAGTAGAAATGATATGCAGTCAAGGGGGAAAAACTTTTAAGGAAGCGGGGGGGGGGGGTAGGGAGTCACGGTATTTGGAGAATCCCATTTTATGGATTTTATAATGTATTTTTGTGTATATTTTCTTAGTTTGTTGTTGCTGTTATTTATTATTTTCTATTTTTGTTACTTCTGTTAAAAACCCTCTCTCTAGATTTGTATATGAATTATCACTTGTCAAGCAGTTGAGCTCTATCACATGTGGACTGAATAAAGAAAACAGGTGCTGAAAGTGAGTGCTGTTTGGAAAAGAAAACAGGCTTTTATCCCAGGATGTTTGTTAGATTGCCAGTGTCAGGATGTCTGTATTATCATCAACAATGCTCTCCGAATGGTTGCTGTAATGATTTTATACACTTTGAAGGATTAATATGGTCATCATGGTCTGATCTTTTTGCATTCCCTTTTCCTCCACTGCTCAGGATTCCCGTATTTGACAACTGAGACATATTTTTAGGAACCTCCTACTATATTGACTTGGTTTTAACCTGATTTTAATATTGTATTTTAAAATTATTGTAACTGGCCTTGAGGCCTCATGGCAAAGGGTGGATACAAAAGTAATAAATACTACCTTCTCTTCCAAAACCATGTAAATAAGATACTTGCCAAATTAGCTGATGAAGTGAATACTCGTCTGAGAAACTCTCTATCCTCCCTTCACTTTCACAATGACCCATGCTGCCAGACTTGATTCCTAACCAATTTTGGTCCTTTGCTTAAATATGGTAAAAGAATGTACTGTTTGACTTTCCGTTCCGGGCCATGCTTTATTTGTATGATCTAATGACAATGCCTTAACTGGACCAAGTACTATTTTCCTTTGTTGCTGTTTTGTGTTGTGGAATTCTGGAAAAATCTATTCAATTAAAATCTATATTTAACTGACCCCATAAAAAATAGCAACCTGTTATCCTTATTCCAATACTGGCAAATTTAACTAGGACTGAGAAATTTATCTAGGAGCATATGTGGTGACAAGGGACGCGGGTGGCGCTGTGGTCTTGCTGATCGGAAGGTCGGCAGTTCCATTATTCAGTCCCAGCTCCTGCCCACCTAGCAGTTCAAAAGCACGTCAAGTGCAAGTAAGATAAATAGGTACTGCTCCAGAGAGAAGGTAAACGGCATTTCTGTGCACTGCTCTGGTTCACCAGATGTGGCTTAGTCATGCTGGCCACATGACCTGGAAGCTGTCTGCAGACAAACGCCAGCTCCCTTGGTCTATAGAGCGAGATGAGCACGCAACCCCAAAGTCGTCCGCGACTGGACCTAGGTCCGGAGTACCTTTTATATGTGGTGACACAGCATAATTCCCATGGGACCTCTGTAACAAAACAACACTTTGCCTGCCATTTCATTCTAGAAGTGTTCTGTGAGCAACACTATGTCATTATGTGATGCCATTCCTAGATGGATTCTGAACAACAACAACAACAAAGAATAATATTGCTGCAAGCTTACATCTGATAGAAAGAGCTCACCTTGGCATTGCAGTCTTAAATATTTTGCCTGCATTTCATTACCCCAGAAGCACTGCTATCCACCCCACTTCATTGCCCAGGAATGGGGTAGGAAAACTGGGAGTTCATTTCAGCTCAGCCCAACACCACTATTTCTGTGATTAGCCATATAGAGGTTGATTTAATGTTGTTGTTTTTCCTTATCTGTGGGCTTGTGTAAACTCAATATAGCTGCTCCCTAACATGTTAGGACAGGAGATAAAAATCTGTAGTAGCATATTAGCACCCTTTCCAGAAGCAGCATCTTGTTTGATATACTTGCTATATTGAGGTTGACAGAGCACATTTTGTTGTGACTTCCAAGCATATTGAATGTATCTGCCTTGTGTTGTAGGCTTTATGCATTGAAACATGCAAGGAAAACATGTTTTAAGGAAGATCTGCACTAAAAGCCAAAATATACCTACACAAAGTAACACAGGCAAGTAGTTGAAACAAAATAAAAAATAATAAAATTCCTTCCAGTAGCACCTTAGAGACCAACTAAGTTGGTTATTGGTATGAGCTTTCATGTGCATGCACACTTCTTCAGATACAGGCAAGTAGTTTATTCACCCTGTACTTTGCAATCCAAAAGTAGTTATAAATTAGCTGTCCATTACTTCTGAACTTTCAGAGTTGATCTGATTTAAAGATTTTATACATGGCACACGCAGCCACATTTTTTTGCTTTCCAGTTTTGTACAGTAATTTACTTTTCCTGGATTTTTTCCATTGACTCCAGTAACAACTGAACGGGATTTTTTATTGCAATATGATCCATACTTTAGCAAATCCCAAGTGCACTTTGGAGTTTATTTGCTTATTGCTGGGTGTTCTGCTACTGGGATAATGAATGGAAGGTAGCTTGCCCAATTAATCTAGAAAACACGCTCTATTCCAGTATGCATCCACACAATTTATTTTTAAATTCCCACAAGAACTGTGGCCATTGTTTCAACAAGACTTATTCAAAATCCAGAAGTGAAGACAGTTATTACTTACACAGACTGAACACACCTTTGGGAAATTTTGAAAGGATTTTTTTCTTTTAAAAGCAAGTCAACTTGCAGTTTAATAAACTAAAATACTGGGTATATCTCACTAGCTGATGGAGGAACATTTAAAATCCCAAAATGGCATTCAAAAGCAAACATGCTCGGTCCACCAGTAATTTGGAACATACATTATTGTATTATGGCTATTTGAGCACTATTACAAAAATTATATTATTTAGGCTCTCCGATATAAAGTATAGTTTTGTTTTGTTTAAGCCTATGCCTTTTTGGGGGGCTATATGAAACTCACAGTAAAAATTCTGGGAAAAATGTAAAACAAGTATTTTGAAACATCTGCGCTTAAATAATAACTGATTTGTAAGATGAGCATGTAGGAAAAAGCTGACACTATGTTCAGAGGTACGTACATCTTTTGTCCTACTCTCTCTCTACTCTTACTTTCTTTCTCAAATATTTGTATCTGATGCGTTGCCTTCAGCAGTGTAGTCCACCAAGGACAGGAACTTGGTGCTTCTATCTTGTAAATGTATACAACAAAATCATAAGCAGCAGTCACCTCTGTGCTGAGAATAGCACAGGAAAAATGTCATAAGCTTAAATCACAACCTCCTCTCCGATCTAAATTAATAGCAGTAATCAAAATGGTTGCTTTCATTCAATTGTGTGTGACTTGTTTATGCTGGAAAGAAAAGCTAATATGTAAATCATGTTTGTGAAATTGAAAACGGTTGTATAGTAATCACTGAATATCTTGCACACTAGGAATGCTTGGACTTTATTCACATTCATATTGATGTTGACTCTGGTGGTCTATGATCTGATGCATGCCATTTGATTATGTGATAATCTAATACAGCCATAAAAATTGATTCTGTTCTAAAATGCACTTGAAGGTACATCAGACGGCTTGTCAACCCGCTCAAGGAAAGAATAAAGTGCTAAGAGTGGATGCACAGCCTTGCTATATATAGAAATCCTATTACAATTACCCTTAACTGTCCTCTGCCTTCCTATACAGCAGCTTCCCCCACCCCCGCCCCCACGGTGTCCTCCATCATCTTCCTCTGTTGGTAAATATAATGCGAACATTTTTATGTAAACAGAGAGCAGAGCAAAGACCTCCCCTATTGCTCAGAACAGAACCCCAAGTTGTATTTTACAACCCCATGTATTAGTAAGTCCTAAATGTGTTATTTAATAATAGACCAAAAATATTTTATCCTTTTTTGAGCTATTGATGTGTCAAACTGTGTGGTATACCAAGTTTAAAATAAATGTCCAGGCATAATTAACATTTACAGAAAGCAAATCTATAAAATAAAATCTGAGGGGTGCTAAAAGGTATAAAAAATAATAATGATTGAATGATTATACATTCTATAGACTGCCAACCTGTAATAACTAGTTGAGCAGTGAATATCACATTTGAACAGTTATTTCTATACTGCACCTACATTGTTGTCAAAAGTACTTTTCCCTACAACAACTTTATTGCTAGCAAGGTTCTTTTCCCCCCCTCTTTAAAAGTCATGGCCATTACAGTACACATTTTGATAAGTTTCATTACAATAAAATAACTGCTGCATTATTCATTCATTCAAAATGCTGGCATTTTCTCCCTAGTCTAGACATATGTCTTTAGTGGAAATGGATTGTCTGGTACCAACTATATTTTGTAATATTGAACTTTCTCACTTGGCTTATTGACATGCTTGGAAATTGGCATCTAAGGGCTAAACTACACACTCTGTTAAAAGCATCTTTAAGTAATGTGCTTAGTAGTGGCCACAACACTTTTCTTAGAAAAGAAGACACAGAAGAAGAAGAAGAAGAAGAAGAAGAAGAAGAAGAAGAAGAAGAAGAGTAGTAGTAGAAGAAGAAGAAGAAGAAGAGTTTGGATTTGATATCCCGCCTTTCACTCCCCTTCAGGAGTCTCAAAGCGGCTAACATTCTCCTTTCCCTTCCTCCCCCACAACAAACACTCTGTGAGGTGAGTGGGGCTGAGAGACTTCAAAGAAGTGTGACTGGCCCAAGGTCACCCAGCAGCTGCATGTGGAGGAGCGGAGACGCAAACCCAGTTCCCCAGATTACGAGACTACCGCTCTTAACCACTACACCACACTGGCTCTCAGGACTGGGTCCATGGTGTGGGGAAATGAGGTCCACCCTTTCCCTCAAATTTTGTGTGTCAAGAATTACCTCCAGTTAATATTTGCACTGAAGTACCTTTGGGCATAATTTCTGGTGGCAAAGGAGAAGGGTTGTAACTAATCACATTAGTTCAAGATGCTTGCAACATAATGTGTAGCTTAGTCTTAATTCTATACACTTGTGGATCTATACTAGACGCGGTCTAGATCTTTCTTTCAGGGGACTGCAAGACAAGCAGCAGTAAAATCCTAACACATTTTTTTCAAAAAACCACACTGGTAAAGACCATTAAACAATAACAGCATATGTTATTTAGGAAGCACAGTTTCTAGTGTATCTGTGGTCTCCTGGACAGCCTGTAAACTTACCAAAGTTACTACTCTTCTTCCCTGGAGCCAACAACTTTTCCTGGCCAAAAGGTTTGGTTGTATTTACACACAGAGAGGGTAAAAAATAGGAAAAACCATCAACTCTTATCTCAGCTATCTTTTCTCTCCCCCCCACCTGTATTTACCCCCCCACCTCCATTTGTATTTGCCTACGGTAATTGTCACAACCCACAACCAACATGTTCTTGGGAATTTGCTTTCTTTTGAGTCCTTTTCTACACACCAGCAAAAGCACAACAGCTACGTTCATCATAATTGCTCTCTTTAATCCTTCTCAAAAGCAGGCACTATCAGTTTAGTAAATATACTGCCCTGGTGTGCAAAAAGGAAGAGTCTGATAAGACTGCTGGTTGAAAGGATAAAGAAAGCTTAAGATTTATTACTCATAGCAAACAAACCCATTCTAAGCATAAATTTAAGATGTGGCAAAGTGGAGTCAAGAAGTTAGCAATATCACATGCTAACTGATACTCTAACCAGCTTGAACTAACTAAACTTAGAGAAGAGGACATAAAGTCTTAAAGGAAGTGATCTACTCTATCAACAAGTAGTTACTTAAGGAGGAGTCAGCAAGGAAGAATAGGTTACCTTTCTGTTTATTGCTCTCATTGGTTCAGACAACGTTGTGCAAGTTTACTCCTAACAATCAACAGCATCGTAGACACTCAAAACAGTCCATCAAGGGTTAGGTAAAGGTAAAGGGACCCCTGACCATTAGGTCCAGGCGCGGACGACTCTGGGGTCGCAGCACTCATCTTGCTTTACTGGCAGAGGGAGCCAGCGTACAGCTTCTGGGTCATGTGGCCAGCATGACTAGCCGCTTCTGGAACAGTGCATGGAAACGCTGTTTACCTTCCCACCAGAGCGGTACCTATTTATCTACTTGCACTTCGTGCTTTCAAACTGCTAGGTTGGCAGGAGCAGGGACCAAGCAATGGGAGCTCACCCCGTTGCAGGGATTCAAACCACTGACCTTCTGATTGGCAAACCCTAGGCTCTGTGGTTTAACCCACAGCGCCACCCACGTCCCTTCCATCAAGGGTTACATTTAGATAATAAAACAGCCCTGGGGACAGAATCCTGGAGTGTCCCACAAACTAAATTGTTCAGTGCTAATTGAAGTGTCCATTGAAGCAAAAGGCCAAAGAATTCTCAGAGTGATATTTTACTATGTATTCCAGATCCAGATTGTACACTACAGTAGCAGTGGCAAAGGGATACAACCCTAAGGCACCACTGTTACACTAACCTCTAGCACACATCTCAATAAGGGAAAGAACGTACCGGCAGCAGTATACTGCTAGTGGAAATCTATAGTAGTATACTGTTAGTGGGTAAAATTTTTCCTACAAAAGAATTCATACTACTGATGATGAAAGTATATATATGATGTGCTATTTTTGGTAATTGGCAGCATCACATGGTATATTTGCCTGCAATATCTGCTCACTAAATAGGAAAATATCACACAGGTGCTGTGGCGCCTCTTGTGTGGGACTTACTTCTATATAAGTGTGCAGAGGGCCACAGCTTTGACAACATAAGAATAAGAATAATCAAAACAAATATGCCATCATGAAATGGATGCAAACAGGCTGAGTTAATTAGCATACCTTGGCAAAGGCAGGTAGCATGTTTAAATACCAATTATTACTTTGTAACAAAACAGGTGCTAAAAGTACTGGACTTACTTCCTTCGCTCTAATTATGCAGTTTCACAAAGGTGTGGGCTATGCTCACTTTCTGAATTATGAATGGTTGAATTCCTAAAGAAAATATCAGAACTGAAATTAATGGGACAATGTTCTTTCCATTTGGATAAAACTGTTGGCATAAATGTGTTAACCATTTAAGTGGTATAAAATATCCATCTCTCTCTTACATAGGTGTACATTCTTTCATACAAACATTTGAATAAAAGACACTCAACATTTAAAGCTTTCACCTTTGTTTCTACCATTTTTGTATCTAATCATTTATCCTCTTATAAATGTTAGCTCCTTTGGACAGCAGAAGTATTTTGATCCTGGTTAAAAGCAGAGAGAATGACCTGACCAACCAACTAACCAACACAGATTTCAATGGGTAAAAGGTTAAGTATGTGAATAGCTTTCCAGTGGAGCTTGACTTTTCTTATAAAGATGGGATGCAAGCAGAAGATACACAGAGATGAACTTCAGCCATGGGCTGAGGCTAACTGAAGTGATAGGCATACCAGTTAATTATGTATTATTTTTATTAGTTGCTTTTTCATTCCTTTTTATCATTAATTGATAATTAAACATTTAAGAAGGTTATGCCTGTATTAAAAATCTGAAAAGTGAACTTTAACAATGTGTTTGGATTATCATACCTTAGTTAATTTAGCTGAGATATACATGAGCTTTTTGTTCATGCATGCAGTTCCTTTGTCATAAACCTCAGCTGGATCAAGATTTTAATTAACCACTAACCAGTTTTCTGTTTCATCTGAATTTGGAAATTATGGTAAGCAGCTCCATAACAATCCAGGATATTAGACTAGCTTCAAACTATGGTGTAGCTACTGTTGGAAGTTTCCTGGTTTAATTGTGATTTGGGTGAATGGATTCCACGTGAGAGCAAAACACTGTGCATATCTCAGCTTAATAAGTGAAAACTTCATCTTCCAAAGCAGCTCACTCTCTTTGAAGGTGTCTCATTCTAGCTCATCAGAAAAGTGTTTCCCGTGTTTATAAAGAACTGCCACACAGCAACCCTCAGAAAAGAGCTGATTATCAACAAAAATACTATGTTATATGTCTCAAAGGGATTTATTAATATGTGACCAGATGGTAAGTAGCATTAAACATTTAACTTTTAACCACCAGATTAAGGGAAATGGTTTATATTCACTAACAGAGACAGTTTTTGCAGTAATCTAATTTAAGTCGTTAACATTACAAAGAGGATTGATAGAACTAATCTAAACTCATCTAAGAGAACATGAAAATGGGAGTAGGCACACTTTATAAATTATAAAACTGTGAATAAGAAGACAACTTTATGCCCAGAGTAATAAAGCTAAAAAAAAAGCCCCAGGAAGTCTTCTGAAAGATTTACATACTGGGTCTTTCAAGCACAGCAATATTGATGAATTAAGAGGATTAGACTCAAACAAACAAAAGGCCCTAAAGAAGGATGGATATATAATTCTGATAATGGAAAATGATATATAATACAGATAATGGAAAGTAGTTGGAGAAGAGGGAGGGAATGGCAAGGCCTGAGCTTATTCTCACTTCTTATGATCTTATGAACCTATTTGAAAGCCAGTGAAGTGTAGTGTAAGGGTGGGCAGAAAGCAGATCAGTATCTACTCCTGGAAGATACTCTGGGCAATATGCAACAAATTAGCAATGGGTTCTGACCCCAATTCCAAAACAACCACAACAAATGAAGCTGCAAATCAAGAGAATTTCTCTCCCATAGTTGGCCTTGTGCTAATCACATTATCTCTCAGCACCAGTATTCACAACCTGTGAAATATTAAGTAATAATTGATTGCTTTTGACCAGGTCTTTTCTGAATATCTAGGTTTCTGTTAAATTCTCTGATCTGAAGCTTAGGGTCAAACTAGATGTGACTTTTTCACATAGTAACATATGATGTGACTTTTTTGTGTCTTCAAATAGTTGGTGGGTGGGGCAATCAACATTTCACATGTGGCTTTGAATGGGGGATCTTGAATTTTAAGTAAACCAAAAAGATCCAAACGCCACAATTTTGATGTAACAGACAGAGGGCTCAGCCTGACACAGAAACACCAAAACTGAAATTTCTGACTTACAGCTCCTTGAATTACATTGTTCCTTTCACCAGCTCTCAACTGAGCTTGTCTTACACAGTTTTGGAGATGAAAAAGTCCAAACACACTGCTCTGAGCGCTTTAGAAGAATGGTGGCAGACAACTGTGGTAGATTAAAAGACAAACTGTTCAAGGATAATGACCTTTTCATTATGTTTTCATTATGTTTGCTTATATAAGTCTTGTGTTCCAATATGGAGGGAATGCCAAAGGGATGGAAGAAGTCATCAACCAAGGCATAAACCTACTGCAGCCATGACTATCACCCCTAAAGCAGGAGTGAAACAATTACAGATCTTGCTTGGCATTTCTACCTACAATATTGGCATAAAAACTGATGCTGCAGTACTGAATTCTTGGTACGTCTTAGCACATCTAAAGTCATAAAACATGTTAGGACTTTTTACAAATGGTGAGTTGCTTTGCATGCCATGCTGAGCCAAAGTTTGGCTTAGCTAAGTGCAGAGTGGGAGCAAAAAGGTCTAGGGAGGAACAAAGCAACTGCGAACCACAGTGATTCATGAAATCTTGCTAAGCCAAGGTTACCAGGCCAGTAAGTAGTTCTTAAAACATTTGCCATTTGCTTTAGAAAGAGCAGGGAGTTGTACGTGTGTTAGTGAAAGGCTAAAACAGCCCTATTTCGTGACTGAAAAAAGCACTTCTAGACAACTTAATCTAGATGAGACGCTACCCCCCCATTATTTTGACTTTTTCAGTGCCTTAATCTTTCTAGATGAATATAAATGATTCTTTCTGAGCTCAAATTTGTGTTTTGTCACTTGTTATTTAAAGAGATTTATCCTGGCTTGACACTGGATCTACTCTATACTTCAGAAATTCCAGTGTAATAAATCTCTCAGTTCCTTTTAGAAAACAGATCATTAAAAAGGGCAGACAGATGGAAGTCAATGTGCTGTTTTGTAATATGTCCAGCATTACTTAAATTAGATAAATACCCAAACCCGCCAGCCTTAAATCTCTCCTTTCTCTCATAAAATCCAGTGAGATTAGGAGAGATGCACAAATCAAATTCCAATGCTGGAAAAGCAGCACCCAGGACAATGCACACTGCCGAGACACGTGAAAGATGAATGAATTACCCATAAGCCTGCAAAGGTGAACTTTAACCTGCTTCTGAATGACTAAAATGATTACTGAAATCCCATTGAGAAGTTTCAGTGATAGTAGAACAGTCTGGAGCGGACAGTCTATAATGAGCTTGAACAACGTGTTTTCTGAATGTTCCTGAAATATTCCACAAAACATTTTTATGGAAGAATTCTTACACTCTCCACAAAATACACTGCCAAACTGAGAAACACACTTCTGCAAATACAAATTCACTGTTTACACAGCAGCATTGCCAGCCTTTCTATAACTGCACAGAAGGGTATGCAAAAACCCAGACATCAAATAGCCACTGCTGATTTAAAAAACAGCCTTACAGATAAAGGACTGTCCTCTGACAGCCCTTTAAATAGAGAAATTCCTAGGTCAAGTAGGACCCAAGGCCACTCAGCTAAGATGACTACTCCTTTGGATGCAGTTTCCTAAATAAGCTATATTTAAACATTCTGAAATATTATTAATAATAGGCATTCTATATTCCGAAGAGCATTGTAACTATGAATTAGTAGAGTGGAGTCATTGCTAGAGTACATTGCATACAGTCACTGCGGCTGCCTTCACAACAGATATAAAAATAATAATTATAGATAAAAGTGGCTCAGGGACTTCTTTTACTTTCAGCAAACTGAAACTTCTTGGAAGTAACTACTAATAAAGGCTGCAGCCTTTAAGCTGGTAAATGACAGTTGAATAAACTTTCCAGAAATCGGTGCTTTGGACAAGGCTTTTCTCATTAACATGTTTGTAGGATCCTACAACTATTTTTTTCTTTTTCAACAGCCAGGAGAATAACTCAGTGACTTTTCATTCAAGTCCCAGTTACTCTATGATTAATGGCAATGCATATTGAGGGTAAATGGCCACGTCTGTCCCACCAGTAGCTTTTTAACCTGCATTGATTATATGTCACTTGGGATGTACAGGCAGTGCATGTTAGCTTATTTATTTTAACAGCATTGCTATTACTGCCTTTTGGCTCTATAAAAAAGAGCCCCCCAAGGCGGTTTGCGACAATATCAATTCAATGAAAAAAAGCATTCCTAGAATAGCATTGCCTACATACTTGCTACTGCATTCTAGCATAGTTGGTTTATCTTCACATTAGCAAATAAGATGTTACAATGCACTATAGATTTCTAGTAAATTATCCTTCAAATGCAGCTAAACTTGTGAAGGCTGATCTTTCCTACTTTTCTCTGATTTAAAGTGGAGAAAGTAGTCCAGCTGAGCCGCATAGCATTTATGAAACTTCTCAGAATTTATACGAATCTTACAGAAAAACCTGTGCTCCTAACCTAGACACAGTGCACAAATATTCCTTATTCTCCTTAGAAATTATGTTAGGAGTTCCCAGTGCTATTTTTCTAGAAAAATAGGTGCTGGAACTCACCATAAATGCCTCCCCTGTTCTTTTATAATGACAATGGCATCTACCTGAGAAGTGCCGGAACTGACTTTTGGAAAGTTATGGCTGAAAAAAAGCCCCGAGAGTTCCCATTAAGAAGGTTTTGAATGGCACTCATTTAATTTCAACATCCCTAATTAAAAAAAATCAACAACCAGCTCAAAACTCTTCATATCCTGAGGTTCACATGTAGACTGAAGTGAACAAAGGCTTGATCACCTAGTTGCTCCCAAGAGGAGGGAAGTGGACATAGCTAAGCCTAGCATGACAGCTTATTCTATTATATTAACCCCTTCATGCATTAATTAGACTGAAGTATGCTGATTATAGGAGGCTAGTTATCCCACAATTTTGCCACACTGGACAGCAAGATGAGTAATTCAGTTTTTTGGCACCAGACAAACTGCAGTGGAAGGAAAGAAGTGCCACATGCAACAAAGACAGGGCGGAACAGAAAACAATGCCTTCTTACATCCCTACCTATAGGTTCTCCACCTCTGAAACATAAGAAAAAACAAACCAGGTATATTCTACCCCATGAGTAGGCAAACTAAGGCCTGGGGGCCGTATCTGGCCCAATCACCTTCTAAATCCGGCCCATGGATGGTCCATGAATCAGCGTGTTTTTACATGAGTAGAATGTGTCTTATTTAAAATGCATCTCTGGGTTATTTGTGGGGCCTGCCTGATGTTTTTACATGAGTAGAATGTGTGCTTTTATTTAAAATGCATCTCTGGGTTATTTGTGGAATTCGTTCACCCCCCCAAAAAAAAATATAGTCCAGCCCCCCACAAGGTCTGAGGGACAGTGGACCGGCCCTCTGCTGAAAAAGTTTGCTGACCCCTGTTCTACACAGTTGCTCACTAAGAAGCAATTTTGCTCCTGCCTTCCAGTATTCTATCTGACAAAAGCACTGGAATAAACAAATAGCAAATTAGGCCCCCTTTTTAAGTTTTAAAATGTTTTGCATCTTACTTTATAAATATGTAATACATTTAAATCACTTTAAATATTTTAGGCTACCTGCATTTATGTTCTTCCCTCTCTGCAGTGATTACCCATCTCCTTAGTTTCCCCCAACTCCCCAGCCAATTAGTTATGAGCCTATTGAAACATCTTTTAAAAGGTGTTCATTAAATTGATTTCCAAAATAAGGTTCCCACAGCTCTTTGGCTTCCGGTATCTTTGCTGCCTGCAGTGCTCAAATTACTTTTTGCAGCCAATTTTTTTCAACTGGCTCCTTTGCTCTGCTTGTAAAAAGTCAGCCTTTCAAAGAACCACAAACAAGGCACCAAAACCAAACACAAAACAAACAAAAGCAAATAAATAAGGAGTGTAATTTGAGCTTCTTAAACGATACAAAAATCAGAGGGGCAGGCATATATCCAAAACATTTCCTAATTCAGTTCACATAGCAAGGAAAAATATTAGTGTGACTTGTCCTGCTGTCTTAATAAGCATAATTGGGGCCTTTAGCCTTTGCCATGCTTTAGTGTCTTTAAATGCTGGTAAGGAACTATGGCAATGCTATCTCAGGAACAATGCAGCCCACTGCTAAGGAACTATGGTGGGGTTAGCCAATGCAGTGCCTTCCAATGCGGTTGGACTCCAACTCGCATCAGCCCTAGTCAACGTTGTCAATCAGGGTAGCCATGTAACTGGATACAAATTCACTTCTTGTCAATGCACCTTGGTTCCAATAATCTGCAGAGTAAGAGGGGGACTAAAACTGCTTTGCCTAGTCTGAGTACTGGAGAGCGTGCATCTAAAGAACTTGCAAAGTAGCACTTTTGGACTTGGCTGGGTATCTGTTTTAGGATTTGGAGGTGCTAGATTGAAGTTGGTTTGGCACCAACATTTACCATGTACTTGCTTTTGTACTCCTGTAATTAACCTGCACATTTGTAAATAGATCATTACAAAGACACCATCAATCTACATATCCCCTTCAGAGGAAATTTGCCCTGTAGAGGCCGTCTTGACCTTCCCAAGAGGATTGTGAGACAAAGTATACTGAGCCGGTAAGATCGCTTTGAAGCTGGTGACTTTGCAATATGTATCACATTCATTATGCAACTGATTTTCTGCTGATGCTTCAAAGGTGTTTGAATACATGTACATTGTTGGAACAAAAATGTTTCTTATTCTCTGCAGTCATAAATTTTCACAGAAAAATAACATGGAATTAACAACCCTGACCATCTGTCATGACACACAAATGTGTTGCAAATTTCCCCATAATAAGCAAAACAAAATGTTAATCAAATGACTAAAATAACCAGACTAATTTAAATCTGTCATTTGGATTGTCCTCAGTTGAAAAACAGAATCCATTCATTAGAGAATGACAATGAAACTCAAAACTGGTCCAAATGTCAAGTTATTCACACGGAGGCTTGGGCAACTATCCAAGGGTTGCAAGTGTGCTCACACACACACACTCACCATACATAAAACACACACATACACTTCAGGCAGGCAGGCAGGCAGGCAGGCAGGCAGGCAGGCAGGCACGCACACACACACACACACACACACACACACACACAAACACAGGAAGGCCAGCAGGCATATACATGCTGTACATATTCAAGCAAATAGAAAGACACATATACATATGCATATTCAGACAGTCCCCTTGGCTGCTCTGCCAATCAGCAAAGGATGGGATTTCCCCCCCCCCCCCAATGCAAAACTATGATGGAATGGGGAAACAGGTGGAGGGAAGCCTACTACTTCTCTTTCAAAGGAGCCCCTTCTCCATGGATAGGCAAAATAAGGCCCGGGGACTGGATCTGGCCCAATCGCCGCCTTAATCCGGCCCGTGGATGGTCTGGGAATCAGCGTGTTTGCACATGAGTAGAATATGTCCTTTATTTAAAATGCATCTCTGGATTATTTGTGGGGCCCGCCTGGTGCTTTTATTTAAAATGCATCTCTGGGTTATTTGTGGGGCATAGGAATTCATTCATTCCCCCCCCCAAAAAAAAATAAATAATAGTCCGGCTCCTCACAAGGTCTGAGGGACAGTGGACCAGCCCCTTGCTGAAAAAGTTTCCTGATCCCTGCCCTTCTCCCTCTGGGGAACCATCTTTACAAGGATGTCTTAGAAAGCAGCCCTGACTGCTAGACCGTCATGTAATAGCAGCACTCCCAGAGGTAGATGAGGCCCTTTTTATACGTAAGAAGAAGCACCTGATCAGGGGACTGAAGGTGTTCTGGATTTCAAGAAATGCCCCAAAGAAGCTAGCAAGGAATAGTAAGGGCATTGCATAAAAGATCAATTTGGGGGAGTGGTTATCGGGGGGGGGGGAGTGTGAGACAGAGAAATGCTGGGGCTGTGTCCTCAGATATAACACATTGACTGATGGATAGCCACCACTGCACTTCTATATTGAAAAGTGTCAGATGCAGGAAGCACAGCAGAAAGGAGTGCTTTTATATAGTCCACTAAATAAATGTACTGGCTTATGCTTTCTATGAAATAACCATTATGAGCTAAAAGTCTATGGCAGCAGGTATTTTAAGCCAAGGCACTTGAGGATCAGAGGCTTGTTAACCAACCATAACCTTTAATTATATATAATAATATACAATTCAATTTTGCAAGGGTTCAGTCCCAAAGATATTGTCACCACTGATTTAGTATATTGATGTTGCAAAAATGGTTAGCTGTCTGCTATCCGGCTATTATTCATGTGAATTGGAATGATGACTTTATGGAAGTCAGAAGGCTAGAGTCAGGTGGACACTGGGGAAGGGCCAAAATAAATTCAGAAGAAATCTCACAGGGGTGCATCAGCAAATAGTTCAAGAGCATATGCTTGCAGACACAAAAACTAGTGTCAATTTAATTGTGATCATCTCAGAAGGTTTTGATTAGAATTAATTAAATCATATTTTTTGACTGATGCAGGATAGTTACCTAATACCACTGAATTATAGTGGTATTATACTACCAGAGACCAGAATTATAGTCTGGTCTGTGGCACTTTGCTTGTATTAGATGGGAAAATAAATTGATTTTATGACTGCATGGAATGCAGAGCTCTAATATCCTTCTCACTGCTGACTTCCCAACGTATGTTTAATAACGTAAACTGAAAATGCTTCCCATGTTATCTTTAAAATGCATGTTGGCAGGTAAAGCACCGTGGAACCACCCTGAACTTCTGAAAGAATTTTGTAAAATTCAGTGGAATTCTGGCTGTTTTATCAGATTATAGACCAAGTTCTGGCCCGTAAAGCTCCCTTGTCACAAGACCATACAATTTAGTGTAGGATGGAGAACCTGTGACCCTCCAGAGGTTGCTGGACTCCAACTCTTGTTATCCCCAGCTAGCATGGTAAATGGTTAGGAATGGTGGCTATATTCCACCTCCACTACCATAAGTAATATGTCTCTATATTATATTTTCTGGAAACCACAGGAGGGAAAAGTGCTGCTGCACTCAAATCTTGCTTGTGGGCTTCCCATAAAAAAGAACAATGTTCTCCCACTGTGAGAACAGGAAGCTGGACTAGATTGGTCTTTGACCTGATCCAGAATTGATCTTTTAATGTTCTAACAATGATGAAAGCTGCAATCCAGCAACATGTTGCATTGCATTGATTTGCATTGCATTGTATAGGGTGAAGAGGAGCTTAGGCATTTTAAATGTAATTGACTAAATAAGAAATTCACAATAGTTCAATTATTTTAAAACCATGTTATATTTGTACAGTAGGCATGCCCACAGAATAAGAAGCTATATACTGGGTTATCCAAATAAATAACACTTACTCTGTTGCTAAACCAAAGGAATCTGGAAAAGCATGAAAGGGCAGTGTAACTGTATCAGAGTTCTGGAAGTTTTCTTCTTTCCTTTGCCTTTTAATCAGAGGCTTAACTTGTGTTCCTTTGGAAGTTCACTGAGACATCCACGATTACATCAAGTGCTCAGGTTTAATCTCTTTACTTGTGGGAATTGTGATGTTTGTTTGCATTTTCTAGGACCAGGTGATCATATTTCAAGTTTCAGAACTTTTGAGATTAAGTTGTAATGCCTGAAATGTAGAACAGCTCAGTTTCCACAAAGACTTTTCCTTTAACTAGCTACAGCGGATAAAAAGAGTTAGAATAGATAATGTAGCTTCTGTACACGAATGTAATAATTTGGCTCTTACGTTCAACAGAAAAAAGAGTGTGCTTCTATAATAGCATGCAAAGCAACACACAAGCCCTTTGCTAATGTGATGCTGCCAGAACACAGAGCATAGGAACACAGGAAGCTACTGAGATAGGTCATTGGTCCCTCTAAACTCAGAACTGTCTACACTAACTGGAAGTAGCTCTTCAGGGTTTCAGGCAGGGGACATTTGAAGTCCAACTTGGAGATGCTGGAGACTAAACCTGGGACCTTCCACATGCAAAGGAGATGATCTGCCACTCAGTTACAGCTCTTTCCTGAAGAAGGGAATACCAAGAACATCCTGCATGTTTGCATATTTCTTCTTCTAACCTCTCTTAAACAGTTCCCATGCTAGTCTGCTTCAGCATAAATTTATTACGGCATGAACTTCCACGGACTAGTGCCCACTTTATCAAATGCATGAAGTGTTTTCCTGAGTGATAAGGACATGTGGTTGGGGGTGGATTGCAAGCTCAGAGGGAAATTAAATGAAAGGAAGTGCAGATAGTGACAATTTGCATGATTAATAGTGATGATTCACAAAGACTATATAAAAACTCCAAAATACACAATTGGGAAACACCTTTATTGGGACCAACCAAAATTCATGAAAATGTGGCAAGCTTTCAAGTTTTCCAGTTCTCAGGCAAGATGTGACACAAAGGAGAGGGTGAAGAGAACAAAGTAAATATAGTAGAGGTACAAAAATTGGGCTGATGAGCTATAGGCAGGGCTGGCCTATAGCTCTTAGAAGGTGAGGCGGGGAATAGCTAGGATGGTTCCCTCTCCCCATCTTGAACGTCCAGCAATCCTGAGATAGAGCCCTCGTCCCAGTCACTGCTTGAGCCGCATCCACCGTCCCCCCACATCTCAAGATCTTCTTCCTTTTACACCTCTGACAGATCCTGCCAGTGCCCCTGCCCCATCCTGCCTGACACCACAGGGCCCATGACAGCCACTAACTTTTATACCTGCCAGATATATAGTGGTTATCTCCTCATGGCTGCTGTGGTTCACTTTATAAAGCGATCGTGCTGCATTGCATTTTATCTCTGACAAATGGGAGCCCAACTTTAACAGATAAAAGTGCCATCCGGCTTGATTCATCAGAAGAAACAAAGACCTCTTGTTGAGAGAGCCATTTGAACTCAAGTTAACTGTGACTCCTCCACCGTCCTTGGAACATCTGGCCATATGGGCTGTAAGCAGATTAATCCAGCGCTTTGCACTCTCCTCCTTTAAACAGCTTAAAGGTTGCTGTTTAAATAGCACAGCATGCAATATATTGTTTTGTGTTTCTTCTTTTTTTGTAAAAGAAGACCAACACATCCCCACCACCACCAAATACTGGTATTAAATGAACAGCCCACTCCTCGGGCTATTTCGGGAAGGCTTTAAGGCAAGCCAAGGTTTTGACAATTACCAGCACTGAGGCAGATCTTTTGTTTCTTGCTTTGCGGATCCAAATGTAACCTTTCCCAAAGTTGTCACATCTTATCTGGCTTACATGATTGAACTAGACACATAACTTCCACTCTTACTGCTTCCTAGAAATGTAATTTACAACATTACAGCTCAGCTTGAAGTAGTGAGGATGAGGCAGCCAGTGGTAAGCCAAGTAGCAGGCAAGTCTGGGAGATCTACAGAGTAGAAGCATAACATAAGTATCAGAAATGGCACAAGTATTTCCCACACATACTCAGGAGGAGTACATGGAGGAATTTTTTTCTCTAGGTATTTAGCTTCCATTGATTCCCACTGGATTTGGTTATCTTTTTCGGTATTTATATCGTATTTAGAGAATTAAGCATGGAAAGATCAGGAAACCCTTGCCCAGTTTTTCTTCACCACCACCACCACCATTTTATCCTTCAGAATGAAGAGTGGTATTTTAAAAAACAACAACAGGGTTTTAAAATTAATCTGAGGGTCATCTCATGAAATAAAAGCTTTTCTGGATATTGCTGATTGTAGATAATATTTCTAGGCTCCTTTCTCTCCATGTGGATGCTTTTTGTTTTAAACCCTGCCTATTTTCCCAACTGCCAAGAAAAAGAAAATATCCTAATATCTTAGGAAGCAGTAGCTTGGTTCTCTATCTCTAACATTGGATACCTTTGGGATTTTAGTTTTTTTAAAAAAAATACTGATTCCTGTACCATCCAGGATTTAAATCAGAACTGGGGCAATCACTAGCAGAGTAGGTTCCCTGCTTTAGTCATCCCTCAACACCTAAAAGACACAGCCCATGTAAAATGTAAACTGAATTTCAGTGATGTAAAAGACTAAAAGAAATATGGCAACAAGGTAATCTGTTTGTTATCAGGATTTAGTGAGAAAACACCTAATATATCCCGTTTTCCAAGTGTGCCACCCCCACGTAGTGTGAGAGTGCTCAGGTGTCAGGCTGGGACAGATGCGGGTGTCCTGCCGCTGTGATGTTGGCACTCACATGCTGGGTGAAGAATGGAAAACCAGAACAGGGCTCCATGCTCGGCCTTCTCTTCCCCGCACAACATCAGCAGGGAGGAGGTGAAGCGGGGCCACAGGATTTTGGGGGAGGCCATCCCCCTCCTTGAAAAATTTAGGGGACCCTCAGCCCCCACCACCTGGCGCGCCTGCCATTTCCCCACATATGTGCAGCCCAGTCCCACACATGTACTCAGTGGGGCTTATTCCTTGACAGTGCCTAATGATAACATGTGGCCCTAAATGGTGTCAAGTTTCAGAACCCCATAGTCTGAAGGTGGCCACTGGTGCTGTTTGACAGCTGATGCACACCAGACCTAATAAAATTTTGGTATAGTTACTTCCACAAAGATTTATAAACACAAAATATAACATATAATTGTACAGTTTTATAGAATGCTTTTGTCATTATCAGAATGATATTTTCTGCTTTAGTGTCTGTTTTCTTTATTTTTTTAATCAATTATATAAAACGTGAAATTCAGTTTTTTTAAAAAAGTATTTATAGTGCCCTCAAAATCTGAGGCCCTAAAATGTAGCTTACTAAGTTTGTACATAAATCAGACACTGCCCCCAGATAAATGTGCATAGGATTTCAGCCTTCTACTCTCAGCTTTTGTATGACCACTGTAAGATGCCCCTCAGCCACTCTGCTTGGGCAAGATGCTCTAGTCTGCTTATCATCCAGCCCTCCTGATGCAGCCGCTCAGTGCACATCCCCTTCCTCTCCCAAGCCTTTCCCGAGGGGACTCTCATGCCCCACAAAAGAGGTTTTACAGGGAGTGGGGAGGATTACAATAACGGGGTAGAACAGCTCCAGTGCATGAGCAGACTCCCACTTTTGGAATTCTGACTACAACTCACCGTCTTGTAAGATTGTTTTTTGTAGAAATAAGCTTCTGTGATTTCTTTTATGAAGAAGCCCTTTGAATATCTACTATAAAGCTAAATCAATCCCTTGATTCCAGTTTGTCACTTACAGCGGGGGTGGTGGGTGGTGAAAAGAGGATGTGGAATACTTGAATAAAAGAGCTCACCAAGCTACACAGGGTTGTCTGCATCATTCCTCTGTGTAAATTAACTGTGCCACCTGTACTGACCCTTCAAATCCTTCACAATTCCTCTGGGCAGGCAGCCAGAGATCAAGGCAAGCTGAGCAGAGGTGATGTGCAGTTCAGCTGTGCAACTGATCCACACACAAAAAAAGACACATCCTGCATCTGTAGTCCCAGAAAGACCCGACTTTTGAATTCATTCAGAATTTGATTGGTTTTTTTTTTTTGGGGGGGGGGGGGTAGCAACATTACATCACTTTATTTATCTCTTACTGAAATTTATGCTTCAGGTGGGGAATCAAATGTCTGAACACACCGCAGTGTAAAAATACCCCCCAAATGCATTAATGTACATACGAAACTAGCCTGTCACAGTTCTAGGTTAGCATTCTCTCTAACATGTTAGTTTTGTATCTGCACAGAGGTGTTGTTCTTTACATTGGGTCAGATATTTAATCTTTACCAAGTCTGAAATGGTTCATTCTAGGTATATCACACAACTGCTAATCACACTGGTCAACTCTTAATGAACCGCCCATCACGTGATAACATTACTTTGCAGTTGGTGAATTCACATGTTCTGAAAAATACGTTTTTTGTGATGTTTGTCAATGTGCAAAATTAATTTATGTATTATCCTGAAATTATTAAGCATGACCATCAAACTCACTTCATTTAAACCCAGTTCCAGATGGTTAGTCATGCTGCTGTTGTGAAAAAATCCCTGACAGAGTTGTGAGCAACCATAAAGAGTAATGAAATTATTGTAGAATAAACTTTCATGGGTGAGAGCCCACTTAGGGCAGAAACAGAGTTCTCATCCATAAGAGTTTATCTCACAATACCTTTCCTTTTGTCTTCAAGGTGACACAGAACTCTTTATTGATTCAAAACCAGAGTACACCCATCCTATCCATCTTTACCAAAGTTCTTGAAGCTTATTTTTGTAACAGAGTCAGCATCTTTCTTTTCCTGATGCTACAAGGCTATGATGATCTGTGATTTTTTTTTTTTTAAGCCATATAATCAGGACTGGCCCAAGGTGAAGGCTGCACGAGGTGAAGAACAAGGCAGCACAATTCCTATTTTATGTAGAGAAACCTCCTGTATAGGCAGTTGAATCTCACTTCAACACTGGCGGGCTTGGGGCTCACCCACCCACTTGCCTCTTGTGCTCTGTTCTACAGCATTGTTGTGGCACCCCCTGCAGTGCGGTGCCTAGTGTGGCTGAACTGGTCACACTCTAAGTGTGCTTCTGATTCTTCCTTTCTTCCTTTGCTGCCACAGCTTGAATCCAAGCTGCAACTATAGTGGAAAAGAAGAACAGGGAGCACAGTCCAAGTATAATTTGGAACATGCTTGTCATTTGGCACACAGAGTGACAGAAAAAGGCACAAAAGGATAAAAAAGCACTGGTTTCTTATTATAAGCTGGAAAGGAAATACTGGAACATACTTAAAGTGTGCTCTTGATCCTTCTTTTTCAGATTAACCCCATGGTTAATTAACCTGTCCTGCACCAGATTTCATATGATGTCCAGCAATGGACTGGTAGGTGTATTTTGGACCAAACCACACCATGGCTCAAACAGAAAGCCCCGGCAGATTGAATTAGGCTTCTGGCCCAGAGGCTCTCCACCACTGAGCTCAACAATATGATTAACTCACATTACGAATGCAGAAATGTTACTAACACTCTACCGGAAAATTCTTCAAAATAGGTGGTAAACAACAATAGCAATGGCATACCAGCTGCTTGTTATTCATTACGAGGTCTCCAGAAACACCCAGTCCAGCAATATGAAATGTCAAGGACAGGAAAACAAAAAGCCTGTCTAAATGGAACTGCTTCCCCTCAGGGCAAACCTACTTCAATTGGAGCCAATTGTGTTAATGTGTGCGTTTCCATCATGATTAAATATATGCTGTTATTTCATGAACTTATTTACATTAGTATTGAAGGTGGGCAGAAATCAGTCAGTGACAGGCATTTTGTTTCAAAATGCAATCCTATTTCTTCTTCTTTTTATTGTTTTGGACCTATTCTGTTTATTGCATTGATGAAAATTTATAACATTCTGGAACAGTGTATGGACAATCAGAACACAATTCCCTACTATTGAAAGATGTCATATGTATTAATTGTAAGTAAAAAAAACCCTGCTCCACTCACAGACGGCAAGGGCAATAAAATTCAATTCAGTTCAGTTCTGAAGTGATGCTGCTTGAGCCCTGTGGTTTACAGATCTATATAATATATTCACTGTGCATATTGCTTTACAATTGCTTCTTGGCTCAGCAAGGAAAGAAAGGTAAATGTTTAGTCAAGGTCACCTCCTCATCTGTGGGATCTCCTACTCAAAACTCCCATTTGTCTAGGTACCTTGCTCCCTCACCCTTTGTGACCAGAATCTACTAGCTAAAGAAGCAAGTTAGCATTTTATTTTTTATCTTATTGTATGCTTCTTTGGTGACTTTTGGGTGTGAAACTGCTTATAAATTGCAAAATAAAGAAGGGAGTGTGTAAGAGATACTGTCTTTTGATGAGCCAGATTCTTGCATATGGTATCCCACACTCTGTTTGCAATGAAACCAGGTAGAGGGTGAATCCACATGCACAGCTGGAATGGTAGTTTATGCGATAAAGGGGCTTTGTGTGTGATGACCAAATCCATGAAGCCACAGAGTGGTGTGATGACCAATCTGAGAAAGAAATCACAGATACTGGGGAAGATCATAAGCTTACAATCTCCTGTCTGAATCCAGATTTTCTAAGACACAAACCCTCTACAGTCATTCCCCTCAAATGCAAACTCTAAATGTGAGAAGGGAGGAGTGAGCCATGACTGTTTAAAGTGGTATGACAGTGCTTTAAATGTATGTTGTGGCTGTGGCCACTTTCTGTGAGCTGGAAGGTGACAGGGATGGTGACACAGAGGTTAAGGTGGAGCATAGCGTACTCATCCCCCCTCAACTTGCTTGTGTGTAGCATTTACACACGAGAAGAACACTTGAAATGACTGCCGTTAACTTTGATGAGAGAATGTATTTATGGCATGTCACAAAGTTCAGTCAATCCTAGAAAACAGGAGACTGAGAGGAGATATGATAGTTACTTACAAATATCTTAAGGGCTGTTACATTGAAGAGGGAAGAAGCTTATTTTCTGCTGTTCGGGAGGGTAGGACTCGAACCAATGGCTTCAAATTACAAGAAAGGAGATTCTGACTAAAACTACTGAAAAACTTTCTGATGGTAACAGCTGTTCAACAGTGGAACAGTCTCTCTTGGGAGGTGGTGGACTCTCCCTCCTTGGAGGTTTTTAAGCAGAGGTTGGATGGCCATCTGTCACGGATGCTTTAGCTGAGCTTCCAGCATTGCAGGGGGTTGGACTAGATGACCCTTGGATCCCTGCCAACTGCATGATTCTATGAACCCGCCTCCAGAGCCCCAAACCACCTTCTTGTGTCTTCACCATGTCACCTTGGTTTAACAAACAGCAGTAAACCATGGCAAACAGAGGGTCATAACCAAAGTTTAATTGGACTGAACAGGCCATGAATTACCCCCATTTTAAATGCTCCATCCATCCTAATATCAGCCTAAGTTCTGTCTTTTCTGTAAGCTTGGCAGTATAGCAATTCTACTCTGTATTGACCAAAAAAACCCAAAGCCCATCTTTCTGACAACTTGCCAATCTGTATAAATAACCTATGACAACATTCCCCAAGAGTTAAGTGGAAAAATACATTCCTGTAAATAGAACTGAGATTATTGTCAGCTTCTCGTCCTCTCTGTGTCCATTAGCCCTTTCGAGAAGCTGCTTTCAGATACTTTGTTACAAAAATAATTGTTTTTCAACCTTGGAATGCAGTTCTGAACTGTCTCTGTAAATCTCTCTTTGAATCTTGGCAAGAGTCATCATGTGAAATTACAGATAGCTGTATTAAAAAGAGAGATATGAAGAGTTCAGGGAGACGGGATGGGACAGAATGTGTACAACCAAGGCTACTTCAGGCCTGAGGTTATAGCATCCTTGTGGGGTAGAGTGTTGAGGAAGTATGCAACAGCTCGTATATAAAAATTATGCAATTTTGTGTCCAGTTAAACAATAATAATTCAGCCCTTTTTCCTCCATGTGATGGCCTTTCCTAACAGCATTGGCCCAGCTAGTCAGACTCATCCAATACTATTCTCATCACCTAGCATTACCAAGGACAGGAAAGACTATGATGGAAACAAAAATGGCTACATAAGTGCCAACCCAAGATAGTTCCAGCCTCATTCTATGTCCAGAAGCTGAATAGACTGTCTGTTATTGTTATTGTTGTTGTTGCTGCTGCTGCTATTTATATTTCTTACCCACTCTTCACCATAAGGTCTTAGGGCTAGCTACCACAATGTAAAATACAATATTAAAATCGGTCAAAACAATTTACAATCCAAAGAATAGGCTAAGCCCTAAAAACATACACCTCTGATGTCAGAGGGCAGGGTATAAAGGTTCATCTTCAGCATATGCTGAAAGTTATATACAGTGTGGTAACAAAAGCATTATGGGAAATGATATATAATGAGTTGGAAAAAATGTTTAAAATAACATTTGTGAAAAAACCAGAGGCTTTTTTGCTAGGCATTTTAGGTACAGAGATTCCGAAAGAGCAGAAAAGACAATTTATGTATGCGCTGACAGCAGCAAGAGAAATGGAAAGAAGATAAAGTTCCAACCAGAGAAGAATGCCTGATGAAGATGATGGACTATGCCAAAATGGCGATATTGACCGGGAGAATCAGAGACCAGGACAAGAAGAAGTTTAGGAAAGAATGGGAAAACTTTATAGTTTATTTAAGAGAACATTTGTAAACAGTTAAAAACTTTGGCAGGATTAGAGTAATAGTTGTAAAAGACAAAATTTAATGGAAAAGTTTCTAATAGATATAATGAATTGGGGGGGGGGGAGGGATAAGTTGAATAAAAAGAGATGGGCAATGGAAACCAGAGAAGGGTGGGGGGAAGTCAAGGGATTCCGAGAATCCTAAATGTAAAGGTGATTGATATGTTTAAACTGAAACTTGTTATGTAAAATTTAATAAAAAATATTTTTTAAAAATGAAAGTTATACATTGAAGGTGTCAGAGTGGTGTAGTAGTTAGAATGTGGGATTAGGACCTGGGAAATCAGGGTTCCAATCCCAGATCTTCCATGAAGTGCACTGAATGACTTTCGGCCCGATTGTTAGCTGCTTTGAGACTCCTTAGGGTAGTGATAAAGTGGGATATCAAATCCAAACTCTTCTTCTTCTTCTTCTTCTTCTTCTTCTTCTCAACTTAACGTACCTCACAGGGTTGTTGTGTGGATTAAACAAGGAGGGAAAGAACCATGGATGCCACCTTGAGGTCCTTGGAGAAAAAGGCGGGATATATATCTAATCAATCAACCAAGCAACCAACCAATCTCTGTAGCAAGGAAATTCCACAATTGAATCTTAAGGCAACATTGGTGTTGGAACAACATACTTCACCACATCTTAGGTCAGCAGGCTAGCTCTGCCTTTCAACTGAAAGGGGGTGGCTTGGAGGGGAGCGGGTCTCAGAAGGAAGAGCCATGATGTCTTGCTGCTGCTGGCCCCCTGCTCCAGTATCCCAGAATCTGCAAATTGAGATGGTGGGCACACTCTGCACCAAGGTAGGGTCAGCCCTGCTACCCTTGCAAGTGCTAAAGGTATGTCTAGGAGGAAGCTGAACCAGGAGGCAAAGCCCTAGGTGTAGCATAGCCTGAAATCTGTTTGCATGAACGTATGCACAAGAGGAGCCAGGCAAGTTGCCAAAAGAGATGTTTAACCGGAGTTAATAAAGGGCAATCATACTTGGATACAGTGAACAATGCCTCTTCCACTGAAACCGTGAGGAGAGTTGGATATGTCCCACTAATCCTCCAGAATGGAGAAAGATGAATAAAGAAAAATAGTAATTTAGGCTCACACTAAACATTTCATAGAATTTTGTGATCTTCCATGTTTGTTTGTTTTTTGTAAATGCAAAACAGTGTGAGCGGACTATGAGTCTGGGTGAAAGAAAGCTGCTTACACATTTCCCTCTGATCCATTCTGCTCAAAACCACTCTTCTCAAGCTCCTTTTTCACCAGCAGAGGACATGATTTTGTTTATTTATAAAATCATTTCTACCATGGTCATCCACCTGAAATCAGACATCAAAGCACATTGGATCAAACATACTATGAACAATTAAAGAAGACAAAAATGAGGTTAAGTGGGCCCCTGCATCTTTTCCACTGTGGGTGAAAAAGTAACTTGTGAGAAGACAATTTGAGATGAAAGACAGCTGGAGGAAAAAGAGCTAAGCAGCACTTCCACCATTACCCTTCCACTCAGGTGGATACAGTCCAAATTGGTTGCAGAAAATGCAAAACAAAAAAGCAACTTTGTGGGCTGGCTTTAGACATAAGGCTATGTTTTAGTGTTGCATGTGTGAACTTTTGACACCCCTTGGCCTCCTCTAGTGTTATCACAAACAGCAGATTGAAAGTTTTTGCTTCCATTTTCAACAAGCCAGTCACTTGTCATGTGTACACCCAAACTGTGACTTAGGGAAACATCAGGATCAGAATCCACACCTTGAAACTGGTTTGTTTACCTGTTAGTTAAGACTAAATGCAGTTTGTCCACATTTGGATCTTACAGTAAACCTTGGTTAGCTGAAATGGGAAGCAAAAGCTTGTATCTTCTACTTGCAAGCATGCAGGAGACAGAAAAGAAAAGATCACAGACCCAAAACTCATTCATAGTTTAGTCTAAACACAGCTTGTAGACCTCATAGTTTGGATTTTTTACTTCAGTTCTTATTTCTTGACCTCTCTTCATGCTCTGTATGGCATTTTTGATAAGTCTCTGATGGTGGTTCATTTTCCTAAACATGAATGTATCTCTGGTGCTTAATGCATTTTTTTTCCACTGAAAAAGCTGTGCTAGGTTTGATACAGCCAACATGGTGTTTTCCACAGAAACATAGGAAGATGCCTTATACCAAGAAAGACCATTGGTCCATGTAGCTTAGTATAGTTGACACTGACTAGCAGTGGCTTCCCAGCATTTCAGGCAGGTGTCATTCTTAGCTTTAATAATTAATTAATTAATTAATTAATTAATTATATACCACCCATCTGACTGGGTTCCCCCAGCCACTCTGGGTGGCTTCCAACAAATTAAACACAATACGACATCCAAAAGTTCTGTCTTCAGATCTCTTCTTAAGGCCAGATAGTTGTTTATTTTCTTGACATCTGGTGGGAGGGTGTTTCACAGGGTGGGCACAACTACTGCAAAAGCTGTTTGCCTGATTCCCTGTAACTTCACTTCTCTTCTTGAAGAAACTGCCAGAGAGCCATTGGAGCTAGATCTCAGTGTCTGGGCTGAATGATGGGGATGGAGATGTTCCTTCAGGTATACAGGGCCAGAGTCATTTAGGGCTTTAAAGGTCAGCACCAACACTTTGAATTGTGCTCAGAAAGGTATTTGGAGCCAATGTAAATTCTTTAAGACCGGTGTTATATGGTCCAGGCGGTCACTTTACCCAAGAGACACTCAGAAATCAAATGTGGGGCTACAGCCCATACCCTAAATGTTATCCAGATAGTGTTGGACTACAACTCCCAACATCTCTGATCATTGGCTAAGCTGGCTGGGACAGATAGGAGTTGTATTCAACAACATATTGATGGCACCAAGTTGGTTACCCCATTCTACGTAATTTATGGAAACTGCCTGTAAGGAAGCTGTATGAGGACTAGGTAGGGCTAATTCCAGCAGAAATTACATGAGTGAAAAAAATCATGCTACTCAAAGCTTATCATTTTCTTAGGAAGCTATACAACAGTTGGTTTCCTTGGTGACTAGTTCAATATATATCCTCTCTTGTGAAACAGCTGTCTGTGTTATTACTGGGGATGTTGGCCAGATCGCTCAGTGTTTGCCTTTGCCTAGAAACAAATGTGGAAATTGAAAGTACGGAACACTATTTTGGGAAAGATAAAAGTTATCCCTAAAAGCTAATTTTCAAATCAAATGGTTCCTTATAAAGATGCCTCCCAAACTTTTTGTTAAGGCTGCTGACCAGGGCAAAGGGTTTGCATTGCTCCATATATTATCATATCACAAAGAAGTACCTGCATCATTGCAAAGGTGGAAAGGAAAGGGAGAGTAATTTTCAATATGTTCAGTCAGAAAACAGAAGGCCATCATGGTGGCTGGTTGGTGGATGAGTGGGATGAAATGCCAGATTTTGATAAAAGAAAATACACCAACTTGCTACTCCTTTCCTTTAAGCAAAAGAAGCTGAATGGGTAATAGTATTTTAGATGTCATATTCTCTATACATAATGAACATTCACCTATTTTTAAGAGTGCATAATTGCTATTTCAGCTTCACAAAGCTACATGCTTAGCACAAAGAAACAGATCTCTGCATTATTAAGCTGTGCCAAATTTTTATACACATGGTAGTTTGCCTTCATAGAAGCCAGTCATTATATCATCAACACATCCAATCACATTTACTGCAACATTCCTGATTCTTCTGGATATCAATGTATTGACTTAATCAAAATGCCACTGACATTCAATTTGCACACAGAACTTTTCCATATTTATCTCTCATTCCTAGTCAGTGATTTTGATTAGATTGAGATCTGTTTGCATTATGCAGCTATATTTCCTGCCTTGTATTTTAATTGTCAATCAGAGTTATCATCTCATCTCATCTCATCTCTGGTTTTCTGTTCAGGAAATATAAAACAGTTACTGGTTAATGCTCCAACACATACAGCAAGGTATTCTACCATGACAACAGGAAGAATACTTTTATTAAAGATGTATAACTGCAACTTGAAACTAAAGTGCTTTGTGCAAAATATTGCTAAATAATCACAACCCTAAATTATAGTCTTACAACTGTGGCAAATATACACTTACCGGTACATGTTGACTTACTTTGTGGTGCTCTTCATATTTCTGGTTCTTTCAGTTACTGATCTGTATTACAGCTTATTACAATTTAAAGCATTTCCTCCTCTTGCAACTTTGGGCCAGACTAGATATGGTAAATTAATAGCAAAATTGTGGGGATAATTATGGGGATCACTGCATGCATTGCTTGGGAAAAGCACGACTTGAAAGTTGCCATCTGCAATGGGAAGAAACTCGCCCATTGGTGTCACATCTAGGTTGACCCTGGGACATTAAGTGTCCCAGGGGCCACATGATGGCTCACTCTAATTCCATCATTGGCCAGGCTTGAGTAGGGCTTCCTCACTGTCACCTGGAATTACTGAGGTCACAAGAAAAGGTCACACCTAAAGGAGTTTCCATTATTTATTTATTACTGCAATTTATAAATGTTCCACATAGATGTGTTGTGAGCCACATTGGGCACAAGAACAGCAACACAAAACCAGGAAGACACATCAAGGCATCATTACATGCCAATAAGGAAATGTCAGAAGGGGCACATGCTCCAACTCTAAGTGTTTGTGGCTTACAGTACCAACACTATATCCTTACAACATCAGAACAGTGTTACGAACATTGATGATGCGAACAAGTAGATGTTTGAAGCAGATGTCAAAGCCACATTTTATAGTGTCATAATCTAGGACTCTAACTGCCCATTCTTAGTGATGCATACCAAGGATGCTTTGGATGAGGCTATGCCCTCAGTACCAGACTTTCAACTTCCCCACCACACTGAGAATTGCTGCATCAGAGGACTCCATGATGCCAGTGCTACTCCAGCCTAAAAACAGATCACATTATCTTCCTCAGATGATCGAAGAGAATGGCTCCTAAAGCAGGGCAGATTCCTTTCGAAATAGAGACTTCAATTTTCAAGGGCAAGGCTAGCTGTTCAGACTGGGTTTGATGGTTGTTGGAGCAAGCCAGTGCACCTTGTTGTTAACCAGAAGGTTAGTGCTTCAAGCCCATCCAGGAACAGCTATGGGCAGGATTCTTGCATTGCAGGGGGTTGTACTACAATTCTATGAGTCTATGAACATTCAATCATGCCTTGTTGGATATCCAGCCCAGACTCCAACTGGAGCTACCCATGGTGCCACCAGCTTTTCTGAACACAATTTTGGCTTTACCTGTCTTAGCTTGCTCTTTCTGGCCCTGCTCATCACAATCTGAACTTAGCTTCTTTAACTCTGCCCTCTACTTGACCAGATGTTGCTTACTGGATCCTGGAATGGTGGTGTGTGAAATATGTTCCCAGCACACACTGCCTAATATGCCACACCTACCCCTCCATGCTGGGAACATTGGCTGGGATGGAAATTTAGCTGCTGCTATCAAATATAGCAAGTGAAGGACCAGATAGTAGAATCTTCACGCTGTTGCTTTGGTTTGCAGCTTATTTAAGTTGACCGCCTGTCTCCATGTTGTAGGAATTTTAGAAATATTGGCTAGTCTGATAGATCTACTGCACTGCAGCTTAAGCTAGTACAATATATATATATATATATATATATATATATATATATATACATACATACACACACACACACATATATATATATAATGCAAGCAAACTGATGCAGTGTCTTATACAGTGAGAATAGCAGAACACTTCTCCCACTACAGTATTTTAAGCAAAAATCAATGACTGTCCATATCACATTGATTTTGTTTATATGCATTGCTTTCAGTATACTGAAAATTCTAAAGTTGACTGTCCATAATAGGCAAAGTCAGAATCAATCTGGTGTGAAGGAAGTAGTGGACAGAGTTGACTAGGATCATGGAAACCTGTGTCCACATCCCTGCTGAGTCATAGAATTCATTGGGCAACCTTGAGCCTGCCACTGTCTCTCAATCTCAACCTACCTCACATGGTTGTTCTGAGAAAAAAGCAATGTACATCACTGTGAGCTCCTTAGTAGAATGGAAAATTACAAGTGTAATAAAGAAATAAAGGGCTACCACAACTGAACATTTATTAGTGTGCTAGGTGCTGCACAGAACAAAATCCACATAGGTGCTATAGGTGAAGGTATATGAATATAAGCTTGCTCTTAAATGTCACCACATGGATAACTTATGTGCCCCTGACACATGTGAACCAGCTCACAGAATGCATCCTATGGATTTATCTTGCATGACAGATAAGTTTTGTTTTTGTCTGACCAAGTAGCTAATCCTACCTGGAGTTCCATAGATAATAAGAATGGTAAACAACAGCAACCCAGAAAGGATAAGCCAGTGAAAATGGTTAAGAATAAGAAGGGTGGAATCCACAGATTGGTGGTATATGTGAATTGGAGAAAGTAATTCTGGACAATTTTCCCTGCAGTGTGCAACACCCCTCTAAACTTTCTACAAAGGGTTGTGAGACGTTTCAGTACATGTGTAGGTGTGGGGTGGGGTGCATCATGGGGGAGGTGGAAGCACCCAAAATTGCTTCCTACCACATTCCACAGACAGATTTCATTCCACCAGCAAAGAATCACCACTGCATATCACACAACAACTTCTAGGTTCTTACTAAAGGTAAAGGTAAAGGGACCCCTGACCATTAGGTCCAGTCGTGGCCGACTCTGGGGTTGCGGCGCTCATCTCGCTTTACTGGCCGAGGGAGCCGGCGTACAGCTTCCGGGTGTTGTGGCCAGTATGACTAAGCTGCTTCTGGCAAACCAGAGCAGCGCACGGAAACCCCATTTACCTTCCCGCTGGAGCGGTACCTATTTATCTACTTGCACTTTGACATGCTTTCGAACTGCTAGGTTGGCAGGAGAGGTTCTTACTAGTATGCGACAAATCCTGTCTAAGGTTAAGAGAATTTCCACTAGGCTATTTGTAGTTCTTAAGAACTACTATGTGGCTTCAAACAACAACAGAATTTTTCCAGTACCCTCTTCTTAAAAATGACAATTCAAGAAATAATTTACAAGGAACAGGGCAATTAAATAATGGATGAAACTTCTTACTTCTTAGTTATACTTTTTGCAATCCTTCAAAACTCACTATAAAATAGTTTGAGAAAATTGTATTCATTAATTTCATTGTAATAATTTACCTAACGCCTACCATCCAGATTGTTCATGTTTGCAGTTGAGTCCATACTTATAAGCTCCAGAAGCAAAAAATTAATTATTTTATCATTCTAAATTATGGATTGTCATGATGCAGCTACTAATTTATTCTATGGACTTTTGCTGGAATTTTTGTAGTAGAATAAATAATATAAATGATAATTTGCTTTTATTTAATTTACAGAGTAGGTGATGAGCAATAATTATTATGAAATGCAATGCAATGCAATGCAATGCAATTACTCTCATTACAAAAGTAAGCATGTCAGATGAATACAAATTCTGATAATCTCATGCAACTTGCTGTTCCTCAAGACTAAATTGTACAATACACTTTTTGGTATATATTACAGCAGGCTGTGAAATATTGGAGTTTTTTTAATAGCACATTTTCATTTTCCATGGGGAAGATTTTCTTCTTTACAGATGTTACACCAGAACATCAAAACCAAATGCTTCACTTGAGAAGCCATGATCTAAAATCCTGTTGAAATAACCAAGCAGTACAATCTGAACCTCACTGCTTTTGCTCAGAGTACTTACTTAAATCAACAGAGATGCACTGATGTCTAAGCAACGAGATTCACTGCTCCCATCAACTGAAGAAGTGACCACAAGGAGTACAATCCTATGCATGTCTATTCAGAAGTAAATCCTACTGCGTAAGATTGCATTGCACAATGAACTGCAGCCTAAGTGTTCAAGAATGTGCAGCATTTCCAACAAATGTCTTGATGTCTGTGTACTGCAGTGTGCAAAATATGATAGGTAGCTGTCCTGTTGCTGTGGCCCCTCTTTGGTTTTTAAAAAAATGAGGACACAGTTTGATAACCAGGTTTTTAGTCAGAGATCAAACCATAGTTTTAATACAACAAGAAAATTGGTTTAAATTGTAATTTAGCAAACCTAAATGACTATTCTATTATGACATGTCTATTATGACACAAATGAGAAAGAGGATGATGGCGAGCATGGGAACAATGCTCATTTATTGAACCCACTGCTTATTGGCCTGAGATAATACCTGAAGAGTTAGCACATTAATGTTATCCATGTATGTGATGCTACCTGTCCTTTCTTTCTTTTTTATTTAAATAGTTTCTATTACTTTCTATTTCCCAAGAGTTTCATTTTCCCTTTTTGTTTGTTTGTTCACAATGAGCACAATATTTAAACAGATTAACATGTGCAGGCAAAGAAGGCTCGTTCTTCCTGTTCTCTTTCTCTCTCTGGAAAAGGTATCAGCCAATCTTTCTTTGTGTGCGTGGAAGAAATCTTGCACTAGCTGGATCCAAGCCAGAATATAGCCAATACTTTTCCAAACCAAATTCTAGCTGCACCTTGAAGGGCCTCAGATGATCAATCAAGACCAACATTCCATATTCACACTTAATCTAACTTCAATGCAGTTGCTGCTGCATTTGCTCTGTCCTGCTCAGCCCTTGGCAATGTTATCCCAAGGGCATAGGAAGATTTAAGGACATCACTGGACAATTTACCACTATAAAAAGACACTAAGAAACTGTTTTATAAGAATGCATACAATGATGAGAGATCAAATTATGTGATGCTAAGATACCTGAAAGTCACCATGGCAAATCTTCTAACCACAGCTAAAATTATCACAGCAAGAATATAGAAAAAATCCATCACCACCTAAAGATAGAGAATTGTTGGCTATACTTTGGGGAAATGCAGAAACAGATACTGGCTATCAAGAGTTTAGCAAAGGAAATGAAGATTTATGACAGAGCCTCATTAACTGTTTCTTTCAACAGATGCATTTCTGAACTCTAGAGAATGTGAATATCTGCCACACACTTAACCTCCTATTAGGGAAATGAATGGCCGGTGTAAGAGTGAATGTTTCTTAAAAAAAACCCCACAGGAGTGTATAATAACTAGCCATCAATTCACAGGTACAGTATTATCAGGGCTCTTACTACACAATGTAATGTGAAGAATGTGAAAAATCCATGCAAAAGGCCTAACAACATTGTTGTACCTCCAACTCTCTGGATCTGACTAAAGCAATCCTACCTGGGAGCAAATACCCTTTTCTTTTCCTAACAGCTGTTAAGCAGTTTTTCAGCTGTTGGTTGCAATTTGGGCTAACCAGGGTTTTCCTTAAGGCAGGAACTGAAACCGTGAGTTGAAACGGCTTTTAGATCCTAAGTTAAGGAAAACTCCAATTAGCTTTAATTGCAGTTAACGTTTTTGTGCTGGCAAATAAATTAATTGGAGGCCTACTACTGGGGGCTATGTTTGAAAACAGTACTAAAGAAGGTGAAATGAGGGAGTAAAAACATGCTCTTCACTGAACAGAAGGCAAGTTAGTTGCGTCTTTTGATGGGATTGTCATTAACTGTTCTCAGAGCAGCCTGTGTATTCCTTTCCTGGGTCTTTTTGATCTGACTCTCTTTAATGATTCTATCTCTTTCTCTTGTTTTTGTTGCATCTGTCCCAGGCTTGGCCAATGAAGAAAGAAACCGAACAAAGCAGCTGCTGTGTATAAAAGCACTTCTGAAAGGGAAAGCACCAGATCATTTTAAAAGGGGGAAACTGCTTGATCAACTATATTCCTTCTCTCTGAAAGCATGAAAATCATATTTTGTATCAAATTGCAACATTCTTTCTTCTCAGTGTGTTTTCAACACAAGATCCCAGTTATACTATGCATTTTAAATAGTATCAAACCACTTTATATAGTTATGATTTCCCTCAAATAATCCTGGGAAGTGTTGTTTGTTAAGGGGTTCTGAGAGTTGTTAGGAGAGAGCCATTCCCACTCACCGAGCTACAATTTCCATAGGGTTTAACTTTTAAACCTTCTCTTCTTAGGGAACGCTGGGAAATGTGGTTCTGTGAGGGGAATAGGGGCCTCCTAAAAACTTTCAGGACCCTTAACAAATTTCAGTTCCCATGAGTCTCTGGAGGAAGCCATGGCTGTCCAAAGTGATGCAATACTGCTGTACATGTATGGTGAAGATGGGGCCATAACTGAGATCATAGAATCGTAGAGTTGGACTCAAGGGTCATCTAGTCCAACCCCTGCAATGCAGGAATCTCAGCTAAAGCATCCATGACAGATGGACATCCAACCTCTGATTAAAAACCTCCAAGGAAGGAGAGTCCACCACCTCTTGTGGTAGTCTCTTCCACGGCCAAACAGCTCTTCCTGTTAGGTTTTTCTGTATGTCTAGTCGGAATCTCCTTTCTTGTAACTTGAAGCCATTGGTTCAAGTCCTACCCTCCAGAGCAGAAGAAAACAAGCTTGTTCCCTCTTCCATGTGATAGCCCCTGATGGCTATAGTGTGTTTTTAAAGGAATTGTTAAAGAATTGCAGGACAACATAAATAATAGTTTGGTTTTAAATAATCTGAGGGACAGAATTTGAGATCAAAATGTTCTCCCTAGTCTACAGACTTGATTTTAAGATAATAATGTGAAATTATAAAAATTAAACACACAACACAGTGCATGGAGGAGGGGCCATGTCCTTGAACATACGGTAGTTGCAATCCTGTGTTCTCTCAGTTAGAAAATGTCCCAGTCAATTGAGCTTTCTTTTGAGTGCAAGATGCCTAGGTTTGGGCTCCAGGTGTGAAATGGTTGAAATGAAATACTGTTGAAAGGTAACTTGAGGTTAAATAAAATCATCAAGGGTCATCTAGTCCAACTCCCTGCAGTGCAGGAATTCTGCCCACAACCATCCCTGGGTGGGCTTGAACCACCAACCTTCTGGTTAACAGCAAGGTGCACTGACCCATTGTGCCACTGAATAATTTCTAAGCGTTAGGGTTCTATAGGCATACTCTTATAGGCAGCACCAAGAAAAGCTAATGGTGGGAAGTGATAGAATGAAAGGTGTAATGATTCCAGAGATAAATCCACATCATTAAAATCTCAGTGGCCCTGTTCAATCAATATGGCAGCAGTGAAGCAATTAACTAGCTTGAGTTGTTGAGCTTCTTTTGGCGAGGCATGCCGAGAATCACTCACCAGACTGACAAACGCTGCCAATCGCACGTGTCACAGAAGCTCGTCCCACTCACCAGCAGCAGCCAACAAGCGCACACCCAATTGATGCAGCAGCAGCCAATCCACAGCAGCCCTTGCTGCAGCCACCAATCACCCACCCAATCACCGCTGACAAGCTCCTGCTTGTGGCTGCAACCAATCGCCTGTCCCCCCTCTGCACTATCCATGTATAGGATGAGCCCCAATTTTGAACATTATTTTACAGTAAAAAAATCTCGTCTTATACATGGAAAAGTATGGTAACTTTGAGAGATTCAAATGCTACATTGCAGCACAACGTCTGTCAATATTTCAGCATACTTTCCAACACTGCTTTGCTTCTCTGGTGATATACATTCGTGACATTCACATTGTTGTGATCTTTTAATAAATTGCACCCTTCCCTCCCTAGAATGGGATATTATAGCAAGCCTTTAGTTGTACTTTTAAAGAACCTATTTAGGCAAAGCCGCACATAATATTTCCTATTTGAGTGCTTGGCACAAAGGCTTACAAGAGGACTGATAGGAAGAATGAAGATCAAAAAGTGGGAAATTGGGATTGTCTTGGTAAAAATATACTTGCCTTTTTTACAATTGCATTTAATTAACACTGATTAAACAAGAAGACTTGTAAGGTGAGAGAGTGTAACCACACATCCACATTATACAAAGGTGTTGATGATATGGGTGAAATGTGCTCCCTCCCCCCTTCCACTGCACATATTACAAGTCTTAAAATGCTATGGAATTCAACTAAATTTCAACATCTTATTTAGATTCCACCAAATAGTAACAGAATATGCCCATCATCAGAGACTATTTTTTAAAAAACATAGTACTTCTGATACTTCTTTTGCTTTGTTTATTATTTGAAAAGTTTATGACTCCGCAAAGGGATACAAAGTGACTTACACTTCATACAATAATTAAAGATACACACCAACCAATTGTTATAGATGGACAGCCTACACAAATAGCAAAAGTAGAGCCAGGGTGGTATAGTGGTTAGAGTATTGGACTCTAACCACTATAGCAGAAGACCAAGAAGACAGCAGTTCAAATCCCCACTTGGCCATGAAACTCTCTGGGTGATCTTAGAAGTCATAGTCTCTCTTTCTAACCTACCTCACAGGGTTGTTGTAGAAATTAAATATGGTGGGAAAAACCATGAATGCCACCCTGAGCTCCTTGGAGGAAAGATGTTTGGCAAGGTAGTTAGTTTAGCTGCACTGAATGTGCTACCTTTGAAGAAAACACTGAAAATCTCCAGCACAGCTGGGGGGAATGCACACGCACACACAAACACACATTCAGGGAAAAATAATATGATTCAGGAATAATGCAGTTGCAAGTGATTGCAAAAAACCAGAAATGCAAATATGTATTAACACAAGATAAACACAGAATATGATCTATGTATGTATGTTTCTTTTCTCTTTCATTCTGTAGCAGCGGATGCAAAGAAAATATGAGCAAGCATGCTGGTTCCATTTAATAGTGATACACAAACCTTATCATTAAAATGGCCTCAAGAGTGTGACGTGACTATAATTTTGTTCATGAATCATGGAAGTGCTCACAGGAGTTTAGGAGTCCAAGACAAAAGCCCTGCTGCCCATTCTAAACACCCTTCAACACTTGTCTCAGCTTACAGATGCTAATCAACTTCTCCCCTGTGGTCTTGTTCCTTCAAACACATTTAAAATGCACTTTGTATAGTAGGAAGCATATAATTCATTACAGCAGGGACAAATTACCGTGACCTAGTGGCTGACACTGCAGAAGGGCAGTCCCTACGTTGGCTTTAGCATTAGCCTTTATTGGCAAACACTGGAAACTCTTGAGGAAGAGAAACCTACATTTTTCTTTTATCTATTCTGAAGGGAGATAATTCCCAAAGCACATTACAAAGCTTCTATCTGCCTCCCCTTTAAATAGATTCTGTTCATTTTGGGTTTTTGTGTGCCTAAAGCCTCTTTGGGATGGGACGCAGGTGGCGCTGTGGGTTAAAGCCTCAGCGCCTAGGGCTTGCCGATCGAAAGGTCGGCGGTTCGAATCCCTGCGGCGGGGTGCGCTCCCGCTGCTCGGTCCCAGCGCCTGCCAACCTAGCAGTTCGAAAGCACCTCCGGGTGCAAGTAGATAAATAGGGACCGCTTACCAGCGGGAAGGTAAACGGCGTTTCCGTGTGTGGCTCTGGCTCGCCAGAGCAGCGATGTCACGCTGGCCACGTGACCCGGAAGTGTCTCCGGACAGCGCTGGCCCCTGGCCTCTTAAGTGAGATGGGCGCACAACCCCAGAGTCTGTCAAGACTGGCCCGTACGGGCAGGGGTACCTTTACCTTTACCTTTAAAGCCTCTTTGAGCGAACGCTGCAGGCAGGCTCTGCTTCTGTGCTTCTCGTTTATTTGTGTAATATTTGTTCATTTCTTTTAATAAAAATGGCATATCAGGTAATGCACTTAATTTACCTACTCAACCTGAAACTGCAGGATGGAAAGAAAATCTATGGATATGGCTCTGTAGGGTAGCAACAGTCGCTTTGGGCTGCAAATGCTAAAAATATCTTTCTCCCTGTAGCAACTCAGGTATGAAAGATTCAGACCATTCATAATAACGGCAATTAAAAGCACCTAATGGGATGGAAATTCTCCTTCTTTTCCATTGCTAAATTCATTTTATATGACAGACTCTGCAGTCATTTTTAAACACACACAAAGCACACCGTTTCTTTAGATTTGTTTGGGTCCTAACCATTTTAATGGCTAAAGGCAGATGACCAGTTAATCGTAGCTAAGTTATGTCAAAATATTATATATTTGAATCAATATAACCCCAGACCAACTATTCTGTTTTGAAGATGTATTTTGCAATCCTTATTTACAAGTTGATTAATATATCTGTATCTGTATCTTTCTTTCTGAAGCCTTTGGTTAGGTATTAGCCCTAGGTCATGAGAGATCCGGGAAGGGCCATAGGTTGGTAGAAGAGTACATACTGTACTTTGCATGCATAAGAGCTCTGATTCAGCCCTCTGAATCTGTAGTTAAAAGGATCTCAGGTAGCATAGTTGGCTTTTCGCTGCCTCAGGCCTCAGAGAACTTTTGCTAGACAGAGCAAACAGTGCTTGTTTATGGATAGATTGAAGGCCTGACTCGCATACCAGCCAACTGTCCTGGAAAAAACAGGACATCCAGTTTTTTCTTGAGAGAGGACAACTTTAGGGCCATACTCTTGCCCCCCCCCAAATGCTTTTATTGGGGCAGCGATCTTGCGCAGTGCCCCAAAAGATGCATTTTGGGACACCATGCCCCCCAAAGTGTTTTTTTGCGGGGGGTGTTGTTACGTGACTTGCGTGGGAATGCTGGAAGATGGTGCCCCAGTTTTGGGTCACTTCTTATTGGAGAGTATGGACTCAGTGTAAGCTTCATACAGGCTTATGCCAGAACAAAGTCAGTAGGGGACATTTGTGAGCAGCCATGCTAATATCAAGGAGAATCACATTTTTTCCTGTATCCAGATGGCAATATATTTTTGCAGGAAAGATGAATTCCCCCACCTCTCTTTCGTGTCTCTCTGGGATGGCACCATTGCAAGAATGTCTTCCAGCTAAGGAACAGGGTGGAGTGCTACTTCTGGCAATGGTGCTGTACCAGAGGAACAAGAGATACTTTTCCAAGGCAAGAAGAGTTGTCTGGTTTTGAAAGAGGGCTGGTGGGACACTAGAAGCAGCTTTACAGGCTACAGAAATGCTTCTATGCAAGAGAGAGACAGAGACAATGACAGAGACAGAGCACATAAGAAGAAGAGAAGAAGAGTTTGGATTTGATATCCCGCCTTTCACTCCCCTTCAGGAGTCTCAAAGTGGCTAACATTCTCCTTTCCCTTCCTCCCCCACAACAAACACTCTGTGAGGTGAGTGGGGCTGAGAGACTTCAAAGAAGTGTGACTGGCCCAAGGTCACCCAGCAGCTGCATGTGGAGGAGCGGAAACGAGAACCCGGTTTCCCAGATTACGAGACTACCACTCTTAACCACTACACCACACTGGCTGGAAAGACACCACTACACTACACGACACTGGAGTGAAAGATCAGGTACTATAAAAAACAATACATTATACAGAGCAGTTGCCTCTCTGGGAATCAACACACTTGCACATTTGTGCAAAGCTATGGTTTGGCTCAGTGTGCTATCCGAACCTGGACAAAGTATATCTGTCTTCATATCTGTGTTTTTTAAAAAAACAACCCCCCCCCCCCCAAAAAAAAGAAATAGCCACAATCTGTATGTGTGTGTTTTTAAAAACCCAACTAGCCTATCAGGAGTGATAATTTCAAGTGACATGAAAAAGGCTATGTACCCACTGCCAGGACTTAAAAATTGTGCTCAGTCCTTTTTTAAAATAACAACAACCCTTATCTCCCCTAGAGTGAAAAAGACTAGATTCTGAATATTTACTGCTGAGTCTTTAGACATATAATTCATCACCTCAAAAGAAACCACACATAAGCCAGGCTAAGAGAGCTTGAGGGGATCGTAGACAAGCACAAAGGGAAACAGGAGCCTCAGGACACCTTTCTCCTTCCATTATTTATCTCTGCTTGTCTTATCTCTTTATTAGCAGCTTAAAGCCAGAATAGAAATCTGAAGTGTCAGAATAATATAAGTTTTTATAGAGTAATGGAGGTATATATTTGTTGACAGCAGGGCATGAATCTTGAAAAGTAGGGTATCGTGAATTCAATATTTCACTGGTGCTTTTCAGGAAAACACATAGATATGTACAGTATTGGGTATGAAAGATAGTATAAAATCATACGTATTCATAGCAATGTAGTGTTATAGAAATGTCTCAGATGTCACCGTCTCCAAAGCAGTAACTGCTGCTGGGCTTCATGCATTTAGTGAAAATACTGCTCTGAGAGAATTTGGATTTAGTGATGATTGATTATGCCCTTGATTCTACTAGCTGTTGGTGTCTCTCTTGTATTCCTGCCTCCTCTTTTAAACTTCCAATTCTTTAAATTTATATTTTTAATAGAATAATTCATATCATGGTGAACCTCCTCTTTGGGACTTCTTGATAATAATCAGAAAGTTGGAGTGTAAGTCAGAATTATTACTTGCATATAGCTAATATATGTGTGTGTAAATTATCATTGGCTAAGGAGATGAGAGGCAGGAAGTTCCTGTTTCAACTTTTGCCTCTTCCATGAATATCTGGCACTTCTACATTCACAATTAGATTTTCTTGATCAGCATTCCAAACTTGGGAGTCCCCAGATGTTGTTGGATCCCAACTCGAATCACCATGGCCAATGCTGAGTGATGATGTGAGTTAGTCCAAAATATCTGGATTCTTGGGTACTTAACCATGCATGAGAAAGGTTAAGTGCTCGCTGCAGGAAACAGCTGTGTGTCATACTATTATTATTCTTGATGACCATATTATTTCCCCATATTTATTGAAAAGTTATTCAGCATTAATTATTGGTTTATTTTCACAACAGCCATAAATATCCCAATTTAACAATTGTGGGGATTGAATAAGAGAAAACATAGGCAAGATGTCCTAAAAAATCCATGTCCAAGGAGGGATCAGAACTCACGTCTTCTCAAACCATACTCATATGCTCCATCTTAGCTGTAGAATTCTGCAGTGGTTACTAATCAAGGGGTTTCTTCACTTGCTGCAAGCTTTTTACAAGCCAAAAAAAAGGGGGTGCAGGTTGCTTGTTCATGCTTACTGTACACACCACTGGGATATTTATTTTTCTTCTAACATGTGTTTCTTATTTTCTAACCCTGCATCTCTCTAAGAATTCAAGATTATAAGAACGACACATGCAGCCCTTCTATTTAGTGGCAGATTAGCCAAATGACCTAAGGAAGGGAACAAAGCGCGAAGCTCCTTCCCACAGAATCTTCTTACATCTCAGTTAACTAACACTGGAATATTTACTTTGACATTAGGACCCCTCTTATGAAGTTTCCCCCTTAATTGTATGGGGAAATGCCCTCAAAATGTAACTGAGTCACTCAGCAGTTTGTACTATCTCCAAGTCAAATGATATCTCAGCGATTCTTCAAGTGTTCTTATCAGGATTTAAAAGCTGAAAAATGAAAGCTTACATGAATGCAGTTTTCAGCCCCCCATCCCCTGTCCAACAGGGAACTGTCCCCCAATAAATGTCAGGGTCTGGGCAGAGGAGGACTGGTGGAGACCGCCTTCCCAGCCTGACCCTTCCAGAGAAGAAGAAGACAGTTCAGAATTACAACAGGGGTTTGAGGGAGGTCACAGCTCAGAGGCAGATGAAGGGAAAAGTTGGGAAATAATGGGAGAGGAGGAGGAGAAAGAGGAAGCACCTGGAAGGGGAGGACAGCTGATGGACACTGTGTCTTTAGAAAGCATTTCAGACCCCCGCTCCCAGAACCCGACAAGCATTGAAAGTAGCAGAGCAAAGAGCTCCAAGGCAGAGGTCACTTGTTAGCACCCATAGAGATGATGAATGAGGAAGTGGGAGAGACGGAGGTAGGGGTGAAGATGCACTTGCGACAACACCATTATCTAAGAGGCTGGGTTCCAAAGCCTCTCTCTGTAAATACGGAATAAAAAGTAGATGGTAAGAAACATTTCCTTGTCTTTGTATGTTCCTGGGCAACTGGCCGTGGGAGTTGCTGGCATCCGCCTGACAATACAGTAGCAGCCTAAGATCATAAGAACAGCCTGTTGGATCAGGCCAAAAGCCCAATGAATCCAGCACCCTGTTCTCACAGTGGCCAACTAGACAGTGCCATAGCTAGAGGCAGGGGGGCAGCTAGACTTTCTTTTTGCCCCGAGTGAAGACAGAGTGAGAGGGACCAAATAAATAAAAATAAATAAAAGCACTAAAAATGCAATCAAAAACGTACAGCATCTAGCACACTTGGTATAAGGGGCAGCAATTTTGTAAGTGGTTTTCCAAGACCCTCAGCAATTTTCAAGGGGTCCATGGGAAATAAATATTTTGAGAACTACCGCTTTGGCAGAGGGGGAAAGGCATAGGAGAGATGAGATCCAGTCATTTCACAAATGGCTTGTCCCTTTCCCATCTGTTGAATGGGAGCTTTTAAATTTCAGCTGTGAATTTTCCAGATGTGACTTCAAGAGGGAAACTCTTACACTCAGATTGCCTTGTGTTAAAAAAAAAACAAAAAAACCCCTGCCGTCACTCGACCATTATGCCAAGGATGCTGCAGAGCAGAACCCAAAGCCAAAGTGAGTCACATTTTGCAGTAACATGACAGCATGGAAGGGCCATAGCTCAGTGATAGAGCATCTGCTTTCCTTGCAGAAGGTTCCAGGTTCAATTTTCAGCACCTGTGGTTTCCTGATGCCCCTGTCTCTTCGTGTAGACAATTCTGAGCTAGATGCACCCATGGTATGACTCAGTATAAGGCAGCTTCCTGTGCGTAATTATCTGAGACAATGTTTACATGAATAAAGGCAAGCAGCATCAGGTGCCTCCATAGCGGGTTGTTAATAAGAACATGTTGTACTTCTGTGCAGTTTTATATTCTTCCACTTTATTACTGTAGTAGCGTTTCTTAAGTTTTCCCAAGCAGGAGAATGGTTCTCAATGGCGCTCCTCCCACCCCAGGTGTTCAGCGAATTACAAGTCTATTTTAATACCCTCCTGTATTTACTTGAAAATACACAGTATTTGAGTATGAGTTCAATAGATTGAACTTGTATTGTTCCATCCTATATGGCATTCTAAAGAACATTTCCCCAGACCAGTAGTTGCTTTTGGACTCAGATGAAATTCCTAACACGTCACCCATTTCACCAGCCACTTCAATGGAGGGGGCTACTATCTTACCACTCTCTAAACTCTCACTGGTAGAAGAACTCTGTATGAACTCCGGTTCTAGCCTTATATTATGGACACTCCATGGCCCAGTGTTACTGACATGCCATAAAACCCTAATCTCCCTTTCTCTTTTACTACTTAAGAACTTGTAGAAAATTGAAGTAATAAATATTTTTTTTGGATAAAGACTATTTAGCTGCATTGAAATCAAAGGGTTGTAATCAACTAACTTTTACTCAGAGTAGACCCATTAAAATTGATAAGCTAAAGTTAGTCCTGACTATTAATTTCAATGGGTCTACTTCGAGTAAAAGTTAGTTGAACGAAACCTAATGTGAATAGTTAGTCATGACTCATTTAGGTCTCATTGAGTTCAGTTGGATCCAAGGTGACTTCGTCTGGAGCCAACTCGACAAAACAAAAGACTTAAAAACACTTATTTGCCAAAGGAATAACCGGATACTTAATGGCTGTGGTTCATAAGTCCAATGGTGCCTAAAATAAAGATTTTTCTTGACCAATAAGTGGCTATATATATAAATTAAAAGTTGGGCCCATCTATACAGAATAGCAATTTTACAGCAATAAGAAATGATAATATACACTTTAAAGTACCCGAATGTGTAATTTGCAATGAAAGACACAAACCTTTCCTTTAATGACCTTTCCTTCTTTCCTTATAACTCAATAATAATGAACTGCTGGAATATAACTCAGTGATGGGGTCAAGTCCTCGAGGGCATTAAGGATTGCCTGCTGAGCATCCTTAAATATCATTAAAATCAAAGCCAGCCATCACTGAAGTCAAAGCCACAGTGTATCAGGATGCCGACTGCAAATAGGCTCAATTTTTGCCAATTTATTTTTCTGATGACTGCATAGAACAGTTTTAAATGTTTGATTTTCCACAGTCTCACCCAATCTGATGTTGGAATGCAAATGAATCATAAAAGCCAGACCACAATTATGTCACATTCAGCAGGGGAACCATAGAACAGCTCCAGCTCCAGGTTGTTCAAGGAAACGAGTCAAACCAAATAATATGGTTGTTCATTTCAATTTATTATTACATTTAGACTCCAACTTTCCCTCAAGGAAGTCAAGGGGGCATGCATGGTTCTCCCTCTCCTCATTTTATTCTCAGAACAACGCTATGGGTTGGGCTGAGTTAAGGGATGAAGACTGGCCCAAGGTCACTAAGTTGAGTTTCATGACTGAGTAGGGATTTGAACCCTGATCTCCTAGGTCCCTGTCCAGCACTCTAACCACTGCACCACACTGACTTTTATGCCACACTGGCTCTCTCTATCTCTATAAAGAGAGCCAATAACTCTCTTAACACTGGGATGTGTGGGGAGATCTGTCCACATCATACATAATCAAGGCTTATGTTCTTCCAGCTAGTCAACGTCAGAAGATGGTTATAGCCCTTTATGGCTTATTTAATTCCTAGTATTATGGAATTCTAACACTGCAGGTGTATAGGAAGTTAGAAGAAGAACTATATGTCTGCATGAGCTGCAACAAACCTGGTTATTGTGATGAAACTTTGTTGGAAGCTAATTATAGCTGTCACGGGTAGTACTTTGATTCAAGACCATTGTCTCCATCTGCCATCTCTCTCCTCTGAATCGAACTTCCACTGGCAGATTGTATCAGTCAGAGAGAAGTGGCAATAAAAAGATGTCTCCCAAACCACGCCCAACTATTATGCCACAGAAATGAAAATATTGAGGAGCCATTCCAGATCTTTCTCAAAAGTCAGATTTGAGGCTATACATTATTCGGGAACACTGGCTGAATGACAATGTCGCTGTGTGGCAGCATGCCCCAAATTCTGGAAAACCACCCCAGCAAGCATGCCATTATAAATGGTAAGTGCTGAAAAAAAATTATGTGTGTTTGTGGGCAGGGGGAGGAAATTCAGGATCTTTCAGGTTTATTGCTTCCATGACAAACACAAAAGTTACTCATTTGTTATGTACTGAGCACACATGATCCCTTGAGGTTGCATTTTTTGTGCTGAGTCATTTCCTGAGCATTCCTACCCCATCTGCATCAGACAGAAAAAGCAATTTCCAGCTAGTGGCAGAAAGCATACAGTTATTCTGACTCAACAAAACCAGCATTATCTTTACACTCACATCTGAAGAGGGTGTGGTTATGGGGCAATTAGGCAACTTAAGGAAAGGGCTTCTAACAAGTAGATTCTAACAGAAAAGCTGCATTGGGAACCACAGTAAATATTAACAGACTTGACAGAGGTCATTTAAAGTAATCACTACAAGTATTATGAAGAATCAATATTTCAGTAGTGCACACTACTTGTCATTGATTTAAGAGAACGTCCTACTTTATCTTGGACTTGATGTTTTTCCAATCAAGCTTTAAGCATACTGCAAAGTTGCCTAGGATGTTTTTAAAAGTAACAAATAAGCCAGATCATAAATATATGATTTTAAATAATTCAGTTGCAACTGTATCAATTTTCCATTGCAATCTACTCTTAATTTTTATTATACGGTAACATTGACAGATTTGCTAATCACTGGTTTGAGAACATAGTCTGCAGTACAGCCTCTAGTCCAGTCCCAAAGGACAAGTTTATCCAAAAATATATTACTGGGATGACATTAGCATATAAAGATGTGTCATTCTGTCCTCTCCCTGAATGGGAAGAAAAACAAACTCTCTGTTAAATATTTGACTGACAGGCACAAGTATCTCTCATCCCTTGACTATCTCTAACTGATGAGGAAGCAGCAAAACTTCATTTTAATTTTAATTGTAAATAGAGAGCAGTTCTGATTTACACACACACATACACACACACACACACACACACTCTCTCTCTCTCTCTCTCTCTCTCTCTATCCTGGGATATCAACCCCCCACCCCCCAAGAGCTATAATTCTCAGCAACGTTAGCAAACTACAGTTTCCAGGATTCCTTAGGTGAAGTCATGTGCTTTAAATCTATGGTATGGATGCACACAAAGTATATCTTCATACATAGTTAACTTATGGTATTTGCTGATGCACAGCATGGTGATAGACTCTAAGGTATAAGAGTGTGTGGGGGGGAATCGTGGAAGGTAGGGCTAGCAATCAATTCCTTCTACTCCTGATGGCTATATGCTACATCCAGGATCCAGAAACAACATGCTTCTGAAGCACCAGTCACTATGGGAATGCTGTGTTTGGTAGGCCTTTGGTCTTATCCAACAGTGTTTCCTGAGAGAGCAACCATGCCACTCAAAACAGAAAATCTCCCCTTTTTATAGAAACTACTGTAGAGAACTAGTATATTAAAATTGCTGTGGTAGCCTTATTAATCCGATGAAATTCCCCAGTCAGTTTAATAAGATAGGAGGCTTATTTATACGCATCCATTATTCCATCTAGTCATAATCAGTCCCATTAATCTATGCATGCTATAATTTATTTATTTACGTAATTTGTATACCACCCTTCATCCAAAGATCTCTGGGCAGTTTGCAGGATAAAAATACAAAATAAAACACAAAATAACTTCTGCACTGTTGGTGTCAATTTAGGATACAAAGATAACAGGAAAATGCATTACAGAATTCACTGCCAATGTATTTCAATCATTCATTACCTTAATAAACTAATAAGTGCAACTGACCTGGAAAAAAGCTGTGGGCTATAAAATAACAATGGCACAACATAATTAGAGTAGGAGGAATGGCAATAGCAAGTAAACATAACTAATACGGCAATCCTATACACACTTACCTCAGCTAACTTCTGTGTAAATTTGCATAGACTCACACTGTTAATAACAAAATAACATGGAGAAGTATCTTACAGCACTGTTGGCTCAAGTAATTCTTCAGCCCAATACCATGTATAAGTGCTGCTGTTCAAGAGCTTTCCATATGATTGCTTTCAGCTCAATCCTATGCATGGTGACTTTGAGTTAAGCTCAACTGACTTCAATATGATGGCTGCTGGAAATTGCAGAACCGGCTTCCAAATGTGGCCCTCGTGGCCTTTCTCTCTGGCCCTTGGACCACACACCACATCATCCTGGCTCCATGCTCTCACTTGGCTGCAATCTAGCCAAGTGTACCAAGGTAAGCGTCTCACTAGTGGCTCCACCCACCTCTGTCTCTGACCGTGCCCACCACTGGCATGTGGCCCTCAGGAGATTACTAATAATGGAATGTAGCCCTTGGGCTGTAAAAGGGTTATCCACCACTGCAACATCCTTTACTCGCCTGGGACAAGTGTGCACATGTACAAGGGAGTATGGACAACGGAAGTTAATGGGATTTACTTCTAAGTAAATATGCACAGGATTATGTTGTAAGTTACATTTCATGATAACCAAGCCCAAGATGCTCCATGTGGACTGATGCATGGTGGTGGGCACTGCTCCCTCACTATTCCAGCCTGTTCGAGGCACTTCCACTATCACCCCTCATAAAAACTCATACCCCATGACAAAACTGCTACTTCTATAAGAGAAGTCTTTATAGAGTTCAAATTTGGGCTTTTGTCCTAAAACATGGGTAGGCAAACTAAGGCCCAATCGCCTTCTAAATCTGGCCCATGGGCAGTCCAGGAATCAGCGTATTTTTACATGAGTAGAATGTGTCATTTTATTTAAAATGCATCTCTGGGTTATTTGTGGGGCATAGGAATTTGTTCACCCCCCAATATATAGTCCGGCCCCCCACAAGGTCTGAGGGACAGTGGACCAGCCCCCTGCTGAAAAAGTTTGCTGACCCCTGTCCTAAAAGGTTTATCTGTATTATTCCTTAGACTATTGTACATGGTACAAGTGTTAATATGCAATAATACATACTTTTAAAAAAAGATTAAAGTGGGGAAGGTTTAAATCTCCTTGAATGGTAATAAGTTGTATGCACTTTCTTTCTTTCTTTTTCTTTTATTTTTTTGTATGTCTTTATTATTGTTAATCTTTTCCTTTTTTACTATGTTCATTTACTGAAAATAATAAATATTATTTGGAAAAAAAAAATCTCCTTGAGTGTTTCAATGGCCTGAACAGAGCAGCACATTTCTAACAATGTAAAGCCAAAGCAGACTCTTTCCTAGATTTAAATCCCAAAGTACCGGTATTTCTGTTGCAGACTCCCATCTGCATATGCCAAAAAATAGAGTTGTTAATAATGAATGTGTCCAATGTGCAGTGCTGCATTGTTTGCACAATATTTCCTTCCCTGCCCTTCAGGAACTTTTGAAGGTGGCACATCCTTAGCATATACCACAAAGAACGAGACTTATGTTAATAAGATTATGTGTGACTCTGGAGCAGGGGTCTTGAATGAGACTTCCAGTACCTTGGCCTGGTATAGCCTCTTCCATTAATCTTTGGCTTGTTAGCCATAGCAGTTTGCTTCCCAGACAGCTTTTGGCTTTTATACAGACAACTACTTGATACAGCAATTTCTTGCACATTCTTCAACACCGTGAAGATGAATCCAGGTGTTCTATCGCACACTTCCAACATTCAAGCTATCTTCCCTGACTGGAGGACAAGCAACACTCAAAGGGCCTCCGACCTCTTCCACAATCTTGCACTGGACTGATGTAGGGAGAGGTGGGTCTGGAAAACTATTCCCATGAAACTACTTTGACTGATTTATACTAATATCCAAGGGATATAAGATGCATCCCTTATACTCATCTTACAGAGAGCATGGACTGTTCCTCTCATGCTGCATAAGAAGTATTAAGGTGACACATGTGAAAGGGATACTGAGATATATACTGAATGTTTTGCATTGCTGTATCAGTGGGTTTGAAGAATGAAGCTGGACTCCAAGTTTTCCCAAAGCTACTGAGCCAAGATTTTATTTCATTCATTTCAAAAGTAGGTCTTCTTTCTGCTAAGGGCAAGCTTGCCACAGACAGAGACTTGCTAATAAAGTGTGAATTTGAGAAGAGGGAATACACTTCCTCTCTCTCTCTTACACAGACACACTGATACATGCATGAACACAGGCACAGACTGAGTCGCAAGAGTGTTTCATTAAAAATCTCAAATTAGGGATAGTATTCCATAAAATGCTAACTAAAAACAATGCACTAAAAATAACCTGCATTGGAATAAATCATTGTTTTTATCATGAATGTTTGTGTAAGCTTTCCCTCCCATGCAAACTCTGAAAGAGCCACAGCAGCAGGAAATTAACCTTTCATCACTTGCACAGCCTGGAGAAAATAACTCAAAAGATGTTTTCTGCATTTATTTTTCATGTCGTGTACTCACGAGGTTTAGCATCAGAGCTGGCTCAGGGAAGAGTGAGGCAGGCAAGACAGGAAGGAAACTGAGAGCAAATCTATGAACAGTTCAGCCTGCACATGAGCAACAAGTTGCTTAAGACTGTGGAGCAAGATCAGAGGCAGCAGCTTTATTGGAGTTCTTGCACCACTTGATCACAGGCAGTATTGCACCTTGCAGTGCAGCTGCCGCAGTGGAACAGAGATCAGCCAGCAAGTAGTTCCCTCTGTTTGAAAGCTGCCATGGTGGCAAAGGGAATAATGTGCAGTAGTGTACAGGAATGGGTAGTGTACAGCCCTCCAGGTGTGGTGGGACTCCCAGTTCTAATCAACCCAATCTATCATTGCAAATGGCCAGAGACGATGGGAGTTGTAAACCAGCAACAGCAGGAGGGACAAAACTTCCTCACAATTGTCCACAAGGAAGTAACATGGACCTTTGTATATGGACCTTTAATGGTGCTTAATTGAGTTTGATGGCAGAAACAATCTACAATTGTTTAGCTTCCATAAGTCTTTTTTTAAGGGATTCTGTTCCGAGAAGCCTTTTGTGTATCATGGCTGTGAGGAATGGAGAAGAATGCTACAAAACTATGAAGTCACATTAGTATCCTGAGGGGAAGCCATGCTGGGATCTGCCCTTCTTTCGCAGAAGAATCAACATTTTTCCTAGATAGCTTTCTCATCAAATGGCAGTCTCACTCAGGCTCTGTATAGAAAACATATTCTGACCCACAGGAATTCTGTCTCTGTCTGTACTGTAAGTTGACTTGTAAGGACAGATATCCTAGATGATGATAAAATTCTATTTTATTATTCATTTCTCAACAATCTCACCTCTCATAAGGAGAGGACTCAGAATAGAGTTTCAAAGGTGCTCCTTCAGGTAAAGATTCCAGGTTGTTGAAGGATTTAAAGTGTCTTGAATTTATCTACTTATCAGAATAATTTATGTCCCATTTTCTCACTCACTTTACTCAATTCTTTTTTAGTCTAGTCAGTAGACTCTCAACCACCCATATCATGACCATACAACTGGTGCCAGTAGCTAGTTCTGTTATGTGGGTAGCATACTTCAGCAAAAATAAAAGACAGAAAGTAAAATGTCAGTTGGAAAAAAAAGTGCTGAAAGCAACTAGAACACAATTACGAAGCAATTAGGAAATAAGGTTCTATCTTTATTTCTTGTCAAATGCTCGTCTTTTCATAGTAGGACGTATTCCTAAATCAGAAAATCCCTTTCCTCCGAAAAGAATGTAAGTGTAATTTAAACAATCAAAGCTGGCTCTGATGGTCTGTATCAGCTATGATCCAGCTTCAGCTGGCTGCACCATTTACTTGGGGGATAAGTAGGTGATCATTTGCAGACTTATTTGGGGGAAAGGTCTGCCAATATCTATCAGCATTTCCTGAAATGCTTGGCAGCTTCCCAAAGAGAGTGTCAGTTTCATTGTGCTAGCTAGCAGCTCTTCTATACTGCTTGGCAGTACTAACCTGCCACAGTCGGAAGCAACATTAGCAAAATAAATTGCACTGTAAATATGGCATTGCACTATTTGCAGACAACACAAACCAACAGGTATGTGTCCTCCCACATGGAGATCATTTTGGATTGCATTACATTTCCTGAAGACAATGGGAAGTTTGAGGACTGGTTTGTATTCTACGACCACCATGTGAAGGCTGTCTTAAATTGTAACATGAGACAGTGGTTACTGTTATGTACTAAGGTTTTCACCGTGAGCCAGCAGGAGGATACTGTAGATAGTTTTCACTCAGGTCCACATATGCAAATAAGGGATTGAAAGTGACGTTCAGTGATTGGATAGTTACAGAAAGTGGTTACTGTTGCGTTGTAGTGGAGCTCTATATAAGCAGGCTGGCTGAACCATTCAGTTCAGTTCTGTTCTGGCCTGTGAATAAGCAAGAGCTGTTTGAAGAATTGCTGTGTCGTCTGATATGTTCACACACAACTTAACAGTTACCATGTGGTTACTCTTTTGTGCAAAGCCACTCGTGGATTTTATTACACTTGCCAAACATTCAAGGGAGGCATCCAGGGAGGCATATTTTGGAAGGAAAACTGCAAGTGCAAGCATTTGTGTTCGCCTGATAGCATGATCTCTTTTCCCCACCCCTCTCCGCCATCCCATGGGTTCACCCACTCACCCACCCTGAGCCAATTTAAGGGGCGGGGGACATACAGGGTGAGGAGATGGCGTGAAAGCCAAGCTGCACCAGTGGAAGTCCTTGCATAGGTTTCTGCCAGTGAGGCTCACTAGCTGAATCCTGCCCTTTATATTGTGATTTTATTGAAATGACCTCAGTGCGGGAGCAGGGTGGAGTACCTACAGTGAAGCCTACCAGAATAACTTTAATAACAATTATATTAATGTCTGAGGATGTGTGTGTGTGTGTGTGTGTGTGTCAAAGGAGCTGTAGCTGCAGCTGCTACGTTTCATTCCTAATATCTCTAAATATTATTACTATTATTATACATTAATGTATACACCACTTACTTGCCCATAAGGCTGAGAAAGACTGCTGTTGGAAACACTAGAGAGCTGCTTGCAAGTCTGCAGAGTCACAGAATAGAATCATATCTTGGGAGGAACCTCAAAGGTTATCTAGCCCAATTCCCTGACACTCCAGGAAATCTGTAGCAGGAGCATCCAAAATGGCAACCTGATAAGTGACCGTTTAACAAAAGTCTACCATTTCTAAGCTAACAAGTCTGTTTCACTGTCAAACAGTTCATTCCGTAACAAAGTCCTTCCAAATGTTCAGTAGAAATCCCCTTTCTTGTAATCTGAACAAAAGGTGGGGTATAGTCATTATCTTCACCACCAGCACCAACATTCTATCCCCTGGAGTAACAGCTGGAACAGTACCAGGACGTAGCCTCTTTACTGGGATGGAAATCACTTTGGGACCTCTGGTGGAAAGTGGTATACAGTGGTACCTCGGGTTATATACGCTTCAGGTTACAGACTCTGCTAACCCAGAAATAGTACCTCGGGTTAAGAACTTTGCTTCAAGATGAGAACAGAAATCCTGCGGTGGCGGCGCGGCAGCAGCGGAAGGCCCCATTAGCTAAAGTGGCACCACAGGTTAAGAACAGTTTCAGGTTAAGAACAGACCTCCAGAATGAATTAAGTTCTTAACCCGAGGTACCACTGTATAAACTTAAAGAAAGAACAGATTAGGATCCTGTGAATCTTTGGGTGGCTCAACTCCACCTCACCATTTTTGAGGTCCTATTTAGGCTGCTGCTGCTGGTAGTCTCCCACCTACCCACTCAAGCAGAGGTCTATATCACAGCAGAGCCCCCCCCCCCCCCGACAGAGAGAGGGCCAAGCTTCATTCTCCTGCTATCTCAGCGATCAACAATGTGGTTTGCAGTCTTAATGTGTTTTTTTTACTAGGGGCAAAAGGATTGAGAATGGCAGGTGGTGATATTAGCGATGAGAGTAATAAAAATTGCTTGCAAATTCCCTAGGAATTGTGTGTGATGATTATGTATTATATTAGACAGTACCCCATATTTCTTACAGATATATAAAAAAGTTACCAAATGGTCCAAATTCTCCAAATGAGGAAGGCACTGAAGACTCCTGCTGCCTAATGGCCTTAAAACAAGTGTGACAGTACAGGCTGCATTCAGATTGCAATCCAATATAGGCAGCAACCATGAAATGTATACATTTTCACATATAGAAGCAAGTTGATAGTATATAGAATAAAGGTCAATGGAATCAGACACAAGGAATCAGATGACGTGTTCAGAAACTAAGCTACCAGATATCAAAGTGTGAACTAAGACTTGCTGCAAGGGAAAATCTGGCCTAGTTTTTCACAAAACAACTCTAAGTCAAATATATCCAGGATTCTGCAAAAAAGTAATACTTTAAATCAGTCTGGATTGAATGTGCTGGTAGAAGAGGCAAATCAGAAACCTCTGGAGTATTTTTTCTCTGAATCTTCCTTTCTCTTTTTAAAGCTTCTTAAGTCCCTCTTAGAATTGATGCTTCCCTGTGAGATTAAAAGCAGCATTCACAAATGTTCTAAATGTACAGTGGGTTTCCTCTGGCACTTAAAATAGAGCATTTTATTTATCCTAGTCCTAATTCTTAAAAGTTAAGACTCATTGAGCTAGTTCTTGGTTTTTCCTTTTCATAAAGCTTCCTTGCATTCAGGGTTTCATTGTATTGCTTTCATATTTCAGTATCTATTTATAAGAGACTGTATTATTAGAAATGCAATGGAAACTTTTTAAATTAAGAGATTTAAAGCAGCAGCAGCAAAACAACAAATTGCACTGTTGGATCCTTGAGCATGAAATGTTTCAAGCATGTAGAGAGACCTTTGGCTCACCTGACATGTTCCTAGACTGTGTGTATTGAATCCCCCTCAAGTGAGAAGCAATCAAATGATAAACATGCATATAATATGTACATGATGTTCTAACACTCCTTCTCCCCTAGGTCACAATTTCAGCAGCGAATACCTAGTGGTGAGCTAAATGGCTGGGGTACCCAATCATGGGGAAATGTGTATTTTTCTTATTCATGCACCATAGTGCTACAGATGTTCTGTAGAGCTGGCAGTACAACAGGGTCATTAGTATTGCCATCATCATCATGGAAATGTTGCCACAACATGGAATACCATATTAACCTTCTTTGGATCCCTCAATTGCTTTACATTGAGATCATCTCTATGGCAGAGATGGGGAAAATGTAGCCCTCCAGGTGTACATGATCAACCCTGGCCATTGGAGGACCACAGGTTTCCATCCCTGCTCTATGGATTGTCTCAATGGTAGGAAAAATAGTCAGCAGTATATTATATGCAACAACACAGAGTCATTTCTTCTCAAACCTGGAAACTTTAGCTAGTGTTTGGGAATAACAAACCCATTGTGGTAGAGCTCCAGTGATTCCAGAGACCCAGCTACACAGCTGCAAATAAATCATTTTAAGTGTGTTTTAAGTGCAATATACAATGTGACACTAGATGGCGAAGATGAGCCTTATGGAAAATTCAAGTGTTAAAAAACCCAACATTTTCAGAAAGGTTTTTATATGTGTGTAGATTCCATACCAGATGGACATGGCTAACACAATTTGGAAAAATCAAACAAGAGACCATAAGGGGATCTGCAGCTGCCAATGGTGAAACATTCCTGTTTTGTTTCTGATGAAATATGAAATTGGATGCAGTTCAGATCTCATCTAACATTTGAGGTGTTTTTGTCATGCAACAGTAGCTATCGTTCATGTTTGTTCATGTTCAATTTGTATGTAGCCTTAAACTGTTCACTTATAAATCACCTTTCATACATTTTTAATGGTTTTTTTCCCGCAGGGGTGAGGGGTTCTTATGACCACAGAGAAAATCTTAACATGACTTGTGTCTATGCAATAAATCTGTTTTGTTTTTTTACGGAAAACAAGTAGCCGCCCAACAGCCCCAGCCAGCATAATGGGAGTTGTAGTCTAAAACATCTGGGCTTTTAGTTATAAAGGCTGGGACTCTGTGAACTGCCCAATAGATTCCAAACCGCCAGGAGCATAACTGTTCTGACTTGTTCTACTAATAAACCACCAGGGGGTGGACAGATAGCAAGGAGGTGGGCTTCATTTACAGGAAACAGGTACACAGTTTAAATTCTTACAACAGAAGAACAGGATTTTTTTAAAAAAAATCAATGAAGACATGACATAGTTCAGCTTCTACCAGTTGAACTTAATTCAAACATTCCCTCACATATGAAATGTTATTCAAGTATAATGAACAGTTGTAAAGCTATTACACTAAAAGAGGAATCGAGGACAGTGGGGCTTCATAATTCTTGCTCCTCTCTTTTTTAAAAAAATTGTATAGGTCGGATACTATTTCAAAAACTTACTTCGCCATTTTTATCATTACATAGAAATACACACACACGCTGATTTAGATCCTCTATACCCTCCCATGGTTTTTCTTCACCGTTATCACATTTCACAAAACCTATTATCCTATGAGAAAAAGCATTCATCTAGTCATGGAATCAGAATGAAAAGCCAGAATTTCTATCACTGCCATAGATTCTCCGACACATGAAGGTCAGTGAATTTTTCTGTCTCATCTGTAAAACAGAGATAATTAATATTTCTTTTCATCTGGCCTTCATGTGTCCTACTTAAGGGAAGAAGGTTCACCCTTTTTGCAATACAGATGATCAGTTGCTGAGCTGCAGAGGTCCATACCATTTCAAATGCTCCCTTAGTGGCTGTTCCAAAGTGCATTCTTTCTTGTCATTGTCTAAACTTTGCCTAGTACAGTGGTACTTCGGGTTATAGACGATTCGGGTTACAGATGCTTTGGGTTACAAACTCTGCTAACCAGAAAGTGGTTGCTCCAGGTTAAAAACTTTGCCCCAGGATAAGAATGGAAATCGTGCGCCAGCAGGAGGCCCCATTGTGAAAGTACGCCTCAGGTCAAGAACCGTTTCAGATTAAGAACGGACTTCTGGAACGAATTAAATTCTTAACCCGAGGTACCACTGTACTCTGTACTCCTATTCTGCCCCTGCCCCCCGTCCCGGTAGAATAGTATATATTGTAGCAAAATCTGGTTAGCTAGTGTGGAACCTGGAAACCTTATTAGAATCCAAACAACTTCAAATGCCCATTTAAAAAAGTATTAGACACAGCGAGCATGGAAAATGTGCACTTCTGGAAATGTAAGGATGCTTTTTCCATTCAAATGTAGAGTACAGCAAACAGCCCTTGATGAAAAATTAACCCAATAATGTAGATTAGCTGCAGGCAAAACTCAACAAGACCACTTAATGGACCTGGGGTTATCTTTTCTCATATAACCTAATTCACAGGGTAGAGATTCTCTACAGATATTCTCACTTAATTCTTAGTCAATCTCACTGTCTATATTTCAATGAGCACTGATAAAATGATTGATGTAAAAGCAAAACTCTCCAAGTCTGTAAGAGTTTTGTTGTTGATTGTATTGCACTATTTCTAACATGTAAACTTCTCAATAAAAAGGCTACACATAAAAAACCCTCTCCAGTTGCAATGGACATGGAGTTTGAAAAATATGAGTGCTTTTTACACCTCATGGAACTAGCTTCACCTTCTAGGGGCTCAGACAAGAACTCATTCCAAAGCCTTTATGTCATTTTTATCACCCATGTTCCACTCTTGCCTCTCTTTCCACTGTCTCAGTCACAACTAAATAATTTCAAATTCTTCAGATTAAAGTTAGCTCACAGCTGCCTGGCTGTAAAATTACCTTTACTCCACAAGTAGGTCCCAGTGCGTTCAATGGGACTCATCCCAAAGTACCGGTAGGTTTGCATAGGATTGCAGCCTTGGTTCTACAAGGCCCATGTGATACAGAACTGTAGCTGCAATATACTGTAGATATCAAAATGCTTTTCAAATGCCAAGTCTTCATTTTCAAGCCTCAAAGCAAACAATAAACTATCAGGCTAAAGGCTGGAAATGAAATAGAAACAGAAGTTCGTGAAAGTGGATGGGGGGAGGGGATGAACCTGGGTATGAATACTATAGTAAGGGAAATGGGAATGAAACATTTCTATTTTTAGCAAGACAGATTCAAAAGGAATTTCCCAGCTGAAAGGAAAACATCATGTTGAATTTTCCTTCCAGGGATTTCCCAGTGAATATGGTAGAGTGCTTAATGCTGCCAGTAACTATTCTGGCCTAGAAATTCAAAGCTTGTGGGAAGGGCTTTTTTAAAAAATATATCCTAAATATCAGAGTTCTCCACAGCATCAGATTACCTTGCAGCGTTGGCAGCCACTCCCCAAACCGTATAAAAGATTTGCATGTGCGAGTAAGAAATGAAATAAATAAATTTCAAATCCCAATTCTACATCATCATTTCATCGATCAGGTAAGGTTAACCTCACAGCTGTGACTGACAAAGACGAAACAAATGCCATTTAACACAACATTTTTAGAGCAGAATTGGCTCATTAAAAGAATATGCCTAACTCAGCCCAGGGTTGCTGCTGTGCAGCCCAAATCTTAAGCATGCATTCTCTGAACTAAGTACAACTAAGTTCAGTGAGAGTTACTCCTAGGTAAGTGTGCACAGAATTATAGCACAATCCTAGGCATGTCCACTCCAAAATATCACTGGCTTCAACAGAGATTACTCTTAGGTAAGCAAGCACAGGGTGGCGACTTTAAGGTTGAGCCTAATGGTATGCAAGAGCAGCAGACTTTTGCTCATGCACTGGGTCTCCCCCTTTCTCTCCTCCCCACTGCAGTGTCCTGTGTACCCTAAAAATTTGCCCCAGAGGATTGGGGCACCATCTTTAACATTTGCCAAAGAACCACCACAATAATAACATTAGAAGAGTCGGGTTTGTATTAACAGAGCAAAGAAGGTCTTCAGGACTAGAATGTAAGGGGGAAAACCAAAACTTAGAAATGTTCTGCAAGAGAAAACAAACCAGACAGGGCAGGGGTCAATTTAGCCATGAGCTGTGTAAAGGCCTGCTACAGACATGGTAGACAAGCATGAAATTGGAGAGGAAACTGAGCTTGTCGGCAGTACAAGGGTCAACTTTTTATTAAAATGAAGTGTTTTGGACTCTTTGGCTATGAGAGACTAGGAGCTGAGATGTCTGCTCTCTTGCATTGCTGTTATTTTTCAGCAGTCCCAAAACGTAGAAGAGCAGAGTTACTTGGAACTGCAAACTAATCCTATGCATGTTTACTTAGATGGAAATTCACAACATTTTTCAGTGGAAGCAGGCATGGCAGCGAGTGCAGTCTACATTATTTTCCCATTAATCCTGGGGTAGAGAATCTGTGGCTCTGCAGATGTTGCAGGACTCCAACTTCCATCAGCCCCAGCCATCATCCAATGTTCTAGGATGATGGGAGTTGTAGTTCAGCAACATTTAGAAAAGCTTTGGTTTTCTCAGCCATGTGCTAAACAAAGAGTAATGAGGTGAGACAGGATAACATTTTATAAACCAACTTTCTCCAGCCTACTGCTCTCCAGATGTTTTTGTCTACAACTCCTATCATCCCCAGGCAGTAAATGCTGGCTTGTATAGATAGGAGTTGTAGACCAAAACGTATGTGTCAGAGCTGCCTCCAGGTCCCAGCTCACAGAGGACCAACGCTAGGCTGTAGTTATATACAAAAGTCTTTATTGAGATTCAGTCTCCATTTCAAAGCCGCAGCGTGCAGCTCTACGTCCCGAGCTTAGACCGGCGAAGTCCTGTCTGAGTCTCCTCCCCCTCCACACCAGTTTAAGACTCTCGCTTTGCTCCACCTCTTCCTAAATTCCTTTCTCCTCTGGGCCCTCCTGCCCGCTAGGGTCTCATCCTTCCTCGACTCCTCTGACGCTGACCCTGACGATTCTTGCCCCTCCTTCCGGCGGGCTTTAGGACCTGGTTCCCTATCCGGGCTACCTTCTGTGCCGCTCGCCTGTACCTTTGAACTTGGCGCGCGCGCCCAGCCTGCAACTTTCCTCTTAACCGTTAACTCGCTCTCCGATGGAGGCGTGGTCCACCCTGACTCATCTTCTCTCGCTGGTGGTGCATATGTGGGCTCTGACACCTGGGACTCCTCCCCCCCACTACGCTCTGGTGGGGAAGCTGGTCCTGATTTGCAACTGGTGCTCTGGGAGTCCCCGCTGGCCCCTTGCTTCTGGGGTGTCCCCCTTGGGTCGCCCCTTGCCCTGCCCATCGGCGCCCCCTTCTGTGAATCTTCCGATTCGCTGGAGAGGCTCATGGAATCTATCGGGCTGCTGTCATATTCTCCTACGCTGCCCTCGGATTGCTCCCCCTCGCTTTCCATCTCCTCTCCTCCCTGCGCTCCCGCTGAGTCCCTGACAGTATGGTAAAGGCTGTGCTCGATTTAGGTAAGTTTCACCTGTTACCTTTCCTAAAGACAAATGCAGCAGCAATCAGTTCTTCACAATTTTCTTCTTAAGCAGAGCAATTGGGGGGAATTAAACAGGTTTTCCTCCTATTGACATTTTGATGAGCCAGACTGTGTTCCTGACCAATCGTATGAGATAAGTGCCATAAGACCAAAGGCAAGGGATAGCAGAACATTTCAAGAAAATTTATCTCACAACACAAAGGGCACTGAAATGAAAAAAAGATATGCTGACACATCTCTTTATTGCTGCATTATGGGGAAAAATCATTTTGTTCATCTCCACTGTTACTTTCAGTCTTCTTTTTGTCTCTATTGATTTTTTTTTTATTAACAATCCAGGTTCTAATGGATTTCATTCTTATGAAAGACACTTCTTATTATTTCTTCAAAATAAAAGGCCTTATACCACAAAAATGTAGGACTTCCTTCAACATTTTATTTCTAGGGATGCCCTCCAAGTGAAAAGCAGAATGATTAAGAAAAGCACCAGGCACCTTTTGTGCTTGTACTTAATGTGGAATATAACACAGCTCTGGTATGGGCTTCTGAAATATAGGTTCTTGACAAAGACAGATGGAACTGTGATGGTTTAGGAGGGAAAAGTGTTCACTTAGTAATAGCACTTCAGTTAATAGAACTTGCTATATGGCAGTATTATTATTATATTTTGGAAGTTTTATTTTGGGTCAACACAGCCTTTACTCCCCCCCCCCCGTGTGTTGTGTCTCTTAGGCTGAAACACAAACTTACCTGAGTGTAAGCCCCACTGAATTCAATAAGGCTTACTACAAAGCAGACATGCCTGAAATTATGCTGTTAATGAAAAAATTATGAAAATTATTATTAGAAAGATTTACTAGTGCAATCCTTCTATTCCTGATCTGCTTGAAAGCTATACATGTTATTTTTAAAAAATTCTTTTGTTTTTAAAAATTTCTTTTTGTATGTGGGGGGTGGGGGTGGGATGGATGTTTGGTTGGGCTTGGGGAATTTTTTTTGATTTTGATGTTTTTGTAATTTTTACAGTTTTTTGTTTGTATTGCTTTATTGGTTTTGTTTGTTTGTTTAAGGTGTTATTTTGTTCTTAAGGGGAGGGGTCAGGGCTGCAGGAGAGTGGGCCCCAGCCCACAAAATGGCTGGGGCATGTTCCACAGGGGGGATGCACTGGGACAACCGATCTCAGTGATCACGGGTAGGAGGAGGAGTTACGCTAAGACTAGACCATGTCCTTACAGAGGGGGCAGGTTTAGTCGTTGTCTGAGGACTATTCCTGCCTCCGGGTCTGGTCCTGACCGGATGGATACTAGAATCAGCAAGGGATACCCACATGACCTGAAGGTGCTGCTGTGCAATGCCAGGTCAATGATTCATAAGACCACTGCCATCCATGACTTGATCATGGATGGAGGACTTGACCTGGCATGTGTAACAGAGACTTGGTTGGATGAAGCAGATGGGCCTGTCCTTGCCGCTGCTTGTCCACCAGGTTTCTCTTACGCACAGCAACCCAGGTCATGTGGGCAGGGAGGGGGGTTGCAGTGATTTTTAGGAAGTCATTAGTTTGCACCAGGCGTCCTATTGGGAAGACCCAGTTTTCCGAGTGCATGTTCTGGAAGTTGGGCAATAGGGGCAGTACAGGATTCCTTTTGGTGTACCGACCTCCCCGCTGCACCAAGGATTCCCTGCCCGAGCTGCTTCAGGTCGTGGCGGATGTTCTCCTGGAGACACCTAGCTTGGTCGTCCTAGGGGATTTTAACATCCATGCTGACACGACCTTACAAGGGGCTGCTCGGGACTTCGTGGAAAGCATGGCCTCCATGGGGCTGTCCCTGAATAAGTCTGGCCCAACCCATAGCCGCGGACATGCCTTGGACCTGGTATTCACCTCTATGGATGTTGGTGATCTGACACTAAGTAAAAGCGAAACGAAAGAAGTGCCATGGTCAGATCACTTCCTGGTGCAACTGGACTTCTCTGCGAACCATCCCCTCTGCAGGCAGGTGGGACCAATTCGGATGGTCCGCCCCCACCACTTAATGGATCCAAATGGTTTCCAGAGAGTGGTAGGGGAAGCTTTAGCCCATGTTGATGGCCTTTCAGCTGATTCCCTGGTGGCCCGCTGGAATGTGGAGTTAACCAGGGCTATTGACTGTTTGGCTCCGAAGCGCCCTCTCCGATTGCATGGTTTTCCTTTTTTTTTTTTTTTTTTAATAATAATTTTTATTAATTTCCACACATATAATAAAGAACAATGTAAAACAGTATCACATCATACTCATCGGTTCTTACCCTTCTTTCTTTGACTTCCCCATACCTCCCCATCCCTGCATCCTTGTTTAATAATTCTTTAGCAACCCTTGAGTCCATTATCTTAGTTCCCTTTCATAAAAATTTCTTAAGTTTTTTTGTTTACTGCTGCAATTCTTTACTTCTTACCCCCTGACATCCTAACATTCCTCAATTTTGCAATTATTTTTAAGATATATTTTGAAGTTCTTCCAGTCCTCTTCCACTGTCTCTTTCCCCTGGTCCCGGATTCTGCCCGTCATCTCGGCGAGTCCCATAAAGTCAATCACCTTTGTTTGCCATTCTTCCAGAGTAGGTAGTTCTTGCGTCTTCCAATACTTTGCCAGTAGAATTCTTGCTGCTGTAGTGGCATACATAAAGAAAGTCCTATCCTTCCTTGACACCACTTGGCCCACCATGCCCAAGAGGAAAGCCTCTGGTTTCTTAGGAAAAGTCCACTTAAGGACCTTCTTAATTTCATTATAGATCATTTCCCAGAAAGCTTTAACCTTTGGGCAGGTCCACCAAAGGTGGTAGAAAGTGCCTTCAGTCTCATTACATTTCCAACACTTATTATTAGGCAAATGATAAATTTTTGCAAGCTTGACTGGGGTCATGTACCATCGGTAGATCATTTTCATAATATTTTCTCTTAATGCATTACATGCAGTAAATTTAATACCGGTGGTCCATAACTGTTCCCAGTCAGCAAACATAATATCATGACCGATATCTTGTGCCCATTTAATCATAGCTGATTTCACCGTTTCATCCTGTGTATTCCATTTTAGCAACAAGTTATACATTTTTGATAAGTTCTTAGTATTGGATTCCAACAGTTCTGTTTCTAATTTTGACTTCTCTTTCTGAAATCCTATTTTCCTGTCCTGTTTAAATGTCTCATTTATCTGATGGTAATGCAACCAATCTCGAACCTTAGGCTTTAGTTTCTCATAACTCTGAAGTTTCACCCTTTCGCCATCATATTCTAAAATCTCATGATATTTTGGCCATTTAGAATCCATATTAAGCTTTTTTACTTCCCTAGCTTCCATTGGTGACACCCACCTAGGGGTTTTACTTTCCAGCAAATCTTTGTATCTAATCCAAACGTTATACAATGCTTTCCTTACAATATGGTTTTTAAAACTTTTATACACCTTTACCTTGTCGTACCATAAGTATGCATGCCAACCAAAACTATTGTCATACCCTTCCAGGTCCAAAATGTCAGTGTTCTCAAGAAGTAGCCAGTGTTTCAACCAGCAGAAAGCTGCTGATTCATAATAAAGTCTTAAGTCCGGCAGGGCAAACCCCCCTCTATCCTTTGCATCAGTTAAAATCTTAAATTTAATTCTGGGCTTTTTGCCCTGCCAGACAAATTTTGATATATCTTTCTGCCACTTCTTGAAACATTCCATCTTGTCCACAATCTGCAGCGTCTGGAATAAAAACAACATTCTAGGCAATACATTCATCTTAATGGTAGCGATTCGGCCTAACAAGGAAAGTTTCAACCTTGACCATATTTCCAAATCCTTTTTAACTTCTGACCAACATTTTTCATAATTGTCCTTAAATAAGTTCACGTTCTTGGATGTTAAGTTTACCCCCAGGTATTTTACCCTTTTTGTTATTTCCAAGCCTGTTTCATTCTGAAAACTCTCTCTTTCTTCCATTGTTAAATTTTTTTGCAACACTTTCGTTTTTTGTCTATTCAATTTAAAACCTGCTACTCGACCAAATATATCAATTAATTCTAATACTCTTTTAGTACTGGTGTCTGGCTGTTGCAAAGTCAATACTAGATCATCTGCGAATGCTCTTAATTTATAATGTCTAACTCCGACCTGAACTCCTTTAACCAACTGGTCCTTTCTGATCATGTTTAACAATACCTCCAGGACTGATATAAAAAGCAAAGGGGATATTGGGCAACCCTGTCGTGTACCTTTTTCTATAGGTATTTCTTCTGTTACCACATTATTTACAATTAATTTGGCCTTTTGTTGAGAATATATTGCACCTATACCGTTTTCAAAACCTTGGCCTACCCCCATCCCTTGGAGATTCTTTTTCATAAAAGTCCAACAAATATTGTCAAAGGCTTTCTCTGCATCCACAAAAATCAAAACTGCTTTCCTATTAATGTCAACGTCCAACAGCTCCAAAATATCTATAATGTTTCTCACATTGTCTGACATATATCTACCTGGGAGAAAGCCTGTTTGGTCCTTATGAATCTCTTCTGCTAAAACTCTTTTCAATCTTTTTGCCAAAATGTCTGCAAAAATTTTGTAATCCACATTGAGTAAGGATATAGGGCGGTAGTTTTTAACCTGGTTCTTCTCAGTCTCTGTTTTCGGTATAAGTGAAATGAAAGCCTCTTTCCACGATTCAGGTGCCTTTTTCCCCTTCAAAATTTCATTGCAAACTTCCTTCAATGGTTGTGTCAGCCATTCTTTCAACATTTTGTAGTATTTGGCCGTCAGGCCATCTGGTCCTGGTGATTTTCCCAATTTCATATTTTGAATGGCACCCTCTATTTCTTGTTCTGTTATTTCCTCATTTAAGATCCTTTTACTTTGTTCTGAGATTTTTGGTAAACCGTATTTTCTGATGAATTCTTCTATTTCTTGCTCGTTAATTGACCCTTGTGCATACAATTTCTTAAAGAAGCTTTGAAAACAATTGTTGATCTCATTGGGTTTATGGATAATTTTTCCATCCATTTCTAAACTTGTTACAGTATTCATTTTCTGCCTTTTTTTCAATTGCCATGACAGAAGTTTCCCACATTTATCCGCTGATTCAAAAGTTCTTTGTCTCATTTGCCTTATCTTCCATTCTATTTGTTGGTTCATAAGCTCCATGTACTGCATCTGATAGAACTTTATTTCTCTCAAGATCTCATGGGATTTTGGTTTAGACCTCAACTTCTTCTCTCCTTCTTTTATTTTTTCTAAAATTTTTTCCTTCTTCTCATTTTGTTGCTTCCTCTTAATAGAATTTTGTTGAATCAGGAAACCTCGCATCACGGCTTTGCTTGCGTCCCAAATTATTCTTTTTTCCACTTCTGTTTTCCTGTTGATCTCAAAGTAATCTTTTAATGTTTTAAGGGCCTTCTTGTGGATCTCTTCATCCTTAAATAGGGTGTCATTCATTCTCCATCTAAAGGATCCAGTTGTTGTTAGTTTCATCTCCATCTTCACCGCATTATGGTCGGAGCACGTTTTTGGGCATATTTCTACTTTTTTTGTTCTTGACGCCAGACTGCTAGAAATCCAGATTTGGTCTATTCTTGTCCATGTCATTTTTGCTTCAGAGAAGAAAGTTCCCTCTCTCTCTAGAGGGTTCTTTATTCTCCAAATATCAATCAAGTCCATTGTTTCAGTCATTTCGAAAAAGATCTTTGGTAGTCTCCCTTCTTTTGAAATCACTTGTCTCTGTGCTTTGTCCATGTTTGTTGAGACAACTCCATTCATGTCTCCCATCATTAGGATTTTATAATCTAAAAAGTCAACTAATGTCTCATGCAACTTCCTAAAGAATTCGGCCTTCCCTTCATTTGGGGCATAAATTCCCACAATTAATATCTTTTCTCCTTGAATTTGTATTTCAATTGCCAGGTATCTTCCTTGATCATCTTTAAATATCAATTTTGGAACCCACTTTTCCTTTGCATAGATCACCACACCTCTTTTCTTTACTTTGTCTGATGAGATAAATTCTTGACCAAGTCTCTTATTTATCAGTAATTTCCTATGTATCCTGGCAATATGGGTTTCTTGCCCGATTGCATGGTTTTCCACGGATCTGAGGGCAATGAAACAATTGTTGAGATGGCTAGAGCGCTGGTGGCGGATAACTCATTCTGAATCTGACCGGACACAGGTTCGAGTTCAATGTCAAGCCTACCAAGTGGCGATAGCGACGGCGAAGAAGAATTTCTTCACCGCCTCTATTGCATCTGCAGAAAACAGCAGCAGGAGACTTTTTCAGGTGGTTCACAATTTAGCGGAACCACCTGCAACATCGGGGCCCAGTACGGGCCACATGTTCTCCTGCAATTATTTTGCAAAGTTTTTTGCAGACAAAATCGCTCAGATTCGGGAAGAAGTAGACTCCACCGTGGGAGCTGGGCCAGGGCGGGAGAGTGCTAGAGTTTTGTCTAGTCAAGTTGAGTGGGATTAATTCCAATCTGTTACCTCCGAGGATGTGGACAGGCTGCTTGGACGAGTGAAACCCACCACCTGTCTCCTGGATCCTTGCCCATCCTGGCTTATAAAAGCTAGCCAGGAAGGACTGGGCGATGGGCTTTGTGGGGTGGTGAATGCTTCCCTCCGTGAGGGAGCCTTCCCAGACCCGCTGAAAGAGGTGGTTATTAAAATGCTTCTTAAAAAAACATCTTTAGATGGCCAACAATGGCCAACTATCGCCCAGTCTCAAATCTTCCATTCTTGGGCAAGGTGATTGAGCGAGCGGTTGCTGAACAACTCCAGGCACGCCTGGAAGAAGCGGACCATTTGGATCCCTTCCAGTCAGGATTCAGGCCTCATCATGGGACTGAAACTGCCTTGGTCGCACTGGTTGATGATCTCCGGCGGGCTAGGGACAAAGGTGAGAGCTGTTTCCTAGTTCTCAGCGGCGTTTGATACCATCGACCATAACATCCTTCTGGACCGTCTTGAGGGGCTGGGAGCTGGGGGCACTGTCATACAGTGGTTCCGCTCCTTCTTCCTGGGCAGTGTTCAGAAAGTGGTGGTGGGGGATGAGTGTTCAGACCCCTGGGCTCTCACTTGTGGGGTGCCTCAGGGTTCTGTCCTCTCCCCCATGCTTTTCAACATTTACATGCAGCCGCTGGGAGAGATCATCAGGAGGTTTGGGCTGGGTGTTCATCAGTATGCGGATGATACCCAGCTCTACCTCTCTTTTAAATCAGAACCAGTGAGGGCAGTGAAGGTCCGGTGTGAGTGTCTGGAGGCGGTTGGAGGATGGATGGCGGCTAACAGATTGAGGTTGAATCCTGACAAGACAGAAGTACTGTTTTTGGGGGACAGGAGGTGGGCAGGTGTGGAGGATTCCCTGGTCCTGAATGGGGTAACTGTGCCCCTGAAGGACCAGGTGCGCAGCCTGGGAGTCATTTTGGACTCACAGCTGTCCATGGAGGCACAGGTCAAATCTGTGTCCAGGGCAGCTGTTTACCAGCTCCATCTGGTACATAGGCTGAGACCCTATCTTCCTGCGGACTGTCTCGCCAGAATGGTGCATGCTATGGTTATCTCCCGCTTGGACTACTGCAATGCACTCTACGTGGGGCTACCTTTGAAGGTGACTCGGAAACTACAACTAATCCAAATGCGGCAGCTAGACTGGTGACTGGGGGCGGCCGCCGAGACCATATAACACCGGTTTTGAAAGACCTACATTGGCTCCCAGTACGTTTCCAAGCACAATTCAAAGTGTTGGTGCTGACCTTTAAAGCCCTAAACGGCCTCGATCCAGTATACCTGAAGGAGCATCTTCACCTCCATCGTTCTGCCCGGACGCTGAGGTCCAGCGCCGAGGGCCTTCTGGCGGTTCCCTCATTGCGAGAAGCAAAGCTACAGGGAACCAGGCAGAGGGCCTTCTCGGTAGTGGCGCCCGCCCTGTGGAACGCCCTTCCAGCAGATGTCAAAGCAATAAACAACTACCTGACATTCAGAAGACATCTTAAGGCAGCCCTGTTCAGGGAAGTTTTTAACGTGTGATATTTTACTGTATTTTTGATTTCTATGGAAGCCGCCCAGAGTGGCTGGGGAGGCCCAGCCAGATGGGCGGAGTATAAATAATAAATTATTATTATTATTATTATTATTATTATTATTATTATTATTATTATTTATAATCAATCAATCAATACACAATTACATCATAACAAAAATAGTCATGTCATAAGCAATAAATAAAATGTAACCCTATAAAAATAGCATTTATATTTACCCAGAGCATGCATGCCAACAAAGAGTTGTGAGCGTTCATTTATCTGAAAGGATGGTACTATACTTGAGTACTTTAAGTACAAAACATAAGCATTAGCTATAAAGTACAAGCCTTCCTCTGATTCTGTGCTACGTATTTAGGCCATGCAAAGTTAAGTTATTAATGCATATTAACACTCTGCTTTCCTTCATCTCCCACTAAATAAGCACTGAAGATATACATCTATGTTGTAATGAGTTTGGGTTAGACCAAATGGGTTTTTGGGATCCTCTCCAATGCTGTGATTATAGAGCTGCAAGATTGGATTTTGCAGAAGAGGAGACTGATAGCAAAGAAACTAGTTTCATCATGTTACGTAATTAATTCTTAATCGCCAGCAATTCCTTGTGAAGCTTTGTTATGTTAAAATGGAGTTTTAATTGGACAATCAAAGCTGTTCTAATATACAAGGCAGGGTGGTGTTGATTAAATAGATGGAGAATTCATAAGAATCAAGCTTCGCAGTTTATTAAAAATGGCTGTTGGGTAACGAATATGAAATATTTGTCTTTTCACCTTGCAGTTAAATTTGTGTCTGGAAAATATTAATGAAAAGCAAACAGAGAAGGTGAAGTCTTTGGGTGTATATGAAGAGAATGGAAAATTCTCAGTGAAAATGTTGCTGCTTCTCCAAGGCTAAACTTGAGGCTGGCCCTTTCCTGCTTGCTATCCAAATTCCAGTCCAGGACAGTGCAAGCACAATGCCTATGTCACACTTTTCATTTTTGCAGTACATGGGAGAAAGCAGAACAGAACAAGAAGTACCGTATTTTTTGCACCATAACACTCACTTTTTTCCTCCTAGAAAGGAAGGGGAAATGTCTGTGCGTGTTATGGAGGGAATGCCTATGGGTGGCATGCCTACGGATTTTCCTCCTCTAAAAACTACGTGCGTGTTATTGTCGGGTGCGTGTTATAGAGCGAAAAATACGGGTAACTGGAACATTGGTCCATTTGCCTCACTGCAGCATGAGGAGGAAAAGGAGAAGGAGCCAGCCACTGGAGTGGCACTGCACTTGGCTCCATGCTTCGCCTCTGTGCTTTTTGGACATTGGAGGGCCAGGCCTCTACCCCAAAATATTGGAGGGGTCCCAAAAGGACTCAGCCCCCAGGAGCTGGCACCCCTGCCCCATAGATGTCTTATGGCATTTACATGTATCTCCCAGGCTGCTATTTTGAGTATCATGGAGAAAGTTGACTGCAGATATGAGCTAATAGTAGAAAACCTCCAGCTATGTATGAGTGTGGAATATAAAACAGAAACATAATGGGTCAGGTCCATCAATTTAGTTGAACCCCTAAATGCCTCTGATTTCAAGAGGAGCTAAGTTCATCAAGGATAACTTTTTATATTAATTTAAATGGAACCTAAGTGCAACTAAGTAAGTCTATCCATATACCAAAAATTGTGCTGGAGTCAAATTTGTATATTTTCAGAAAACAGAAAAAGTATTATTAGTGGAAAAGCAAACATTTAGCTTTCTGTACTCCTCCGTTCTAGCAGACTCTAATTACTATCTTGAGAATACAAAAAAGATCAACAACTAATTTGGAATGGAACACAAAGGAAATTACTTTTGCTGTGCTACTAAGGAAAAATAAAACACTCCTAAGGCAATGTTCATTTTAGGACATAAGAATTCTTTCTGATAAATATTAGTAGAAGGTGCATATAGGTGAAACAGAGAATAAAGTAATAAGTATAGATAAAATTAGCTGCATAACAGAGATCCATTTGCTGAAGTTTAAAAGTTACTGTCCAGGGAATAAGCAAGCTATCATGTTACTTGTATGAAATAGCTTATCAGGACAGGGGTTGGTATGTCGAAATCACAAGAAGAACCTCTGATGGGATAAGCAAATAGTTCACAATTAATCTGAGTGGAACCCTAAGGACTAGCCAAGCATTTGGTTTATTTCCCCCTTTAATGAGGCTCAACAGTGTACTAAACAAGAACTTCCATTTTCCTGGGACACATTTAGTCTCCACAAGCAATTCTTAAGCGCACAGATGAATGAACGAATGAATGGCTACTTCTGGAAAAGCATGTGATGCCGCATCACTGCTGTGCAAACTGCAGAGCCCCAAAATGTTTTAAGGATGTTTCTTTTTTGTTATGTGTTGATCATGTTCTTCCGTGAGCCAGCCACAAAAATGACAAGAGTGCAGTCACCACACAGGGATCAACGGAAGGATGCAGTTAGCTCAGCAGTCAACCCCGATAGTCTGATTAAGTGATCTACTGTTGCTGAAGTCCTTCGGTGACCTGTCTGCTATTCCTGTGTCTAAGTCATTTGTGAAACAGCCCCAGCATGTGATCCCCTTGATGACGCAGGCATACTAACTGAGAAAGGTAGACACAGGCTTCCTTCTTTGTGTACTCTTAAAAATACGATCAGCTACGTAGGGTTTCTGTTTTTGTGTTTCGGCGCGGATCCTTAAGGCTGAAATTAGATACAATGCAGCATGACCCAAGCAGGTCCCTACAAAGCAATGGGGTAGAAATTTAATACTCTGTATGGAGCTGGCAAGAGTGAGGAGTGGAGCCTTTCCTTACATGCACCCCTCTCCAAAGGCAGTGGCAGCACTAGATTTATTTATTTATTTATTTATTTAGGGATGGCACAGTAGAGACAAAATATATTTTTAGGCCAGAAAGAAAGAAAAAATTCAGCAGCTCTGTATCCTGAAGATTTTAATGTTTGATGTTTTACTATTATTTTATATATGCTGTAAGCTGCCCAGAGTGGCTGGGGAAACCCAGCTAGATGGGCGGGGTATAAATAATAAAATTATTATTATTATTTATTATTATTGGCAGGAATTCAGAAATGAAACACACTGACTGCTTCTAAATTTACCCAAATTTTGCCACACTTATAGTTGTTTTAAAACAGTATGGGGACTGCCACAAAAGGGAAAGGGTCTGAAGTCTCATGTAATTCAAACACTGCTGACCAATAAAAAAGTATTCTCAAATTGGGCTGGATCAGTAATGAAAAGTATTTGAAATTCACATATGTATGCACTCTCCTCCTGCTATAGCACACAAACACAAGAAAAGTAGATTTTGAGTGGGAAAGCTCTATTTTTTCAAACAGTACACCTTTCCAAACATATTCATCTCTTTATTTCACATAAATGGTCTGATATCAGCCAATTTATTCAAAAGTATGTTAGAATGGCTTCCGTAAGATTTATATCTAAGTCAGCATGTTTAAGATTTCAGTCTGTACTAAAGCACTAATTTATAATTCTATTCAGATTTTTAAAATCTACCTGCAATCTCTGGTGGTTCCTAAAAGTGAAAGTGCTTATTTTCTGCACAGATAACTAACCACCCCTAACTCATGTAACATCTTGCTTGATTGATGAAGAATTATGGAAAACTTAAAAGACTGCCACATTTTTGTTACTTTTTAAGTTTATCCTCTGACCTCTGCTGAAGGTCATGGTATACCAAGCTAAATATGCCAACTTGTTCCACTATTTTTTGACCAATGAAAAAGCATACGGAAATGGCAGAATGGGATACTTTCTGCACCATTTTGGGGGCGGGGGCTGTCCCAACCACATTGAAATATTAGATATTGTCCTTGTTTTCTTTGGGCAGCCCTCATTTCTATTCCTGGAGACATTGTAGAATAGTTTTTCAGCAGTGGTAGCTGGTGCCCATTGGGACAGTTGGGTGGAAGACAGGGAGCCCCAGCAGTAGGTCGTACCAGAGCCAATGTCAGGAAGAGCCAATTACCGGTAGTTCTGGGTTTTCTCTGCTGACATTATGTTACATTATTTTATTTATATTCTGTCATTCCTCCCAAAGGAGTCCAGGTTGACTAACAAGTGATAAAAAATGAAAACACCTGAAAACCAATTCCAATGCAGATGCATACTGAGAAAGATCTCAATTTAAAAAGCTTGTTGATGTTGAATTCTACAAGGGCAACACGGAGCCTAAGGAGAAGAAAGCTGACAGGCAGTGCTGGCTGAGTGCCGACTGGGGCAGTGCCCCTTTTGCCCCAATGGAACAGCTTCCATGGAACCTCCCTAAATCGGAGACGGGGAATGTGTGGCTCCCCACGGGCTGTTGGACTCCAACTCCCATCAGCCCCAGTCAGTATGAGCAGTGGTCAGGAATTATGGAAGCCATAGCCAACAAAGTCTGGAAGGCTAAATCCCTATCCCTATCCCTGTTATAAACTTTTTATATCTATGTGTCTCTTTCTCTAGCTACTCTGTTTTAACCACTCTATCACAATTTCAGTCTCTCTCTCTCTCTCTCTCTCTCTCTCTCTCTCTCTCTCGTCAGAAGTTTGTGGGGCCTGAGCACCTTTTGCCCTCACTGAGTGTTTCAGGTAGGATTTCCATATTTCAAAAAGTAGAAACCAGGACAACCCAAAAGTTGCTGAGATTTTTCGATTGACTTGCCTAGGATCAAGGACAAAGTGCTGCCCGCACGTCAATTCTGCCTTTGAAATCCAGATGTATGGCAGTCCTAGTTTCAAGGGATTTCCCCAATTCCCCTTTTGTTGTTTCCCACCCCATGGTTTTAAAAAGAATATTTTATTAATACTTCTGCAAATCTCTGGGTTCCTCAAGTCTGCTCCTACCCCCCTCCTGTGGTTGCTGCTCTCACTACATAAGCAGCGACATGTGAAGACTTGAATTGGAATTAGTTCTTTATATTTAATCTTAGGACAGTGAAAATCTGCTTATTCATATGCAAGCTATTACGTGACTCCATTCCATTTCTGTCAGAAGAGCTTCAATGAGCTTTAGAGGTACATGTTTCTCATGAATAAGGATAAAACATCCCCTTTCTTAGTTAGCTTATCATGTAATCATTGAAGTGCAGAATTGGAAGGGATCCCAAGAGTCATCTAGTCCACTGCCTGCAATGCAGAAATCACGACACCAAAGTTCCTTACAAGAAATCCTTACCATGCTGATGATGGCTTTCAGAACAAATGCTCTCAAACTTCTGTATCACTTTGACACCAGCTGCAGCAATAGTTCTACCACTTAGCCCCAGCACTGCTAACAAATCTGGACCAATTTTCCAGCTAGTGCATGGAAAATTAATTAGAGATGTAATCTTAGTTAACAATCAGTTAAATGATGTGCATCCCTGAATTCAGGCTTGGCAAAATGAAAAATAAATAAATAAAAAATCCAAAACAGTGAATAATTATTTGGCGTTTCCTGAAAATGATGGTAATGATATTTACTTTCCCCCCCCCCCGTGTTGTTATAAAATGTTAAGTCCATTGCTTTCCAATTGCACCACATTACTAATTGGCATCCATTTCAAGGAGTGTGTTCTTCCAGTCTGCCAGAGGGAGCGTCCACAAGACACAGAGGGAAGACTCAGACTTATTTGAGGAGCAACAGCGCCTGGCTTCGGGTGGTTATTTCTTCTTCTTAAGACTGAGATTTACCACCTCTTCACTTTAACATGAAAGTTGTAGCAAAGTTTCTGTCAAAGTTCTAGCTTGGAATGCCATGGGAAATTTTGACCTTTTGGAGTTGTATGCCATTAAAGACCAACCAAATCAGGCCAGTACTGTATCTCTTGAGTTTCATATAAAAAATCTGGTTTCATGCTATTTTTATTTCAGGATTCTCCACGCAATAGAATTTTTATTTCAGGATTCTCCACGCAATAGAATTCTGTCTAGCCTATTTCCCATTGAATTTGAATAGCAATATTCCCCTAGAACTCATGCAGTTCTGGAGATAGCTACAGTCCTAAGATAGTGTGAAACAGGATACTTCCTTCCCCCCGCTTTTCTTTTGGCCAAAGGCTTTGTGTAAAGTGCCTGTACAATGGTGTAATGCTGCTTCTATCACATGAATCATTAATAAACAGATAGAAATAATACTGCAACATCTCAGTTACAGGGAAGGGTTCTCATTCCAGAAGCCACACACTTACAGCCAGGGAATTCACCAGTGTGTATATGGATGGTAATTTACGAGGGGAATAGCCCTTTCCCTCTGATGAAAGCAAAACTAAGAGATTATGCTTAATTAGATGATAAAGTGATACTTGCCCAATGGTGTCTCTCTACCTTCCATCCTACATAATGGAAACTGTGCTCAAAATAGGTCGCTAATTTCTGTACAGATTAAAGGTAACCAAGCTACTTTACTTGCCGATAATTTATCTAATACCTCTTAGCCATGCAGGCACATTCACTACAATGCGTCTGACTAGGAGACACCAGCTGTTCCGTAAGAATTCAGAGAACTAGGACTAAAGCAGAGGGCAGTTTGGAGGAAGAGGGGAGGTCCATTAGTTTCATCATTACCAAAAAAGATACATCACCAGACAGTTTTTACTGTTGTTTTGTCAATTATGTGCATTCTTTATTCATTCAGACATTGAGTCTTTTCATGGTAAAAGTGCATCTTCCCCCTTGCTTTTCCAGTGTCTGTAACATGAAAGCAAAACCTTTACACAACAGAACTGCCTTTAGTTTACAAATAACTGATTCTTGCTTTCTGTCCCATATTAAACACACTCATGAATGCATCTCAAAAGTACTTTTATCGTCTGCATCAACACAGATTTTCCTTCCTTCCTCATTCATACGGCACTACTCAACACCCAAATTTGCAAGACGGTCATTGAAATATCACAAACAGGTCATTGGCAGCAGGTTTACCCCACCCCCCGGCCCAGAAAGGATAAATCTAGATTAATGGTGAAAAACTACAGGCTGGCATTTTGATGGCAACAACATTGTATGGATGTTGCAAAACAAAAATAAAAGCTGCATCCATCAGGAGCACTGATCCCAAAATAGTCATGTACCTTGAAACAACCCTCATTACTGAGAGTAGAAAGGTCTTCTGAAAAGTAATGAATGGGGTCAGACAACACCCAGAGTAGGTTGCAGAAATAATTCTGAAGCAAAACAGCATTGGAAAAGAAAGCTTTGTACAGAAATACTCTCCACATTAGTAATACAGTGGTACCTCAGGTTAAGTACTTAATTCGTTCTGGAGGTCCGTACTTAACCTGAAACTGTTCTTAACCTGAAGCACCACTTTAGCTAATGGGGCCTCCCGCTGCTGCTGCGCCGCCGGAGCACAATTTCTGTCTCATCCTGAAGCAAAATTCTTAACTTGAGGTACTGGGTTAGCAGAGTCTGTAACCTGAAGCGTATGTAACCTGAAGCGTATGTAACCCGAGGTACCGCTGTATCTCCAAACTGTGAGAGTGAGAATGTAGAATCACTGGATGGCATATGTCTGACATGCAGACGTCTCTCTTTTGCAGAATGTTGCACCTCGCCTAATCAGTTAGGAAGAAACAACTGGAGGACTAGTATGGGGAGGGCAATGCAGATGAGGGAACTCTACTTCACTGTATGAAATTGCCAACCTGTGCTGTATTCTAATAGAGTTGGAATTTAGTATTTTAGAATATTAGAGAGATTTCACAAATAATGGCTATGGCTAGAAACTGGTCCCACTCACAATGGTTTTGTTTGTGCATTATGAGAATTCAGGGTTGATGCCTTATCATGATTTACTGGCAACAATCTGCCTGTTGGCCACAAGTTTGCTTCTCCCTTGGCAGAAGCCAAAGAAACAAACCATAAAGATGCAATTAAGCTTGGCTTCCTGAGACATCCAAACCCAGGATTGTGGCTGGTTTCTTTCTACCAAGGAATCACTAGCCCATCTTTACAACTAATTATTTTATTTCCTGAATTTATTCATTGCTTTATATTAAAAATGTCAAAGTGATGTACAATTTTTTTCTTTCTTTTAAAAACAATAATAAAACAGCAAATTCAACAAGATACACAGTAATAAATCACAGTTCCTTATGCATCCTGGTTTGGTTTTTTAGGGAAAAACAAAAAACAACAATCCCAAGTTCGAATGTCACACAAAGTCATTTTTAATTGCATTTTCATGTTTTGTTTCTTTCACTCATGCATGGGAGGAGCGAAGTTGAAACAATTGGGTTGTGTTTACTATCATGCTGCTTATTCCTGAGAAACCATGACTAACTGGCACCCTGACTTATGGTGATGTATAAATATGAACACTGTGAAAGCAGCACTGACAAGTGGAATCTACAGCATAATATAGCAGCATGGAGCACTCCTGGTCAACCAGTTGTGCCATCTTGCAGAATACTCCATTCCCTCCCCAGTGGTTTTCCATTCTCCCCTTCCCATGTTACCCAGCATTCCACTCACGATGATTAGCAAGCCTCATGCATAATCCATGGCCCCTGAGTAAACACAAACTGGTTTTGTTTTCCATCCCATTGGATCTGTTGTCTCCCTTACTACTTTTAGGCTTTCCCCCCACAATCAAATTCCTTTTTACTTCAAACCTTGGCCCCCCCCCACTTTCTTGTGTTCAGTGTCCTTTTTGGCTACATATAAGGATTGGCACGTGGATAACTGAATTTGCTTTTAGTATAGATGAGAGGTCACCGACCTGGTTGGACCAGTGGGCACATTTTGAATTTTGAGCGAGCGCAGTGGGTACCAGTCACAATATGGCTGCCATAGAGGCATGCCCTAAGACAAAATAACAGAGACAACCAGCCCTGACAACCTTATGCTTACCATGGGAAGTCAGCTGTGTCCTGCTGGTGCTGGTTGTGGAGATCACACAATACTGATTCCACACACAGCAAGAGATGGTGCTGTTGCATAATAAAAACTGGGAGCATTTGTCAGTACCAGGAAAAATATTCAGGGCTGGTGACCCCTGGCACATACTGTATACGATAATAAAAATACCCCCCCCCAATATTGAACCTTTGCATTGATATTTACCAACACTTCTGTATAATAACTGGGATTAACACTGGGGTTCCTTTGAAAGTTTACTCCCTCCACCTTGACATCTCCACATACAGAGCAAATGATGTGAAACATGATCTCATGCCCATATTTTATTAATAGTGTTCTGCATTTTAGGATCAGAGACAACACACACACACACACACACACACACACACAGACACACGGCAAATCCCTTAGGGAATATCCAAATTAAGTTACATGTTTCCTCTTTTACAAAATGGAAGCTGTGATCTTCCCTTTCCCTGCGCCTAAGAAATAACTGATCAAAAGAAGATTTAAATCCTGAAAGTCAAAGAATAAATTCAAAAGGTCTTTAGAAAATGCCCAAAACTTTCTCAAGCAGTGCTTTTGTCCAATTCTGTATAGAAATATGAAGCCAAATAATGTGCAAATTTCTTACTGTTAATAACATAAAGCTTATTAAAATACCAGTTATTTCTGCAGAGTATTGAAGAAAAGCAGCATTCACCTCCATGCACTCTACCTCTGCCCATCTTCTTGTAATGTAATTTGGAATATTTTCAGCAAGCATTTTATTCTTTCAGCAGATGATCATTCCCATAATCCTCTGTTACAGATGAGTTTAGTCTGTGAGGACAATTTGTGAAATAGTCTTGACTGAATAGTACCCCCCAGCCCTGGTTTGGTGTTTTCAAAGTTTCGGGATAATACCAGCACATTTGCCATTGAAGAATAAAATTTTGAAGCAGGGCACTGCTCATTTAAATATCATAATGTCCAGAGGAGTGATAACATAAGATTTTCTTGTGTAGGTGTTCCCTTAAACATAAAGAAGATGCACACGAGGAGTGAACTGTGGCAGAGTGGTGCTGAGGAGGTTCAGGCTATGTTCTGAAGGCACATGGGGCTACCACCTGGCAGAAGCTAAGTGAGTTTGTGACTGCATGGGAACCAAATGTATGCCCCCTTTGGATTCCAAGATGGAAGAAAAGTGGGATATAAATATCAGAAAATATATAGAAAGGCATGTGATATAGCTCTAGGCCTGTACTTCTTCAGAAGGCAGGTGGCAAAGCACGTGTTTGAATGCTACCACCACCCCCACCACGCTCCATGGAAACCTATTACAGCAGGAATAAGAATCCTAGGTTTTTATGTGCAGGTTTTGATCTTTTTAAAAAATGTATGGGAGCATGGAAAAACATGAACCGCATTATTCAGTTCAGAAGTACATAAGAACACAACGTAAGCACATGAGCCAGGCTGGGTCAGACCAAAGGCTTCTAAGTCCAGCATCACATTTCCCACTGTGACCAGCCAATGGAAAGCCCACCAAGCAGGACATGAAGAGGAGGAGAACCAACCCCATGTAGGCTACATTCAGCATCTTGGAGGAAAGATAACATAGGCATCTAATTATCATCATCTTCAATTTGGCAGGCACTGGATGAACAAGATAATACTATCAGCCCATCACACTTTTCTGTTTTAATGCCATGTTTCTTTAATCCAGTGTTTCCCAACCTTGTGCCTCCAGCTGTTTTTGAACTACAACTCCCATCATCCCTGACTAGCAAGACCAGTGGCAAGGGATGATGGGAATTGCAGTCCAAAAACAGCTGGAGGCACAAGGTTGGGAAACACTGCTTTAATCAACCATCTCTTTACCCTGGAAATCTTTCAGAAGAACCTTGATTATTTTAAATTTCTACTGAATACTGATTTCTCTCTGTGTTGGGACAAGCAGACAACAGCAAGCAACCCACTTCAAAGCAGAGAATAGGTGTAGCCTTTGTTTCTAATGAACAGCGTTTTATCTTTAGTTTAAATTACAGTTAAGTGCTTTAAAATCTTCCTTCAAAACTGTTATTTGGCCTTGCCCCAAATTTCTCTCTCCCCTGTTCACCCTATCTTTATAAGACCTGGCAGAACCAACAGTAATTCTGTACTTAAGGCATGGTATTTAGTAGAATGCACTGTGGAAACCAGCCCACCTGCTGATATAAAAGTTCTCACAGGAAATAGTCTTATGAATTATTTGCAGCAAGCAGAATTGCTAACTGGGTGGAACTTGCACAGTCTGCCTGTGCAAAGGAACGCTGAGGAAATGGTCCAGTGGATCAAAGAGTCTTCTTTAGGCAAAGGTGTAGAACTGGACACAAGACAGTGCCTTTACGCAACACCACAGTGCTACAGTGTACTCTGTGAAGCTCTGGTCACAAAAGGGATTTCACAGCCCACAGAAAGTTACCAAAAAAAAAACAATCACCAAAATGCTGCATTCTTAAAGGCACCACCCCTGTGAGGAAAGTCTAAGGTGTGTAGGGCTTTATTGAAGTTTCAAAAATTATGGATGAGATAGAGTGGATTTTTTCTTCCTCTCGGGTTCACCCAGTGAAACTGATCGGCAGTATGTACAAAATGACAGACAGAAAAAAACCATGCAAATTCACAAATTCACACAACACAGGTGAGGAACCTCTGGACTAGGGGCCAAATATGTCCCTCCATGACTCTCTATCTAAGCCTCGGGACTCTCCTCACACCAGCAACATCCCTATCCATAGGCCATGCCCCTCACCAATTCCACTACGCATCCATCCTCCTTGGATGTTTTTGCTTGGCTGGAGTTTGCCCTTGAACTCTCATAACGCTTCTTGCTTACCAGGAGAGAGGACATAAAGAGGTGAATGTGAATGTGTGTAGAAACTAGCTTACCGCACAAATGTAAAATTTATATGTGGTGCCCTACTCACTTTTGCTTCTGTTCCCCACTTTTGTGTTACACAGCTTATGAAATTCACTGGCACCGAATGTGGTGATGGCCATTAGATTAGGCAGCTTTAAAAGGGGAGGAATCCATGCGGGATAGAATCACTATGTTCAGTGACAGTCCATCTAGGGCTGGAGAGAATAGGTCAAAATGCCCAAGGCTGGACTTTATTTAGTTTGATGGACCGCTTTGTGCTTTCTTGCCAGTGGCAACAGCCTGAAAACTATTTTAATTTCCCAGGATATTCTGGGAATTTCCTGAGTGCTATGCCGGAATACTGGGGAAATTAAAATGGAAACTCTGAGACCCAGCTACATGATGTGGAGGGTCCATGGTAGGTATGAGTACTTGAGGACCCTGTCTGAGCAGTTGCCCTGAGTGGGTCTCATATATTAGATGCTGGGGAACATACCATGTGGGAGTAAGCTTGCAGGCTTCCAAAAACATTTCTCTGGTCAGCTTTGAAAAGATGGTGCAGGATATACAGTGGTACCTCGGTTTACGAACTTAATCCGTTCTGGAAGTCCATTCTTAAACTGAAACTGTTCTTAAACCGAGGTGCGCTTTCCCTAATGAGGCCTCCCGCCACCAGTGCCCTTCCACCGTTTGGATTCCATTATTAGACAGAGGTAAAGTTCGCACACTGGGACACTACCTCCGGTTTTGCGGCGTTCATAAACCAAATTGTTTGTAAACAGGACTGTTCTTAAACCGAGGTACCACTGTATGGACTATTGGTCTAAGCCAGGACTGTTCTTACATTTAATTATGCTGAAAAAGCCAGGTCTATTATGCAGTTACAATAAGGGAAGATACAGCACAGTTGGTTAGAGCATAGCGCTTATAATACCAAGGTCACAGGTTTGATCCTGATATGGGACAGCTGCATATTTCTGCATTGAGGGGGTTGGTCTAGATGATCCTAAGAGTCCCTTCCAACTCTATGATTCTATTATCTATCTTATTTTCTGTGCCTAACATGAGACATTTAGGCTAACACTCCCCCACTCCCCAGAATTGTTGCATCGTCACTACCTTCTAAGGTCTTTATGTGGGCAAGTTCACAAATGACATTTACAAAAACAACCAAAAGATCTGTGGCATCTTAAAGACTTAGAAATTTATTGCGTTTTTAATCAATCAGTCAATCAAATTTTATTATGTGGTCGCAGACCCATTAAGGTATAACTTTTCATGGACTAGCATCCACTTCATTAGATGAAATGGACTCTAGTCCTCAAAAGCTTATGCCATATTAATTTTGTTTTGTCTTTAAGGTGCCACAAGACTCTTTCTGATTTTTGCTGCAATGGAATAACACGAAAACACTCTTTGGAAATTGTTACGATCACATAGTAATTGTAAGTATCCATGAAGCTTTGAATACCATTCACCACAAATCATGGGCTTTTACACCCTTGGATAGTATCTATAAACTGGAGGTGCCAAGACAGAGTTCCATGGTGGCTTAGTTAAGATATTAAGTAATCCCAATTCAATAAAATGTACCCAATTCAAGCCTGAGCTCATACTGGAAACTGGGTGTTTTGGGGAACCTATATTCTAGTAGCTGGACTGCAGCTGTGACAGTCCTTAGAATACTCTCTAACACAGAGTTTACCCTACTGTATATAAAAGGAGCACATAACGGAAAAGAAGAACAGCTTTTTGTTTGCATTTTCACAGCACTCTCCACAGAAGGCAATGTAAGAAAAATGCACTATTGGTGTCTTGAATAGCAGCATTCTTATTTGCAAGTTAACATCCGATTTTTTCTTTGTGAAAAAGAAGGTAAGAAATCCACACTAATGTGGCCTACAATTCAGCTGAAAATGCCATGTAGCCTGAATGTCACTTGCTGTTCTTGCTGTATTGATTTTAGAGACAAATACAGATAATGGTATTTTTTTCTACTATTCCAGCTTCTGTTGGGTGGGTTTATGCAAGGCTGCGCACACACCATATATTTAAAGCACTGTAGAACTGTAGTTTATCCCAAACTGATCTACAATTCCAAGTACCCTTAATAAGCTACACAGTTCCCAGGATTCTTTGGGGTGTGCGGGTGCATGGTGTGCACAGCGTATTGTTAACGTTGAAAGTGTGCAAACTCTCCTCACCTGCATTGTCTGTCTCATTCTGACTTAATGGATTTGCTTTTATTCTGGTAATAGTGGATATTATTCACCCACACTAAAAAGCAAAGATCTATAAATATGAACCGCCCCTCCCCAAGGTTATGGAGCAGTATGGACTGACTAGTTAGAACAAACACACTCTCGCTCATGAGAAATAAATACAAAGCATTTGAAGGGTCGAACGTGGAGCTGAAAGCTAACACATGTTCTGAACAGATGTCTTGTTAAGAAGTTCATTTAGTTTGAATAAAATTCTAGATCAAGGGACTTCAGAGGTGGGGGAGGGCTGGAGTAGATTAAAACATAACACACAAAAAAGGCTTGGGTTTGCTAATTCCATGATCTGTCACATCTTTCCATCTGCACAGAAATGTGTGGGTGTTAAAAAGAAGGAGGAGGGGGTGGCCGGGGTGTTAAGGAGATTCAAAGAAAATGTATGTGCGTGTGTGTGTAAGCAGTCTAAGCCAGCACACAGAGAACACTTTTGCCAGTAGATGTATTTATAACTAAACAGCCCCAAATGATACATTAAAAGCACTTGCAGTGACAATGAAAAATAACAAGATTATGAATCTCTCTCTCTCGATGTGTGTGTGTAAGTGCAGTAAAATGTGTTGGTTTTTTTTTTAAAAAAAGAAGCTTCAGGAAAATAATTCTTTCTGCTGGAATCCCCCCACCACAGTATATCTGCAGTATGCAAACCTACAAATGCACCCTACCTCTAAAACAAGCATTTCTGTATGCATTTGAATGGATTCTTTCCCAAAATGTGTACTTCTATACACACTTTTTGTGAACACTTTCCTTGGGCTGAAACTGCATTGCAAATTTCAGAGAAGTGTGTAATATCATAGATTACTGTGTTCCAATCCACATACTAGTCTGGAATTGACAAACTGGGTGAGTTCACTTTAAAATGGGACGGAACAAAAAAATTCCTCCATGAATCTTTGTTAATGCAGAGCAGGTTTAATTTCTGACATCTCCAGTGGCCAGGTAGCAGGTGATGGGAAATGTCTCTGCCAAAGTATCTAGAAATCTGCAGTCAGATGGAGTAGAGTAGGAAGAGTCAATGTGATTCCCTCAGGTGATGCTGAACTCCCACTGACTAAACTGACTGTGGCTGATGTGACTTGGGAGCCCAACAGCATCTAGAGAATACCAAGTTGGCTAACCCTGGAATAGAATTTACTGGGCTAGACAGACCAATGGAAGCAGTTGATGTAAGGCAGTTTCCTATGTTCATATGGTACATTAACAACAACAACAACAACAACATCAACATCCCACACACTCTGGGTGGCTTCGAGCACATAAAAACATAATAAAATGTCAAATATTAAAAACTTCCTGATACAGGGCTGCCTTCATTGTTACCCACTGTGAATCTTCAACTGTGTTCTTACAATTACTAAGCATTTTACAGTGATATTTAATCTGTGCTATGATCTAATCTTTCGCTTTCTTCTTTCAGTAGCATATTAACAACAGAACAATACATCCCCAGTTATGAAAGCAGAAATCTCTAGAATGAGGTTGGTGAACCTGTGGCTCTCCTATTGTTGTTGAGCTCCTACTTCCATCAACCCCAGCCTACAGAGCCAATGGTCAGGGATGATGCCAATGGGAATTGGAGTCCAACAGTATCTGCAGGGTCAGAGGTGCCTCATCCCTATTCTAGAACCTATATACACAACATGGGGAATTCTCATCTTGCAGATTCTATGGCTCAAAAAACTTTAACATGCCTTTATTTGATGAATATTGCAATGTCTGACAACTTGAATAATAGTCTGGCATAAAGATATCTTGGGTATTTAAATGTTCATAGTGATAGTTCAGCTCTTGCAAAGACTCAGATGCTCTATAACATAAATTGTAACATTTGACAACGTGGTGAATGTTATTAGGAAGTTTAGATATTGCACTGTTGTTGAGTTATGATAGTCACATTTTTTAAAAAATAACTTTTTATTTCAAGTAACAAAACATACCCATACAAGGAAAACAGAGCTTAGTAGTTGTCTTAACAAAGTTAATAAAAGGATACCATGCAATATAGAAGCTATGAGTTCTGCCCCCTGCCCCCGGAATCAATATTCTATTTGTGAAATGATTATTTTGTCCATAAGCATGAAGTCCCACACGTGTGTAATCCAGGCTTCAGAAATATTTGCATTTAAAGTTTTCCAACTTTTTGCATTCACAAATCTAGCTGCAGTTAATAAATGAAGGACGAGGTGTTTATTGGTTATGTTCTTAAACTGAGGAGTTAAATATATCTTGCATACCAACCATTAAGGTTTCAGTCGTAAACATATTTGGAGAAAACTCATTTGAAACCAGTGGGAATTACCCTAAGTTTAGCCACATTTACTGAGAAGTATCTGTGTACCATTACCTTTACTGTATGAACAATAGATTAAGGTACATATAATATCATAATTACATACTATACTGGAACAGATACAAAACGTACTTGGCCCCAAAGGTAACATACTAGCTTTGGGCTAAAAAATTTCTCCCCTCCTGACCATTCTTTGGCTATTAATGAGAAAAGAAACTGCATCTGAAAATTATGAAAGGGGTGAGGAAGTTTTGCAGAAGTTCTCACAGGGCTTTGTTTGCGCTTATCTTGCTGTCAAAGTGGTCACTGAGTCCTTGTGAGTGTCCTGTTTTACATTTTATAAATCATCTCTTCAGTGGTCTGGGCCTTCCTTAAAAGCAAAATCTTAGGCTCCCTGGCTTCCAATGCTTCAGGAGAAGACACCATGAAGTAACTTCTCTCATGGACCTTTCTCAAATGAGTAATTACAGGCAGTTGAGAGGGCTGTAGTATGTTAGTGAAATTTAGAAAGAAAGGAAGAAAGAAAGAAAGAAAGAAAGAAAGAAAGAAAGAAAGAAAGAAAGAAAACCACACACAACACCCATGGCCAGCTCACAACAAATAGATATGCTCAACCCCACACCCACTGCAACTGCCAAGAGGAAGAGGCAGAAAAATGCAAATATCAGGTTTGGGCACAGCATAATAACAAAGAGATGAAGTTGTGAATATGTCATGCTGCTGTGGTTTTTCCAATATGCTAAGTACTGTCCCACCCCAACAGCAAGGATACTGTTTTTCCTTGTGCCTTTGATTACAGTGCTTACAGACTTACTTTACACAAGTTGTGCCATGACCCAAGGATCTGCATAAGAACAAAAGGGAACCAGGATGCCTTGGACACAATCATGGTCCTTCTCAAGGGAGGACAGCCCATTCCTCAAACCATTTTTAAGGTCACAACTGAGATCCATGGTTGTCATGTTCAAAGCACATATCTCCATAATCTTCATTATGACATGTGCCTTAAACAGATTAAAGCATTTCTAAATAGAGACAGAGAGAGGAAGGGAAGGGAGAGAAAACCTTTTTGCAAATCAGCTAAGACAGCTGGGTTTTCTGTGATTAAGCTAGGCTGGAAATCTGGAAATCTCACTCACAGAAATGAGCCAAACTAGTTTCCGGTTTGCCAGGAATTGAGAGTTTTCAAATCAGACAGTAATGAGGCTTCCAAAATCCTCTCCCCACCAATCTGATCCCTTAGTAAATAGGGGACTTGTGACAAACAGGTGTTTCTCAAGAGTTCACAGTCACCCAAACAGAATCATCCACCTTTCACATAGCTTTCCTGAGAAGGAAGCAGTTTGCAGGGACACTGCCTTTTCACCTTGCATCGGGACATTCTGATTGACAGGAGCCAGTGGTGGCATGTGCAGAGAGGATTTTAAAGAACCATAATTTCTTCCCTTCCTGCTCTCCTCATCCCACTACAGCTTCTGTGATGCAGATGGACTGCAAAAGGGCTGGCCTCCGAATCTTTACAGGATCATTATATTTAGAGAAAAGTGTTGTATTGTAGTCTTGTATTATAAGCACCAAAGAAGTAAAGCACTGGCTTCTTACTGTGTAGTCTGTCTACTTCTGATTTCTCTTTTAAGAAAAGGATATTTTTATTATAATAAACCTGATCCAATCACAGAAAGATAAAGGATAAGGCAATAGCTTCACTAAAGCCAATGACACATCTTCAACAGGGCAAGAACTTCCCTGCCTTTCCTAGCCACATCTTCTTCAGACAGAGGAAGCTCACACTGATCACACAAAGAAGGCAGAAACAGACCAATTTCATAATTATTTGAGGGTGTGTGTGTACCTGATTCAGCACAACCTCATATTCCATTTGGTTCTGTTCTGTTAAGGTCTGGATTCTGCACTACGAGGGATGAAATTTAGTATAAAAAAGCCAGACACAATAGTAGCACACACTGGCCTTGTTTCAGGGTAATGTTTTCATAAAAAAATCAATCCTCCTGTAAAAACTTAAAAGCAAATATTTCTGTTCCATCACTTCTGAATCCTGCCCTGAATTATTGGGGCCCATTCCAAAACTTAATCAACAGGCATGTTTCTTTGTCCCCTAAAGTAGGAATGCAGAAGGGGTGGCCCTCAATACGTCATTCAACTCCCATCTCCAATCAGCCTCAATCAGCATTGCCAAAAGTAATCAAAATCGGAAGGGCCACAGGTTCCCTATCCCTGCTCTGAAATTTATGCTCTGAGCAAACAAGGTGAGTGGGAAACACAAAGCCTGCAAAAACTCAGTGGGGCTCAGCAACCACATGATGAGGGAGAGCCAATATTTTCCCCACTGTTAATTGAAGACTTGCATAGGGCATCAGACTTTCCCTAAGCCTATGGTTTTTCCCTGCAAGGGAACAGGAAGAAGCCCAGGTAAGAGAGGAGGAAGGAGAAGAACGAAATTAAACAAAACACTTTAAGAGTGAAACATGTGCATATGTTAGAATTCTGTACAAATGCATCTTAACTTAAGGGGATTTATACAGGAAACGTTGTGGTTTCCACCTGATAGAGCTTTGTTTCCATCATAATGACTCTTGTATCAAGGACCCACTTAGGTCTAATTCTGTAATTTGGTTTTTGAAGACTAACTGTATGCAAAATAATATGCAGAAATTGCATATATTATACATATACAGTGGCACCTCAGGTTAAGTACTTAAATGGTCCCGGGATCCGTTCTTAACCTGAAACGGTTCTTAACCTGAAGCACCACTTTGGCTAATGGAGCCTCCTGCTGCTGCCGCATCGCCAGAGCACAATTTCTGTTCTCATCCTGAAGCAAAGTTCTTAACCGGAGGTAATATTTATGGGTTAGCGGAGTCTGTAACCTGAAGTGTATGTAACCTGAAGCGTATGTAACCCGACGTACCACTGTAACACATTTGCAATACCATATTTCTGCAACATAATTTTATAAGTATTAACACTTAAGTATTTTTATACTGTTGTATGCATTGCTGCATGTATCTGTTTCTGTGTTACCGTAGTTACTTTAGGAAACTGGAAGTGTGTATACATACATACATGCATACAGTATATGAGAACTGTTCATATTTTTAGTGGAATTGATAAAAAGAAAAACAAATCCTTTCTTCTTGTCAAGATCAAAGAGCAAGATGGAAATTTTAAAACATCAAAATTTTCAGAAAATTCCATTCCTAACAGCAACATAAATCTACTAATTACAGCACCATCAGTGACTTCTCTGTGTAATTTGTAATTGCTTTCAAAGTATTGCTCAACATAATTTGCTGTGAAGGAAAGATTTCAAAAGAATGTGAGTCCAGATCATACTGTGAAACGTTCTGCTCTTCCACTTCTTTAGGATTTAGAAAATGATGGGAAATCAATATGTACAGTATTGAGGGTGGGGTTTTTTTGACAGACAGAGTAATCATGTCTTGTTTGGTTTGACATCATAAAACAGATAAAGCTGCGACAGATAAATGCTAATCTGCCATTTGCAGCTGGTGAACAAATGGCAATGCACCCTCCATCAATTGCGCAGGGTGGCTTAGTACATAAACTAGATTAGAAATGAATGTGCCGGTCAGATTTTAGGGAAAGTGGTCTCTTATGTGCACACATAGTGTTGTTCAGCGTGAATGTAAATTGACAGTTCTCTAATTTGCTGATTGTGCATTTCCTTTCTGGATACAAAGGCAGGGGGGGGGGAATATCTCATTTGCTGCAACTAGTCTTATTAAAATGAACATATATTTTTTCATTTTAAAAAATGGAGTCATCAGAAAATCACCTCTTGGTAAATTCTAATTAAGTATCATTTGAAAAATCTACAAAAAATAGATTATAATTCTAAGATCAAAGGACACAATCCAGGCAAACTGAAACACTTTCAAGTCCCAATGATTTCAAAGTTCGGGAACTTATAACAAATTCTATAAGGATTTGAAAGAAGAAGAGGAGTTTGGATTTGATATCCTGCTTTATCACTACCTGAAGGAGTCTCAAAGCGGCTAACATTCTTCTTTCCCTTCCTCCCCCACAACAAACACTCTGTGAGGTGAGTGAGGCTGAGAGACTTCAGAGAAGTGTGACTGGCCCAAGGTCACCCAGCAGCTGCATGTGGAGGAGCGGAGACGCGAACCCGGTTCACCAGATTATGAGTCTACTGCTCTTAACCACTACACCACATAGTTATATCCCTTGTGCTGGAGAATGCATTTCTTATAACACTGGGGGGGGGGGGTCCACTTGTCCTGTGCCTGGAAAGCACAGGTCTGAGTGTTTTTCTGCTTGTCCTGTGATTTCTAGGCACGGGTCCAAGCAGCTTTGCCTTTGCAGCACCGTTTCCCCCCAGAAAACCTGCTCTTTAGTACTACGTCAGAGCAAACATTAATCAGGAGAAAACCCGATTGATGTTTGCTCGGATTCGGCAGTAAGCAGTGGGTTTTCCCAGGGGAAAGCGGTGGGGAAAGTGGACATGTGGATGGGCCCTTAAAAATGTAAAGGTAAAGGGACCCCTGACTGTTAGGTCCAGTCGCGGACGACTCTGGGGTTGCAGCACTCATCTTGCTTTACTGGCCGAGGGAGCCAGGATACTGCTTCCGGGTCATGTGGCCAGCATGACTAAGCTGCTTCTGGCGAACCAGAGCAGTGCACGGAAACGCTATTCACCTTCCTGCCGGAGCGGTACCTATTTATCTACTTGCACTTTGACATGCTTTCGAACTGCTAAGTTGGCAGGAGCAGGAACCAAAGCAATGGGAGCTTACCCCGTCGCGGGGATTCGAACTGCCGACCTTCTGATCAGCAAGCCCTAGGTTCTGTGGTTTAGACCACAGCGCCACCCTTAGTGCTGCTATTTTTGAATGTCTGAAGTGTTTCAATTTATTTTGAGATTTCAGTTTTATAAAGAAAAAGATAAAACAGGGCTATATTAACATATCACTCACCAGGGCTGATGAGAGTTGTAATCTCTGCAGGGCATCAGGTTGCAGAATGCTTGTTTGTTTGTTTATTATTAATCAGAATCACCATAATAATTAATTGTAACATGTATCCGTTATATAGCACCTATACTCTGTGCTGTACAGAAAAGACAAAATAAAAGAAAAAAAATTCCTTCCAGTAGCACCTTAAAGACCAACTAAGTTAGTTCTAGGTATGAGCTTTCGTGTGCATGCACACTTCTTCAGATACCTAGCTCATACCTAGAACTAACTTAGTTGGTCTTTAAGGTGCTACTGGAAGGAAATTTTTTTTCTTTTATTTTGTTTTGACTATGGCAGACCAACACGGCTACCTACCTGTAACTGTACAGAAAAGAATGAACATGGATTGAATCTGCCCTATAGACTCACACTCTAACTGCACAATCCCTTACATATCTATTCACGAGAATGTTCCTCTAAATTAAATGGAATTGGGGCTGGATCCTATATACACTCTCACCTGGGGGTAAGTCACACAGGGAGTAAGCCTCACACAGTGTGAGTCCCTTCAGAGTAGAAATGTAAAGGATTATGCTGTTACTCCCAGAATAATTAAAAAAACACAAAAACACAGAAATGAAAGAGAAGAAGAGATAAGACAAGGGACCTAGAAAGATTGAAATGCCAAGATGAAACATGTTACAGGAAGCAATAACACCTTTTTGTCTGGCATGTATCACTTGCGAACTTCATTAATAGTGGAAAGAAAGCAGAGGCTTGCTGTTTTAAATTAAATGTACCTTCCAGCCGAAATAAACAGGTTTTTAATTCGTATTACAAGTGTGAGAATTGCAAATCATGGTTTAGGAGTCATTTGTGAAGCAGCCCAAGATTACCTAGCTTTTGCAGCTGTACTAGGGCTGCCATATGTCCAGAATTTTCCGGACATATATGGGATTCACCCATCAGAAATGTCCGGGGAAACCCATGTCAGAAGTGTTGATTTTTGGCCAAAAAAAGCAAAAAATGGCAACCATAAGCACACCTTTCTTGCTGGCATTAAACATCTCACACTTAAGACTGTTTCCAAGATAAAACACACATACATGGAGAGAGAAATCTTGGGTAGCTTTTCAAGAACTCAGATATGTGTACATTTGCTCAGAAGGAAGTGCTGTTGGTCTTCCTGAAACATATAGCTAGGCACGACTGCAGCCCGAGGGTGCAATTCTATGCTTGTTTTCCAGGATGTAAGTCTTGTGGAGCTTACATCTGAGTAAATATACCTAGGGTTGTGTGGAGCCTCTATTTTTAATCATGAAAATATTTGTTTTGAGAGCAAAAAAGAAGCCATGCGTTTGATCCCAAAACACCCAGCAAAAGAACTGCAGCGGTTCAAAACGGTATCTTTGCCCTGTGCCAGCTTCTTTGACATTGCTCTTTCAAGTGACAAACATAATCTCATAGTGTGCCTAAGCTTCTCCAGACAAATCGTACAAGCTTTGCTCCTTCATCAGTATCCAGCCTCAGGTTTTATGACCTGGGGACAGTGACTACTTCAGGACATCCCGCACATGGCAACAGACATCTTGATGACACCAACTCTTGCACATTGATGTTTAACGATCTCTTGTATTATTTTTGGCTGTTGACTTTCTAAACCCATCAAAGCAGATTACAGCCACTTATAGTGTTCATGTCTTCTGAGTCCTCTCTGCTCAGCTTAATTCAGCAAGGAAAAGCACCTTATCTGCCAGATATTCACCTTTCCCTGCCGCTCCTTTTCCCTCCAAAAATGTGTTTTGATCCTTCTGTTGATCTCAGCCCTCTGAGCATGTACAGCCCTCTGTACATGCATCAAGGGCTACCTTGCTTTTAAAACAAGCAATTAGATTTTTTTGGGCACTGTTAGGCAGTGCAGCAGTATTCATTATGATGATTACTAAGGATGGCCATAAGCTATCTGATAGTTAAAAGGAAACTTGGTGATGCTATGTTTTATGTTCGGTTAAGCTGTTAAATGTTATCTTAGGCCAAGTTTGATAGGCTATGCTAGGTGATTAATTTGACTCACCACATAGGAATTTTAGGACAATGGATGCTAAACATGGAGGCTAAATTCAAGGCTAACACACACACACACACACACACACACACTAGAGAGAGAGAGGAGAGTTTCCTCACTGACCATGAATTACATTTGGCCCATAATATCTAACATTATATCTTGTCTGCTAGGTATTTCACAGCATGTCAAAACCTGCTAATTAAGAAAGAGGGGTTTTCCCCCATAACAAAAGGAAATTAACTAAAATGCTGACATTGTATCACTGTTCCCCACCCCATCAAGAAATATTTCAAATAAATTAAAAAACATATTCAATATTAAACATGTCATCTATTAGTAGTCCAAGCTGTTTCTCAGAATTTAACTTGGGCACAGCTGTGCCATGGAGAAATAATCTGTATCCGGCAATTAATCCAGGGAGAGTAGAGGCTGTAGCTAAAGAAAATGTGAGCTCCTTTATGCACCATTTGCCATCATGGGTCCCCTGGGTTGGCAAAAAGAAAAAGACAGGGAGAGAGGTTTGTCTGAGATGAACATGCCCTGCTGCTTTGTTTTCTCCTTGCAGAAAGATGACATGCTGCATTTTCTGCAGGGAAAATTTACTGCTGCTTGACTAAAATTAGATAGTCCACATTTACACTTAGAGTTTATGTCATTATCCCAGGAACGGTGTGGGAGTATAAACCCATAATCTCTGCACAGACAGGGAATGGATGAGGACTGCACTGAATAAATGCAACAGCTGCATAAATTCTCTTCTCAACATTGAGCTTATTTTTGTGATAAACTAAAGGGGGGGGGAGAGAGAAGGGGAGGAAGGAACCTACAAGCAAGGGGGGGGGGGAACCTAGCAACCAGCACACCACATCTATACCGAATATATAATTACGTGTGTCTGATGTTTAACTGCTCACCAGTCTTGGGCTTTTCCAGACAACACTATAGCTAGTAATATCCCCAGTCCAACATGAGCACAGAAATATATTATCCTCACACAGGCTGGGTAGGTGATAATAACCATGTGTTCATTGGAAAAGGGAACCACAGCATTGCTGGGCAGGGGACTCGATTGGATTTTTAAAAATAAATAAAGAGTGCATGTTTGGGAATACAGCTGCTAAAAAAAAGATGTCAGGGGATTATTGTGCATAGATAGGAATGACAGCCTTCTTGGAATGCTGAGGGATTTCCTTTTCCTGTCCCTCATTTAAAAACAAACACAACAGCTGAAATGTCCATTGGGTAGTGAGAATGGATATTTCATGGATATTAGCCTCTAGGAAACACCAATGATGTCACAGACACTTGCCAATAGTTGCCCCTGACAATCATGCAAATCCAGATCTCATAGCCTTTTCTTATAGCCTTCCAAACTCAAATAGCTGTGCAACATGATCAGGAGCAGAGATGTACACTATGTTTTTCCAGTGGTGGTATCACACATTGCAGGTTGAGTGCTGGAAAATGCTATTTTCCTACAAAAGCCAGGACCAGCTCTACTACCAAGGAAAGTCAGACAGCAGATACGGAAGTCAGGGGGCAGCAGCAAAAAGTTGGAGGACAGAAATGTGTGTGTGTCACACAGAACATCTCCACCCATGTCCCCTAAATAAGTCTGCAGGTACACTGTTGAAAGTTAAGATTCAACTGTCAGTCCACCACCAAAATGTCTTCGGCTAGCCCTGACTGCAGCAATACTAGCTGGAGGGAAGATGTCTGATTCCCCTGTAGCAACTAACAGCTACACATGCATCGATTATTTAGAAAGGCTCTTGCAATAATCTTAACACAGAGACTTAAGAGCATTGCCTAAAACAAAGTCCAAAGCCAGAGCATGAGTTTACAATGTACACTGGTGAAGGGATGATGAAACACTTGCCAGATTCACTTTACAGATGGTCAAATACTTAATAGATAACAAAGTGTTGCCACATGTAATGACTTTTTATGGATTTTCTGATTTTCTTAAAACCGCTGAAAGCTTCACAGCACTGCCATATGGGTCTAGCTGGAAACTTTTCCACAGCTGGATTTCAGGCTACTTGTTGAATCTGCTAGCGACAGGCTGCACATTTTGACCATAAGGCAACCATGACTAGAAACAGACCAAATCCATAGCTCTTGTTTTATGAATCTGTCAAATCCCAGCTGCTCCCATGTTTGTAAGCCCTGTGGGCAGCTCAGCCTTCACAGCAAAACCTGAAGAAGAGCTTCATGTTTCTCTCAGTGGTTGTAAGACATTCTGATTCGTCATAAATTCATCTGATCAGATGAAAATGAAAACTGCTGCAGAATCAGAGGTGTTCAACTGCTATATGTTTGCTCCTTTGACTCTGTCCCAAGTCTTCCACCTGCCACGTATGTGGAGCTATTAGATTGTGCAGCCAAGCTGGCACATGATAGAAAAAGACAACTAAACTCTCACACACACTAAAACTGGACTGCAGATGTGCCTGCTTTCAAGTAATATCCAACTCACTCCTTTTGAGTTGAGTCATAGTAGGATCCATCCTAATGACAATACCAGAGAACATGTCCAGAGGTTGCTAGGCAACAGTGCTACGTTTGCTCTGGTCCCTTGCTAAAATGGCTGGCAGATATGGGGTTGAAGTCTTTGGGGAATTAAGGCACAGACAGCTGAAGCCTCACTGCTTGGGGATTTCTGCATTTCCAGCACCTGGGCCTCATATTGGCTTGGCAGATATTTTGGCCTTTTGGCCTCGCATATTGCCTACAATCAGACTCTGACTGTTCTGTGCTGGCCTTGGTTTAGGAAACTGTGATGTTTTATTATGTTATTATGCTTTATTAAAATATTTATTAATTTTATTATGTATTGATTTGATCACTTAGGGGATATAACTGTTGGAAACTGCCCTTCTACTGAAAAAAATAACAAAGCAGATGATGTGCTTCCCTCATCTCCATATGCTTTCAGGCGTATACAGCAAAGATCATGATGGCACACACCTACCAACAACCAGTGATGTTCCACTGGCCCATTTCAGACATTATGTGAATGAAGTGTGATGGTGAAACTCCTCCTTCACTTCAGTTTTTTTGCACTTACAGATAATGGAAAGTTTTGCTTTCAATTTTAAACAGGCTACAGTTTCCCATGACACCCAAACTGAAGGTACTGTGGTTTGTTTAAACTATGGTTAGTGAGAAAATGCCAAGATCAAACCTTGTTTTCAGATCCTAGCTTATACTGAAACTATAGCTTAAATAAATGGTTCCCTTAATTTGGATGTCAGAGGAATTGTGTATTATTTAAAATTGGAAAAAGATTCTTCCAGTCTTCTCCTCTGGTTTACAAAAGAGGAGGAAAGGTAAAAGGGGTGTGCAAGCCTAATGATTACTTTGGCTCACGTAGCAAAAGCCCATGGTCTCCTTTAATGTCTAAAGTGCACCTAACACCTTATAGACTGGAATCTATCAATGGACTGAAAGTAAGTAACTAGTTGTCAAAGAAACCACATTTTCAAGGAATCCTTCTGAATGTGTAGGTTTGATGGTGGAGTACTTGTTATGAAGAATGAACACACTGTGTGCTGTTCCATATGATGCTGATCAAGATTATATAATTATCTACAGAATGAAAACAGCTAATTATTGCTAACCTCAATCTTTAGGCACAGAAAACACCATTTTGTCCTTCCATCTATTGTCATTTTGAAGTATAATAGCAGAAACCCTTAAACCCTTACGTTTTACCAGTACAAGATAGGCTTTGTAGTAGTTTTAGAAATACATTACAATTATTTCTACAACTGTGCACCGCATGTTGATTCCCTGAGAAGTTAAATCTCCAGAGCTAAAAGTGCCAAATGATGTAGATTTACTGTTTAAGTCCTTTTTTTTTTTTAAGCCAACTCTGCTTCAATGAAAATTCCTACATAATACTTAAGGGCTTTCAAGATCACTTTCTACAGATAACTTTACAGTATTTAGGCTTACCAGACTGGGAGCCACATTTCTCATTTGTGTTCTCACCTTCCATGGGGGCGAATACAGAAGTACTGCTGGATTCCCATGAAGCATAACAGTATCTACATCCATGGTCCTACAGCCCAGGCCGTCCACAGAAGATGAAAACCCAGCAAGCAGCAGGTGAAGGAAGCAGCAGCAAACATGCTTCACTAAGGCTGGAATGGCTCATGCATGGGCCCACCAGTTGCTGCATCTTTCTATCATCTATCTATCTATCTATCTATCTATCATCTATCATCTATCTCTTTTAGTCAGGGGGCGGGGTGGGTGGGTTGGCCAGGTATATGCATGGTTACAATTATCATTTTATTATACTTAAAGAATATGTTAACCTTTTCTGTAAAAAAGTGGTGTCCCCCCCCCCCCCGGAAATGTGTTCATTATTAGGACAACAGAAGCAACCACCAGTGCACATTTCTGAATTTGAGGTTGTACATGGGATTCTGGGTTCTGAATCTAGGGCAACAATAATGTTAAAAATGTGTAGCCATACCACAGTGGCCATAACAAAGGACAATTAATTGATGTCAGTGAAGATTTTTTTTTGATTCATATAAATCTGCTAAATTAAGTCTGTAGTCATGCCACCACTTCCTGCAAAAGGAGAACATCCAGCTTTAGGAAAACTGAGATTTTGATTCGAAACTTGACTGCTCATCTACATCTCGTTAAATTGAAGAAAATCTTTAATATCTTCCCACTCTCAGCTGTACTGGGGAATTACAGAGCAAACCTCTTTGTGTTTTTCTCCCATTAGGATTTATACAACATCTCGGTGCATCAGTGCATTAGATGATTATGTAAAATGATTGGTGCATGGGATTACTCATCATCACATGACCTGCTTGCACTTGGGAAAAATCTTTTGATTTCCCCTTTTTATCTGAAAAAGTTGCTAACACGTAATAGTTATTTTAAATCCTAAGGACCTTATATCCATCCTACGTTAAAGTTCAAAATGAAAAATCTATATTATCTCATGTTTTAATATTTTAAGGTTGTCCTTAAAGATTCTTCACCTTCCCCCTAACACTGATTGATTAGGCTAAGAATTGTGGGTATTAAATAACATATTAGCCTTTTTATGACACTGAGGCCATCTGTCATGGATGGTTTAGTTAAGATTCCTACATTGCAGGAGTTGGACTACATGACCCTCAGGGTTCCTTTCAATTTTACCATTCTCTGATTATATGATTCTCACACACTACATTTTCTTTTTTAAATGATGTATAATACACTCTTTGGTCTTGAACTCATTCTCTATGTTTGTCAGTCTTGATCCAGCCCTATATCTTGTCAGGGGCACGAGAGGTGAAAATAAAGGGTCATTGCTTTTCAAATGAATTCAGTTTTCTGCTTAATCTCCAATAGAATGATAGCTATCCAGCAATACACAAACCCTTTCACCTTGTGACTAGGAAGAAGCTTCCCTGTGAACTCTTCCTGGGTCACTTATTTTTTAAAGTAGTTTCTGCAACGTTTTAGCCTACTGTTGCTGACCTGTTTGTAAAATTTGTTTCAATTCTTTTTTAAAGGAGCCTTACTTGCAAAACTGCCCATCAAACATGGAGGATTAAAAGAAAGGCTCAGTGCTCGACGTCCCACCCTTTGCCTTCATTCAGAAACCTTTTATGACCCTAAAAGTGTCTGGTATGGCTTTCTTCCTTGAATTCACAGAAACAAAGGACAAGAAGAACACAGCTATATGTTGTTGTTGCTGCTGCTGGTATTGTAAAACAAGAAAAAATTGTGCAGAGCCCATGTGGGGGCTCTGACAGTCACCAGCTGTCACAAAGCAAAGCAGAGTGCTTTTGGCAGCATTGTTAGGAACTGGCCCAGCTGCGCTCCATCACTGGCCCAGGTAACAAGCTGAGCTACACTGATTTTGCAAGCCACTGAAGACTTCTTGACATTTCCCTTGAGTGTCTCCTTACAACTCCACTTCTCCTAATTAGCTTCATCTCCTGGCTGTCCGGGGCTAGTTGCATCTGCTTCAGATGTGTAAATGGTGACGAACATGTGTGGAGATACATTTAGGTTGATTGGCTGTTGAGACTGATGGTGCAAACTTCAAATCAATTGGATAAATAAGGCTGATGTCATGATGGCTGGGGGAAGCTTTCTTGGAAGGAAGCTGAGTTTTATACTGGCTCTCGCTGAAAAGCTGCCCAAGATGGAACAGCAATTCATAAATTGGAAAAGGAACAGCAGATGGTATAACAAATGCAACCTCTGAAAGACCTTTCAGGGATATATATATTTTTTGGTAATAGTAACCAAAACAGCAAGAGGCAATTCAACGACCTGACTAGGAAATATACGTAAAAACAAAGAACAAACCTACAGTTAATCTATAGTGCTTGCTAACGTGGGATGCTGTCAAGGTGAATAGGCTTTTAATTGGACTCTCAGATGAAATGTTTTTGCTAAGCAATGTCTTTCTTTAAAGAAATTAGTTGATCAATTATCCTATTATAGTGTTAGGGGTGGATTTTTTTCTTGTTTGTATTGTGAGACAAGTGGTATTTTCCAGGTGATTTAAGGAAGGTTGTTTGGATAATTGCCTTTAAAATGTTACCTGAGTCACGAGATCCACATAGATTCTTGACATGTTCTATGTGCATCTCCTCCAGCAATGGACATCCTTCCATGGAAGGCAGCGCAAATTAAAATGGGATTAAATAAATTAATCAGCTGATAGCACCAGTGAATTAACACTTTGCAGAGCTACTCATTGCAATGCTTAAAAACTAAGCATTTGATAGAGGGGTGAGTTTAACAGTGCATGAAATTATATAGTCAAGACAGAAAATAAACTTGCAGTTTACAGTGGATTTGTATGTGAAAAAAGAGTACAAAGGGGCTGTTTCAATCCTGGAACAATGGTAGAAAATATTCTAGAAAAGTCTTACACTAGCCAGGAGGCATAATAGGCTCTTTAAGTCTCTGGTTCTCATAGATCCCCTGCTGGTTTTAGTATAGAGTTTTGCTTAGCACACAGGTGCTGGGCCTGCACCTGGAGACGAATTAATTACATAGCTAAGGAAAGTGATCTTGATTCCAGAAAGACCATGGTGGAGGAGGGGAGGAACTATTTGGCTCAGAGACAGAGTACGGTAGTTTCATTCTCAAAAGAGCACCTCCTTTCCTTATTTCATAGGAAGACATTTGTGCATGCAAGGGAAAATACTCTTGCACATGAGGAAATGAGCTCCTCTCCTAAAATAAAGTGGGAGGTTCCTACATAAGCTGCACTCTGTGTTTATCCTCCACTGTTGATTCTCCCCTCTAAATACAATATAATATACAGAAAATCTATTTGTTGCTTCATATATAGCATCTGATGTTCCATGAGCCAAATTAAAAATGACTGGGGTGATGACTAGCCAACATTTTTTTGAAAAATATGTTACATTAAAAAAATTGTCCAGATGTACAGCTGTATTAGTCTGTATCAGCAACTCCCCCTCCCCAGATTAGAGCACCTTCTGATTGGTGGGTTCACATGTGCAGATCCAAGCATATGGCAAACATGTACACTGCCCACTACTGTGTATAAGGAGCTTTTTAAACATTCTTGATTAAAACACATAAATGTTCAAACTAAACATGCCTGTGTTTTGGGTTTCCCTCAAGAGTGTTGTTCTCCAGCTTTTGACAGCCATCTGGAAGGAGGCTAAATAGTAGGCCTTTCTAAGGGTTGCCATAGCTGCATCGCTCAGCCAAATTGTTTTCATTATTTCACCACCCATCATCTTGATCTAACATAACACAGAACTTATCACTCCTTGTGCATAAAGAAATGACTTCATCGTCCCTAGCACATGTTAATTCTCCACCAATTAGTAAACATCTTCCTTGCAACACACATAGACCTTCTACATCAGGCTTTATTACATGACACAGAACAGACTGTGCTCAGCGCAAAAAAACCTGAATGTCAAACACACAGCAGGGCTGACGCTTTGAATCTTGACAACAGATGATTCTGTCTGATAACGCTGATATTCCACTTAGTGCATCAATAAATTAATTTTATCATTTACTGTAAAAAACATTCATATCCCATCTTTGTGCCTTAATCTGAGGCACTCACGGGCAACTCAAAATTGATCAGGAACAATGAAAACACACTAATGAATAAAAATCAACCAATGTTTCCTATGGGCAAAAATATGCCTCTCTTCAGGCCAGCACCCAATATGTGATGCCCAGAGTGTGGCAAGTGCGTGTGAGTGTTTTGTGGTGGGGGGCAACCTTCATGCCCTTGCTACCACCTGGACATGCTTGGTAGGGTACTAGAAGCATGAACAGAGCTTCTGAATGTGAGGGAGATCCTGGCACTTATTAATATACTGTCTCTAATACTTGGTCTGCAAGGATTTTGAGATGCTGCTTGAAGAGAACTCACAGAACCAGCGGTGGGGGGGGAGTGGGAGGGAAGCAGAAGGGGGAAAAGTAGATCTGAGGAAAATCTCATTAAAACAAAATTCTAGTGCAGCTGCATGCAAGACAGACATTTATCTGCCGTCTACATTATTGTAGCTGTTTTTCAAACACTGTAATCCCTTCAGAGGGCTAGCAGCTAACCATGCACTTAATGAGTATGATCTAGACAAATCATAATTATAAAATCCTGGAATCAACTATATAAAATGGAAGCTACAGAAAAAGCTTTAGGCAATTCTAGAGGAAATTGCACAACATAAACCCAGTTGCTATGTAACATGGCAAAAACGTATGGATGCAGGTACTTAACCAAATGAGACTTGGCTAGCTTCTGTGAAGGAAAGGTGGGATACAAATGTAATAAAAGTCAAATAAATTTAAACAAAACCAAGCTTTCCATGGTTATCAGTCCAATGCTGTGGAATGTTCTTCCAACAGAAATTCAGCAGGCATCTTTTGTATTAATTTTTAATCATTTGCTGAAAACTTTGCTCCGCTGCCAGGCTTAGACAATTAAATAAACACCTGCCAGTCAGCACAGACAGTGCTGAGCTAGATAGCCAAAGGTCTAACTCACTAAAAAGCAGCTTCTGATGTTTAGCATGGGGGGGGGGGGTAAAATAGTGCCCAAAGTGCCATTGCCAGGGGGCTGAAAAGCATTTTCCCAGGACTACTTTTTGGTCTTGGTCACATAGGTAGACAAGAGTAACTGTAGCACACTGCCCTCAATTCCCATTTCACAGAGCCAAACAAGGAGGATGCCATGGTTAATGGCATCAAAAATCACAGAAACATCAAGAAGCAGAAGCAAGGTCGCACTCCCCTTGTCCCATTTGTTGGAAAGCTCATCTATCAATCCCATGGCCAGGCCTGGACCTAAACTGAAATGGTTCTAAACAATCCATGACATCTAAGACTGTTTGCAGTCATTGTGCCACTACACTCTCTACCACCTTTTCCCCAACTGGGGTATTTGCGCCAGGGCAGTAGTTATTCCAGTCCAACCACCTCTTTAAATGCAGTAGGGACCACAGCTTCACACAATGAAGCATTAACCACGCTCTGGAACCACCAGTCAGACTCCCTCTGCTAGAGATAATAGGCCATGATGGACAGGGATCAAGAGGGTATATAAGTGCCAGCCCCTTGTAGCTGACTGCATAAGCTAAAATTGATCCCACAAGACATCGAGTGTGTTCTGAGAGCTATACCTAGGAGAAAAATGGACCCTACTCTTCCCCTGCTGCCTGGGACACTGCTGATTCCACATTGTACCATCATCTCCATTGTTACTACAGTGGTACCTCGGGTTATGTACTTAATTCATTCTGGAGGTCCGTTCTTAACCTGAAACTGTTCTTAACCTGAAGCACCACATTAGCTAATGGGGCCTCCTGCTGCTGCTGCACCGCTGCTGCATGATTTCTGTTCTCATCCAGAAGTGAAGTTCTTAACCTGAGGTAACATTTCTGGGTTAGCGGAGTCTGTAACCTGAAGCGTATGTAACCAGAAGCGTATGTAACCCGAGGTACCACTGTATTCTCTTATAGAAGAGGCAGGGAATGTTTTTCAGCCAGAAGACCACACTGTCTCTCAGGAAAATCTCTGAGGGCTGCATACCTGTGATGAGCAGGTCCAGAGGCAAAAGGGGGTGGAGAAGTGGATGTGACGCCCATCTTTGTACAAAAAGCTACATTTCATTTGTGCAAAAGTCAGAGGTACACACACACATGCCTACACACGGCTCTACCTACTTCCAGGGAAGCAAGGAGCTTCATCACAGTTCAAGGGTGTATCAGCCGAGCCAGTTGGGGCAGTGGCTTAGATAAGGCTTGGAGGAAGGGTCCCAAGGGCCAGATAAAGAAGCATGGAGAGCTGCATTTGGCCCCTGGGTCTGAGATTCCCTCTTCCCACCCACACCTTACAATAAGGGGAATTATTTGGTAAATTAGGTAGTTTCTATAAATGAGCTGGAATGAGAACAGTTCTTCAACACAGACCAACATTGTGTGTGTTATTTGAATCTTAGGTCACATGATTGCCTAGGAGCCAATTTCTAGCAGCCAAGGTCCCTTTGGGCCCCCCATAAGATATCTGAGGGGGGTGGGGCCCAAAGCTGGTGGGCATTGTCATTCAAATGGTGTGCCTGTGCCGTGTCTTGTGATTGATTATGCAGGGCTGGGCTTACCTGCCCCCTCATAATTTATTCGAGTTGGCATGGCAGAGTAAACAAACTCCCAACAAGCCTCCTTTCCACCTGCCTGTATTTTTATATGGACATGCTTGCTCATGTGCCCATCTAATCGTACAAAATGATTTAAGAAACTATTATGAGAATACAGAAATTAGATGGAAGCAGAAATTTATTCAAAAGGGCAGTTGTCTCTAGCAATTTTGGCAGTAGGATGCGACAACATGTTTACAACTCACAGAAGGAGTATTCTCATTCACAAGCGGAATGTGCTTGGGAAATTTCTCATTAGCATTTAAAAAAAGTTATTATTCTGCTGCAGCTATTGGATACAAATAAAATGTTGGCATATAAAATGTTTCTTGTCACAGCAGACCCCAGCCAGCTGCCACTTCCCTCTTCCCCGCTTTTTTGCACCCAGATCTCTTTGCAAGTGAACTAAAAAATCTCCTTATGATTTGGTACAAGATAATCATTATCGTATTTTAAGAGCCTTCACATGAGTCATTTGTTGCACAGATTAAAAATGAGCTGTTTTGTTTCCCTCAAAAGCACCAGTCGCCTGATGCCAGGCTGCATTTATAGCACAGCTAATGCCAATGTACATTTAGCCTGTGAGGAGAATCGTTTTATGAGCACACATTTAGCTGTGCCTAATGCATTATGTGATATACTCAGAAGAAAAATTTGTGGTTTAGGAAAAAACAGATGTGAGCTTGCATCTGTGCCATGCTTCTGAAGTGCATCTTCTACCTCAAGCAATCTTCACCTGACTATGCTGCATCAGTGATTATAGCGCTGTGTAGCCCTGAATGTTTTATATTCCCCCCCCCCCATCCAAATGTTAGCTACGGTGGTCTGAACCACAAAAAAGAATGTTTTCACCTTGCACATAAAACTTTGTTTCACCTCGAAGAAACAGGTTGGATTGGCATCATCCTTGCTCATCTAGATCATTTACAGATCTGGGAATTATAGATTTGTTGCTTCCCCCCCCCCCCCTTTCTGCAGTCTGCATTTTGAATCTACTGGTGGGACGGTGAATCACAGAAAAGAATACCATAAAATGGGATTCGCCTAAAGAGCCCCATCAGCAGAAGCCATTGCAAAACTTCTGCTTGTGTAATTAGGCTCCCACCACCTTCCTTACCCTGTGCACACACACACCAAAATTGGCTTGAGGCACATCAGTAGAACCCCCAGAACACACTACATGGGGGGAAGGGGGGTTGTTCCATCTGGCAAGCTGAAATGCTTTTGCAGACCAAATGGCTGCACATTTTGAGGCCTGTATGATTCTGAACAGAACGTGTTGAGATTCCGATCTGAAATTACACAGGCTTAGAAATCAGAATCACGTAACGACACAGGCAGAAATGTGATTAGGATGTCACAATCGGAAGCAAAGCATATGGGCCTCTCTTCCCAACAGCTAAGTGCAGGATCAGTGAGTGTTAGATATTTTGCTTCCCTGGCACAATGTAAGAGAAACCAACAACTGCTAGTACTCCAAGTGCAATAGGCAATTGCAACTTTCATGGTCTGATGTTTCTTGTCATAGAAGCAGTAGCTCTGCTGGGCTGTATGGTCTTCTGGAAAACTTGATCCATTCAACTGCTCACCTGGCTAGAAAGCAACCCAGTATGAATTATTCTTGTGGAACTGTGCTTTGCTCTGCTGTGAGGTGTCTATATGTGTGCAGATCACACATTATGAACTGGTAAATATCTGCAACTGAAGTATGTAGGTGTCATAGAAGAACACAGCATAGATTAACTTCCTTCTCTGGAAAATCAATCAAACTGGTCAACATAAAGGAGACAAGGGACCTTACATGAGTTCCTCACTGGAACATAGAAAGCTGCCATATTCTGAGTCATACCATTATTCCCTCTAGCTGAGTATGATCCTTCCTGAGGTTTAGGACAGGGAGTCTTTCGCAGCCCTACCTAGAGATGCTGGGCATTAGACCAGGAACTTCTGCATGCAAGGCAGGTGCTCTGAGCTACAGCCCTTGCTATTTTGGAGGGACTGGCAGTGCAAATAATAATAATAATAATAATAATAATAATAATAATAATAATTTATTATTTATACCCCACCCATCTGGCTGGGTTTCAGCAAACTGAATCAGCTTTGTGTTCATATGACAGTTCTGTTTTGTTAAGGAGTCACAAGGCATTAGGGCAAAGATGAACTGCAAGCAAAGTATGATTGCCTTTCTCTACTATGCTTCCATACTCTGATATATTGTTTTTTAAAAAGCAACCATCCACTCAGTTCCAGTTTTCAGAGTACAGTAAATCTCCTCTAGCACAGCAACTGCATTCAGAATCAGCACCCTAAGCCCATGAAATCTACCATATCTGTGACAACTTATCAATGAATGCCAAAATATTTGATATTGTGCATAGTTACAAAATTTTTCATCTAGTGAAAATTTGTGTCATTTTCTCCTTCTTCATGGATGCTAAAATCTACCACAATGCGAGAGAAACCTTGTCATACCTCTTCAATGGCTCATTGCGTTTAAATGATCAGAGGAACGGCCTTGAACCAAAACATCACTACCAACACACTTTACTAGAAAGCACAAAAGTCTAGAACTGCTTCTTTCCATCTGACATTTTCCAATATATTATGCAGAGAAACCCCCCTAACCTATGAATAACATGAAAAGGAAACTTGCCATTGTACTTTTGCCATCTCATCAAGCTCCTTGTGATGTGTTTGTGTATGATATTTGCATTTCAATAGAAAGTGCCTTCTCTTCTCTCATCCTCTTCCTTTCTTTCCTGTAATCAGTTGGTACCTCGGAAGAATTCATTAATATGTAAATTGCTGCATTTGAATTGATTGGCACAGGGATTCCTGGGGAGCTATGTATGCACACAGACTCAAATTCTGTATAGCCAAAAGGATTCCCTCCCCATCTCTCAGATGACATCATTTTAAACATAATTGGTACATGTATAAAGTTAGCTAGCTTGGGGATTTTCTTGTAATTCCTATCTTTTCCAGAAACAAAATGACGGATGTGAATGGAAAGAGGTGGTACAAGGGGTGATTACTCTGTCTGCAGTGTTGGATCTCCTTCAACCTGCATTTTACCTCTCAGTCTGATTTAACTCTGAAGACTTAAGCACCGGAATAGTGCGCTTTACTTCTTTCCATTAAAAAAAAGTCCTGAAGGAGGATGTTTCCCTGAAAAGGCTTGTTGCTAAAACCCTGCTGTCCTAGAGTCTGTTTACTATTAACTCTTTCTGTGGCTACAGAGAGCCAGTATATTGGAATTAAACATTGTTTTGATGCCCGGGTTACAGTTTACTTTAAAGTGCTTAGGATCTTATATGATGGGGAGTACATTCTACCAATGGGATTTCCCACGAGCAATTTTCTGTTTTCAATTTCATAGCCCATCAGACAAAATATTGATGCTGAACTACAGGCAGAATCACTGAAAATGGAGGGAAAGTTTCAATCCATCCAAATATAATTCTCTAACCTCTCTATGAGAGCTGAATTTGTATGCAGCCAGAGAATGGGGAAGGATATTTCAGGAAGCTTATCCTCTCTACAGTTGTCATTAATACCAGCAACAAATATTATAATAGGAATTAGTGTGTCATGGCCTCATTGCTGTATTTATGGTAACGACTGGTATTCCTTTTATGAAGCAAAACACTGGTATTATGTGAACAATTTTTTTGGCATGCTTCTCTTATCCTTATATCTACATACCAATTAAGAAAGATGAAAGCTATTTCAGTGTTAAAAACTAATTGTTTGCAGTGTTCCTCAGACTGTTGACTGTGAAGCATATTTATAAGTGAAATACTACAAACTGCCTCCACTTGGTCTATGCCAAGTACATTCACACTTAATGGACTAAGAATGTAGGCTGAGCCTAATGAAATTCCAATAGAAGAGAAAGATGTGGTTGATAGAGAAGGCATGTTCTGGCATTCATCTGAATGCAAGAAGCCAAATCTGGGCCTATTTGCTGGGTTGCACACACAAACCCCACCACCAATGTCCCAAATTATATTGCCCAGCCTGCTCAGTCTCCAACCTTCCCCACAATGAGCAGGGCGGGTCTGCCACAGGCTTCTACTCACATTCTCTTCAGCACAAGCAAAAATGTCCATGCAATTAGGGATCCTGTTAAAACAAGTTCCGCAATTATGCAATGTCTTTCAAGGAAACATGAGTAGAGACTGAGCAGGTGCCTATATGGCCCTATTCCCCCCCCCCCCCAATATTTCAAGACTTCAGCTTTGGTTCTCTTCAGCTAGAGCTGAATAGGGATCTCTGAGTACCATCAATAATAGGACTAAGTGGAAAGACTCAGGATCTAGAAAGGAAACAGAAAGTGCAGGTAGTCAGTCTCACCTGTCCTCCCTATGAAGCTCATTCACAGCAGGCTGACATGTGAGCTCACACAGAACTCAGCAAAGATCTTACCTCTAATCTAAAGCCTGCAAGTTTTTTAACTTAATGAAACACTCTGGTCTGCCATGCCATTACTGCAGCAACAGATGTACTTAAACCAGCATATCACTCAGTAGGCCTGTGCTCAAATATGATGTGGGGGTTTTCCATGCTAGAATCAGGAACACCTGGTGGGACGGGGGGGATGGGGACACAAGCACAGAAAGTACCCATGTTAGGTGGGAGTTATATGTGTTAGTGACAGTAGAAGCACACTATGAAGAACTCAAGGAATGGACAGAAAAGGGGAGAATGGGGGGGGGGATGTCAAGAAGAAGGTGAAAGGTGCTGCTCTTTGGGTGATGTTGCCGAAGCTGATGAGGATGGCTCTTCTTCCCCAGAAGAGATTTTGGAATACTTATGGAAATTCTAAGGACAAATCAGAATTCCATAGTGATGGGGGGAAAGCAAATTCCCTGATAAAGAATGTTGCTTGCAAGGAACAAAAGGACAGGCAGAGAAAATTCCCCATCACCTATTTTTGAAACAAAAGAACACACACATACAAGCCATCATAATATAACAATTATTTTGAATGTCTGGGGTAATGACATTTTCCTCACTTGAAAGAAAGTGTGCCTGTTTTCTACATGCACTAATGTGGTCACAAATATACTTTGTGCCATTGGTGTTGCTAGTAAACATCTATTATAATATGCAATCTAATTAGTTAACTGCTCATTAGAGCTTCAGCTCCATTTTAAATTTTTTGATTGCTGCTTTTATATTGTTATTGTTGGATTTTTAAAAAAGTTTTCCTCTTGTTTTGATACGTGTGTCCTTTTCTTTACAACTAGAGATTGATGAATCTGTAAATGTTGGTTTCTCATTTTTCAACTCACATTTCCACAGCAGTTTATCTTTAAAAACAAACAAACCCAAAACAAGTCCTCACAAATACCCACACATTTTAGTGCACAAATCTCCTAATATACATGTTTCCGTAGGCAGGTTCACCCAATATACGGTACACATTTTTGCAAGACATTGTCCTTACTGTAATGCATTTGTGTATGCTATTTTCAATAATACATGCATCTTAAATCACATTTCTTCCTAATAAACACAGTTTTGTACACATGTTTTGGTTGGAGAACTGGATCACAAAATTTGGAGATGTGTGAATTTCATAGGATAGGTGTGTTTCAGTTTGTACATTCATTCTGGGAATTAGAGAGTTTCACATTAAAATGCAAATGGAACCAGTTTTGTGCTACATCTTGGTAGCTACATTTGCTACTGGGCATCTAGCAGGTTTAGTAAACAAAACATGACTAGCAAAATCTCTGCTTCATATGTCTCTCTGCTAAGTCCTTTGAAAAGGCGTGCTATAAATAACAGGGATCTACTAGAGCTTCCGTTACTAGTTCCAAAGTCTGAAGTCTTTTGCAAAGCAAATTCATAAATTCTGGTTCATGTCAGCATTTACCAAACCCATTGCCTAGTGTTTCATTCTCTCTGTCTGCAAATTCAAAAGGCACTTTTGCAGGATGTTAGAGGAGATAATACAAATTTGTTTTATTATCTGAATGATGAATGCTTTGCTGCCTTGTGTTAAAAGCTCTTGTGCGCTGATGCATAGTCCTTGATGACACTAGCACAAACCATAACTTGCTTTGGGTTTTGAGTAAAATTAAAATTTTGATTAATAATTCAATCAAACTGATTGATTTATCAAGAACATTATCAGGGTTGGTGGCAAGGTACTACAATTTCAAATTTGGTTAGTTAAGCAGATGTATGGGTACCCCCAACAAAATTTAAAATTTGGCTGTATAATTTGGAACTAATGTGATTTGGATAATGTGATGTGATTGGCCTGTTAATAAAAATTATTTTTAAAAAAATAGTTAAGAAGGCTGTCCAATCTGACCTATTTATTATAAATAAATACGGTATTCATTATTTTCTTCTTATTTATTTATATATACAAATATTTATATACCACTGCATCCTAAAGATATATCACAGCGGTTTACAACAATACAAAAACCTAAAACCAAACAATAAAATTATAACAAGTTAAAAAGAAAAAGAAATTAAAAACAAACATCAAAAGACCATGGTGGGAGATGTGCTCTTAATTGCCTTACATAGGCCTGGCAGAATAGAAATGTTTTCAGCAGACATAAAAGTTGGCCCAGAAGGCACCTACTGAATCTCTATTTGTAGAGTACAGTGGGACCTCGGGTTAAGAACTTAATTCTTTCTGGAGGTCTGTTCTTAACCTGAAACTGTTCTTAACCTGAAGAACCACTTTAACTAATGGGGCCTCCTGCTGCCACCGCACCACCAGAGCACGATTTCTGTTCTCATCCTGAAGCAAAGTTCTTAACCCAAGGTAATATTTCTGGGTTAGTGGAGTCTGTAACCTGAAGCGTATTGTAATGGTTCTAGGGGTTGCTCGTGCGTAAGCCGGTGCCAACACCTGGCTGGGTTGCCTGAGTGAACCTTTTTCTGTCCGGACAGCCACTCACCCGTGGCTGTCTCAATCGCTGGCAGAATCCGTCAGTGGGCGTTTCTTAAACTTCTTCCAGCAAAGAAGCTCTTTGACGCCTAGTCTCCTCCTACTCTCCCTGCGCGGAAGCCTTCTGCGCAAGGAGGGCGTAGGCAGCGGAGGACCCTTACTCTCCCCGCTGGTCCCCGGCAAGGAGTCATAGGACCGCCTCGCCGATTCCCCCATCTGCCCCCCTTCTCCACTGGTGCTACGCTGATTCTCTTCCCCGGAAGATGGGCTGCCTCTCCCCATCCCGGGATGCTCTCTGGAATCCCTCTGGAGCTTGCTCTCTCCCTCCGGCACTGATGGCAGTTCCCTGACACGTATGTAACCTGAAGCATATGTAACCTGAGGTACCACTGTATTCCACAGGACAGGGCCAATGACCCTAAAGGCTTGGTGTATTCTTGTTGTCAAATGAGCCTCACCAACTCAGGGAACGATCTGTACATTTATAACATAGTTCTTTGTGTTTTTAACTGTGTGGTAAGTCACCTAGAGACCTTCAAATAACAAGTAAATAACAATTCTACTAAAATAAAGTAACAGCAAGAGCAATAAGAACAAAGTTCACAGATTTAGATAATTACTTTAGAAATACCCAAAGACTTATGCATGCCCAGTGGAACTTTAGACTTTCCACTTTGGCACAGCAAGTACCTATTTCATGTCATAAACCGCTTTATCTTTAAGCAATTTGCTGACTGCATGTGTGTCTACCATATGCAATTTAGAAAATGCAGTCCCAAGCCCCACTGAGCCAGTTCTCTAGATCGGAGACACTGAAATGGCTAACTCAATTTTAGGAGAAGGTCAGGGGCTATGTTCTAATATAATACAGATGTCTTCTGTGTGCAGTCATTGTTTGTAGTTTATTGACTTTTTCATTGTAACATTGAGCCATCATTTTAAGTGAGTTAGAATCATTTTCTCCAGGAGAACCAGACATGTCACTAAAGCAAGGCTGATTGATCAACCTAATAAATTTAATTAAGCAAACTTAATGATGAGATTATAATGCTGTGCAACAAATCTGTCTAGAATTTCACCTCAAAGAGCCTGTTCCTATAGATCAACTTTATTTGTAATGGTGCAAGCCCAGTCTTCTTTGCTTGACTTTAAAGTCCAAAATTATTCATAGGAAAGGGTCAGAGCAGAAACACTCCCCCACATTTCTACCCATAATCTTACATTTGCCATTTCAGTTCACTGAAAATACTGCCTTGCATAATATTACATGAACCAATGATGAGTTAAAGTGAGCATGGTAATAATGCAAAGAATGTCAGCTCTCTACCAAAAGAGTATCCAGGATTTGATTGTTGACATCCGGAACTGTGTTATTGTTACTCGGCTGACCTTGGGCTATGGTGTGTCCTTTACTTCTGCTATTTTAAGTATCATCAAACCTTTGTGGTTACATCAATTGGGTTGCAATGAAAGAAACTAAAACATGGAATTCTGAGTGGCAGTGTCCTCCCCAGTGCCTTGCAATGAAATTCAATACAACTCAGGATGGAGGGAAAATTGCTTCTAAGAAACATTTTGTGCAGAATTTTGCTATGCTTAGACTGTTCTTTAGTTTTCTTCACACAGGAAAGAACAGAAAAGCTTAGATAATCCGCACAGGTTTTAGGCAAGTGGCGTCAAAGAGTTTGGGTATTATCTTAGTGAAGGCAATGCCATTTTTGTCAAACACTACTGAGTAAACACACACTGCATACAATTCCTTGTTTGAACAGGGTCAGCAACACAATTTTTATTAACTTCCGTGGAATCAGCATTTCACTCTTGACAGTCATTGGAGATTTGTTAGAACCAGAACATTTCAATTCAAGCTCAGATTGGGCAAACTATTTCCATTTTTGAAAATGTTCCTGTCTAAGATACTGCCTTAGATCAGGCATTATATCCCAGATAGTCAAAACCATAGGCGCCAACTCCTAGGAACCATAAAATGTTTGAGGGGCCCAGCCCAGCCCACAAGTTGATGGGTATTGCCATTCAAATGGTGTGCATGCACACCATCATGTGACTGATAATGTGGGGTAGGGCTTACCTGTTCCCGCCCAGTATTTTATTCAAGTTGGCACCCCTGGTTGTAAATGACCAACTTTCAGGAAATAACTAGAACTCACTCTATAGCCACATGCTTGTTTTATCACTCAGCTGCTACTAGTGGTGGTAGAGAATGTGAGGGTTGTGATAGGTCATTGTGGTGGGTTCTGTCCCCTGACTTTCTAGGATGGGAAGGGTTCAGTTTCCACACAAAACAGGTTGGCCATCCTTGGCCCAATGAAACAAATAGATCAAAACAACCCGTGGCTTTTCTTCACTATATATAATATTTCATCCTGGTACCGTTATCTACTTTTAAAGCCAATTCTTAACAGCTAACTTCATGCCTTAAGCAAAAAATTTCTATTACAGGTAAAATGGACGCATGCATAAATCACATCCAATAGGGAATGCGGATTATTCTCCAACCAAATGTTTTCAGTTAAGGGGCCCATTTATAAATCAATGGCCAGATTCCTAGCTAAAGTAAACTAAATAAGCTGTTTTAGCTTCTAGAAGGTGTTATCTGGCCTTTAAAAAATCAATAATGTACAGCCCACAGTGACATAATTGTCATCTTTCTGGATGCAGTTCACTAAAGAATTGGCCCTGCACAACCTCCATTCACTTCAATTGGGCTTGCGTGAGAGCAGCACTCTGCCTAAGGAACAGATGGCATTATCCAATCAAACAGATCTTTCCGATAAGATGCTGTTTTCTCCCACAGCTGTGCAAGTCTCACATGCCCAGGCTTTAATATGCCACAGTGGTGAGGTATGTGGAATAGTATGGTTTGCCTATCAAAATACTCATATGGAATAGGAGCTTCATTTCATAAATGTCATGCACTAGCTGGTATAAACAACACACACAGAGAGAGACAGAAACCTATCCAGCCACATAGCCTTTAGGGATTTGTCTGCCTAAGTGTGCTATTACATCATCATGCAGATAAGCCAGAGATCAGCATGCCAAACCCAGCACACAGGGACATCATATGGATTTACTATGTTCCTAGGAAGTAGATTACAATCATAGGGACAATGTCTAGATCTATGTTTGTGACAAGTGCAGCATTCATGCCACCTTCATTTTTATTCAGCACCTTGAACATCTTATTTCTTAGCTGTTTCACAATAATCTCATGAGAATAACTAGCTGCTTGGAATGATGTGCAATGACATATTACAACTTACCCCATAAAAGGCAGAAGAAAAAGGCATGCTTGTTTATTTAGGCAACATATTGGAAATGAAAAGCCCATTCATGGTGTACACAGTGATCTTCCTAGGTCACCTCCCATTTCAGTCTCTTACACTCTGGCAAAAGTATTGCTATCAGGTCAGGAAACTAGTGATCCCAGTCAGTAAAATGAGTACAGTGGTACCTCGGGTTAAGAACTTAATTTGTTCTGGAGGTCCGTTCTTAACCTGAAACTATTCTTCACCTGAAGTACCACTTTAGCTAATGGGACCTCCCGCTGCCGCTGCCACTGTCGCTGCGCTGCCATGCGATTTCTGTTCTCATCCTGAAGCAAAGTTCTTAACCTGAGGTACTATTTCTGGGTTAGAGGAGTCTGTAACCTGAAGTGTCTGTAACCTGAAGAGTATGTAACCCGAGGTACCACTGTAGAAGGACCCCCAAACAGTGCTTTCCTCATTCTGAAGTAAGTGGAGTCATACACATTACTATCTCAATAAGGTCTTCTGGTTAGATCATTAAGAGGCTAAAATAATCTAATTGCAGCAATGCCCAGAAAAGTATAGGTAGTTTAGTTAACTAACAGTTTGAAAATACAGTGGTATCTCAGGTTAAGAACTTACTTCCTGAACGAATTAAGTTCTTTACCCAAGGTAAAAGTAAAGGTAAAGGTACCCCTGCCCGTACGGCCAGTCTTGACAGACTCTGGGGTTGTGCGCCCATCTCACTTAAGAGGCCAGGGGCCAGCGCTGTCCGGAGACACTTCCGGGTCACGTGGCCAGCGTGACATCGCTGCTCTGGCGAGCCAGAGCCGCACACGGAAACGCCGTTTACCTTCCCGCTGGTAAGCGGTCCCTATTTATCTACTTGCACCCGGAGGTGCTTTCGAACTGCTAGGTTGGCAAGGTACCACTGTACAAATTATGTGTCCACACAATTTTCCAGAATGCTTGAATATTTTAAAAAAATTGCCGCAGTCCAGGAAGTTCCTTCGAGGACACTCCATATCAGCCAGCCTTCAGCAAGCACAATTTGGGATCCCAATTATGATCGAAAAGAACTGGTTGTAAAGATGGGAGACCTGTGTAACCAAGGCCACCAAAGGATAACAGAAGTCAGGATGAAGAGCCCTGTTGCATCAAACCAATGGCCTGTCTAGTCTAGCATACCATTTCCTCACAGTGCTCAGCCTCTGGAAAAACCCCAGGGAACATATGAGGGCAAAAGCCTTCTGTTGCCCCAGCAGCTGGTATTCAAGAGCATACTGCTTCTGAACATGGAGGTTCTACAGAGCCATCATGACCAACTGGCATCAACAGACTTATCCCCCATGAATCAGTCTATTCTCCTTTAAGATAATAGATTGTTGCAGCATCTTGTTGCAACAGCCACATATAATATTATTCAGGAGCTTAATAGACATTGAGTTTCCACTGCAGGGCTGGGTTAGCAAAAACAGGGGAAAGAGCTGGACTGACAAGCACTTGGCAGACCACAGAAGACATGGCTGGTCAGCTGTGTTTTAGACAGCAATCCAGGCTGTTCAGGCCTGTCCTAGGAGTATGTACAATCATGCCCATATTTTCCAGTACAGGAAAATACAGCTTCCCTGCAGCTCTATTCATAAAACATGATCAAACCAACAGTCCTCTCTTTCTGGTGCATGACAGGAAATGTCCCTTTCCTTTGTGCTTTTGATGACTGGCGATCCTCACTTCTACAGCTGTTAGAAACCATTGATAGATTGTCTGAGTTTGGCTCCCTGTCCCTGGTGTTACCTTCACAAAGTATCTGAGTTATGAAAAACTGTCAACAACTAACAGGTTCCTTTCAGTGGGTCCTTTCCTTGTTTTATTCAGTCTCCAGAATATTCAGCAATACCATTGTAAAGGAGGTAGCCTATCATTCTAGATGTGAGCCAGAAAGAAGCCTTATGTATAATTCACCAAGGCACTGAAATGCCACTGAGGTAGGATAGTCCAAATACTGGGTTTCTCTCTTCTTCTTCTTTGTAGCTATAATTGTGCCAGCTAAATATAATGCTGAATCATTAGCTACTCGATACCTTCCTCAGAAAGCACTGAAGGTAAATAATATTTTAATAATTGACTCACTCGTCCACATGCACAAGCTTTTAAAAACAAAATCAATTAGGAACTGACATTCTATTGCATTTCTTAATATACTTTCGGTGGAGCAAAGCAGTGAACTCACATAAATTTTTGCTTTCTGATAGTAAAGGATACTTTTATTATTACATTTTAACGACCGAGGATAAATTTAGCAGTTGGTTTTAAATTCAAGGGAGCTGCCAAGGTAGCCCTGTATGCTACTGTGCTGGCACCAGGATTTTGAAGGCCCTTGGGCATGGCACCATTCAATGCTACCCTGACCTGGAAGAAGCAGAACATGCACACAGAGAATCCTTATAAGCTGCGTCTGCTTTACTTGTATACTCTGCATATTGCACACCCAAGTGGCAATGATTCCATTCTTAGATCTATGGGCCCTCTGCTGTCTCGTGTACTGCATCAGTTGGGGACTTGGGGCCTATGGCACCTGTGTGAGGCCAAAATTTCGCACACACATCCCAGCTCCAGCCCTCACACTGCCTTCTCAAAGGTAAGGAGCTGCCTAGGCAGGGTCCTAGAGCCCTCGCATCTCCTTCCCAAAGCTGGGAAAGCACTAACTAGGCTTTGGGAAGGAGAAGGGAGCACTTTAGGACCCTGCCAAAGCCTCATGCCTCCTTCCCAAAGCCCAGCACCTAATCTACAGGGCTCTGAGATGGTGCCCTTGGCTCAGTGCCCATTGTGTGCACACTGCTCCCACAGCCCTAAATCTGCCCTGACTGCTTTGTTGTTGACTTGAATCAAATCTTTGGGAGGCCTTAACCTTTACACATACCAGTATCTATAAAAATACAGTGAATACCAGGTTATGCAAATGAACAACACACACCACGAAGTCTTTCTGCGTCTTAATAAGGGTGAAGGGTAATTACACTTTCTTTAATTGATTAGCAGCTAATAAATTAGGATGCTATTCCCAGGGGAGAAATCCTTAATTTGCAGCCAGTAAGAGGAGTTTTATAAAACAGATGTTCCAAATGAGAAGGACATATTGAAGCAATACCTTCAAACTCTTCCAGTTTAAAAGTACTTTAAAGGGAGAAGTATATACTTTAATCTCTCATCAACAGCTACTCTCATTGAGCCACACATATGCATTTTAATCAAGGGGTGGAAACTTAACAGTAATTTCAAAATATGCAGGTCCAAAAGTTGTACACCATTTTAAGCACAATACATGCACTTAACTGGGCCAATGGGGTGGGGGTGGAGATTTGCAACTGAGTCATTTGTGGGGAAATATTCTGCAAGCGATCTAACTGTCAAGAATTTTCAATTCAGTCAACTGCTGCCATTTGTACTATGATGTGCAGATCTCTAAATCATCCTGTAAATGCATATTTTTTTTTTGAAAAAAGAGTTTATAGAATCTGGTGTTAAGGACTCCCATGCCTACACTGAGAGGCATCACATTCCATTTCTTTTTGTTTTAGTTCATTTTCTTTTTTAATAATAATATTTTTTATTAAATTTATTAAATTATCAAATATCACATTTTAAATTAAGCATCTTTTATTATACCTTGCATTCATTGACTTCCCTTCCTCCCCTTTCCAAGGTTCATTTAACTTTTCCACCATTCCTGCATATTTTAATATATCCATCTAATTTAATTTCCCTATCTTACATCATTTCAAAATGTTATACTGTTGAATTACTTTAATACTGCTAGCATTTTTAACTGTGCACAATTATTTTTAATATACTCGACAAAACATTTCCACCCCTCTTTAAATACATGTTCTTCTTGCTCTTATTCTACTTGTTAGACCTGCTAATTCTGCAAAATTGAAGTTATGAATTTTCAAGATTTTTTAAAAATCACAAATTGCTGTAACATGTGATCAACCGAATTTAAGAATGGATAAGTGAGAAACTGAGATAATCGAAATTGGCAGCTCCTTCTACTCCTCACCACAGCCAAAGCCCAAATATGGAGGGGGGGGGCAGGCGTGATTCTTGAAGATATTAAGAGCTTTAGAAAAGCTATGTGACTAACCTAATGGTGCTTTAGAAGATAATGTTTCGGAATTATCTCACTTGCATGTGCCTTCTGAGGCATGGTTGGTGGCTACGTACAAGAGGACCTTCTCTGTGCAGGTGCCAAACCCATATGTGAAACGCTTCTTCCCATGAGGATGTTATATTTTATTGAGTAGCACGGGAAACTGCTTTATACTGCATCAAACTATTTTCCAGAACTCTCTCAAAACCCTACCTGGAGATGCCAAGTATATTTCTCTTTAACATGCTTCCATTTTTTGTTGTTGTTTCATTTATGGTAGTTTATTGAGAGTTCAATTTGGCTATTTGTGATCTTGCTCTTTTTTGCTGCTTTTAGCCTGGTAGCTGTGTTTTAACGATGGATTACTGTTATGTTTATGATTCATTTTTATTTTGTAAGCTGCTTGAAGTGGGGTATTTATAAATTTGTGTATAAATATCAAATAAACATTCCAGTAGCAAAGGATTGTTTTAGATGTGCAAGCCACCACACCATCTTTTTGAGTGGTGAATTATTGGAGCAGATCAAAAATTTTGGTGACGTCCCAGAGATCAGTCCTAATATCACTTTTCAGAGTACACTGAGCAGCATGTGTGGGAATATGTGCAAGCTCTCATAAATTGTATGCACAACACAGTGCAGTTTTCCTTCACTGTAAGCCAGTTAGGCAGTAAGGAGGAGTCCAATACACCTTCCCAGCCAACATCTTTCTACTTTTTCAAAAGGTTGTAAGATTGTGTTTACATTCTAGACTTAAACAGGTTTCAGTGACATTCCATCTTCACAGGGAATACTGAGAACTGTGGTTCTGTGTGGATGGATCAAACTTCAACAGCATACGCTTAGCATCCTTCACTACAATTCCCACTTTAAGAGCTGTTATGACAATGGAACAGACTCCCTCAGAAGGTGGTGGACTCTCCATCCAAGGTTTGTAAACAGAGGTTGGATGGCCATCTGTCAGGAATTATTTAGCTGTGATTCACACATAGCAGGGGGCTACACTACATGAGCATGGGGCCCCTGTCAATTCTACAATTGTATGATTTGTTGTGCAGACATATTACAAATGTCAAAACCACTTTGCTCTGTAGATTGTAATTCATGGATTGACACCAACGCTAGTCCTACTCAGAGAAGACCTATTGAAGTTAATGAACTTACCTAGGTCAATTAATTCCAGTGGATTTACTCTGAGTAAAATTCTATTGCATACAATTTCCCAAAATGAGAGTAAGAATGGTGATACTGGGTGATGTCTAATGACACATGAGTAGAATGGGACTTCTCCTTCTCTCTCCCTTCCACCTCCCTGAATCCAGCAAATTTGCTCCATAAGGTCCTCCAAGGGAAGAGACAATCTATTCCACCAACAGGGTCCATTCCACTGGCAGATGGACACTACTGGATTTCATCAATGAAGTTGTATAAAAATAAAAGCATGTACTTTTCCGTACAATGATTATTTAATCCAAAGTAATTCCCGAGACAGAAGGCAGGCCAGCTGTATTCTGCAAACCTGACACCAGTAGGTTGAGGATCAGTGAGCCACAGAAAGCTTCTGATCTATCCCATGCTCTCTAAGGATGCAATGTGGCAGCTCAATGACATGCCCCATCTCCTCCAGACGGGTCTCTGGGATCTTGAACACACAGCTAGTTAGTGAAACACTGCTGCTGGGATTCTGCCTCAGCGCAGGCGGCAGTTGCAATTCTGTTTGAACAGACAGAGCAAACACAGGCAGATCACGCACTACAAAAACAACTCGGGCACCTGTTGCTTCCAGATAATAGACTAGGAATCAGATGCATGGAGATACTGTACTACTGGACCAGAGGGGCAGCATGTGAGCTTGAGGGTCCAATTCATAAGAGCTTTAAAGAAGAGCCATAATATATTCTAATGTGAGGAGTGCTTTCTTACGTATGTATAAATTAAATTAAGTCATGAAATAGGATTTGGAAATATTTTTGGGCCAGAACGGCGGCTTATCCATTTGAGAGAAACACAAAAGCCTGAACTCATATAGTGCAGGGTGACTCCATTAAAGCCTGTAGGTCTACTTTAATATTTTGAACTGCTATCAGAATGTATGGCAATTTCAGCACTGTGCAGCTTTTGTTAGGCATATTCCCTAACATTTTTTGTAGTAAAATTTCATCAAATACATGAATAATCTTTGAGTGGATTCAGGAATTGGCTTGGATCCTGAGTTACCCTTCTGTTCATCAAAGGGCATTTGATCCAGTGGAAGCTCCTGCTGGGAGGAGTGAGGTGGGACAGGCAGTTCTTGCTCATTTCACCATTGCCACTACACTCCCTCCCTTGCTCTCCTGGGATTTTTGGCAGCCATGGGAGACAGTGATAAAAATTGTCCCCCATCCTAACATTCAGATTTAATGTTCAAACCTTCCCCATAAATGAAAATACCCAGTTTTTCTTTATTTCCACACACAAATCAACCATAATATATTTATGTCTTTCACACATAGATTATATATTTTTTAATGTCTTTCACACATAGATTATATAAGCAGTGCACCCACTAACTAAAGCCAGTTTGGCAGAAGACATTCCAAAAAGCAGCCTAGGTGGAAATAGGTGCTAGTTCATGCGTAGGCGTATGAAATTTAAAATTAGCAGCTGGGACAAACTTAGCAGCTGAGAGACAAATACGAAAAAAAGAAAAGAAAGAAATTCCCGATTCTTCTATGGAATGTGTAGTCAAGAGTAGTGGGAATCAAAAGTTACATTCTGACAATAAATGGTTAGTCTTCATTTTCAAAAATTGCCATTTCTTCAAAGGCACTTTTGCCAATTAGTTTGCAATCCTATACCTACTTATTCGGGAGTAAGCCCCACAGACATCAGTAGAACTTACTTCTGCATAGAGATCTACAGGATTGTTTTGTTAATATCTCAGAAATAGCTTGGTGATGCATAATTATATAAACTGCACCCTACATTCCACCCAGCACCCAAGGAAAAAAATGAGAAAGGACAAAGCAAAGTTATGTACATTTATGTGGAAGTAAGCCCTAATATGTTAAGTGGGATTTACTCGCAGTATGTATAAGTGTGCATAAGACTGCAGTATTTCTAAAACACACACACACACACACACACACACACACACAAGCACTGAACATTAGTTTGACCAATGAATACTACCAGGATCCAGTTCCCCATAGACCCATATAAGGCAAGATCCCCCTATTTTTCTTTAATAGATCACAATTGCTTATACTGCATGGAAGAAAACTTCCTGAGGTCCTCCAACTTTAGGAGGTAGCATGGCATAAATTATGGAGAAAATCAGTTGGAACAGAGAGTCTCAAAAGTACACCAGAGCACATGGGACTCACCACACAGTCCTTTGGATTTCTCCCACAGTTGAAAAAATAGGAAAACTCACAAGCTAAGCCTCTATTAGGCTGTAGGGTTGTTACTTTTAAAAAAACAAAACCCACCTAAAATTGTTACCATACATTTTTCTGTGAATGTTATCAAGACATGTAACATAAGCAAATATTCTAAACATTTTTGGTGACTCTTTAACCACCATCCATTATCTTACCTTTGCAGCAACTGATGAGTTGGGTTTCTCCAGCAAGTCCCATAGTTTTTTCCTTTTCTCTGGGCAGCAGGCATTGTCAAACTCTTCCCCTTCTCTTTCTCTCAGTGTCTCTGCCTCTCTCCTTAGCTCTTCATTCATTTGCTCTTTCTTCTGATGGTATCTTGCCTGGCAACAAGATTCTAAGTATATCTCATCAATCCCCCAGTAGTCTAGCTCTTGGCCAAAAGAGAGGGCACACATTTCCTCCATCATGTGTAGTTTCCCCGTCCTGTAGAAATTCAAAATGGAGGTGAAAGCACCCGGGTGTCTATCAAAGAAATATTCATTCTCACTGAGATTATAGTCATCACACACTTCTAGTAAGCACTCATTTGTATTGCAGTCTCTAAGCTTCCCTAAGCGTGTTCGTGGAAGTCTATCTAAAGTCCTCCATAGAACTTCATGGTTGAGCCCCCCTACATTGATTTTGACTCTCCTTGAACATGCTTTGCTCCGGATTATTTCCACTGGTTCTGGTGGAAGGGACTGGGTAGACCTTGAAGATTTTTTGTTTATCCCTGGAGGAGCCCTTTCGGCCATCCTGACAAGGAAGCAGCAGCAACGCCAGAGTCTTTAGGGGAGAAGCACAAGTAAGGTTGGGTCAGGTTGGGTCCTCTTCAAATAGGGTCCTCCATTTCTGAAGCTGAAAGAAAAATAAAGCCATGGCTTAGGATACTGTAAAATATTGTAGCAATTTACAATGCTGCAATGAAGGCAGAAGGTTTCACAGGAGGTTCCACCTTTGGTAGCATGCTTATGTGCTTATAGATGCTACATAAATTTTACGGTCGCTGTAGAATGTTATAGTAGCCCCAGCTGAGAACACATCATGAATGGCAAGTTGGAAGTTCTCAATTTCATGGTTTATTAATCCAATACTAATGAGGAATGAGGTTCTGTGGGTGTGTTCCTTCCACTACAAGGTTTGCATTACTGTACCATATTTAGTTGGGAAACTAATCTGCAATCTGGTAAAATTCTGCAACTCCCTCCTACCCACTAAAACCAGTATTTCTAAAGTCAAAAGCTTCCCACACAGTCCTTGGGTGAATTGTTTGTTTGCAAAGGCTCTGTGGAACTTCTGGGTGTGTGCGCGCGCGCATGCATGTGCGTGTGTGTGCAAATGCATTGACTGCACAACTGAGTTCCCCATGGGGAACATGATAGCACCACCATTCCCTGCAGAAAGCAGGGCTGAACTCACCACCATTAGATGGGGGCAGCAAATTCAATCCTGCTGGACTGGCTGCCCAAAGGTCCCCACAGGGAACCTGAACATGCAGTCAATCCCTGCAGAAAACATCTCTGCAAACCCTATGCTTGGTGCTTTGCTGAGCACAGCACTGACAAAGCCCCTTGCACTGTTTTTGCCCGGGATCTAAAGATATTTAGTGATGGCACCAGGCAAAAAAGACCCATTCTTGTGTTGCGTGCATGCACTCTCACACACATGTCCCCATAAAATGTGAACTTCTTGTGGTATAAATGGCTAATTTGGGAGTTCTTCTTTTTCAGAAGGCATAAAATTTGAGGAATAAACTCACAGATATTCCTTGTTTTTTGTCTTTGAAATACACACCTATTACAAATGTTTGGCTAATATCAGTTAATTGAAAGAACATTGGGCAAAATTATTTTACTTGTCCACACAAAAGAGTGCCAAGTTGTTTTGAAACACACAAATTAGGTAATAATTATGTTTCTTTTACTATGACAAGCCTTTTCTGTTTCATTATGTGAAGAAATAAATTCCATTCCTCTTAAGACTAGCACGGATTGCCCTTAATCAATAATGACAAGGAAATTGCTTTAAATCACATTTATCTTATATTTCTTTTCAGAAGAATAGATAATTTATTTGCACTTGTGAGAACAGATGGAAAAAGCGATATTGCAAAACTCACTTATCTTCTTTGCAGTGAGCCATCAAATACAAATATCATTAGCAGCTTTATCATCACCTGCAATAATTGCAAAGTCATAAGTCACAAAGGTTCTGGCTTTTCACTTTTTAAAGAATTTATCCATCAGCTCTGCATCTACCCTGAATTGCAAGGTAAAACAGGGTGATTCAGGGAAGGTTCCCATGTTGGACCGTGCCATTAATAGGACATATTGAGTCAGAACATGAGTTACTCTGTGGCCTCAGCTGTCCAAAAAACCAGATGACTGTTCCCAACCCTCCCACCCCACTCTACCACACAGAAATGAAACCACACTGGATAGCGCTCAAGAGAATGTGGGAGAGAGGTGTGTGTGGTGTGCATACTATTTTGATGGACAGATCTAGTTTTAATCACATTGAATTATTTCCCCAGGGCACTCCTGCCACAGTGATTTGGGTGTGGAATTTGGGTTCGGGATTAAAATTGAGTTTGTTTTTTATGTGGATCTATGCCTTCCCCTGAGCAAGTAAATTGAGAGGTTTCCTTCTTCTAGGGAGAAGAGTATCTCCAAAATTCCATGTTGGCTGGCAAAAGTCCACCTCCCATGAACAAACCTTGGGGTAACAGGGTGCTTATGGGGTGGTGGTGCCGTTTTTTGACAATAGTCTTTCTCTAGGATCTATTATGCTTTCCTCCCACCTCCTCACCCCCAGTGCAAGTCATGCCCCCAGAAGAAGAGACTATTTCCCCCAAAACTTCTGGTGCTGGTGATATTTCCCATACCCCAATATTTTCTGGAGAACCATGGACCCATGCTCTTTTTGGCACGCCCACCTCTATGATCCCTATTGCACCCACCCAAAGCAGTAAAGTCTGCCCTTGTAGGAGATCAATTCATTTAACATTCTGAAATTTGGTAGCTTTCATCCCCCAAGAAAAGGTGACCAAGCCTCCTAGTTGCATCCAATTCTGGCAGAAAATGTGTTGTCCCGCATCAAAGTCATTGAATGTATTTGCCCACAATTTGGCAGGGGTTATAGAGATTCTAGAGATTTGCTCTCCCTGCAAATTTTAACCACTTGTGTGAAAAGCACACACACACATGAGAGAGAGAGAGAGAGAGAGAGAGAGAGAGAGAGAGAGAGTTAGTTTATAGTGAACAGGGGAGGGGACTTGGTTTTTAACAGATATAATTGAGCCCCCAGTAATGGGTCAAATTAGTAAGACACAGAACACCTCTGAACAGTCTGTTTTCCAAAATTAAAGATACAAGTTGAATCTTGAGACCAGTACACACCTTTAGTATTCTGCATTACACTATGAAACTCATTTGTGACAACCTTTTATGGCAAACAGAAAATCTGTCAAACCAAAGCACCTAAGTATACAGAGAACATAATTCTACAATATTGATCTTCACTCATTCATTCCTGACCCTTGACAACATCACTTGAGAAAATAAATGTCACAGGACTCAAAAACAGCAAGAATGTTCATCCTTCCTCCAATCACTCTCTCATTTATGATTGCCCTTGTGTGTAATTTGAAAATACGTTTCCTTGAGTTTATAGATTTTAAATTATTTTCTCATTCTGTCGGTAAAGGCTCCTATGGCATCTTTCTACTTTTAGTTTATTTGATGTACTGTAATCTAGTTTCAGATGCTGTCATAACAATGAGTCATGCTTTGTAAAGCTTTAAAATGATCTTTTGCTGCTTGGCTAACTGGTTCCTTGTCACAGCTCATTGCTAATACTTGCCTTTTCATCTGACAACTGTGGGCTACCTTCCCAAAAATCGCTTCTAGTACACCCCTCTTCAGCATTACTTATTTCTCCCTCAGCTGACATAAAACATTATAGAAGATCTGACTTTTTGGAGCCAAATGTGTTAAATATTACTAAGGGCAAAGTTACTGTATTGTAAGCTCCTTAGGGCACAGGCCTTTCATTCTTGTTCATTCTAACAGCACCATGTACATACTGTACTTTAGATGGTGACTTATATTGGGGTGTGCACTGACTTTGGATGAATCCAGAACTGAAGCAGCCAACTTTGAACAGATTTTCAAATCTGTCCAAAATGAATCAGGATCTTTCTGAAGTACCTTGAACCAAAGCAGGGACCTCTGAAGTACTTTGGGCAGTGGCGTAGCGTGGGTTGTCAGCACCCGGGGCAAGGCAAGTAATTTGCGCCCCCTAACCCTGGATTTGCGCCCCCTAACCCTGTCCCTAACCCTAACCCCCAGATGTTGCGCCCGGTGCGGACGGCACCCCCTGCACCCCCCACGCTACGCCACTGACTTTGGGGAGTTGGAAATTAAAAAAACAAAAAACAAAACACCACTGGTGATAATGTTACAAAAATTGGAACATTTCCCTCCAAGCTTCCCATATAAGGAAACTCTTTGGTGACTGACTGGTATTGGTGCTAATCAGAGGAAAGGATTTTACCAGAGTTCCCCAATTACTTTGTGCTGGTTGGTGAGTGGAGCTAGCCGGAGCAGGAGCCCCTTGTATATGGCCAATATGGCATTTAAAAATTGCTTTGTCAAAAATGTATACAGTATAATTTATGTCAAAACTTTAGAGACAGAGCACAGCCACAACTGATGCACATGGAGTAGGGGGTAAAATTAAATGTTCTGTAGTTTTTAAAGCAACCTGCTCATTCAAAACCAATACATCAGTGTGCAAGTTTTCTCCTCAGAGTATTAATATTCTGTTTGCAAAGAATCTTTGCACTCTTACTTACAACTAAGCTCCACTAAACATACTGGCACTTACTTCTAAATAAGTATACACAGGGTTGGCTTGTCAGTCTACCAGCACAGTCAGAAGGTGTGTGGTCCACAATGGATACATCACATTGAGGCTATTGCCTGGGTCATTTTCCTCTTCCTCATGACTATTTTTCCAGTTGCAATGCTACTAATTATGCATTTTCTTCTTTGCACTGAAAAGTTTTGCTTCACTTTATACTTACGCCAGCTGCACTTCAAATCCTTTTCCAATAAAGTTATTATAAAGACCCAAGGACAAGGCTGGGGGACTTGGCCCCTAGATGCTGTTGGACCCCAATCCTATCAGCCCTAGCTAGTAAAGTTGTAGTCCAAGAACACCTAGGACAGCCACGGCTTCTCCATCCCTGCTCTAAGCTTCACTCTTCATGACGCAGCAGAGCACATTTTCCTGAACCCACTACTCAAACGCAAGTGTACAAGTGATAAAACATGTTATTTTCTTCCAATGGAAGCTTGAAGTGATTTGGCATAAGGGGCCTGAGCAAGCCTGACAAAAAATATGTGTGCTAAAAAAAAAAGGAGGGGTATCTGTGTAAGCGGACTGTCCCGTTGTACCATTTCTCATCAGTTTAGAAGACCGTCAACCCCACAGAATCCATCGTCTTTTCTGCAGCCATCCAGTTAACTACGCAACTCCATAACTGTGTATGGGCAAGCACCGCATACAGCAGTTTGAAAGTACCTGTCAGGTTTAATAGCAAGAGCAGAGAAAGAAGGTTTAGTCTAAGAGTGACCTTTAAGTCCCTTGGCTCTTAAATGTGGAATGTGATTAAGTTCCAGAAGCTTAAAACGGCCCAGTTATCATCAGCAAACCATATCATATCTATACCCACAAGGGACTTTTCATTTCAACTGCAGTCTTCCAAATATCAGAAAAAATATTATTGTGCAATCATTATTATTAGTAATAGTAAATCAATGTTAAATTGGCCCAATATATATTAAGTGCAGATGAGCTGATTTGTTTATTATGAGTACCCATAAATGGAATCTGCAAGATAATGTTTCAGTGTGGAATGTATGGATTTAGGTTTCTGGCCAACCATCTATGTCTTTTTCCAGGATACACCATTATACACACAGCCTACTTATCTATTTCCCCCCTATAGTTAGTCAGCATATTACCCACGGAGCATGCTTAACTCTCAGTGGACTGTTTTCAGTCCCTTTCTTAGGTGTCTACTTCCAAAGATGTTTGCACTTCTGAAAATCTTGGGATTCCAGCAAGCATGCTTATACCCTCTTTGTTATGACTACAAAAGGATTCATGAGGCTAAATAAATTTGCTTTTCTTATATAATGTATATCATTATGTGCACACACACATAGGTGTTTGCTTTTTACAGCAGTATACAGAAGAAAACAAAAGCTCTATGAACACTTACTGATCATTCTAGGTTTTAGGTCTTTATATATCTATTCACATACATATAGTGATGTATATTTGTCTATATTATTTTAAGAACCCTTAACACCGATCCAATTTTATTTTTTCATGAGAAACTATCTTACAGTATTCTTAGGCCCTGTATAGACAGCACATACAATAAAGTAGATGTAGATACCAGCAACAAGAACAAAAGTGAACACTGTTTCCATTCAGAGTACTGCAACAAGCTAAGATGTTTTCTATAATTTGCACTACAAATGCAACAAGTTTTAATGGTGTTATCTCACTATGCCAAGCACATACTAGAAGGATAAATGTCATTGGCCATGAAGAATTAATATTTATTCTGCTATGATGCCAAACCCACATGGGAGAACAAGAGATTAATAACAGTCAAATTTTGAAGTATTATGGTGGATCTTTCCTACTCAAATTTCTAAGCATTGAAGCTGCAGATGTTCTACTCAGTCAAGCTAGTAATACCTCTATGTGGCTTTCTGAATCAACTGGTTATTTTCAATTCTGTGACTTTTAAAGACAAGGGCAAAGTATCATGACCTGAAAGATGTGGGTTGATGCCATGTGATGTAGATTCCAAGCCAAAACACCACAAATACAAGCATCATATTTGGAAGTAATAACAAATACATAAACCGCAACGCTTTAATGCATGCACATGCATTAGAGGGAGCCACTGCCATGTCTGCTGAGCATAGTGTTGTTTTAAAAAGTTAAAATAGTAGAGTCCCTAATCCAAAGCATCTTCTATGTTATTAGGTATAAGGAATACATTATTAAGAAATCTCTCAAGGTATCTGTAGCTTAACATCCAAAAGAGAACTACAACCTCTGTCTGATGCAATGGGTTCAAGTAATGGTGAGCTCTACAGACGTTTTTATAGTATTCTTTCCTAATGAAGAAAACATAAAGTAGAATGCTGAATAGTTCCTGGCTAAAAAAGTTTGTAAAATATTATTACACCAGGGATGGACACACTCTAAGAAACTGAGTATAAAAATTAAGTAACACACCAGGAAGCACAAGCTATTTAATCATAGTTGGAAACAAAGGAGAGCTCCCTTTAAATGTGTTTCTCCCTCCTTGCTTTTGAATTCCAAGTGCAAGATGTTAATTAAACTTTTAAGAACAGTGCAAACATAAATAAATGCATGCACAGGCATCATGAATGCACCATCAAGCTAAAAGATGTTTAAAATGCTTAAGCTAATGGAGAGATGCTTAGAGGTGCAACCCTCTTGTACAGCATCATCACCCCCCCCCCCATGTTGATGGAGAGACACTTAACTTTCTTTTTGGAGAATAAGGCAGAAGAAAGTTCAGGTTGTACTGTACACGAGAACAACCCCCATCAAATAGAGGAAGACTGGTGTCCTTAGCGCACTGAATAAGGCTGCTGAAAACAAGCGACAGCATGAGGAAGGCAGGGAACAGCTTAAGGAGAAATTGGATTCGTTTGGTATAATAATGTTTGGGCTGTATGCCATGGGTGTAGCCAGGATTTTTGTTGGGGGGCAGGCCTTTTGTTAGGGGTGCAGAACCTCAGTTTGCTATGTATTTATATTTATTTTTATTGATTGGGGGGGGCAGCTGCCCCTCCGTGCCCCCCCCCCAGCTATGCTCAGGCTGCACACCTCACTGTTCTGATAAAAGTCTTTTCCATATTCGTCAGTTTAAAAAAAGTCAGGGAGTTAGAATCACGCTGACCTTACAATCATCATTAGCTAATTGTGTGGTTTGATTTTGCTGTCTCTGAAGTCAGCAATCAACAAACTACGGTCAAGAGATTGGGCCATGTTTTGAGCAGGAGTTCAGGGCAGACCTTTTTTCCTTACTTTGCCTGATGCTGAGCTGGAAGTCAGAGGAGCCTGACAAACTTGAGCAAAGTCTGCCTGTTTTAGCAGCAAAGCTCTCTTGAGTATCCAGCAGGTCTCACCCTTAAGGCGCCTGCCCAGCTCTGCTGCTATTCTCCTCCTTTTAAACTGACCCTGGCGGCTTTTCAGCATTACAGGATAGGATTATTGACTGAAATCTGTTTCTCTTAGTGGTAAGGGCTTGATGGCTGTTTGTTTGCAAAGTGACCCGACTGCCTCTTGGCAATGTTAAGGGCTGCCTTCAGAGGTGGTGGGGAAACAAGCAACCACCCAAATTCATTCATTTCAGCACTGATGTGGCAGCTGGAGTTTGGGTGGCAAGTTAAAATATTCAAGAAACTGTAAATGCATTGTTTATTTTTATCTTAATCATTATGTAACTTAATTTGAATGAAGTCCAGGAGGTACTATAAATATGGACAGTACGTACATAAGCTGTATGCACAGACTTACTTGTACCCAGTGTTTAAATATATCAAGCTGCTTGACAGCTTTCATATTGTTTATATAAAAGATGCCCCACTGCACAGGTGAGCATGTACATCTCTTTTTTAAAAAAGCCCCAACTCACAAAACCTCCACTACACAACTGTACAACTATGTGTTTGAATATACTTAACACCTTTATGACTTTTTCAAAACCACCTTGGTTTAAAGGGGCGGGGGAGGAAGCAGCCAAACTGTCTTTTTAAAATTCAGGCTTTTCAGGCTATCATCAGGTTACTCCAGTCAAGCCATGGGGCGGGGGGAGGGAGGGGAGTGCAATGTGTGTTTCAGTATGATCCTCTACGAGGGGCTGCTCTCCTGTTTTTGACAGCTCAAGAAGCATAATGAACATGCACTCCACAGTTTGTCCAAGTGTGCACATTACGTTACAAAATCGCTTCAATCCATCCATCCACAAGCAGTCATTCAGGAGGCATGTGGGTTATTCATAAAAAAACAACCCCGTTTCTGTACATGGAAACAGCCTCCCTCTTCCCCGCCTCCAAACCCCTCCACAACCACCACTTTTTTCTGCTCATTAACCAAGAGAGCCCCCCTACCCCACCCCCTTCCTTACAAATATTTTTTAAAAGCATCTCCCCTGCCCTCTGAGTCCACTTGGAGCCATATGTCAGTCTCCAACCTCCTCTGCCACTACCGGGAGCGAGGATGATTCACGAGCGAGTCTTTTCTTCGCTTTCTTTTCTTTCCAGACTCCACAATGAGGCAGAAAAGAACCCCCCTCCTCCCCTTTCCCGCTTACCTTCCTGAGACAGACCACGCTCAGCATAAACACTGGCGAGGGAAAGCACAAAGGCTCCGGAATCCCCTGCTGCCTTTCCAGAGGGGGTTGCTCTCAGGTTTCCTTTGCAAATGATCTGTTGACAATCCGCGGTGGCAGAGGCGAGAGAGGGAGAGGGAGAGATGGGTTTGTTTTGGTTCGGGAGGGGTGTGTGTGTGTGTTTCTCTCCCCCCTCTCTCTCTTGCCCCTCGCTGATGATTTCCCCCCCTTGCTCTGTATTCCTTACTCCGAATCACCATCTCCTCTGGGATGGAGAAGGAGGAGGAGGGAAAGGAGCTGGTGCTGGTGGAGGAGGAGGCTGGAGAAGGCAAAGCAAGGGGGAAGCCATCCTCGCTCGTTCACTCGCTGTCCGTCCGTGCTGCGAGCGCTGGAGGATTGCAGGAGGAGGGAGTCAAGGAATTGCTCCTCCAGCCCCACCGTAATCTCCCCTTCGCTCGCATGTGATGGGGCGGCTGGTGGCCGCCGCCGCTCCTGAGCGTTGTGTGTGTGTGTGTGTGTGTGTGTGTGTGTGTCTGCGGGTGGATGCGCCGTGCAAAGCGAGCAGCAGCCGTTTCAGCACAGCGTGGGGAAACCGACACGCTCTTTTTTCGCTCTCTCTCATACACACACCCTCTGTGCATGCACACGTTAGCGCGATCTGCTCTTCTGGGGTGCAACATTCACATCCCCAAGGGGGAAAGGGCTCTCTCGCCCCTTCGTCCCGTCAAACACAAGGGGTCCAATCACCCAAAGTCAGACACCAGCTTGATTTCACTTGCTTTGGACAGGGGCAGAGGGCAGCTGTGGGGTGGAGGTACCTATTTTTCTCCAGGTTAAATAACGGTACCCAGCCCCCACCCCCTTGAACTGTTCCGAGGCTGGTGGCTACCCCATTTCTGATGAACAGAGCTCAGCCCCAGGATGCCTCCCCCCACCCCATGCCAGCCCTGAGACGCGTAAAGTACTCCGAAAGAGAAAGGGCTTTGAAGCACGTGGACACGTGTCTTGCCCTCACCTTTCTTTCAGTCGTCAAGAAGGGGCCTCTACCCAGCACATCGGTTTTCGCTTCTCTGTTATTTTCCGGTTGGGGCCGCTTTGTTTACATTTTGTTTTGCAGCTGAGTTGCTGTCAGTATTTCTCACAATGTGCGGCTGGAAATGTTTTGTTTTCCCCTGTGTGCAAACTTTTCAATAAATATATTGTGTGTGTGTGTGTGTGTTTATCAACTCACACCGAAAGAGGCAGTCTCTCTTGGTGGTTAGAGCAGGGCTACCCAATCAGATGCCCATCCATTAGCCAACGAAGTCCCTTTCTCCCCTGCTGAAATTAAGATTGAAAGAAGAAAGTGTTGTGGTATGTGCTTGGTTGTGGTGTGTGTGTGTGGTGCCCACAGCAGTTTCCTCAGTTTGGCAATTCCTGGCTGTTGGACTGTGAACTGGGAGATCAGCTTCAAGTCCTTGCTCAGCCATGAAGCTCACAGAATGACCTTGGGTGTGTCACTGCCTCACAGTTCAACCTGCCTCACAGGGTTGTTCCAAGGCTAAAAGCCAGGCTGGGAACCCTTTAGCTCCTTGGAGGAAAGGCATTATTTAAATGTAATAATAAATAACATACGTAACAGGAAAACATGCAATTAAGCTAGGTTTACTAAGATCACTGTGGCAATCCTGCAGGGACCATCAGAGTTTAACCCCATAACTTTTTTTCTTTTCTTTCATGTGAAATGGTAAGAATGCTGCTGTTCTCCCTCTTCCCATGCACCTCAATCCTGTAAGGTAGTTTAAACTGAGAGGCAGCAATTGGCCCAGTGAGCTTCCTGGATGATTGGGGACTAGGACTCTGTCTTTGTCCAACACTCTTCACCAGTACACCACAGGGCTGTATCGAAGGTTCAATGGACAACATTGGGAGAAAGCGAGCTCCAAAATTAAGAGAGCCTGATTTTTCAGACAGGTCTGAATCCCACCCCTCTTCATTTTAGCAATTATGCAATGGTTTTGTGAGTAATACTCTTCACACAGACACTGTTCAAAGATGCACATAGCCTCCCTCCTATTGCTTCTAATGCTCAGCACATTTCCTGGGAATAAACTCTCTTGATTTTAACGAGAGTAACTTTTGCATAAACACTTATAGGCCTGAACTTTATAATATCCTAATTCTGGGCTTGCATACTAAAAGCACATACGAGTTACAATCCCTCTGAAATGCACTGAAATGCAAGGAACTCTTACCAATTTATTTTACAAATTTATAAACACCTTCACAGCCTGAGGCTATCAAAGTAGTAACAAATTATGACTTTACCTTGATGCACGTTTCCCTTCACAGGTAAGGCAACCTTGCCACCTGCAAAATAGGCACAGTGTTAACTCAGCCAAATTGATTGCTTTATCACCTATATATGCTGTTTTAAAGGGTTACTGTACTGTATATATTTTGCATGCATTTTGGCTGCAATTGCATTGCCATTGTCTGTAAGTTTTGCATTTCATTTCCCTTTGACGTCACAATTTGAAATTCCACAGGCCATCACCCCAGCTGCCCCTAGTGTCTATATACCTGCAAATGAAGATTGCCCTTTTATGCATCCAGTGAAGTGGGCTGTAGCCCAACAAAATCTTTTGCATAATCAATTTGTTAGTCTCTTAGTTGCTTTTACCATTTTTCTGAAATTCCTCACACATATAAACATACCTCACTGGTGGTCACCACTTGCAGTTCGGTACTTAACATACCATACATCTTCTTTGGTGTAGGTCCAATTGATTTTCCTATGAACAATTTTTTAGTAATGTGTTGAATCTTAGCATGCTTCCAGAACATCTCACTAGAAGCATGTACGTTACACATGTCATTGTATGCATGATATGGAATGCAATTTGCATTAGAAACCTCTAGATTTGCTACTGTTAAGTCACAGAGCTCATATCCAACCAACATGCAACTGTCTTCTCCCTTGTCCTAACAATTCCCGAGAACTCCAGCACTTTTCATTCTGTTTCCCTCTACCTTCGCATATGGGAACCCAATGATGGACTGCTTTCCCCAATGAAATAAATCACAGGTTTGCACTGACTATTTGCGATTATCCAAGATAAGCGGAGAGGTACAGATGAGAGCAGGTTAAGACGATAGATTGTATTGGCATGACAACATAATCATCTGTTGCTAAGTGGGAAAGGTGTGCATATCAGAGATAGGTGCAAGACAATGCGTGCCTGTCAACTTGCTTCTCAAACTGTAAATAGTTTAAGGCTTATTTTAGTCCCCTGCCTTTTCAATCAATATTTGATATCATAACAGTTTATTATGAATAGTACTAGCTCCTGTTTAAATTCTCACTTCCCTTAAGCCATTTTTCTTCAATGGATTTTTAAAAAAATCATGTTTATTTAAAGAATTGTTTTCTTTATTATCCTTCATATTTGGGCAACAGTTCTTATGTATTTTGGTTGCATGAATTCAGCTTTTCCCTTGATTTTTTCTGCCTTTAATAGCTGGTTTTCCCTCCTCACCATTCCAAGCTACTGAATGGAACGATGCACAAGAAACCCATTTGTCCATATTTATTTTACCAGCTCTGCCATTTCCAGAAAGGGGAATAACTGGTGTATCAGCTGAAGCATGCAAAGGTGATCCTGGCCACAGCCATTGCCTACCCATGCCAGAACAACCCTAAATCCAAGAAGAGCACCCACACAAATGCAACCTGATTTTGGATGGAGTAGCATTACCAACAGCTTTCTATTTGGCCAGTACCAGCCTCATTTTGTCTACATTGAGTCTGTTTGTTAGACCATAACCAAACCATTACTGATCTCAGGAAACCAGATTCCTTAAATCTGTATTCCCCCCATCAACATATTTGTTGTTGTTTAGTCGTGTCCGACTCTTCGTGACCCCATGGACCAGAACACACCAGGCTCCCGCAGCTTGGTCAAACTCATGTTCGTAGCTTCGAGAACACTGTCCAACCACCTCGTCCTCTGTCGTCCCCTTCTCCTTGTGCCCTCCATCTTTCCCAACATCAGGGTCTTTTCCAGGGAGTCTTCTCTTCTCATGAGGTGGCCAAAGTATTGGAGCCTCAGCTTCACAATCTGTCCTTCCAGTGAGCACTCAGGGCTGATCTCCTTAAGAATGGATAAGTTTGATCTTCTTGAAGTCCATGGGACTCTCAAGAGTCTCCTCCAGCACCATAATTCAAAAGCATCAGTTCTTTGGCGACCAGCCTTCTTTATGGTTCAGCTCCCACTTCCATACATCACTACTGGGAAAACCATAGCTTTAACTATATGAACCTTTGTCAGTAAGGTGATGTCTCTGCTTTTTAAGATGCTGTCTAGGTTTGTCATTGCTTTTCTCCCAAGAAGAAGGCTGTCAGGGGTTCAGGAGCAGAGGCACAGGGGAGAGAGGAAGCGGAGAGCGAAGGGGAACAATCCGAGGGCAGCGTAGGAGAGTATGACAGTGGGCCGAGAGATTCCATGAGCTTCTCCAGCGATTCGGAAGATTCCCAGAAGGGGGCACCGATGGCCAGGGCAAGGGGGGTCCTGGGAGGGATGCACCAGAAGCAAGGGGCCAGCGGCGACTCCCAAAGCAGCAGCTGGAGATCGGGACCAGCTTCCCCACCAGGGCGTAGCGGGGGGGAAGAGTCCCATGTGTCAGGGCCGGCTTCCCCTCCAGTGGGGAGAGAAGATGAGGCAGGGCTGACCACGCCCCTATCGCTAAGTGAGGGAACGGGGGGGGGGGAGTCAGATCCAGCTAGCCCCCCCGAAGGGGGAAGCAGTGACAGGAGCAGTGTAACGGTCAGGAGGAAGGTTGCCGGCTGGGCGCGCGCGCCAAGTTCAAATGTACAGGCGTGCGGGACAGCAGGGAGCTCGGATTGGGAGCCAGGTCCTAAAGCACGCCGGAAGCAGGGGGAAGAATCCGGGGAATCAGCATCAGAAGAGTCCAGAAAGGGCAACACCCCAGCGGGCAGACGGACCCAGAGGAGAAAGGAGCAAAGGAGGAGGTGGAGCAAGGCTAGGGTCTTGAACTGGTGTCTAGGGGGAGGAGATTCAGATGGAGCTTCAGCGGTCTAGGGTTGAGACGTAGAGCTGCGCGCCGCGGCTTTGAAATTGAAACTGAACCTTAATAAAGACTTTTGTATATAGCAAGAACTGGCGTTGGTCCTTTGTGAGCTGGGACCGTGGGCAGCTCTTTAAGATGCTGTCTAGGTTTGTCATTGCTTTTCTCCCAAGAAGAAGGCGTTTTAATTTCATGACTGCTGTCACCATCTTCAGTGATCATGGGGCCCAAGAAAGTAAAATCTCTCACTGCCTCCATTTCTTCCCCTTCTATTTGCCAGGAGGTGATGGGACCAGTGGCCATAATCTTCGTTATTTTGATGTTGAGCTTCAAACTATATTTTGCGCTCTCCTCTTTCACCCTCATTAAAAGGTTCTTTAATTCCTCCTCACTTTCTGCCATCAATGTTGTGTCATCCGCATATCTGAGGTTGTTGATATTTCTTCCGGCAATCTTAATTCTGGCTAGGGATTCATCCAGCCCAGCCTTTCGCATGATGAATTCTGCATATAAGTTAAATAAGCAGGGAGACAATATATAGTCTTGTCGTACTCCTTCGCCAATTTTGAACCAATCAGTTGTTCCATATCCAGTTCTAACTGTAGCTTCTTGTCCCACATAGAGATTTCTCAGGAGACAGATGAGGTGATCAGGCACTCCCATTTCTTTAAGAACTTGCCATAGTTTGCTGTTTGCATATATATAGTATATGGCAAATTATATAAATGGCTTATTTAACACTAAGGCTTGTGCTGCATCTTACCTGTAGGAGTTATAATGTCCTATATCAGGAATGGAGAACTGGATCGAGATATTCAACCAGATTGTTAACTGCCCCTCCATGCCACACACACACACCATGTTTAATAGTGGGTAGGGCTGTCATATTATTTGCAAATGGATTTTTCTGGAAACAAATAACATGGAATTGAACACTAAACTTGCATTATATTCCACTAAACTTCCATAGGTGACTTTTACATCATATGAAAGCTCAAATATAATTCAGAATGTAACAGAGGAAGTTGTGGAACTGGGGGGCAGGGAACTGCCATGTGAATACAGCCTCTCTCTAGCCTCATTTTTGTATTCTTTTGCTGTTTTTTTTTTAGTCAAATGAAGGTGGTGTGCAATTTTAAAAGTGTCCTATATTCAAAAAACTAGTTAAGGCCAGTTTGGTGGAGAATTATGTGAAGTTTCTGCTTAAGTTGCAACACAAATATAAACTCTCCATTGGCTACTCTATAATATTTCATTCCACTACGTGACATTCCATAAAATGTCAGCACATGGTGCAAACTGTGGGAGAGCCTACAAAGTGATTTCAGGGAACCCTTCTCATGCAGCAAATTGTCTGACAAATACTGAAGTAATAAAACATTCTTGTGTATTTAATAGGTTGTTGTTGTTATTTATCCTCACAAAGCAGCTCAGAACATAGACAAAAACAAATAACAGGGAGCCAAAATTCCAGATTAAAACAACAACAGTAACATTAGAAACACCATTAAAAATAGCAGTAGAACATGTGTGCTGCATCATTTGTGAAGGGTGAATGTGTATTATTTGCCATTTGTCCCTTAAAATAAAAGGCAATGACCTTATCCTTCCCATCTTGCTGTTTCTATGATTACTTAATAAGGTTCCAAAAGATCATAGCAGAATTTGTGCACTCATACATAAACCATACACAGAGCTCAGTGGAGCGATTGAGAGGTAGACCGAGGGATGTGAGACATTGCCTAGCCTTGTCATTTCACTTTTATTTATTATTTTGCTATGGTTTTCCATCAGATATCTGTAAACAGGACTATTCAGTCAGTTGCCCTGAGGCAAAACCTGGTGAAAGTTGATAGGCCAGGATATTCCTGTGATGTGCTTCCATGGGAGATAATTGTTAGATCAATCTTCCTTAATTACCGTATTTTTCGCTCTATAACACGCACCCGACCATAACACGCACATAGTTTTTAGAGGAGGAAAACAAGAAAAAAAATATTCTAAACAAAACAGTGGATGTATGATTTTTGTAGTTCATGCTGTGGCCACAGACATGTGATCTGACAGTGAGTTTGGAGTAGCCCAATGCAAAAATCCTGAGGATCCATGTGGATCCATGCTTTGTAACCACATTTTAAGTGGGGAGGGAAGGAAAAGCATTCAAGGGACAAGGAGCATGCGTGGGGTGGGTGGAGAAGGATGCTGCTAATAATGAAGAGGAGGGGTATAAGGGGAGAAGGCTCCTCTCCTCTCCCACTTTGCTCCTTTAAAGCAAGCAGGCTCTGCTTTTCTTCCTCCTCCCCGCTCATCCCTGGCTTAGCGAGCTGAAAAACTTTGCTGCTATGTAGCGAGCTGAGTGGGGAGGAGAGGGGGACAGAGAGCCTGCTTGCTTTAAAGGAACCAACCGGACAGGAGCTGCTTACACTTGTGTAAGCGGCTCCTCTCCTGCTTTGCTCCTTTAAAGAAGCAGGCTCTCTGTCCCTCTCTCCTCCCCACTCAGCGGCTCTTCTCCCGCTTTGCTGTTTCAAAGCGAGCCACGGAGGAGGGAAGGAAGGGGAACCATGGATCCTCTGCTCACGACTGCAGCAGATCCCCCCCGCCACCCGTAGGCATTCCCTCCATAACACGCACAGACATTTCCCCTTACTTTCTAGGAGGAAAAAAGTGAGTGTTATGGTGCAAAAAATACGGTACTTGTGAAGTACTTAGAACTCTAGAATCATGATGGCTAACCCTGATGGCTGTATTCTGCTTCCACTGTTGGAGGCAGTATGTTTCTGAATTCTACTTGCTGGAAACTGAAGGAGTGTAAAGTGCTGTTGCACTAAAGTCGCAGGGCTTCCCACAAACATCCATCAGTGCCTTCTCATGATTTAATGAAGGCTAGGAACACCTGAAAACTCCAATAGGGGTCACATGCGCACCCCGGGAGCAGGCAGGGAACACTCTGCCACTGGACAGATGATAATGATAATGCTTTTGTATTTACCTTACCTTTTACCTTAACAACCCAGTGTTGGTCACAATAACTTCAAATACAACATTAAAAACAATTTGAAACAAGTTAAAATAACACACATAGGGTGTGTATTAAATATATGTATACACTTCAAGTGCCACAGGGTAGGATAAAAAGGTATGTCTTCAGCATTTGATAAAAACTATTTACAGAAGTTGCCAGACACACCTCTGTGGGGATAGAGCTCCATGCCACAGAAAATGCCCTCCCCCAGGCCACCTTCTGAGAGTGGCAGAACTACCTAGGGCCCCTCTGTTGTAACATCCAAAAGCAGGGCTGGCCCAAGACATTTTGGCATCTGAGGTTGACCCCCAAATGGTGCCCCTCTTCCCGCCAGGGAAGAAGGGGTGAGGGCAGATCTACATAAGAAACAAGGGGAAATATCAAGTGGACCCTGTTGCCTGAGATGGTTGCCTCACCTTGCCTCATGGGTAGGCCAGCCCTGCTCAAGAAGGTGTAGGGAAGGAGACGATCTTTCAGATATTCTGGGCCAAAGTCATTTAGGGCTTTAAAAACTAATGTGAGCACTTGGAATCAGGCCTGGAAAGAAACTTGCAGCCAATGCAGCTGTTTTCAAACAAGGATTATACAAATTCTAAAAGCAACGCCTGCCAGTAATCTGGCCACACTGCATTTTGGACCGACTGAAGTTTCTCAGTTGTTTTCAAGGACATTCCCAGGCAAGCACATTGCAAGAATCTGGTCTGTAAGTCGTAGGAATAAAATTCCTATTATAATCATCATACAAGAGGATAAGGGCCATCATCATCGATGTATCACAATGGCTACCCCTGCAGTAGGGCATGGGTGATAAGGACTTAACTGAAAATGTGGGTTTTGAGGGATTTGAACAAAGTAAGAGAGGTGGCATTGCACAAGGGTTCTGGGAGGCAGATCCAAGCATATAAGGCAGCAATGAACAAAGAGAATGGGGAATCGGTAGAGAGTGGTGGAGGAGTGGATAATGTTGGCAGGGATGTAAGAGTGGAGAGATAAAGACCATGGGGGCTTTGAAAATAAGCCAATAAACTTGTGATTGATCTTGGAGCAAACAAGCTGGCAGTGTAAGGATTTAAAGTAGGGGTGTCAGGTAATCAGAAAGAGAAGAGAAGTGGATGATTTTGGCAGCAGAGTGCTGGAAAGACACAAGAGGACCAAGGAATTTATGTACTCCCTTTATTTTTGCAAAATCAGGTCCACTCATGCCTTTGCAAGGCTCTCTGCAGTTGGGAAGGCATTTAGGATGACTTTTCAGGCAGGCGCAGAAGTGGGAGAAGACAGCAACTACACCCATTCCTGACTGGCAGTTGACAGCCTATGTGCTGAATCTAGAGCATTGGGAATCCCCTGCAGTCAAATCTGTTATTTATTATTATCAACACCTGCCATTCACTAAGGTCCCAAGGTGGGTTGCAACATTACAACACAACATTACCACTAAAAGGAGTCTTCTAAAACCAAAGAGACTTCCAGGCTCAGCCAACCTTTTCCCAGCTAGAAAAGAAGACAGAAAGAACAGGAGCACATGCCTTTTCTCACCACTGGTGTTTCCAGTAGTTGTGCTGCCAGGCTAGGCAGCATGAATACGATCAGGAGCCAACAGCCAACTCCAACTATGACAATGTTTGCAGAGGAGCATGGAGAAGGAGAAAATAAGTTGTTTTGGCCTTCTTTATGCTCTGCTTTAGATGGGTCTTTTAGCTGCAGCCTGCCCATCTACATACTCTAGTCACACAGCTGCTTTCCATTATTTTGTAAAGTCACTGTGCCAGTGGCTTGATAAATTATTTCAAACAAGCCCTGTGGTTTTCTGTTGGTTCTTTTTCTTTCTGTTCCCACTTCTATTAATGGAAGTTTACCAGACAAGATTATCAAGAAGGAGAGAAGCAGTTCAGTGAAAGCAAAGTACACATCCAGGAAGGACAAGTCATGGGCAAGATGCTGTTTTCAAATGAACCACAACCTTCAGGATTTGGGCTGTTTTTAGAAAATGAAATTGATTCCTGTTCCTTTGTTCTGCTCCAGCGGCAGCCTCTGAAGTTTTTAGATTTTTAGCCAGGGACAAAACTGGACAAACATTTAGAAAGTGCTGGGAGGGCAGAAATCATCTGCATAAATTAGAGATCACAAATAGAAAAAAACAAAACACCTCTGAACTGTATAAGAAAACATTGATAAAATGACAAAAAGCATCTCACTTTCTCAAGCTGACTTTGTTCAGATCTAGACTTTGGGTAGTATCCAATGGAGTGAGACACAGAACAGATGTATTGAAATCGGTGAAGTTAGGAGGTCCATTGATTTCAGTGGGTCTGGCCTGAGGATGACTTCCTGTGCAATCCTAACCATGTCTTCTCAGAAGTAAGGTTTACTAAATTCAATGGGGCTTACTCCCAGATACATGGTTTTATAACTGCAGCTTTAGTTATATACAACCGATAGCTGAGTATATAATATTCTAGCTGACAAAAAGAAAAAATCCTTTAGGAGACTCCCATCATGTATGAGAGTTTGCATAATATGCTCCTGCTTATAGCAATTTTGCTTGAAAGAAAAATGTAACTGAAACTAAACTGCAGAATGTTGATCATGGTGTTATGAGTTTTGGGTAGGGGGAAGGGGGCTGTATGCAGAGGCCCTCCTAACCCCTGGATCCAGCAAGTCTTAAAATATAAGTAAGGCTAGCTTCCTGATGAGGTGATTGCTTGGGCGATGGTCCATTAAGGGAAACAAAAGAAAGCGGCTCTGTGTGAGGTGGCAAATGGGAGGGAACTCACGGTTAGTTAGAAGGAAAAGCCAGAATTGAGTTGCAGTGATGTGATCTAGAAATAAAACAGCAAGCTTGAGAGGGAGTCAGAGCAGCACCTAGAGACACCAGTATTTCCTTTGGTGGCCATGAGAGGTTTCAGTAGATATCGTCTCAAAGGGATACATACATGCTAAGTGTTACTGGAACACAGGAAGTAATGTGGTATATATAGGCAATGCTGACTACCAAGAAAAACTACAATAACCCATTCTTAAGTAAAAAAAAAACATGGTTTTGGGAAACTTGTTTTGAGGCCACTCTGTTTAACTGGCCCAACCTACTCCCAGTACTAAAGTCCAAAATATTAAAGGGCTTTTTAGTGAAGGCAGATAGAGGAAAATCAGACATCCACTTGGTGACAGCAGTGAAGAAAGTGGGGTCATATTGGCTGGTTTATTTGCCTCTTTTCCCTCTCTCATAGTGCAGGCTACAAGCTCTGCTGCCATACCCCTTCTTGTATAATTGCATCCAATTAACTGCTTATTCCTAGACATTGTTTCTCTGCTTTGCTTCTTGAATCAGTGGCTCTCATGGGCTCAGTAGATTCTTCCGGATGTTGTTAAAAGTCAACGTAAGCTCCCTTTGGTAATATTACATAATCATAACCATGGATCTTTCCGCAGTTATGTCAGATATTGTGTGCCATACAAGACGATAATATACTGCAAAGAAGATGGCACTGTATTAAATGTAAAAAGGAGATAAAAATCTATTTCATGTGCTTATATTCTCATCCCTATCTGAAGAGCCCTAACTAATCAGTTATATACATAGATATAATTTGCATGAATGCGATAAATATCAGTTCATTTGTATATTTAGATCAGGATGTTCTTATTCTAGAATTCTCAGCTTCAAGTATGTAAATACTTTGGGCCAGTTTACAAGGAAAGTATCTCCCCAAGGCTCCAGGTGTTTCTGTGGCCAGAATCTATTCATGTGGACATTTATTTATTTTATAATTTTTTGATACTGCTTCATATAATAAAAAACTAAGTAAAAACAATAAAAATACAGCAACAACATTCAATAAAATAAAAAGCAAAGCTATGCATCACAAATAACCCAGAGAATTCAAAATTAAGAGCCATAAGGTTTTATCCAACCCAGTCCTACTCAGCATAGACCCATTACTGGACCCAAGTTAGTCATGTTTATTTCCATGTTGTCTACTCTGAGTAGGGCTAACAATGGATACAATCCATTGTTGCTTTTTAGAAGCCACACTTAGAAGTCAGAAGAATGAACACAAATTATCATGTGAATTATTTTGTTGAGTTAATCTTTCCACAATCATAACATTGATTAAAAAAATGTATCACATTATGAATTAGTTATTTTTTTCTTTTATATTTCATAGAGCTAGCGCAACAGGACGGATGCTGCTGCTGCTGCTTGCGTGAGTGTTGGGAGGACCGCTCCCTCTCCTGCCAACTCCATCTGGCCTAGGGGGCGGGGCCTGCACTCGCACCCACAGCATAAGAGGCCTGAGAGAGGCCTCCGGGACACGGCTGCTGCTGCTGCTGCTTGCGTGAGTGTTGGGAAGACCGCTCCCTCTCCTGCCAACTCCATCTGGCCTAGGGGGCGGGGCCTGCACTCACACCCACAGCATAAGAGGCCTGAGAGAGGCCTCCGGGACACGGCTGCTGCTGCTGCTGCTTGCGTGAGTGTTGGGAGGACCGCTCCCTCTTCTGCCAACTCCATCCGGCCTAGGGGGCGGGGCCTGCACTACCACTACAGTTTAGAGGCCTGAGCAGCTACCGGCAGCAATGGACAAAATGGTTTTAAATGTTTTAATCGCTTTTAATTTGCAGCACTTTAAATGGTGGTTGTTGTTTTTTATAATATTATATTATTTCATTATTTTATTTTTGCTTGGGGTGGGATAAGCACTGAGTCAGCACTATTGTTCCTTGTTTTGCTTTGTTTTGTTTTGTTCTGTTTTGTTTTATTATTATTATTATTCTGTTAAATTATTATATAGTTTGTATTTTGCCTTTTAAGGGGAAGGGTCATGGCTGCCTGGGAGTGGGCCTCAGCCAATAGATTGGGTGGGGCAGGTTCCACAGGGGGAGATGTATTGGGACACCCGATCTCAGTGATCACGGGCAGGAGGAGGAGTTATGCTAAGACCAGACCATGTCATTACCGAGGAGGCAGGTTTAGTCGTTGTTTGAGGAATATCCCTGCCTCCAGGTCTGGTCCTGACCGGAAGGATACAGTAATCAGCAAGGGAAACCCACATGACCTGAAAGTGTTGCTGTGCAATGCCAGGTCAATGATGAATAAAACCACTGCCATCCACGACCTGATTGTGGATGGAGGATTTGACCTGGCATGTGTGACAGAGACCTGGTTGGATGAGGCAGATGGGCCTGTCCTTGCCGCTGCCTGCCCACCAGGTTTCTCTTACGCACAGCAACCCAGGTCATGTGGGCGGGGAGGGGGGGTTGCAGTGATTTTTAGGAAGTCATTAGTCTGCACCAGGCGTCCTATTGGGAAGACCCAGTTTTCTGAGTGCATGTTCTGGAAGTTGGGCAATAGGGGCAGTACAGGATTCCTACTGGTGTACCGACCTCCCCGCTGCACCAAGGATTCCCTGCCCGAGCTGCTTCAGGTCGTGGCGGATATGCTCCTGGAGACACCTAGCTTGGTTGTCCTGGGGGATTTTAACATCCATGCCGACACGACCTTACAAGGGGCCGCTCGGGACTTCGTGGAAAGCATGGCCTCCATGGGGCTGTCCCTGAATAAGTCTGGCCCAACTCATAGCCACGGACATGCCTTAGACTTGGTGTTTACCTCTACGGATGTTGGTGATCTGACATTAACTAAAAGCGAAACAAAAGAAGTGCCATGGTCAGATCACTTCCTGGTGCAACTGGACTTCTCCGCAACCCTTCCCCTCCGCAGGGAGGTGGGACCGATTCGGATGGTCCGCCCCCGCCACTTAATGGATCCAATTGGCTTCCAGAGAGTGGTAGGGGATGCTTTATCCCAAGTTGATGGCCTTTCAGCTGATTCCCTGGTGGCACGCTGGAATGCGGAGTTAACCAGGGCTATTGACTGTCTGGCTCCGAAGCGCCCTCTCCGATTGCATGGAGCCCGGACAGCCCCGTGGTTTTCCCCGGAGCTGAGGGTGATGAAACAATCGTTGAGACGGCTAGAGCGCCGGTGGCGGAAAACTCATTCTGAATCAGACCGGACACGGGTTAGAGCTCAACGTCGAGCCTACCAAGTGGCAATGGCGACGGCGAAGAGGGCCTTCTTCGCCGCCTCCATTGCATCTGCAGAAAACAGCAGCAGGAGACTTTTTCAGGTGGTTCGCAGTTTATCGGAACCACCTGTACCACCGGGGCCTGGTAGGGACCCCAAGATCTCCTGCAATGCTTTTGCAAAGTTTTTTGCAGATAAAATCGCTCAGATTCAGAGGGAGGTCGACTCCACAGTGGGAGCAGGGCCAGGGCGGGAGAGTGCTAGAGTTCTGTCTGGTCCTGTTATATGGGATCAATTCCAATCTGTTACCTCCGAGGATGTGGACAGGCTGCTTCGACGAGTGAAACCGACCACCTGTCTCCTTGATCCTTGCCCATCCTGGCTGATAAAAGCGAGCCGGGAAGGGCTGGGCGATGGGCTTTGCGGGGTGGTGAATGCTTCCCTCTGTGAGGGAGCCTTCCCAGACCCGCTGAAAGAGGCGGTCATTAAACCGCTTCTTAAAAAAACATCTTTAGACCCGGCCAATTTGGCCAACTATCGCCCAGTCTCAAATCTGCCATTCTTGGGCAAGGTGATTGAGCGGATGGTTGCTGAACAACTCCAAGCACGCCTGGAGGAAACGGACCATTTGGATCCCTTCCAATCGGGATTCAGGCCTCACCATGGGACTGAAACTGCCTTGGTCGCGCTGGTTGATGATCTCCGGCGGGCTAGGGACAAAGGTGAGAGCTGTTTCCTAGTTCTGCTGGATCTCTCAGCGGCCTTTGACACCATCGACCATAACATCCTTCTGGACCGTCTAGAGGGGTTGGGAGCTGGGGGCACTGTTATACAATGGTTTCGCTCCTTCCTCCTGGGCCGTGTTCAGAAAGTGGTGGTGGGGGATGAGTGTTCAGACCCTTGGGCCCTCACTTGTGGGGTACCTCAGGGCTCCGTCCTCTCCCCCATGCTTTTTAACATCTATATGAAGCCGCTGGGAGAGATCATCAGGGGGTTTGGACTGGGTGTTCATCAGTATGCAGATGACACCCAGCTCTACCTCTCCTTTAAATCAGAACCAGTGAAGGCGGTGAAGGTCCTGTGTGAGTGCCTGGAGGCGGTTGGAGGTTGGATGGCGGCTAACAGATTGAGGTTGAATCCTGACAAGACAGAAGTACTGTTTTTGGGGGACAGGAGGCGGGCAGGTGTGGAGGATTCCCTGGTCCTGAATGGGGTAACTGTGCCCCTGAAGGACCAGGTGCGCAGCCTGGGAGTCATTTTGGACTCACAGCTGTCCATGGAGGCGCAGGTTAACTCTGTGTCCAGGGCAGCTGTCTACCAGCTCCACCTGGTACGCAGGCTAAGACCCTACCTCCCCGCGGACTGTCTCGCCAGAGTGGTGCATGCTCTGGTTATCTCACGCTTGGACTACTGCAACGCGCTCTACGTGGGGCTACCTTTGAAGGTGACCCGGAAACTGCAATTAATCCAGAATGCGGCAGCTAGACTGGTGACTGGGAGTGGCCGCCGGGACCATATAACACCAGTTCTGAGAGATCTGCACTGGCTCCCAGTACGTTTCCAAGCACGATTCAAAGTGTTGGTGCTGACCTTTAAAGCCCTAAACGGCCTCGGTCCTGTATACCTGAAGGAGCATCTCCACCCCCATCGTTCAGCCCGGACACTGAGATCCAGCGCCGAGGGCCTTCTGGCGGTTCCCTCATTGCGAGAAGTGAGGCTACAGGGAACCAGACAGAGGGCCTTCTCGGTAGTGGCGCCCGCCCTGTGGAACGCCCTCCCATCAGATGTCAAAGAGATAAAGAATTACCTGACATTCAGAAGACATCTTAAGGCAGCCCTGTTCAGGGAAGTTTTTAATATGTAATGCTGTACTGTTTTTAACACTGATTGGGAGCCGCCCAGAGTGGCTGGGGAAACTCAGCCAGATGGGCGGGGTATAAATAATAAATTATTATTATTATTATTATTATTATAACAGACAGACCTGCCTTACATTTTCAAAGGCAGTCCTTCATTCATAAGGACGTAAAGCATTTTCATGAATGAAAGTTCATGCATACATTCCATATTACAATTCAGAGACACTGGAGAAGTCTCTCCTACATTTGAATGATATGCAGTACAAACTTATGTTCTTTTCTTCAGAAGTCCTAAAGTGTTCAATGGAACTTAATTCCAGGTAGGAGTAAGCACTGCAAACCTGTATATGTGTATTAAGAAGTAACTCCATCCTATACATGTCAGTTCTGGAGTAGCTCCATTGATACAGTGGGGATTATTCGCAGGTAAGTGTGCAATTTATGTCTCTAATATTAGTGTCTCTAACAGCACGAGGCATATCTAAGCTATATTTCTAAGCCTCATTGCAGCTGTAGGTTGCAATCCTATACCCACTTGAAGTCAAGGGGACTGCTGAGTGAGTAGACATACGTTTGACTGTGCTATTAAGAACTTGGTAGCTCTTGTGGGTTCTATCAAAGACTCTTTATGTACACATCAATGACTATTCAGACACAGTTCATGCATGGGAAAGAAAAAAAGATGTTTGAAAAATGACCTGGAATGCTTGGAAGTTCCTAGAAAGTATCATAGAGATTTCTGCTGTGTTATGCACAACCCACCCCTGTTTCAAACTACCACTGGAGTAGTAAAAATGAAGGGTTTAGTCAGTTTTACTACTCATGGGTGTTTCAGAGTCAGGTCACTCCAAAAACATAGGAAGAGAAGTCAGTTGGCATAATGGACATAAGGCAGCAGAGTGTTTAATATTCAAATCTATGTGATGTACAGTGGGACCTCAGGTTAAGAACTTAATTCGTTCTGGAGGTCCGTTCTTAACCTGAAACTGTTCTTAACCTGAGGTACCACTTTAGCTAATGGGGCCTCCTGCCGCCACGCAATTTCTGTTCTCATCCTGAAGCAAAGTTTTTAACCCGAGGTACTATTTCTGGATTAGTGGAGTCTGTAACCTGAAGTGTCTATAACCTGAAGCGTCTGTAACCCAAGGTACCACTGTAGTTATTGTTTCCGGATTGGATGGGATGAGAAATCTAAATAAATACTACACTGATAATGTATGCATGTCCTAGTCGCATTGCACATCACACCAGTTGTACTTTTGACTAAACAAATAAACACATTTGTTGGAATTGCTTTCTCATTGCCCTGTCAGTTTGGGTAATCATTTGCATTAATAGGTTGAAAATAGTTCTGGGTTGATAGGGCGGCATTTTGCATTTATGCAAATAGAGTAGGTCTAAAGGAGGCTCTTCATCTTCCATTTGAGAATCATCATGATCAGACTTGGATTATTTCACATATATTAGAATGCATATTTCTGACAAGTACTTTTAAGGCATATTTTCTGTGTCTGCCTAAAACACTTAAAATTATATAAAAATGACTGCAGGAAAACAGCAACAATGGGATATACACTAATAAATGTATAAAATAAAGACTGACAAGGCTAGACCTATCCCTGATGACATCTCATTTATCCCTTAGACCTATCCCTGATGACATCTCACTAACATATTGTGTTAGGCATGGATGTGTGCAGGGGGAAGCCTCCATACATAGTTCCTGGGAGCTTGAACATGATCAGGTAAAGTGCATGGTGAGGGCTTATGGCTCATAGTAACTCCTTTACTTAGCCTGGCTAAACCAAGAGCTAAGGTATATAGCTTTATTTGTTTTTTTAAAATTGTTTAAAATATTTTCTTTAAAATATTCATCCTTACAGATAGCAGGGTGGCATGGCTAGACTAACCTACCATAAAAAAATGCAGTAAGAAGAAAGAAAGCAATAAAAGATATTTTTGAAGCAATTAAAGAAACAGAGCAGACTAAAAGCACAGCCAATGATTAAAATGTCAAATGGCAGTGCCAGTCTTATTCTACACCTCTATGGGGAGGGTATTCTACAACCAGGGCACTATCACAAGGAAGGCTCTCTTCTTTGTTGCCACATAATTTCCTCCCTTTGCAAAGTTACTTTGTAATAGAGCCTCAACTGACAATCTTAAGGCATGGGAAGAATAATATAGGTAAATAATTCCATCAATTTGAGACCCCATATATTTAGGACTCTACAAATCAGCACCAGCACCTCCAATTAGGATTGGATGCAAATAGGCAACCAGAACATCTTTTTTGTAATTCCACTTGGCTGCTGCATTTAGAATTCTGGCTAATTGCAGCTTGCTGGTCATCTTCAAGGACACTTATTTCAGTAATCCAACCAGGAGGTTGAGAAAGCATGGATCATCATGGGCAGACTATGCCTGTCCAGGAATATTACAGCTACTATCACCCTGTTCAGATGTTCTTCGAAAGTGGGGGAACAATGTGCAGATGGGAAGTGGGGCTAGTGTGCTGAATCTACTCCAATGTCCCCACCACCTTCCACCCTAACCTTTGTGCGTTGAATGGGAAGATCTGAAATGGAAATGTTTGTGATTAATTAAGCTGATTGCATGAAGAATCCTGCTTCAGACATTCTTGATCAATGGAAAAAAGGTGCTAGTTTGAGAGGAGCATGGCCCCACACCCCTTCCATATGTTGTTCCCACACATTCTAAAGGAACACCTGGACAGCCTTATGCAAGTAAGTGCTCACATAAGGTTCCTATACAAACAGAAAGGAGGCAGAAATCACTAATAGGATATTCTGGGTGAATACAGATGGTCAAGTTGAAATGATGGATTTGATTTATTATTGCTATCTCACTTTTCTGTCCATGGACACACAAAGCCTCTTGCAGAGTTAAAACCATCAAGACAATTAAAACAAATAAAATGCAGTCATTTTTTATGAATCCATTAAAAAATTACCATGTGGGGAAATTCACCCACTTCTTAAGCATGTGTAGCAATATTAACTACTGTGGCTGGCTTTGTTGCTCCTCCCCTAGTTACTGAATTGTTATGTTGCTATGGAGTGAAGATATCTCCCACCATGCATTGCTGCAGTGTTTTGTTACCCCTACCTGGTCAGAAGTAGATGGTTGATATGCTCTCACAGTCTTAAAATTTTATTCATGCTGATCATGTTTCAAATAAAATATATTCCTTCTCTTTGGAGAATATCTCTTTCTCTTTAAAAAATACAACAGTGTCTGGCTTTTAAAAAGTTTCTCACTTTTAAGTCTGTCACATCCTCTGGTGCATTGCTTTTAAGCCTGTGAAGACGTTCTACATTTTGAACATGCATAGTCAATTATTTTAAAATTATACTATGATGTCCAGACATTGCACACTTCATACATTACCATAAGGAAACTAGGTCTGAGTATGAAGTCTATGCATATATGCACATCATAATTACAACATAAACAGTCAAGGATGGAAAAATGTCCTAGAAAGTCTTACGTTTACACATGGAAATCACTATCACAAACCACCCATACCCCACGTTACGACATACAGAACCATAAGAGATACAACTATGGCTTTTACCTGAGAAAGAACTCTTTAAAGAACTCTTTTTATTATTAAAGAAATTAATAATAATAATAATAATAATAATAATAATAATGCAGGCCAGAACTGATATAAATGATGATGATGATAGCAGCTTCATGATAACAGAAGATATGTCCATCTTACAACATAACATAAACAACACTTGGTATAGAAATATTAAATTTAAGAACCGAAAAGCATAGAGAAAACCAGGGGAGACTGGAATTTCTTTAAAATACAACTCTAGTCATGCCTTCCCTACTTGTGACAATAAATATGCCACATATTATTAATTTGCCATGTGGTAAATGTCAGGAAATTTAACCACTTCATAAGGCCCACAACCTTTACCACACCACAATGTGGCATGGGTTCTCTATATATGTTCAGAAACATGTACATGCAGGGACTCTCTACATGTGTTCTAGGGAATGTACATAAGTTGGGGGCGAGGGTCTGCCACCATACTGCCAGTCCCTCATGCATTCATTGCATGTACTTAGAATGACTGAAAGGTCTTGTGTGTGGTTGTTTAAATTGCTGGTGTATGAAATACTGGTATCAGAAAAGACTAGTTGTCATGAATCATATCATGTTCAAGTATGTCTTATATGTTGTGCATGTGTAGATTCTCAAATATGGAAAAGCAGCCAAATGTTCAGTACATTTCTTCACATGGGCCAGTTGATACTTTGCTTGTGATTGTCTGGAATGTCTCTGTGGAGAAATAGTATGTCTGGAAGAGTCCTAATAAAGGTCCAGAACTAGAAAACAAAAGTTTCTCTTGCTCCAGGCTACTGAAACCTTCTTGCAGCTTTTTCTTGAATCTGATCTATATGCTGCTCCCTCTAATGGATCTGTATGGAACAGCACAGCACTTGAATAAGGGCTACAATGTCAGATGGACATTTGTAGCAGTTTCTAATAGTGTTTAAATATAGCAGGAAACAAATGCAGAAGAATAATAGGCACACATGGGGACAATGTGAGGACTTTGCATAAGGGTAACAAGGGACAGAGGAACAGCTGAAAATTAAGAGGCATTGTGAGTGCCCTGAGGATGAATGAGTGAGGGTGTGCAGAGATGACGTTACTTTAAACAGCAATTCCTTCACATACCCAACCCCCCCCCCCGCCATCATGCAGAGCAAATCCATTACACAACAAATCCAACAGATGCACCTATATGGGATTGCAACACTGATCTCAATCAACTGCCTCACATGCTTCTCACTAAATAAAAAATGATTTAGAAAGATCAGGAACTCTTCTCTTTACTGCTACCTTTTAGATTTTCAGCGATAAGGTAGCCTGGACACATACATATATGCATCATTTTATTTGTATGCTGCCTTTCCATAGCCAAAACCATGCTCAAGGTGGCTTACAACAAGAATAAATTACATAATTACAAGCATAACAAAAGTAGTCATAAACAGTAAATAAAACATCAAAACGTACACAACTGAATTGAACTATTTCCACATAAATTGTAAGAACCAAAACAAAGATACAGAAATGTAACATCAATAACAGCAACAAATCCCCCTAAACAATACCCCAGCCCAAGAGTCTGTATGACAGCCTCAGCTTTTGTAGCTGGAGTCAGTCAGGGCCCCATCCTGGCAGGCAGGCCCATTTGGGAGGTGGGGGGCAGTCAGGTATATTGGTCCCAGCTTTTTTAAAAAAAGGATTCTTGAAAAGCCACAAAAAGGACTCCTGACAGTTAAGTCCAGTCGTGAACGACTCTGGGGTTGTGGCGCTCATCTCACTTTACAGGCCAAGGGATCCGGCGTTTGTCCGCAGACAGTTTTTCCAGGTCATGTGGCCAGCATGACTAAGCTGCTTCTGACTAATAGAACACCAAAACCAGAGCAGAGCATGGAAACGCCATTTACCTTCCCACCGGAGAAGTACCTATTAATCTCCTTGCACTTTTTGGGGTGCTAGGTTGGCAGGAGCTGGGACCGAGCAAGAGGAGCTCACCTCATCACGGGGATTCAAACCACCAACCTTTTGATTGGCAGGCCCAAGGGTCAGTGGTTTAGACCACAGCGCCACCAGCGTCCCTATATATAACACACACAGAGCTTGGTCTAATATACACATTTTTTGTAAACAATCTTCCCTAATATAATGTATTATGGCTTGGTATTTTCACTAATATATGCATTTTTATATAGAAAAGCTGAATGGCAAAATTTGGCAAAGTACTGTAGTTAAAACAATATACTTTAATGCAACTCTGTGCTAAGAAAGCAGTGCAAGGTTTCTTGGTGCCTGTCTCTAAACCTGAGATACAACAGCGAAAAAAATTGATATACGTTCTCCAGCAAGGAAAACCAGATTCAAAGAAGGAATATAATTTGTTGCATGAATCTTATTAACACAAAAGCAAAACAATCAGATTGATTATGCTGACTCCTAATATTGTCTCTAAATTGCCTGGGAAAACCATCATATCATCATATTGCATGTCTCAATATTAATGTTAATACTGTTAGGCAAACAGAGCCAGCATATTTAAGTCTAGTAATTAATCACGTTTATCATCATCCTTCACATCACTATGCAAGAGCTCAATAGGAAATTAAAATTAAAACATTTTTTTAATCCAACAAATGATTTCTCAACTACTTTGAAGAGCAGCATCTTCCACTCATGTGGATGGTGCATTTATAATGATAATGCCAACAATACTAATAGCAAGAATAATAACAGTTAAATGCTCTGTTGGAAAAACAATTTTCCTCATCCACATTCTAGCATAACTCACCATGTTTAAGAATGCTTTTTCAGAATACAACTAGAAGTGGATTGTAAAACAGGACCACATAAAGCAGTTAATGCAAGAAAATGTATATTCGGTAAGAAATGATATTTGAATATTGGTTTGGGGAAAGATGAAATTTCACATACCCCATTCCAAGAAAGAATAGTTCTTATACCCCAAATAATAGAGTGCATTTCCAATTATTTTGTCCCATCAGAACAAGGACTTCCACTTGCACAACAGACCTTCTCCCTTTGCCCCACCGCACTTCCCAGGCTGAGATTAGAAAAAGCAACATTCCAAATATATATCCTCATGACTGCCAGATCCCTTTAAGCCTAGCCTTTACTTCAAAAGAAATAAAGTTAATAATCTGTGTAATTTGTTGGAATGGAAATGCATAAAATGAAAGGCTTTTAATATCTGATTGTTATTTCGTTTTAACTTTTAGAAAAAGTCTGCAGCTGCATCTCCTCCTTTGCATATGTATTAGCTGCTCCTAGTTAGAATTCAGATTTTGATTTGTTCCCATCAGGGTGAGAAATAATGATTAGGAATAGTATATTCCCATGCAATAAAAAATGAATTATTATGAGTATGAAAAATTGTATCCAGCTGCCAAACGGTTTATTGTTTTGTGAAGCATGGCACAACATGGACAGCAGCCATTCATTATATTGGAGTGTCAACATAAACAGGTAATAATAATATTTAAATAATGCAAAAATACAGAATAGGGAATATTAGGATGATAACCTGTAGGGCAATTTGTAGTAAATTCAAGGCACTGTCAACAATTCATTCTTAGCAGAACCATTTAGAGTGCAGATACTACACAGTGATGACAACATCTCTTCATATGCCATAGAAACAAAAAGTCAAATTCATTTCAGAGATAACACTATTTAAGTGGCGGTAGAGGAAGACTGATTTTTTTCTGATACAATATTGATGGGTGGACAAGATAGTTAAATATTCAATATGCTACACCCAATAGTGGCTTTAGGACAGTATAAGTGCTTTTTTCTGTATAAGGCAAGGCACCCCATTTTCACCAATTCCTCCCTACCAACTGCAGCCATCTATGCCATGGCATAGCCCATGCTGTTCTAAAGGGTTTTCCAACCTTCAGGAGCAGCTTTTGGGGGAATAATAAAATCATAGAATTGGAAGGGACCCAAGGGTCGTCTAGTCTAACACCCTGCAATGCAGGAATCTTAGCTAAAGCATCCATGACAGATGGCCATCCAACCTCTGCATAAAAACCTCCAAGGAATCAGAGTCCAGAACCTCCCAAGACCATTCCACTGTCAAATAGCTCTTAATGTCAGGAAGTTTTTCCTGATGTTTAGTCAAAATCTCCTTTCTTGTAACTTGAAACCATTGGTTTGAGTCCTACCATCCATAACAGGAGAAAACAAGCTTGTTCCCTCTTCCATGTAATAGCTCTTGAGATATTTGAAGATGGCTATCATATCTCCCCTCAATCTCCTCTTTTCCAGGCTAAACATACCCTGCTCCTTCAACTGTTCCTCATAAGGCTTGGTTTCCAGACTCTTGATCATCTTGGTCGCCTTCCTCTGCATACGTTCCAGCTTGTCAATATCCTTCTTAAATTGTGGCGTCCAGAATTGGACACAGTATTCCAGGTGTAGTTTGAGCAAAGCAGAATAGAGTTGTATTATTACTTCCCTTGATCTGGACACTATACTCCTGTTGATGTAGCCTAGAATAGCATTAGTTTTTGCTGCTGGATCACTCTGCTGAATCATGTTAAGCTTGTGGTCCACCAAGACCCCTAGATTATTTTCACATATACTGCTAGTAAGCCATGTGTCCCCCATCTTATATTTCTGCATCTGGAACCATTAATTAGTACTCTTTGGGTTTGGTCACTTAACCAGTTACTAATCCACCTAACTGTTACTTAATCCTGCCCACATTTTAGCAGCTTCTCTGCAAGAATATTATGGGGAAATTTGTCAGAAGCCTTTCTGAAATCATGATACACTACATCCACAGCATTTCCCTGACCCACCAAACTTGTAACTCTATCAAAAAAAAAGAGATCCTTCTGGGTCTCATGTTGGGTCTTAGTAACCACAGCATCCTTTTCTAAGTGCTCAGTGTTTAATTATCAGCTCTAGAAACCTTACTAGTACCAACATCAGACTGTTTGGTAGTTACCTGGGTCTTCTTTTCCACCCCCTTTTTGAGGATGAGGACAACATTTGCCTGCCTCCAGACCACAGGAACTTCCCCTGTTTGATAATTCTCAAGTATTATAGGCAAATGTTCTGAGATTGCACCCACAAGTTCCTTTGGTACCCTTGGGTACAACTCATCTGGCCCTAGATATTTGAATTCATTTAAAGTAGTTAAGTGTTCCCTTTACCACCTATTTTCCTATCTTGGACTGCAGCCCCTGCTTTTCATTGTTTATTATGTTATCACTGTTTTCCTTTTAACTCCTACATATGAGGAGAGACCCTGGCTAATCAAAGTTCATGATTAGGAACTCAATTTATATATATTTTTAATGGGAGAGATGTTGAGGAGATTTTTATCGCCTTCAGTCTTCAGGAAGCTACCTGGTTGGGAGCTGTGGTGGCAGGAAGCAAATCCTGATACTAATTTTGAGCTTACTTTTGAGGACTTTTGACTTAGAGTTTGCATTCTGAAATTCCCAAGGTGTATGCCACTCACCACCAGATGTGAGATCTGTCAGTTTGCAAGCAGCTTCAAAATAGAATCATAGGACTGTAAAGTTGGAAGGGACCCTGAGGATCATCTAGTCCAACCCCCTGCAATGCAGGAATATGCAGCTGTCCCATACAGGGATTGAACCTGCAACTTTGGGATTATCAGCACCATATTCTAACCAACCGAGCCATTCAGCCAGTATATGAATGTGAACTCAGAGACACTGAGAGCTTCCGGCTGGAAGTCACTGGAGTCTATAGGAACTCTCTTTGTGTGTACACATACATAATTTGCTCCCTGCTTATCTTCTGCTTGTTTTTAAGAGTCTCTTGCTTCCAAAAGCCTCTGCTTGTATATTTGTAAATAGAGCAAATATCACAAAGACACCTTTATGTCTCCCAGTGCGCTCTCTCATCCAAAGGGCACTAAATCCCGTAATGCTGTTGCTGGCCCTTTCCAGTGCTTGGGGAAACAGGGAGCATGTCACGTTGTTTTAAAGAATGCACATATGGGGCTGAGTTCATCCTGCCTGGTGCCAGCTGGCCTCCTTGACTCCCAGGGGCGTTTCCTGGAAGACTGGCAAATATTGCTGTTGCTGTCAATCCTGCCTGGGAATTCCTGTGGTCCAAACAAAGTTTTGACTTTTGCATGAGGTTCATGCAACAGGAGAAACTCCACATAAGAGACCCTGGTTACATTAATCTCTCCTCTGAAATTGCTTGACATTAAACCTGTTCTACACTTCAGCTCAGAAGATGAGAGCTATACAGTATATATTTTCTTAGAGCTGAACCACTAGCTGCTTTCTCCTTCACTGGGCCTATGCTGGTGTCCAGCACTCCCAGGGTCATGTTTTCCATGCACTGCCACTTCAGGCTAACTTAGCAAGCAGTACACATGGGCATTTTATGGAAGCAGGCTGGATTATGTAAACGGTTTGCAAATAATTTATTGCAACATAATGAAATACACAGGAAGTTTGCTCCGTCTTGCTGTGTTTTCTTAATTGGCCATTTTTACATAGCCAATATATTAGATTAAAACATCCTCATAATAAAAACGCCCACAGAAGACAGGACAATCTTAAATTTTTGCATATGACACAACATTCTACTGATGATGGAAAAAAATCTGCCCAGTTCAGAACAGGTTATGTTTCTGAGCCTTTACTGTATTGAGAACTCACTAGAAAAGTTCTGGCATTTTCTATGGCTTTCCCCAATGTTACCAGTCTAGGATAGTTATAAGCCTTCTCTTCCAGTTTCTCTCCTTCCTCTTTCTTTAAATTTACCACGTAGGAAGTAGGGAAAACAGCAGCCAAGAGGGCTGATTAAAGCAAAGGTTCTTGAGTTTATTTGATGAAGAATTATTGGCCATATTTATGATATCAGCAGTATTAAAGCAGACAGCAAGAACAGCACATTAAATGTTCTTGCACACTGCAAGAAAAGTTAAAGGGTGCCTTGATATATTAAGCCACAATAATGGGTGCATCAGCTTTGTGCCCAAATAGCAAAAAGGGTTACTTCCTGTTTCAGTCCCTCTCCACACACCAGCCTATGCATTATTTATCCATTTAAAAATATTTAAATCTGACCTTATAAATGGGATGTATTTCAAAATGCACAACACACAGTGGCTTGACTTCAAAGAACTATATCATAATAGTTGCATAGATTTCTTGCAAGTTTTCTTTTTTGCTAGAAGGTGTGGAAGACGGCATGCCAGAAATACAAAGGGTTAAACAGACACTCACATTTTGGAAGAACATTTCATGTGTCATAGCATCTACATCTGGTTTCACATTCTCAGTAGTGTGCTAAAGTACAAAGAGTACCCTGGGACAGTTCATGTTCTAAGGAGAGCTAACATTGAAATTCCATGGGGAGAAGTGGGTCAATCAAGAACCTGAAGTTCCTTGGCCATTCTTTTAACAAATATCTGAACTCAATTAAGCACTTAAGATTTTCCAGCAGCAGTTACATAAAGGACTGTGAATGAAATTGCAGACCTTAAATGTCACTGGACATTAAGAAGTCTTTGAAATATTTCTTACCCCTGCAAATTGCACATCATGTTGTAAGGGTATGGAACACTTGGGGACAACTTTTATTGAGAAAGATGCCTTTTGCCTTCTGTACATTTTCCACTGTTTTTGCAAGGTTGCTTAATAATAAATGCCTGTCTCCAATTGTTGCTCAAGCTAGCTTGGTTTTCCTGCAAGACTCTTATTTACACCTGCTCTTGCTTTTCATGCTTGTCATCACTGGAAATAGTTTTCCTATTATAACACACACATGCTTCGATAGAGACGGAAGTATGTGGAAAGTGCATTGGGGGGGCTGCGAAATCTAAAAGGAAATTGTGAGAATAGTTTCATCTCCACCAAAGCCTGTGGTGGAAGCAACATCTTATATCAATGAGACTGTAACAAACTGTTAACAAGACTTGCATAGGGAGTTGTGTTCCAGCCAGCCTTGGTTTATTTCGGTGGCTCACTAAAGGAGTGAACAAGCTGCTTTTCTTAAGTTTAAGAAAGACACACTTACCTTTATGAAGAAGTTGCATCAGCTCCTCTTTTCCCAGTTAGGAAATGCAAAAATATTAATCTGGTGGGAGAAGGGAGTAGCCATCGGGAAAACATTCCAAGGCAGCCTAACCTTATGAGCTGCTGAGCTACTGGAACATGCTTCCATGCACTGGAACGTGACCCAGTGTTCGTGCAAGCTGTCTACAAGATGCTAAATTAAACCAGTCCATAGAATCAGGCTATTCAGTTGCAATCCTAAAGCCAGCACATACTCTATTACATCCTGTGTCCAGTGAACCCTGCCCCACCTCAATCCTGTCTGGAAACAAGAGCTTCCTTTTTTGTGAAGGGTGAGGAACATCCACTTGATTAGGCATAGCTAAAATGATGTCCTCTAGATGTTGTTGGACTACAGCTCTCACCATCCCTGGCCACTGGCCATGCTGGCTGGGGCTGATGGGAGTTGTAGTCCAATAGCATCTGGAGGGCATCCCATTGGCTACCCCTGCACTCAATGTTTAGGAATAATCTCTATAATTTCTGTGCTAGTAGGCACAATATACAGGGCCCTGAAATAGGAAGACGAAAGCATTCTTAACTTTTACATGCCTTCAGCTGAAACAGTTCATAATAAATTGTAAATCCTAGTGCACTTGATTAGGTTTAGACTGAATATGTATTTTTGTAAATATTGTGTATTATGCACTGTTGAATTGCCAGTGAAACGATAACCTTATTGGCATAGCCACATTACAATCTTATTAGTAATTTGATTAAGATTTCAGTATAAGGTACATTACAATGTTTATCTTGCTTATGAAATTGTATTTATATCAAGTGTCAGGGCATTTCCCCTTTCAAGACAATGGGAGATAACTTCTGAATATTCCGTTTCTACTATAAGAAAGGTTACATACAGTATGCCTCTTAATCACATTCAGTGGTATTGTAAAACCAATTAGAAAAGAAGCCATAGCAAATATCAAGGATGAAAGTGAATTACAAATAAGGGTGTTCCAATCTTTCCATGCTGGAAATGTCAGTTTGTAAGAAAAACCTCAAACCAGTAAAAATTATCATCATCATGATCATCCTGTATGTATCAGTTGAAGATTTCATCTTTCTTAAAGCAAGCCACTCAGAAAACAAGACACCTTGAAGGATTCAGGTCTTTATACACACTGTAGCTAATAAGGTGGAAATGTGATGGCAGAATAGACTACTTCAGTTCAAACTGGAGCTGCTGGACTTCAATTGTGAATGCTCCTTCACATTAAAACCAACCAACCAACCAACCAACCAACCAACCAACCAACCACACCCCTTTAAATAGAAAACTAGCTCAGCAGGAAGATAACTAGCTCAGCAGGCAACTCTTTGCCAATTGTGCTGGTTTTCAGTTTGTAATTTTTAATTTTTTTAATGTTTTAATGTTTAATGAAAAACAACAAGCCATTTGGATTAAATTCTTTCCCAGTCTGAATCTGTACTGGGGATATTTTAAAGATGTTTTTATTGTTTTGTCACTAGTTGTTTGCTACACTGAGCTCCTTCAGGAGGAAGGGCAGGTTATAAACTTAATAACAAATAAATAAAAATGTGATTAAACACATAAAGCATTAAGTGTCAGAGCCCATTTTAGCACCTCAGTGCTCTACCACCTCATTCTAGTGCATGTCAAGACCAGGCCTCAGTCATTGTGTACTCCAAGATTAGGGTTAGGAGAGAAATTTGATTCAGTTCTCATTTAAAGCTGAATCTGTCAAGTTCACCCTTTCTGAGACAATATGAGAACTGGAACATAGCCATTCTTTAATATCCAAATATTGCAATTCATTTCTCCAACACAATAGTGTTTACAAAGATGCATATATTAGGGGTAGGTGTGCCTAAAAATTATTATCAGTGAAAATAACATACAAAAATGTATTATATTAAGAAAAATTGCTTTTAAAATATTTGTGTTAGGCAACTGCATACAAAATTGTGTATTAGAAAAATTCATGGCATTTAAAAAAAAATGCAAATTGCTGCAGAAATGTGGAGAATCAAATTTAAGATAGGAAGAATGAGAAACTGATGGAACCAAAGTTGACTTCCATTCCCATGTAAGAGACCTCTCTTCATCTAAGCTTCAACCTTGCCCAATAAAGAATATTTAGTACTATATCCCTACTTGGTTGATTAATGATGAGACTGCCAAAGTTGTGATGTTCCTGTCTATTCAAAAGGAAATATCACAAATTTTTGCATGCAAAAAGACTTTTGTTGAGAAAGCAGTCTCAATATAATTTCAGCTGTGTGCCTTTGTTTGAGTGTATCCCTCTGCCTCCACTTCAGCATGTATAGTTCTCAATCCCATTGATTAAAGCATTTCTGTTGCATTTTCTTGCTACCATAACTCAGTCTTGGGTTCTCCTTAAGCCGCTACACAAGAACAGTTGGTGGCATGCTCAACTATAGCTCATGATTCTACTTATATACCAGCCATTATTATTGGCTTTCCCAATGTCTCATCACTCTACTATTGTGCATTAATGCAATGCCATTAGAAGAGGAAGCACAGTGAAAGTGACTGAGCAATACTATAAAGTAGAGGGAACAAGAAGAAAAATAGCAAGGATGTAGTTAGGTTTGCCAATGAGGGCGGATGAAATATACATTGAGGGGGGTGTATTTTGTCCAAACACATTGTTCTAGGTGATGCAAGTTGAAGTGGAAAATGGCCCCTTTCAATCAAGTGCAATTTAGACACCGAAAAACTATATGTGTACATCAGCTTCAACATGAATATAACTACAGATGGATATACATTAAATGCACCCAAACTGACAATGCTAGTTAGTGTGGAAAAAGGGTTGGGGAACAAGTCATGCAGCTACTCATAGCCTGCAGGCTCCATTTTGAGTTGTTTTTAAAGACATGCCTTTGAACGGAGAGGGTTGCTGAGCACGATTAGCTGTAATGTCAGTAAAACAGGCAAGAACACCAATTACACATAATCAAGGATTTTGTTTCATTGGTTAGTAAATGACTTTATTGCTGAAAGACTGACATAACCAACTGAGTCTTCAGATTCCTGGTCATAATAGCCATATTTGAGTCCATGGTTGTTTTTAAAACACAAGCCATGTTGTGCACCAATGCATAATGTAAATGCCTAGCAATGTATGTTGCTTGGCAACCAAGCAAATGGAATAGCAAAGAACAAACTGAGAACAAGTAAGCTTACCCTGTGGTGCCAATGCCTTAAGAAGCACAGCAACTCACCCATGATTATTATTACAGTGTTCATTAGATTTATTTGGCCTTGTGGAGGTGGAAGGAGGGATCACAGGAACCGCCTTAATGATATAAGTAGGTGAAGGAGTAACAGTTGTAGCCTAAACAACGAAGTAGGAAGGGAACTCCCCTAGTCAGGCCCAGCACTAGGCTCAAAAACTGAGCTATTCCCCCATGCCAAACTCATACAAGAACTTGGTTTATTCCATATGCATCACAATGAGTTTTGATCCCCCTTCCAAGATAGCTTTCAAAGCTTCCAGACACCTCCCATTCTCTTAGTGGGCCACTTACTTCCAAATGCATTCCTCCCTACCCATTCTCTTTTCGAGGTTGCAATTACAGCCACAGTAGAATGAATGGAGGCCCATCCCCTTGCCCTGGTGTCTGGCATGGATATTATGCTGACAGGTCAGGTATCCAGAAAGCTGTGGAAACTAGGTTTTCCTTGTGCCTGGCTCAGTATCATGCCTACTGTCATACTTCAAGGGCTACCCTCAGGGGGATGGGGGCTCAGTTCTGGGAGGATGAAGCCTTTAACTGAAACACTCAGAAGAGAAGGGTTCCAGGTGCAGCACATTCTCAAAAAGCCAAGATCAACAAGGTCAGGAAACAGTTCAAGATCAGTATCAAAGGGAGTTCAGCAAGGGAACTAGAAGAACAGGCAAAGAGCCAGAATCCTATGTTGCTTCCAGCAACTGGAAGATTCAAGAGGGAGGCTCTTGCTTCCTAACCACAACAGCTGGAGATAAAGGAGTATCATGGATTGCTTGTTCATGAGCAGACCTCTTGTTCATGAGGAGAACGAGATATTGTTCCTTCCTGGACCTGAAACTTTTGTTCCCATCGCTTTCAAGTGTTCTCTGGGAGGAAGGGTTGACTGTTAAACCTCAACTCTGAGAACCGTAGCTCTGTGATGGGATAAGCTGTTTCCTAGCAATTCTAAGCACCTTTAACAAACTACAGTTCCCAGGATTCTTTGGGGAAAGCCATGATTGTTTAAAATGATATGCTAATGCTTTAAATGTATACTGCTGGTGGAGCCTGAGGAGTTTCAGGAGGTGAGGTGCCAGAGAAGAACATGTCACAAGGAACAGGCAAAGCAGAATATATGAGTTGTTGGAAGAAGGCCAATTAGCTTAGTCTTCTTTGTCTACTAGTTAGCCGGATAAAAACAGAAACAGATGGTGGCCAATTCTTTGTTTTTGTCATGCTAACTTAATTCTGGATGTTGGCCAAGGAAGCTTCACCAAGCCAGCATCAGTCTGTCTTTGCCACATGTTTGCCAAATACTCATAGCAATGATCCAAGAACCCAGCAACTTTCCTGAGAATAGAAGAATCATTGAGATTGGACTGCAAATACTCAGAAATGTCACACTGTGAATTCCATTTGTATGTTTAAAAGGACTGCAGTGTTAAAAAGCCTAGGAAGCCTAGTTGCTTGTTTCACCCAAACAACTTTTTTAAATGCACATATATTCTCAAATAAGATAGCTCCTGTTTTCCTTTATAGCACAGTGTTGGCTCTATAGCTATCTTTGAATGCCAGAGCAAATGCTGAACGAAGGGACACAATAAATGATGGCATTCAAATGTCAGCGTTTTACCATTGATCCCACAAATTAGGTGCAGGCAAATCAGTGAATGTTCTAAATTAATAAATAAGTCATTTGAAAAGGTCAGTTTCCCCAAAGAGAATACATGCTTTCAGGTGACATTTGCTAAGGAAGGAAAAAACTATTTTAAAAAAATTAAGCATACCTAAAAACCATTAGTGAATTTATGTAAAAATTGTATGTTCTGTTTCAGCAGTGCTGAAGGGGAAGAGATACCAGGTCAGGAGCATCCCAGCCCTGAGATTTCAGGGCCCAAATCTGAAACCTATGAGTGGCCCTGGGGATGTCATTTGGGTAGGCCTTGCACATAGAGGTTAAATGGGAGAGGGGAGAGGAGGAGGAGAGCCCCCCCTCCAGGATGTCTGTGCTATAATTTGCAAGCAGCTCCCCCCAGGCTAAAACTTGCAAACTGCATGCACAGTCACATATATATGAAAAGCACTCTTGTCCACCTGGAGATTCAAGCCGTCTGGCATAATACAGCTGGAACTGCAGAAAGAAGAGGTATCTCCAAGTCATTTGTGTTTCAGAAGGATTTATTCCCTGAATATGGAAAAGTAGATATCAGATGCATAGCAAGTTATTTGTCCCAAATAAGCAAGATACAAGATCTGATTATAAACAATTTCCTGTGCTGGGATAAAACAAAGGTGTTTTGTAATTGAGAATTACACTCAAGAAGACTTTGCTTTCTGGTTGTGCTGGTCTTCTGTCTGCAAATAACAGATCAAAAAACAAACAAACAGTAGTGGGGTATTGTTGTTTTTTACTGTAGCTGATACTCTATTGCCATTACTGATTGCTCACATTCCATAAAATATTTGTCTCCTATACTGTGAGAATTGAAGTGAGCCATTATTAGCCTCATCATACATTTTCTCCTTTAAAGAAAAGTGGTAGGAACTGTTCCTCTAAGGCTCATAATTCCAGAGAAAGAAAACTGGGCCTCAGCCTGCAAAGAGTTGGAACATACTAATTATTATGTTTCTGCATATAGCGGGCCATAATGTGTGTTTGCATACTGTAACCTAAATCAGGTAGATTCTTACTGCAATTTTCATGACTATGTTGTCAGTCTACTTACAGAAGCTGTGGTTTCAGCGGTTTTCAGAATGAGATAGCAAAAAGATACATCTTAAGAAAGAAAATAATTTCCCCTCAGATATAGGGCAGCTGTTAAGTGGTACTGCAACTAATTGCCTGAAATAATGATATACTATCTAGGAACAGTATGTGATAGCAAAATGGTTCCAATTAATGGAATGGACCTCAGGTCATTATGACAATGGGAAGTGATTTCCAAGAATTTCCAGAAGTTCTCTATTTGCAAGCCTATCCAAAAAGATGAAGATCCCTTTCTTCCAAATATGATTGGTTAATTGCTTTGTTTGAAGAGGAGAAAGTCGAGCAGTCGTGCTCCTTCCCAGTGAAAAGGATGTAAACATTAGGCTAGTAGAACGTCATTTTCATACAATTCTTTCAAGACAACAAGAGTCAAAAACATCCCAGAGCTTACCCCCTTCTCCACTTTGGCAAGTAAAGATATCTGAAACACTCAGCAGCTGCAAATGCTGGTGATATCATTGCAAACTATTTTAATAAAATAGTTTTACTGGTCTAGCAATATAAACTGTGTTCATGTTGGCTAATTAACACTTTCCTTCACCCCACCCTTTACACTAATAACATTACATGCTAACAACTGGGGTAAGAAAGAGTGCAATTGGATCTGACAATCCATTTAAATCTCTGCTGTAACTGGCGTGATATCTGTGATGATAAAGTTGGGGAAAAATTGACAGTATGTTTTGCCATGTTGTAAGCCAAGAGCTGACAAAGTTCCAAATGTAGTCTCTTTTTTCTTCCAGCTCAGAGAAGAGCCAAGGTACGGAATCTGTCATAATAATAATCCATGTTTCCCCATTTGTGCTTAATGCACTTCAGCCTTAAGAGAGCTTTGCAGTTCACAGAAGTTTGTAATCTGATTTATGGTGATCCCAGACACTTGGCTAAATGCTTAGAACAAAGTTGGGTGGCTGGTGGGGTGGGGGGTTGATGAAAAAGAATTTAAAGGGCAACTTTAACAAGGATTCAGCTCTATTTTTAGGTATGAATATCACAGAAGGATGCACTTTCTGGCACCATCACCATGTTGAAATGACACTATCACCAGGCACAAGGTCTGTAATAAATTAAACAAAACTGCAATAACAATTTAGCCTTCAGATTTCCATTTAACTTCAGTTTTGCATCTACATTTTCCTTCAACTCAGCCACCCCTGCTTTTGTTTCCGATCTGTTAGCCATACTTACGGATAACAGATTATTAATGTCATAATTTATCATTTCCAACAATGTGTCAAGCTGGAATTTTTACTCATGAATAAATTACCAATAGCACTAATATGGAAGGCTCACACCTCCGCCTTTATCTTCAGAATGTGGTGCAAATATTAATTATTTAATCCTTAAAAAGACTGAGTTAATTATGAAATGATTATATCCATTAGGGACCTCAGTACTGGAGTGTTCAGCAATTGGGCAATTGGGTCCAGGCATTGCATTGTCAGTCCCTGTTGGAATGTCAATGTGTATTTTGTACTATGGAAGCAAATGGCACATTCCTCCCAAGTGATTGAATACATTACCAATGTAATGATCAGAAGTGCAGGTGTGAAATGTATCTGGGGCTTCTGTTATGAATCGGTAAAAGATATAAAAGCACCCCAATTTGATTCCTGCTTTGGAATTTAGAGGTAAATCTTTAAAAAGTTTGGTGCTACAATGTATTTAAATTGAAATGGATAATAAAAAGAACAGTCAGCAAAAAGCTTCTTAACTGAATATTTAGTACAGTGATAGCCAAGCTACACAGTTTCTGAATTACAAGTGTCATTATGCAACATTAAGGAAAAGTCAGCAGTTAGTTGTTCACAAACTCAGGAATGGTCTGTGGTTCATAAATAGAGCCACAACTTGGTATCCAAACAAGTTAGTTTCTATGGGTAAAAAACAGACTAATATTGGTCTCCAGCTCTACAAATATCTCACCCCATCCCATTGCTTTCATTTATCAGGGAACAAATGTATGTGAAGTTGGTGGATATCCAGTCTTAGCACATTCAGTGCTTTCCAGCGGTTCCTAAATAGGGATGAGAAGCCAGGTTGTTCATGTATTGTCCCAAAACAATAGTCCCCTGGTTTAGTTCCCATTGCAAGTCACTCTAGGTTTCCTATTACAAAATGTGATTTATGTGGTGGCAAAGATAACATGCAAAGGTATCATGGACATCGTGTAAGCTCAGACATTTTCTCTCAAGCTCCTAAAAAAAGAACAGAAACTGGTACTAGCAGGAAATAAGTGTCATTTCACACAGCTTGCTCTCACATAACATTTCGAGTATTAATTTTAAAAGGTGTGTACCTTAAAATATGCAAATGAAAAAAGTGTGAGCCTTTCCCCCCAACTTCAGGTACATGCATTATGCAGCTCATGTGAATAGCTTTCCAGGGATTTTTGCATATATGTTTAACCTAGATTTTCTATTTTTGGTTAGTGTTAGAATGTAGTACACCGTAATATTATGTTTATTAATGTTATAAGCCACCTTGAATCCCAACTTGAGAGAAAGGCACAATATAAATATATTAAATGAATGAAAAGAATAAATAAAGTGGTTTTGGATAGAAGCATGCTGAGGACATTGTATGGTGAACCATAGGCATTTTTTTAAAGGCATTCTTTCACCATAGTTATATAAAACATTGCAATAGAATTAATAACAACATAAACTATGTTACTATTTGCTACAGCAACTAGGAAATTACATGCAAGTTTTTAAAGGAAAGCTTTAAATGATTTAAATGAATGGTATCTTGGTACACTGATGTATTGCAGACATGGATTTTAATGACAAATTTTTACAAATATTGTAAACATATATTAAGTTCACTCATTGACAGAATATTTGTATTATCAAACTGAGGTACATTTTTGCAAAGGCCTTTTGCTATGTGCAATACAATTTCTTTATATTACTTTAATATACATTGGCAATGCATTAAAGTCAGATATATATGCATACATACTTTTTAACCCATCAATTAATATTTCTGATGAAGTATCCCATTGCAAGCGGATGGCTGAGTACAACTGATTGTCCATTTCTGAAGATTATGTTTAGAATGTGTCCTGAACAAATTGTTTGTTTATGTAATGGAGCCTTAAGAACCTTGTCTATAGGACAGTAGCCATACTAGGGAGTAAGACCCTATTGATATCAGTGGGACACACATCTCAGTAGGCATGAATAGGATTGAGTTGTAAGATACTTTTTTGTCCTTTTGGAAACTGATATACCTTAGAGCAGCGTTGTTAAGTTCTGGGAATGTTTTGATAAAAACAACTGGCACTTGTCTTGCAGAATAAGGTAACTGTATCCTTGGAGAATATACACATATTTTCATTTGTATGTAGAAATAAAGTATTCTTGTATTTTAAAGTCAAAATGAACTTCTAAATGCTTGACAACCATTACAAGAGCGCTAGAGCTTTTCTAAAGAACAGTATTTCTATCTTGCTTTGACCACAGTTGCTTTAAATACTTCTTAAATGCATCTTAGTATGAAAGGTTTGCCTTTTCCTTGTGTTACTTAGGTGGATGAGCTTCTAACCAGAAATTCCAATAAGTTCAATGGGGCTTACGTCCAGGTACATGGGTATAGGGTTGCTGCCTTAGTCTATAAACTCATGTTGCCCTAACCTCACAGAGAATACTGATAAACCAGACTTCATATACAGTATATATATATCTCCCAAGATGCATGATAAAAGGGATTCCATTTGCAAAAGCACATAATGGTTTCTAAGCCTTTAGTGAAGGCTAGGAAAAGTTTAAAATGGAAACTCTCTGAACGATGCAATAATTCATTATAAAATTTTTCCATCTTAGGTTGTAAGAAAGCACTAAGTGCAGCATAGCTGTTCTCTGTGTTGTGGTCTCACACAATGACCCAGCATCAGTGATCTCCAACTGGGAGCTTTGCGGGTCAGTAGGGTGAGCCACCTCATGAGAAGAGAAGACTCCCTGGAAAAGACCCTGATGTTGGGAAAGATGGAGGGCACAAGGAGAAGGGGACGAAAGAGGACAAGATGGTTGGACAGTGTTCTCGAAGCTACCAGCATGAGTTTGACCAAACTGTGGGAGGCAGTGGAAGATAGAAGTGCCTGGCGTGCTCTGGTCCATGGGGTCACGAAGAGTCGGACACAACTAAACGACTAAACAACAACAAGGGTGGTCACATGTCCCATTTTACAGAAGACAGTCCTGTATTTCAGGGAATACTCTAGTCCAAGGATTGTCTGGTCCAAGATAAAGAACTGTATGAAGGGAGAGCAGGGGCCTTCACATGCTCATCAATATATTACTGTTATCAAGAAGAGGTGGCAAGAATACACAGAGGAATTATACCAGAAAGAAACGGATGTCTCATATACCCCAGGTAGTGTGGTTGCTGACCTTGAGCCAGACATCCTGGAGAGTGAAGTCAAATGGGCCTTAGAAAGCACTGCAAATAACAAAGCCAGTGGAAGTGATGGTATTCCAGCTGAACTATTTAAAATTTTAAAAGATGATGCTGTTAAGGTGCTACACTCAATATGCCAGCAAGTTTGGAAAACTCAGCAGTGGCCAGAAGATTGGAGAAGATCAGTCTACATCCCAATCCCAAAGAAGGGCAGTGCCAAAGAATGCTCCAACTATCGCACAATTGCACTAATTTCTCACGCTAGCAAGGTTATGCTTAAAATTCTACAAGGAAGGCTCAAGCAGTATGTGGACCGAGAACTCCCAGAAGTGCAAGCTGGATTTAGAAGAGGCAGAGGAACCAGAGACCAAATTGCAAACATGCGCTGGATTATGGAGAAAGCTAGAGAATTCCAGAAAGACATTTACTTCTGCTTCATTGACTATGCAAAAGCCTTTGACTGTGTCAACCATGGCAAACTATGGCAAGTTCTTAAAGAAATGGGAGTGCCTGATCACCTCATCTGTCTCCTGAGAAATCTCTATGTGGGACAAGAAGCTACAGTTAGAACTGGATATGAAACAACTGACTGGTTCAAAATTGGGAAAGGAGTACGACAAGGCTGCATTTTGTCTCCCTGCTTATTTAACTTATATGCAGAATTCATCATGCGAAAGGCTGGGCTGGATGAATCCCTAGCCGGAATTAAGATTGCCGGAAGAAATATCAACAACCTCAGATATGCAGATGACACAACCTTGATGGCAGAAAGTGAGGAGGAATTAAAGAACCTTTTATTGAGGGTGAAAGAGGAGAGTGCAAAATATGGTCTGAAGCTCAACATCAAAAAAACGAAGATCATGGCTACTGGTCCCATCACCTCCTGGCAAATAGAAGGGGAAGAAATGGAGGCAGTGAGAGATTTTACTTTCTTGGGCTCCATGATCACTGCAGATGGTGACAGCAGCCACGAAATTAAAAGACGCCTGCTTCTTGGGAGAAGGGCAATGACAGGCCTAGACAGCATCTTGAGAAGTAGAGACATCACCTTGCCAACAAAGGTCCGTATAGTTAAAGCTATGGTTTTCCCAGTAGTGATGTATGGAAGTGAGAGCTGGACCATAAAGAAGGCTGATCGCCGAAGAATTGATGCTTTTGAATTATGGTGCTGGAGGAGACTCTTGAGAGTCCCATGGACTGCAAGAAGATCAAACCTCTCCATTCTGAAGGAAATCAGCCCTGAGTGCTCACTGGAAGGACAGATTGTGAAGCTGAGGCTCCAGTACTTTGGCCACCTCATGAGAAGAGAAGACTCCCTGGAGAAGACCCTGATGTTGGGAAAGATGGAGGGCACAAGGAGAAGGGGGCGACAGAGGACGAGATGGTTGGATAGTGTTTTCGAGGTTACCAGCATGAGTCTGACCAAGCTGTGGGGGGCAGTGGAGGACAGGAGTGCCTGGCGTTCTCTGGTCCATGGGGTCACGAAGAGTCGGACACGACTAAACGACTAAACAACAACAACAACAACAACTCACCATTCACCTTAAGGGTTACCATAGGAGACAATTAAAACCCAGCCACAAATACAGCTGCAATCATTCATTAATTATTTTCTAGTAGATCATAAAAATACTTTTCAATTGTAAATGGCTAGGGGTAATGAAGTGCCTCTCCAGCATATGACAGAAGCTGGCACAGAGAAAGCCCTCTCCTGGCCCACCACCCCTCAAACTTCTGAGGGTGTCAGAATTGCCAAGTAGGTCTCCTCTGCCAATCCTATTATCCAAGAAGGTCTATAGAAAAGGAGGCATTTGTGGTTTTAAGCATCAATGTGAGCAACTTGAATTGGGCTCAGAAATATACTGGCAGCTACCAAAGACCAGGTGTTCATCAACAACAACCCTGTACCAGGGAGTTGAGTAACTTAAATTCCTGAATTCTGAATATCCTGTACCACCAAGAGTCTTGGCTGGAAAGGGATCTTGAGTTCACTCTCACCACAACCTAGAATATCCTGGTTCTGGGAATCAGGGGATACCAGACAGTCAATCCATGCAGTTGCCAGCTCTAAAGGTTTTTTCCTTAGTCTAGGCAGCTCATCATCACTAAGGGATATATTTAATATGCATAGAATGCTATGTTTGAATGCATACACAAGGTCCAGATCAGGGATTCTGCTTGCAGCAACTCTAACAGACTATCTGTCTGCTTGTTTGCCACAGGTGCTTGCCAGCCGTTAGCTTGGAAGGACTGGCAGATAAAAATGTTTGTGTAAAGCAGTTGAACAGCAATGGCACACATTTTTCCATATGAGCAATACAGCAACCTTTATCTTCTGCTCTTTGTATGGCATGCAAATCTAGCTGTTTACTGCATAAAGGGGCAACAAGAACAGGCTTGGAACATTTTCACTGACTGTGCCCAGCAGCTGTTGGGATCAGGCTGTGCCGAGAACCTCTTAAGATCCTGTTGATAAGAAGTAACTGTCCACTTTTCACTTTACACAATACATATTTGAAGGAAAATATTCTTTTGGCCAAACTGAACCTTGTTTTACGACATTGTTAATTTACAAAAGGATTCCATTTTTCTGACAAAGCGGTTCCTTGTAACTCTGTAAAGATATTTTGTTGCTGTGTTGTTGATGACCCAAACTAACATTTTAAAGAGATGTTTAAAAAGGTTTTTGAAGCTCTCCTTTGACCTCTGTCTCCCCAGAAAAACATTGTAGGCAGGATCAGCCTTACCATTAGGTAGAATGAGAAAGCTGCCTTGGGTGTTGAAGGACAGAGTTGTGTGTACTGCATAGTCTGCCATATGCTTGACACTTGGTACTTTACCACACACGAAGACAGAGGGTGTTGCCCCATTACCAGTATAGGAGTAGGATTTAACTACCACTCCACTCAACTTCTACATATGGAATAACTATAATCAATAAAAATAACCGCAAATCACAATGCTACTACTGGGAAGACATAGTAACTTAGGAGAAACAAAACAACATAACAAGACCTTGGTATTAAGTTGGCCACAACTATATAGATGACAGTAGGCTTTAGCATAGGTGTTGGGTATGTATCCTGAGTCATTCAGCCCTGTGATTTTGACATGTTTGCGGGGAGAGGCTCCCTCTCACCCACTCACTCCAGGTTAGACTAAGGATCCAACCTAGTGCCTTTTTCCCACCACATGAGCTGGCCTGTCAGTTGGCTACCAAACCGACTTACACTTGCAACCAATTCCATAGGCCCCAATATACATCTAGCAACCAAGACACATTGCCCGCTGGTTATAAATGCATGCCATCTGGTCAATACAAGTCCACTTTGTCAAAGGTGATGCCTGGGTGTGTTACAATCCTGCCACCTGATTGCAACACAGTGCAGCACACTCAAAGCCAAATCCTACATATATTGCTCACAATGCAGCATTGCATATTTTGACTTAAAAGCAAGCCATATCGCCTTTATCTGGACTTATTACCAGGTAACTGTGGATAGGAATTGGAAATTGTTAGAAGCTGGCTCCAGCTGGGATCTGTCAGAGGTTTGACGCAACTGAACTTTATCTCCACGGAGCCTCACAGCTGTGTGGGATGTGCTCTTCCTTCTCCACACACACACACACACACACGCGCGCGCAAAGACAAAGAGAAGTTGGGGAGAGATCAGGCACAGGAGCAGCATCTATTGAAAGGAAAGAGAAAGTGAAGCATTGTCTTCATATGGAAGACATAGCAGGAACCAACAGGGAACAAGTTCTGAATTACAGCAGCCCATTGACAAACACCTTACAGCAGAGGCAGCAAATGTTATCTATCAGATGTTGGACTACAATTCGCATTAACTCCAGCCATCATGACTCGTAGTCAAGGATTATGGGCATTGTAGTCCAACAATTTCTGGAGGGTACCACATTGGCTCCCCCTGTCTTTCATGAACAGGCATTGATGGAGGAGGGAAGGGTGAGTTCAGTGATGAGAAGAGCCCCAGGCCTCTTTTACTAGGAGCCAGGGACTCATCTAAATCTTTCTGAAGGCAAGGCAAGGTTTTGGGAACACTAATAAATTGGCTGGTGTTCTGAAACTTCCCTAGATGACAAGAAGGGTCCTACAGAAATTAACCACTTCACCTCTGCCAAACCTCAAATCTTGTGACAGGCCTCATGTGCACATGTGCTTTTAGCACAGTTATTGCTCCACAGGGATTGTTAGGTGGGCAGGTTGCTGCCAACTCCTTTAATGGGTTGGAGACTGTTGAATAACATTTTGTTTTGATTTACTACCATCTCTATTTCCAAACTTCTGTCTCCCCTAGGAATGGCACCTGACTACTGCTATCTTGGCACACTGGTGAACACCTGGTGACATCCAAAGAAACCGATCTAGCAGCTAACAGCTTCTGTTCATTTCTTCCTGCCCATCCATCTGTTTATTTCAATTCAATGCTATCTCAGAGAATTCCTCAGAAAATGAGATTTGAAATTGACCAATTACTGACCACTGAATTCTATATAACCCTGAACACAAATTACTTTCTGGATAAGAAAAAGCTTTTTACTTCTGACTTCTTTTTAAGCAAGACAGGGAAAGCTTTATTTGCTTAATTTCTGGGTATCTGGTTGTTGTGGGCAGCTGTCAGTAAGAGAAAAAGGAAAAGTAGCAACCCTGTTTCTGATTTTAAAACAACAACAAAATGTATTTCTGTAAATAAAATCTCCAAGTGTTTGCAGAGATCATCCTGATATACAGTGCATGCTTCAGGCAAAATTAGACTGAGCAAGGTGAGGAGGCAGCCTGCCCTGGATGGGGTTGCACTCCCCTAGAAGCAGCAGGTTTGCAGTTTTGGGGTGCTCCTGGATTCAACAATGTCACTAGAGGCTCAGGTAGCCTTGGTGCTAGAAGTGCCTTTTTCAGCTCCAGCTAGTTTGCCAGCTACAAACCCTTTTGGACAAAGATCACTTGGTCACTGTACTCCATGCTCTAGCAGTATGGAATAATTCCATACTGGATCATTGTAATGCGTTCTACATGGCACTGACTTTAAGACAACTAGGACAACTGGTCCAAAATGCAGCAGCCAGATTACTGGCTGGGGTTTCATTTATATCTCATGTAATACATATTTTTAAAAAGCTGCACTGGTTGCCAGTTTGTTTCTGGGTCCAATGCAAGGTGCTCATGCTAGGGCTTAAAGCCCTAAATGACTCAGGCCTGGCTTTTAACATTTGAGGTATATATTTTTAGGACCAATTTTATTTTTTGTGATTGTAAGTTGTTTTACACTATTTTTAATATTGTGCTTCAGTGTTGTAACCTGCCCTGAGACCTTAGAGTGAAGGGTGGGTTGTTGTTGTTGTTGTTGTTGTTGTTGTTGTTGTTGTTGTTGTTATTATTATTGATAATAATAATATGGTGCTGCCCAGCAACTTGTCGGAATGACAAGAGCCTTGCTGAGGTAACTTGAGTTTTGATTGGCTGTATAGTTTTGATACAGCCTCCCCTCTGAGTAGTTGTTGAAATATCTAATCCTCCTCTGAACAAGTCCTGTAAATAAGGAAAAACTCTGCTTATTTCTGCTCATATTATGTACTGGTTTCTTCAGTTTACCCTGTAAAGTATCACCAGATAATTCCCCCCACCCTTCCTCTGGACTCCCTCTGCATTATTTAACTGACTGTCAACAACCTCTATGTCCACAGAAGTGTTCTTTGCTATGCTGGTAGTTTTGTTGGCATCCGATGGATCACAAAATTCCATGAGAATTGGAGCTTTGGATCACAGCTTTTGTGCTATGGCATTTCTAAAATGTACCAGATATGTAATCTTTACAGCAGAATGTAGACACCAATGTAAGCTTTGTTGTTAGTGATGCTGTGGAAAAAATCATGCTGATGCATTATTATATTTACTAGATCTGATTGGCCATGCTCCACAGAAGTCATTTTGTGACTGGCCACACCCCATGATAGCTATTTTTTAATAGTGACCAGGTCACTTCCAAATGTGACCATGTGATCCAAAAGGTTGGGAACAACTAGCTGTTTGAATCCATAGAGTACTATTTGTATCAGGAACAGATTAAACAGGTATTTCAGCATCCTCCTTGAAACAAGGGTATCCTTCTGGATAAACTAGAATTAATGCAGAATTCAGAGGGTTGCCAACTGATAAGAAAAACCAAGTTAGTCTGCACCTGTGCATTTTAATAGGAGTTTGAGCTGCATACTTTTCACTACATGAAAATAACATTATTACCTGCTAATGCTTGCTGTTAAAAACACAGAAGCAGGAACTAATAAATGTAAAAGTCTGAAACCCCTACTTAACACAGATAGAACATGTGGTACCCACAAATCAGAAACTTTGTGTTCATTTCACAGATTTTGTGTGTTTTGTGTTAAAGTGTAAGAGCAAAACTCACTGTCTGTGTGAGGATCACACTCTAAATTTCTTCCAGTAAACACTGCGTATGCTACATATTTACAAACAGTTCCACATGCTTAATAGCATTTCCTCATTTTCAGCTAAAATGTGTCAAATCATTACACATTCACTGTTGCCTAAGCTATGCTACTCTGCCCCCTACCCTGAAATGCTGAGTAAAAATAGAGCTGTTAAACCCAGGATGATAACTGACATGATATTTTTCCTCTAGGACTCAATAAACTGGTGTAACTGCTTCTCAGTACCTGGGAACATAACAAGGTTCAGATTAATTAAATCATCTACACATCCATGAAAGATACAATAGTGTCATCAAGAAAAGTGGGTTGCAAAGTATAAAAATATCAGCACTGGCGCAGTTGCTGGGGTCTTACAGACCAAGTGAAGGAGAAGATCAGCTTGGATGTGCTCATGACTCCAGAAGCATCAGATGGACAAACCACCTTTATATTAATCTTATTCCTGTTATGGAGACGTCATGCCTTGTCCATTATTTCGCTACTCCCAGAGAGATAAGTGCATCCAGTAAATTACTATTTCTAGCTCTTTTAGAGAGACAACGGTGCTCTTCATAAGATGACTCCTACATAAGATGCACCATAATGACTCAACAGCCAGCAGGAAATCTCGTGCATACAGACCAGCTGCATAAAAAGCTGATTTGACTTCTTTGCAGTATTTCAATGCCACAGCTGGTTGGAAAGAGAAATGCAAGTCTTCAGCTGCTCCACTATCTTCCCTCGCTTTCCCCAGAATGCCTCCGAACTCCACACTGGCACATATCCACATACATACATACACACATGTTCATTTGTGCCTTGAAAAAAGTAAAAGCAGAATGAAACCCAATAAGTCTACTGCTCCACTTTCACACTGAGAGATTTTGTGAGACAAACATATTTCATCTATGCACTAATCAATGATTCAAAGGTGCAAGGTGAGATGCCCAGGTCAATAGGCCAGCAAACCTGATTCCAAAAGACAATATGAAAAACCACACAGCCCAAATCCAAGTACTTATTGAAGGTCTAATTGTATGTCCAGTTAAGGCTGAGAATTGAAGACAGAGTCAGGGACAGATTATGGACAAGACTCCTTTAATTACAGAAAAGCCATATACTACAATTTATCATCCAAATCCTTTACAGGAGATGATTCTGAACCTGGACTGAATCCCAGAAAGCATTTTGAATGGCCTCAGCTTGTTCAGGGTCTATACTAATGTAAGCATTGGAATGGGTCAGCAGTCCAAGGGATCTGGATTAGTTCTCAGATGCAGGATTAAAGGTCAGCCCAAAGCAGAATAATGGACCAACAAGGAAGCAGATATGCAACAGGTTTTCCAGTACTATACTTATGACTGTCAGGTAAAGATTGTCTAGTCCAGATATGACCCTCTAAATACAGTTGGACTCCTACTCTTATCAATACTGGTCAGCATGGCTAACTGTTTAGGTGGACAATAGGAACTATACACCAACAATTTCCAGAGAACCACAGGTTCGCCACCTGTCCTGCTTCCTACATACCTAAAGTTGGATGAGTTCTACAGTAGAGCCAACATGATTCATGTATGTTTTCCTGCAAGTGAATTCCTCAGAGTTCAATAGGAATTACACTGGTCAACAACAAATTTGTTGTCTGCATTTTTTCAGTTGATTTAGGACGAATCTGATGCGCTGAATCCAAAAATCACATTGGTTTTGCTCAATCAGGTCAAGTTTTTGAGCTATAGCCACATGTCGTTTTTTTACGTTTTTGTTCACATGTACGCTTGTGTGGAGCATTTTAGAAGAAGTTGGTGGGGGTAAAATGCCATGTCGAATAATTGTTTTGATTGGAAATGATTATTTTAATGACAAGAAGTATTCAGGTCCGATAGTTCTGGGTGATTATGTAGAAAAGGGATCAGTTTAAAGTCATAAAACCTCGAAATCTTCCATAAATTGGTGCGGCTGGGATTGACAGAAAGAACTGGAGCAGCCTCAAGTATCCTGATCTTCAATCAGCACGTCGTCCTGTAGCTCATTGTGATGAAATTCCAGTGCCTATCTTCGGAGAACTTCCTGACATTAGTGACGAAGATGCCTCCAGTGTTGAAGGACATGAAGAAGAAGTGGTTCTTGAAGATGATGCTCCACATCCATTTTCCCAAAAGGAGTTGAATGATCTAGTTCGCGACCTCAGCTTGTCAAAGGACTCTGCCGAATTGTTGGCATCCAGATTGAAGGAAAAAAACCTACTCTCTGACAGTGCTCGCATCAGCTTCTTCCACAACAGGAATCAAGAGTACCTCTGTTTTTTTGCGGAAGAGAAGGACTTGGTGTACTGTGCAGATATTGCGCAGCTTCTGCTCAAGCTTGGAGTGCCACCGTACGAACCCAAAGATTGGAGACTGTTCATTGACAGCAGCAAGCGATCACTGAAATGTGTTCTGCTACACAACGGCAACCAGTTTGCCTCTATACCCCTGGCTCACTCGAGTACACTGAAGGAGAACTATGAAGCGGTGAAGTATGTGCTGGAGAAAATTGGTTATGATCAGCATAAGTGGTTTATTTGTGTTGACCTGAAGATTGTGAACTTTTTGTTGGGACAACAGTCTGGCTTCACCAAGTACCCATGTTTTCTGTGCATGTGGGATAGTAGGGACCGTGCTCAGCATTACACAAAGAAGGACTGGCCTGTGCGGGAGGAATTGGTGCCTTGCAAAGAAAGGAACGTCATCAACGACCCTCTGGTGGACAGAGACAGAATACTCTTCCCACCGCTGCACATCAAGCTTGGCTTAATCAAGCAGTTCACCAAGGCTCTGGACAAGGATGGTGACTGCTTCACTTACCTGTGCCAGGCTTTTCCAGGATTGACCATGGAGAAGTTGAAAGCTGGCATCTTTTTACAGATAGGTAGCCGTGTTGGTCTGCCATAGTAAAAAAAAAAAAAAAATTCCTTCCAGTAGCACCTTAAAGACCAACTAAGTTAGTTCTAGGTATGAGCTTTCGTGTGCATGCACACTTCTTCAGATACACTGAAACCGAAGTCACCAGACCCTTCTATATAGTGAGAAGGTGGGGAGGGGTATGGCATCTTTGACGGTCCTCAGATCCATCAGCTCATCAGAGATCCAGAGTTCGGAAAGTCAATGAACGAAGTGGAACTGGAAGCGTGGAAGGCATTTGTTCTGGTAGTGAAGAACTTTCTTGGCAACAATAAGGCCAGAAACTACGCAGAACTTGTCAACAACATACTGACTGCTTTCAGAAACCTGGGCTGCAACATGAACGTCAAGCTGCATTACCTATTTTCACATATGGACCGGTTTCCTGAGAACCTGGGTTCAATGAGTGACGAGCAGGGGGAGAGATTCCATCAGGACATGAAAGAGATGGAGACAAGGTATCAGGGTCGCTGGGACGCAGTCATGATGGCTGACTACTGTTGGACTCTGAAGAGAGACCTCCCTGCCGCTGAGCATTCCAGGAGTTCCAAGAAACGGAAGTTCAAGCCCTGAAGTTTGAAAAATGGTGAAGCAACATACAATTTACGTGTACTTACCTTTATCAATGCCCACCATTCAGTTTTCAGTAAACCTGACCTGATGGAGAGAAACAGATGCCATTTCCTGATTCAGCAGTGCAAAAATACCCTAAATCAGTTGTAGAAATCAACATTCAAAAAGTAAAAAATTGTTGCCCAGTGTTATTCACAAATAAAGAGTGCATGGGAGGTCAATCTAAAAACTCAATCCTATATGTAATAAGTCCTTCTAAGTTCAAAGCAGCATAAAGCCAGCTAAGTGTGCAAATGACGGCAACCTAAGCCATAGAGGCAAAAACCTCACCATCCAAAATAGCTCTTTATGAGAAGGGATGACCAATCTAGGCAGGTGGTCTTGGGTAAGTTACCACCTCTTATCTTCAGCTCAGTTGGATACTCATGATCAACCTCACAAAGCTGCTAAGAAGGTGAATGACATAAGCAGCACAAACCACTCTGTCCAATTAAAGCATTGCAAACAAAGGTACTTTATTTTATTTGATTATTTGTAGTTACAGTGGTACCTCGGGTTAAGAACTTAATTCATTTTGGAGGTCCGTTCTTAGCCTGAAACTGTTCTTAACCTGAGGTACCACTTTAGCTAATGGGACCTCCCACTGCCGCAGTGCTGCCGCCGCACGATTTCTATTCTCATCCTGAAGCAAAGTTCTTAACCCAAGGTACTATTTCTCGGTTAGTGGAGTCTGCAATCTGAAGCGTCTGTAACCCGAGGTACCACTGTATAAGCCACTTCCCACAGCAGCAGCAGATAACAACATCAACAACAGGGATAGAGGGGTGAGGCATGGGGACTTCAGTGTGGTGCAGGCATAGTGGCAGAGCCAATCCAATGCTGCTGTTTCCACACCATGCTGAGCTCCCTGTTCCTAACCCCACCCTCTCCTGGTAAGTGGCCGCCAGTAAATTAGGACACAAAGGTGCACAATGTGGGTGCCACCCACTGACCAAAAGTTACAAAGCAGTGAAATAAAATAAAATGCTGAAGATTACAAACTCTGTAAACTAAAGAAAATAAAGCAATTTCTTCAATTATACAAATGAATCTCATCTGTTACTTTAAAAATACAAGCATGCCATATGCCCTGTTGCCCCTCGATAACAGAGAGCAAATGACATTCACTCACTCTTGGGGGAAATGTTGGAAACAGAATGTTGCAAAGGGATTATGCTTTAGTTCTTCTGCCCCCTGATTTTAGAAGCAAATATTATTTGAAAGAATGCTTTTCATCTGTACTGTAATTATGTTGGCATTTTGCGATGCAAATATTCCACTATGCACCCAGCTCTTTGTACTGAACAGTGTCAAAACACCCTCAGGGCTGTCTTCTAGTTATTTCTGACCAATTTACCTTGCCATATTTTGGCATTAGGTTTAGTATGCAGCTCTGTGAGATGAGAGATACAAATTTCTAAAAGGGCATAGAGATATTGGGAAATGAAGGAATTAATAATTTAACATTTTCAGTTACAATATGAGGCAATCTTAGGCAAAGAGCAAAGAAAATGCATGCACATTTATAAAAGGCAATAACCCTATTTGAACAATAATGGATACATGGTGGGAGGTAATGAAGTCATGAATGTCCAGCCAGGGATGGATGAATCCCTCATTTGTGCATTCTTAAATTCAGTTCTCCACATTCCTGTAGCAATTTGTGAGTATTATTATTTTTCAAAATCCCCATGAAAATTCACCAGCATTTTAGTGCAAATTTCATCTAAGAAATACATGCTAAGACATGCATTTTCCCAAGCAATTTCCTCTAATATGCATTTCTATGTGTTCTTTTCACATATATATCCATTTTCTTCACACTTTCCCATAATATATACATATTTGTACACACTGTTTGGTTGGAGAATCATATCACAAAATTCAAAGGAGGTTGAATTTTAAAGAATACCTGTGTTTTGGTCCATGTACTGGTTTGACAAGTGCAAATTTGATTTCTCATTAAATCGCAAATGAAACTGAATATTTCCTCCATTGCTGTGTCCATGATCATGATAAGCTTTTTAAAAAGTCCTCATACGCACAATTGTATACAAGTTTGTTTAGTTATTTATTTGAACATTTGTGTGCCACCTTTCAACCTTCCAAAGCAACTAATCACACAATAAAATTAACCAATTTGTAATCGATAAAACCTCAAGTAAAACAATAAAGCAGTTACCCCAGTAGAAGTTAGAACAACAAAAACAGCCTAATCCTAGACTTCTCTACTCAGAGGTCCCATGGAGTTCAAAGGGGTGTGCTCCCAGGTAAATGTGGGTAAGATTACCACCTGAAAGCTAGACCTGTTGAATTCAATGGGGCTTACTCCTAGCTAAGTGGATTTAGGATTGCAGCCTAAAATATTATAAACGGGGAGCTGAAAACAAGAGTGTAAACAAAGCAGTCATTAAAATGTTAATTATGCACAGGATTTCTTTGCATGGTTGGGCACTTCTCTTTTTTCAGGGATTCTGATCACACAGAGAAAATCCAGCACAATGCATTTATATGACTAGGGATTCCATTGAGATATGACTGCATGGGTATTGAATCCATGTGAATCTTTTCCCTTCACACATTTCTATAATGTCTGAAAGGGGTTTGGACAGCAAGGATTTACTCTGGCATTGGGTATAATGAGAAAATTGAAAGTATTAGGCACCCAACTATTTTGCCTTGAACACTGCTTGACAAAAGACTGACAATATACCTGTTTTTCCATCCTGTCTTATATCCTTCACTGGCATAAAAACAGTGGAATCAAAAATACAACAATGAAAATTAGGATAGGATTTGCTACAGAGGATGTAAGCATCCTTACATGGCTGGAATATCTGAAGTACATAACAGAGATATGCAGGCTGATTCTATGGCCCCAGGAAAGCTAGACAGCTGCTATGCCAGGTATATCACCAGAGTAACCTAGTCAACAGTCTTGTGCATTCTCAGCAGCAGAGCCAACAGCACAACATCAGAAACACAAATGAATGGCAACGTTGGTGTAAATGTTAAGATGGCTTTGTTCTGATTTGGTATGATACAGCTCCTTATAGTCTCAGTAAAGGGATGAAAAGATGTGACAGAAATTAAAACCTCTTACTGGAAAGCTTCTGCTTTTTACAAGTGCCATATACAACAAGTTTAGGCCGTTATGCACAAATAAGTCTATACTTAAGAGCAGAGCTGACCCAAGCCAGGGAAATGTGGCCTACCTTGTGGTGGATTCCATTAAGGGTGGGAAACAGTCAAGTATTAGTTGAGTTAATTATTATACATATATTATTGTATGTTACTTATGTGCTCTTGATCCTATTGGTATTAAAGTGATTGTTTTCAGGCATCTTAGATGCATTTAGCAAATTTCAGATATATAAGACAAAGGGTCCTCATTCTCATTCAGTTGCTACATTTATTTCTTTTTTGAGCCCTCTTCCAAAACCCTCATGTGCCTTTCTCCTTCATATTTTAAAAGAATATTAGGGTGACATTGTAGGTTCCAGTATTTGCGATGAATTACAATAACTGTTGTTATGGTGAGCTGCAGAAGGATGGAGAGGACTCTTCAGCAAAGAGAGGTCACACCAAGGCCTTATTGAAGCTGGAATGTCCCTGAATGAACCTTGGTGTGTTTTCTCTCTCCCACAATGTAGCTGGTTATAAAAAATGTTTTTAGTGGTGACAGCGCCTTTTCATTGTAGCCTCTAGGTTGAGTAACCAGGAAATGCACTGACATTTGGACAGAGGCATCCTGGATGCCAACATAAACATCAGAAGGATCAGTACAGCCCCATGAACTATGTCAAACATCAGTAGCACAGATCTGCTCTGAAGTGATTCCAGGAACAGGCTGTTTTTGTGAATGGCAGGCCCAACTGTTAAAATTAAGTACAGATTATCTAATGCTGTTGTTATTGTATCTAAAGAGTATCCTGTCTTCCTGCTATTGCATTTACAGAATAAATGGGGATCTACCTAGATCATCTGTAATTCAGCACCTGCCAGTCATACATGCCTTATTATGTTAAGAATAATCACTGTCACATTCTTCTGATATTTTTAGTTTGTTTCGGCTACTGGGGGTCTTAAGCCAACACCCTCCAGCTACTTATTGTAGTTCCACAGGTATAAGGGGAACTACTAAAATTAAGCTTTCATGGGATTATTGTCTAAATTGAGGGTGAGGAACCTGTGGCTCTCTAGATGTTTATGGACTCCAACTCATCAGCCACTATTGTCAGAGATGAATGCTCTGAATTATTCTCTACAGTCTTTGCTTAAATATTGTTCTTCCTAACCAGTAGTGGGGTGGTAGTTCAATTTTTTGTGCCTGGTACAGGCTGAAAGGTAGGAAGCAAGATAGATAAAGGATAGAGCAATCCTTCAGTACTTTTGATGCTGGGATGGGGAGATCAGTTGATTGGAGCAGCCATCATGTCCATTGCCTGCCAGTTCACAGTGGTCAGGGCAGGAGGTGGGGGTTGCTTCTTCCCTTCCATTGATTCCAATGGAAGGGAAATAACTATGCCAGCATGAGAGCTTGCAAAGCATCAGGTCTATTTAGGTGGTAAAGGTAAAGGGACCCCTGACCATTAGGTCCAGTCATGGCCGACCCTGGGGTTGCGGCGCTCATCTCGCTTTATTGGCCGAGGGAGCCGGCGTACAGCTTCCAGGTCATGCGGCCAGCATGACTAAGCTGCTTCTGGCAAACCAGAGCAGCACACGGAAACACCGTTTACCTTCCCGCTGGAGCGGTACCTATTTATCTACTTGCACTTGACGTGCTTTCGAACTGCTAGGTTGGCAGGAGCAGGGACCGAGCAACGGGAACTCACCCCGTCGCAGGGATTTGAACCGCCGACCTTCTGACTGGCAAGTCCTAGGCTCTATGGTTTAACCCACAGCGCCACCCGTGTCCATTTAGGTGGTATAAACTGCTTAATATAAAATATCTAAGTTGTGAACAAGAGTATATAGAAACAAATTAGGGTAAAATATATTGTAAAACAAAATTAGAAAGCAATAATATGATACATAATAAAACCTTTCATTGCAGAATTATTCATTTGGGGGCACACTGGAGGAATGAGGGGACTTTAGATTTGATGTATTGATGCCTACCTCTGGATCACTCTGCATTGCTAGCAAAACACCACCAGTGGGACATCAATGCCAGTGAACCATTCCACTGGAGTACTAGAAGGCAACTGTCAGCATACATGACAACCCATCAATGGCACTCCTTCTCCTTTACTGAAGCAGCACTTACACTGCTTCCTAATGCTCCTCAGCTGGCTTTCCAGTGGGATGGCTCTGGTGGGGACTTGGCTCCCAAAGTAAGCAAATAAATAGCAGCAACTCAACAGCAGCTGTGAGGGACAGGTGGCGCAGAGTATGAACCTGTAGGTTGTCACCAACACCAAACCAGAGTTTCCTCAACCTCACTGCCACCTCACCACACCCTATCCCCGTCCTAGTGACTGATAGTGTTACCAACACCAGTGCTGCCATGCTCCCTCCTTATGCACTGCTACTGTAGCAACTGGGTTCCCACTCCACTTCTTTAAGGTAATGCCTCACATACCTATTAAACCAGAGCTGCAAAAGTGAGTGTATGTAAAACCTAACAGCTATTCTGACGATCCTGATATACATTATGACCAGTGATAAGCACCAGTAGTGACTGAACATTAGATAGTGAATATGACCAACTGAGCACATCCAGAACAAGGAATCTTAGCAGAACAAGGAATCTTAATTTATTGTAGTTTGTTAAACATTAGCATAGGAAGACTGATGTGTGTATTGTGGGTGGGTGGAATCAACAGAAAATTAAAAGCTTGGGCCAGCATTTTAGAAGGATGTGTGGAGATAATAATCATGGAAGGGTGTGAGAGCATGGGGTGGCAGGAAGAGATCCACACTATCCATACTATGAGAGGCATTAGATTTAGATTCCCATTTAGTTCCTTTATAAAGGAACTAAAAATGTTAATTTCCCTGGCATATCACAGAATGCCCTTTTAAAAGAAAAGATTATTCCTCCTATAACAAATATTAAGATAAAAAATTAAAATTAAACTAAAATTAGATGAAATAAAATGCATTTATGCAAATCTGAATAAAATTATGTAAAACCTTAATTAATAAAAGCATAAAACAAACCTATAACTCTGACTCTTCCTGTCAAGGCACAGCATTAGCTCTTAAGAATTTTCTCCACTCATAACTTACTGCAGATAGAAAATGTGCAGTTTATAGCTGCATATTTATCTAGCACACTTAGTGGATAAAATTGTAGTCTATTGGTTAGATTTCTCCCTAAAATATGTTTCAGATATTGCTCTTTGAAGGCATTAGGTAAAGGTAAAGGTAAAGGTAAAGGTACCCCTGCCTGTACGGGCCAGTCTTGACAGACTCTGGGGTTGTGCGCCCATCTCACTTAAGAGGCCAGGGGCCAGCGCTGTCCGGAGACACTTCCGGGTCACGTGGCCAGCGTGACATCGCTGCTCTGGCGAGCCAGTCCCTATTTATCTACTTGCACCCGGAGGTGCTTTCGAACTGCTAGGTTGGCAGGCGCTGGGACCGAGCAGCGGGAGCACACCCTGCCGCAGGGATTCGAACCGCCGACCTTTCGATCGGCAAGTCCTAGGCGCTGAGGCTTTAACCCACAGCGCCACCTGCGTCCCTTTGAAGGCATTAGCAGCATGCAATTTAAAAATCCCAGATGAGTTTGCCTCCTGGTGGAGTATTAAATCTTAGCACCTTCTTGGTAGATAGTGGGAAAATGCATCTTAACCAGATTTTTAAAAATTCAACCTTGCTGGAAGAATCAGACTACACAAACTTACAAAGAAAAAGTGGTGAAGATTTTTAACAGTACACTATAAAGAACTTCAGCATGGTTTATTCTGAGCCCCATTTTAATCCCATTGAGGGCCTTATAACATTATTTTAAGCCTAGCAGAAGCTACATTGCACAGCATTTTTCCAGTTCCTGAGTCCCAGCTGGATCTCATGGGACCCTTTTAACATAAAATCAGAAGAAACTATAGGACATACAAAAACACTTTGGCAAGTTTTCAGGATAAGAGAGTTCTAGTTGTGGAGTAGCTACTGAGAATACCTTCTTTTTTGGTATATAAATCTGCACTCCAGATGATGTTGCTGGATTTTAGAATATGGCTTTTCAGACTTTTTTAATCTGACCACAAACAAAGCAATCAACAATGAGACAAGGGTTATCATCAAGTTATAGGTGAATATCCCCCATCATGATTTGGAATTGGGCCCGGTAAAATTATATATTTAAATTAGCTCTTTAAAAATTATAAATAGCTCGGTTAACTCTGAGTGCAATCTGTATATCATTGCACTCCTCAAGATACTACTCTGAATGCAGCAGAATCTAAACACCTTCCCAAGACTCTCTAGTCATACCTACTTCTCACTTCCCTGGCCTGGCTATTGCAGGAGGGAGAGCTTGCATAATCCTCCATCCCTTGAACCTGCTGGAATACTGCAAGTGTAGGAATGGTGCCAGGGTGGCGCTGTTGTCTAAACCACAGAGCCTAGGGCTTGCCGATCAGAAGGTTGGTGGTTCGAATCCCCGTGACGGGGTGAGCTCCCGTTGCTCAGTCCCTGCTCCTGCCAACCTAGCAGTTTCAAAGCACATCAAAGTGCAAGTAGATAAATAGGTACCGCTCCAGCGGGAAGGTAAACAGTGTTTCTGTGCGCTGCTCTGGTTTAACAGAAGTGGCTTAGTCATGCTGGCCACATGACCCAAAAGCTGTACGCCGGCTCCCTCGGCCAGTAAAGCGAGATGAGCGCCACAACCCCAGAGTTGTTCACGACTGGACCTAACAGTCAGGGGTCCCTTTACCTTTAGACATGGTGCCAAAGGAAATGTAATTTGCCCAGGGCACCCAAGTCCTTTGTATGGAGATCATGCAACATAGATCTTAAATGTCCCAGGGCAAAATACATTTGCCAGGATCTCTGTTGCCTATGTTGCCGCTATGGCAATGATCATGATCCCTAGGAGGGAGAAAGAAAGGCCTTCTGATAGACCTCCTTGTTTCTGCTGCCACCAGACAGGAGGGGGGGGGGGGCAGAAGAAATACAGTCAAGGAGGGAAATTGTTTTCCCCCCCCCCTCAGATTAAATCCAAGTTAGAGTTATAATGCTGCCAAGCCGCCAAGTGTTGCAATTACAGACCTTAAGTGCACCACTTAAAAGTACGTACTTATGACTTTTAAGGGTGGCAGAGTTCGGCTGTTATTTTTCATTCACCACCATAAGTTTTAAAAGGGCACCGGTGTTTGTATAAAATATATAATACGTACTTTCTTTGGTCTGTCTGTACTGAATATTAAAACTAAATGTAAAACAATTGATTTTTATGTTGGACCTTTTCTTCACTTTATTTATTTAGTCCAGGGGGTGGAGGGGCATCTTTTAAAGCATTCCAGCTCTTTTGGTTTACTGGAAGCATAGTTTGAAACCTCCTAATTTTTTGTTTAGGCAAGGATTTGTTTATTTTTTTTTTATAATAATTTTTATTAATTTTCCACACAAATAGTAAAGAACAATATAAAACAGTACAACTTCAAGCTCATCAATTCATACCCTTCTTTCTTTGACTTCCCCATACCTCCCCATCCCTGCATCCTTGTTTAATGGTTCTTTAGCAACCCTTAGGTCCATTGTCCTAATTCCCTTTCATAAAAAAAAAAATTCTTAAATTTTCTGTTTACTGCTGCAATTCTTTACTTCTTACCCCCTGACATCTTAACACTCCTCAATTTTACAATTATCTTTAAGATATATTTTGAATTTCTTCCAGTCCTCTTCCATTGTCTCTTTCCCCTGGTCCCGGATTCTGCCCGTCATCTCGGCCAGTCCCATAAAGTCAATCACCTTTGTTTGCCATTCTTCCAGAGTAGGTAGTTCTTGCGTCTTCCAATACTTTGCCAGTAGAATTCTTGCTGCTGTAGTGGCATACATAAAGAAAATACTATCCTTCCTTGACACCACTTGGCCCACCATGCCCAAGAGGAAAGCCTCTGGTTTCTTAGGAAAAGTCCACTTAAGGACCTTCTTAATTTCATTATAGATCATTTCCCAGAAAGCTTTAACCTTTGGGCAGGTCCACCAAAGGTGGTAGAAAGTGCCTTCAGTCTCATTACATTTCCAACACTTATTATTAGGCAAATGATATATTTTTGCAAGCTTGACTGGGGTCATGTACCACCGGTAGATCATTTTCATAATATTTTCTTTTAAGGCATTACATGCAGTAAATTTAATACCGGTGGTCCATAACTGTTCCCAGTCAGCAAACATAATATCATGACCGATATCTTGTGCCCATTTAATCATAGCTGATTTCACCATTTCATCCTGTGTATTCCATTTTAACAGCAAGTTATACATTTTTGATAAGTTCTTAGTATTGGGTTCCAACAATTCTGTTTCTAGTTTTGACTTCTCTTTCTGAAATCCTATTTTCCTGTCCTGTTTAAACGTCTCATTTATCTGATGGTAATGCAACCAGTCTCGAACCTTAGGCTTTAGTTTCTCATAACTCTGAAGTTTCACCCTTTCGCCATCGTATTCTAAAATCTCATGATATTTTGGCCATTTAGAATCCATATTAAGCTTTTTTACTTCCCTAGCTTCCATTGGTGACACCCACCTAGGGGTTTTACTTTCCAACAAATCTTTGTATCTAATCCAAACGTTATACAATGCTTTCCTTACAATATGGTTTTTAAAGCTTTTATACACCTTTACCTTGTCGTACCATAAGTATGCATGCCAACCAAAACTATTGTCGTACCCTTCCAGATCCAAAATGTCAGTGTTCTCAAGAAGTAGCCAGTGTTTCAACCAGCAGAAAGCTGCTGATTCATAATAAAGTCTTAAGTCCGGCAGGGCAAACCCCCCTCTATCCTTTGCATCAGTTAAAATCTTAAATTTAATTCTGGGCTTTTTGCCCTGCCAGACAAATTTTGATATGTCTTTCTGCCACTTCTTGAAACAGTCCATCTTGTCCACAATCTGCAACGTCTGGAATAAGAACAGCATTCTAGGCAATACATTCATCTTAATAGTAGCGATTCGGCCTAACAAGGAAAGTTTCAACCTTGACCATATTTCCAGATCCTTTTTAACTTCTGACCAACATTTTTCATAATTATCCTTAAATAAGTTCACATTCTTGGATGTTAAGTTTACCCCCAGGTATTTTACCCTTTTTGTTATTTCCAAGCCTGTTTCATTCTGAAAACTCTCTCTTTCTTCCATTGTTAAATTTTTTTCCAACACTTTCGTTTTTTGTCTATTCAATTTAAAACCTGCTACTCGACCAAATATTTCAATTAGTTCTAATACTCTTTTAGTACTAGTGTCTGGCTGTTGCAAGGTCAATACTAGATCATCTGCAAATGCTCTTAATTTATAATGTCTAACTCCGACCTGAACTCCTTTAACCAACTGGTCCTTTCTGATCATGTTTAACAAAACCTCCAGGACTGATATAAAAAGCAAAGGGGATATTGGGCAACCCTGTCGTGTACCTTTTTCTATAGGTATTTCTTCTGTTACCACGTTATTTACAATTAATTTGGCCTTTTGTTGAGAATATATTGCACCTATACCGTTTTCAAAACCTTGGCCTACCCCCATCCCTTGGAGATTCTTTTTCATAAAAGTCCAACAAATGTTGTCAAAGGCTTTCTCCGCATCCACAAAAATCAAAACTGCTTTCCTGTTAATGTCAACGTCCAGCAGCTCCAAAATGTCTATAATGTTCCTCACATTGTCTGACATATGTCTACCTGGGAGAAAGCCTGTTTGGTCTTTATGAATCTCTTCTGCCAACACTCTTTTTAATCTTTTTGCCAAAATGTCTGCAAAAATTTTGTAATCCACATTGAGTAAAGATATAGGGCGGTAGTTTTTGACCTGGTTCTTTTCAGTCTCTGTTTTCGGTATAAGTGAAATGAAAGCCTCTTTCCACGATTCAGGTGCCTTTTTCCCCTTCAAAATTTCATTGCAAACTTCCTTCAATGGTTGTATCAGCCGTTCTTTCAACATTTTGTAGTATTTGGCCGTCAGGCCGTCTGGTCCTGGTGATTTTCCCAATTTCATATTTTGAATGGCACCCTCTATTTCTTGTTCTGTTATTTCCTCATTTAAGATCCTTTTACTTTGTTCTGGAATTTTTGGTAAACCGTATTTTCTGATGAATTCTTCTATTTCTTGTTCGTTGATTGGCCCTTGTGCGTATAATTTCTTAAAAAAACTTTGAAAACAATTGTTTATCTCATTGGGTTTGTGGATAATTTTTCCATCCATTTCTAGACTTGTTACAGTATTCATTTTCTGCCTTTTTTTCAATTGCCATGACAGAAGTTTCCCACATTTATCCGCTGATTCAAAAGTTCTATGACTTCATCATTATTATTCTTTTCTGGAAGACCCATGTTTATAAAGATAAGATATTTTGCTTCTTTACTTTTCCTCACCAACGACTTATAAAGGCTAAAAAATCTTTCAAAACCACATACTGGAGGCTTTGACCCTTGCAAGATTGGCTGTAATCATCAGCTTTTTATTGGCGCCTTGAATAATTTGGTTTGTTTCATTTGGGGGGAATTTCTCATCTATTGATGCTTTACCTCTGCATTGCAGATGAAAATCTAGAAGAGGATAGTCAGGACATATTGTATTGTTATAGCACTCAATTCACCATATATAATGGTATAATTCAGTGATTTTAGCTAGCAGCCTTTTAGCAGATTCAATATAACTGACTATACTTTGGATGATTTCATTTTTAACAGCACTTATCTCCCTTTTATCTGGAACAAATAAATGATGAGCAAATCAAATATTCTTCGGGCATTTCTCACTTATTTCTCAGCTGTATGAACAGCAATTTCTAGCAGTGAGACCACATTCAAGATTTTTACAATAATATATTTCCCTACTCACTGAGGAAAGGCTTCTCATGCAGACTGTTCATCTGCTGCAGACATTGTAATTTTTGGTCCTGAGTGTAAAAACTGACAATATGAGAAACTGACAAGCCCTTGGTTAACATTCATTTCATCCCTCTTGTTCAATAATAACGTACGATAATCTTACAACCTAGAGTTAATTAGTTAACTAAAGGCAAGATACATACTTCAAAATACAAAATATCTTGAAACCTTCTGTGATGTGGCAGCAATAAAATAATGGCATCAGTCCCTACATAATTTCCAGCATAATTTGCTTTATGTGCAGTTCCTAATGTTTTTCAGACATCCAAATGTTTCTCAGATAACTTTTCAGCTATCAAGCTTGTGATATTAGTATAACTGAAACAAAGAAAACCCTAAGTTTTCTGGGCTATGGAACATGCTCCGATTCCATTAAGTAGTTGAAGGAGCAAATATGTAGCCGCTTTCAGCTGCTTTATAGTGCTGCTATAATTATTTCTTCATACAATGTAATTTTAGTGTATCTTCTTAGCTTCATCTAACCCATATCTGATTTCCCAGGCCACATTCCACATTTACATGACCATGAATTGTTTTAGAGATTGTGACTGGGAAGGGAGAAAAATGGTTTACTTATGTGGGGCCCAGGCCATTAAAGGCTTAAAGGATGAAAGTTAGAACCCAGAATTATCCATCCAAGGCCACAGAAAGCCAATTCAGAGATGCTGCTAGTGATAGAGGTAAATTTAGATTTGGGGGCGGGGAGGGGGTTCCAAATGCTCCCCAGGTGACATGCATAGGAGAATCACTGCTGGTTAAGGAGACAGAAATAAAGCCACTTCTGTTGTTAGCAAGTCTTCCCTATTGCCTCATCTCCCTTCTCAAAAGTAAGGATTTTTTTGAGGGGAGGGGTGGCAGGATCTGGTAGGGGAGGACTAGTGTTTTTCAAGCCTATAAACCCCTGAGTGATCCTGCCCACCTCCTGCCAAGTATTCGTTAGAAAACTTTTGAAAAAATAAATGGATGTATTTCAAGGCGGGATGTGTGCGCGCATGTGGAGCGGAAGGTGAAGGGAATTTCCTAACAGGAGATGTTACTGCCATGATTCCTGTAGGGACATGTATTTTTCTTTCCCTTCTACACTTTAGCTTCTATTGGAAAGAATGTTTCATATATATTTCCAGCTTTGCAGCAAAGAAATACAGTATTATATATTAAATAGTATTAAATACAAACATATATTGAATTAGCACCAAAAACAGTACTAATTGGTTTACATTATTTTTGTTTTCTAGGGCAGAGTCTTATGGCCAATATTTCTGATGCCTATAGCTTTTGATATCTCTTTAAAAAACAAACAAACACCACTTTGTACTAAGAGATCAGCCCAATGACAATTGATTAGCATTACTGTAATTTGTTTTATGGCTCCCCATAGCTTAGAATTGCCTTCTGAGTTTAGATGTCAAATGTTATTTTGATCCTCTGTAAAGCTTTTGATAGTACAGTTTTTATTTGAACTGCTTTGTTGCCATCAAGTGGTTTATAATAGCATTTCATCACAGGAATGAAATCACTTTGAAAGCCAAATCCATTACTAGATATCTGCCAATCGTTTTTAATAAAAGGAAATGAAATCACATATGGAGGCTTTATTTGGGAGTTTGGTTTCATAAAGTGAGATGAGTATAATTAGTATATGTGAGACAAGAGCATCACAGACCAGATGTTTGCAGACTGTTGGAATGGCTTGATGATACTGATTGGCTTTTTTGCATCCCCTCTGCAATCTTTTTTCTCTATAGATGGCAAAACACCACTTGTCCAGCTAGCTTACTGGATTTCCTTGGATAACCAAAAGCCCAGACAAATAGAAAGGCTACAGTGTAAGTATTTACAGTGCCTTTCAATAATGTAGAAGTGCCAAGAAATGAAATATGTATTAGGAAACACAGTTATTACCATTTTATATATTTTGTAAGTTGTACTGATTTTATTGCTGGCATTGCTGCTCGTGACCCATTCTGAATATTACAAAGTTTTTGAAGTGAACATGTGAATATGCATGCACTGTATGTACCCAATGAACTGTAGGGGCAGGAGTCGCTATGGGAAGGCCTAAAAGTCGAGAGAGGAAGTTGGCTTCTTCTAGTGAAGGAACTGAATACTACTTCTGGGCTCTTATCACATTTTATAAAATACATTGAATTTATGTATTTGCCTGGCTAGTTATGAAGGTATGTTTTGTAAACCGCTTTGAGGTGTTAGTGTTAGTGTTGTTGTTGTTACTGTTATAATCAAATGGTATATAAATTTTAGGAAATAAATAAAATAAATTATTTGTTATGCTTGTATTGTGATTGCAGGGCTATGTCCTTTAAGTTGCCATTTATAAGTTGCTATTTGCTGGTGCTGTATTGTCACTAAGGCTGTTTGCAGACATGCAGGAAAAGTTTTTGGACAATTCCTTAACAAAGCAGGATCTGTGTTTTTTATATTTATTCAGCAACATCCTCACCACCTAGGATAATTACGGTAATCAGAATCCTGATTTTGGCCTCACCTCTGGAGAAATGACATGGGTAATAAACCCCAGCATATGTTTTCTGTGCATATGTGCCCAATTTAGTAATGCTGTACACCATGCTCCATAGAGCACAAGCATGGGAGCACCAAACAGCTGGAGCAGAAGAAGAAGACAGAGAGTGAATAAAGAGATGAGTGGAGAGCAGCCCATTTCCAATCTTTTGGACCGCATGGGTAACTCAATGAACCTGCTGTACCTGGAACTGGGTATGGAGAGTGAGGCTGAATAGGACACAGCTGTGGGCAACCTGAAGAAGTACCAACCACCTTAGCTGGCCTGCCCATAAAAAGCAAGTTTAGAGTGAGAGACTAGGGTCCACTGTTCCAGGAACTCTTCTAATTGTGAGAACTTTGTGCTTGAGCTGAGAGTTTCCATCTTTACCACAAATGGTGTTGGTTTGGCCATGGTTCCCTCTCACAATTAAACCATGATGCTTTGACTCAGAGAGAAATTGATGGAGTGAATGAATTTTCCTCACTGAGTGGCCCCTACCTTTGTCCCATCCCCCCCCTCAGCAAGCCACTGGCATGCATCTTGGACATTACCAGCTAAACCCTGTAAAGCATCATGACTGGCCTATGTTTGGATCATGGAATCAGAACCACAAAACTGCATAGTTGGATGTTTGCAGGTTTCTTTAATAGACATTTTGCTACATCCCGAGGAATGAAACATTGTGCACCGGAAGAAGTAGCTTAACTGTTGAAAAAGAACCGTTTGCGTATTCTGAAGTTTGTTTCAGGGGGAGTTAGCTTATTCTGAAGTGCTTATGCTTAAGGAATCAAAACATGTATTTGAAAACCTACAGGGGGAGTTGGAGAAAGGGAATGGCAGGCAGGGCAAAGGTCACCAACATCCCTTTTCTCAGCTCTCACCCACCTTTTCCTGAATTTATATATATATATATATAGAGAGAGAGAGAGAGAAGGGGGCAGTAAGCTACAGTTAGATGCATTTGACTATAATGTGTACTTTTCTATTATCTTTATACACTTTTTTTACTTTTAGCCTTTCATGCAGCTCATTATGTAGAAAAGCATAAACCTCTAAGCTGAGCACATCTCCATCTTTTATTCATATGCTGCATTACATCAGTTTAGAAAGGACAGAGTTTAAGCAGCATAAGTGAAAATGGGTACATTTCTGACTGGACGGAGTTCTGTTTGGGTCTGGTGTGTCTACCATGCTTTAGCTACATGATGCTAGTTCCACCCACCCTTCCGTCAAATCTTGAATTTATCTTACAACATCCTCAGTGTTTTCCCCAGAAGTCTCCCCCTTAAATTAAACATTTCTGATTGATTCAGTTTTATAATGACTTGCATTGTTTCTGTAAAGTAACAGTGAAAAGGGAGCTGTGTAGAGAAAGGCAAACTGCAAATGCAGAATTTGCTGTTTAGAACACTTAAAGACAGCTTAGACAACTGCACAACAAAATCTCGGCTGATTTCAAAAAAGGTCATACTTTATTACTTCAGAAGAACGTTGCAATGGCAAGCCAAATGCAAGCCATGAAGGCAATGTAGCTTTGTGGAGGTTCGCCTATTTCTAACAACTGGGTATCAAACTGTAATTATTTATGTCAAACAGGAGTAATTAAGATTGCAATCTCCCGAGTAATAGCATTCATTAGTGCTAACACAAGCAAACCATCAAGACAGTCCTTCGGGAAAATGGGAGCATTTAACATCAAATTCTCTATTATTAGTAGGAAAAGGGAAAGGAAAGGATTATTTTCTGTTTCATCAATTTCTCAATCTTAAAAAAAAGTAGTTGCTCACTAAAAAGTTTGAAAGGCAGACATGTATACTGTAAACACTGGTGTTGAATTCCATTTCCACAAAACCCGCATCTTATTTCCATGTTAGGATAGTTTTATCATCCTGCATATATTCTTGGAGGCAGATGGTGATTTTTCTTGAGAGATAATCTGATGATCCCTGCTCTGGCTTTCCTCTTTTAAATACAGCTGATCATCTCATGAGTCAGCTGTTCCACAGTCTATTTAACCATCTGGATTTAAAACTTGGCTCAAATTATGAGCATGAAATGCGTATTTCCTTTTTATTTAATTTTATTGTGAGTCTAGCAATTGGGAACAGCATAAAAATATAATTTAGAGATAGCTTCAGTATTTGCAAGTTATCTAACTTCAGATTATTGGTTAATTAGTTTGGTTTTTAAATTTGCAGCTAGTATTTACCAGACTTGCTTAAACGTCTGGTGTCAATGGCATATTACATATTCAAATTCTTGGTGTTCTGCTATTAAGTATACAAATTCAATTTGATGCACATATTAATGTGAACTTAGCCAAAATAAGATCTGAACCAAAACTGTCGCTATCTTTCAAAATTCACCCTTCTCTAAATTTTGTGACACAGTTCTCTAGCCAAAATACATGTATAAGAATGCGTATAGTAGGGTAAGGTGTAAATAAAACTCATATTTAGGGATATTGCTTGCAAAAAAAGGTGTATATTATGTTATATTAGAAATGAAGTGGAACTAAAATTGACTAATTTGCCCAAACCCATTTGCTATGCCATCCTGCTATACTCCATGATCTGGGGGTTGCCAATGTGGTATACTCCAGGTATAGATGGATCAATGGTCTGACTCAGGATAAGGAAGCTTCTTGTGTTCCTTGAAGAGATTTCATACCCACCTGTCAAAGTGGGCCTGAGAGGGTGGTGAGGAAAGACAGTGGCCAACCTGATGTGCAAGGAGTTCAGTCCTGCTTTCTGCAAGGTTTGAGTGCACCAATGAGTATAAAAGCCTTCCTAGAATTCAAGAAAGAAAGGAAGAAAGAAAGAAAGAAAGAAAGAAAGAAAGAAAGAAAGAAAGAAAGAAAGGTCTGTCTAGTATTTTGCCAACCTAATGCCCTCCGGATATGTTGGAGTACAACTTACAACAACAACAACAACAACAACAACAACAACATTCATTTAAATTATTAGCCCACAGCTCTGCTGACATAGGTATTTACAAACAAAGGCAGAGAGTACTATCACGGTTTTACAAGTGAGCCAAATGTTCTTCAGCCACAACGAAGCAGTTGCGAAACAGTCATTAATAGCAAATTCTTATCTCAATCCCATCCGTACTTATGGATAATGAAGTATTCCATCACCAGCTAAGTATCCAATTGGCAGCAATGAATTTAAAAAATATATATGTTGGTTTTGGCATAGTGCTTTAATAGCAACATACTTCTGAACATTATCAGAGGTGCATGTGGGAAAATCTGAAAACAGCTTTTGGTGTATGCAAGTCATTAAAAGTCAGTGTACACCATGGTTTAAGGTCAACTGTAAAGAGAGTTCATATACTCATTAGACTATGGTCCCTGTGTTGCTACAACTCACCAGCCTGGGTTTTGTCTCTTAACAACTAATCTTCAGTAGCTTATTTTCTAAGCTAAGAATGTTAAAATAGTATTCACCTGACACTTAATAATAATAATAATAATAATAATAATAATAATAATTTATTATTTGTACCCCGCCCATCTTGCTGGGTTTCCCCAGCCACTCTGGGTGGCTTCCATAGAAACCAAAAATACACTAACATATTACACATTAAAAACTTCCCTGAACAGGGTTGCCTTAAGATGTCTTCTGAATGTCAGGTAGTTGTTTATCGCTTTGACATCTGTTGGGAGGGTTCCACAGGGTGGGCGCCACTACTGTGAAGATCCTCTGCCTGGTTCCCTGTAGCTTTGCTTCTCACAATGAGGGAACCACCAGAAGGCCCTCGATGCTGGACCTCAGAGTCCAGGCAGAACGATGGGGGTGGAGACGCTCATTTAGGTATACTGGGCTGAGGCCATTTAGGGCTTTAAAGGTCAACACCAGCACTTTGAATTGTGCTCGGAAACATACTGGGAGCCAATGTAGGTCTTTCAAGACCGGTATTATGTGGTCTCGGCGGCCGCCCCCAGTCACCAGTCTAGCTGCCGCATTCTGGATTAGTTGTAGTTTCCGAGTCACCTCCAAAGGTAGCCCCACGTAGAGCGCATTGCAGTAGTCCAAGCGGGAGATAACTAGAGCATGCACCACTCTGGGGAGACAGTCCGCGGGCAGGTAGGGTCTCAGCCTGCGTACCAGGTGGAGTTGGTAGACAGCTGCCCTGGATACAGAATTGACCTGTGCCTCCATGGACAGCTGTGAGTCCAAAATGACTCCCAGGCTGCACACCTGGTCCTTCAGGGGCACAGTTACCCCATTCAGGACCAGAGAGTCCTCCACACCAGCCCACCCCCGTCCCCCAAAAACAGTACTTCTGTCTTGTCAGGATTCAACTTCAATCCATTAGCCGCCATCCATCCTCCAACCGCCTCCAGGCACTCACACAGGACCTTCACCGCCTTCACTGGTTCTGATTTGAAAGAGAGGTAGAGCTGGGTATCATCTGCATATTGATGGACACCCAGTCCAAACCCCCTGATGATCTCTCCCAGCGGCTTCATATAGATGTTAAAAAGCATGGGGGAGAGGATGGAACCCTGAGGCACCCCACAAGTGAGGGCCCAGGGGTCTGAACACTCATCCCCCCCCCACTTTCTGAACACGGCCCAGGAGGAAGGAGCGAAACCACTGTATAACAGTGCCCCCAGTCCCTCTAGACGGTCCAGAAGGATGTTATGGTCGATTGTATCAAAGGCCGCTGAGAGATCCAGCAGAACTAGGAAACAACTCTCACCTTTGTCCCTAGCTCGCCGGAGATCATCATCACTTTGCTAAAAGATGCATAAAACTTCTGCTGCCACTGCTTTCTTGGCTTAGAAGGAGAACGTGGCAAAATAATGTTTGTGACTTGTTTATATAACCAAGCTCCAGAAGATGATAGCTCAGATTGTTATCCCAAGGTGTTACCCTGATTTTTTATTTTATTTTTTAAACCCCTGTACAAATGGGGAGGGGAACATCCAGGGCTTTTCTTGAGTAGTTCATCTGCATCCCTAGTATGTAGATAGTGAAAGTAAGGGAGAGGAATCCCTTTTCTTTACAATTCCTCAGCAGCAGGTCTAGGCAGCACTCAAGTGGTCTGCCCTTATGCATCACCCAGACCCTCTGCAGCATAGCAGTTTGGGGGGGTTGCTCGGTGCAGAAAGCTAAACAGCCTCAATATTTGTAGGCACTGTACCCCTGGAGTACTAGATGCTGAAAACAAACAAGGATGAGTTGCTACTGAGCTCACATTCCTCTAGGCAATGTACAATAAAAAGTTAAAACAATCCAATATAACAATACAACTAATCAATCAGTAAACACAATAAGCCAAGCAGCTAAAATCAGCCTTCAATTCCAGAGGAACAACTACCACCAGTTAACAGAGAACAGGCCAATAAAAGATGTTAAAAACCAGTTAAAAAATTTACAAGGGTTTCAACACAATATGTCACCTGTGCTTGGAACGCTGCTACAATCTATGTTCTATTATCCAGGTTAACTTGGTCATTGGTGGAGATGGGTTTGCCTGCCTTGCTGGATCCGTGTGACTTGTTGATGAAGTTTTTACATTGTATATATCTTACATCTGAGATACAGTACCCTACTCTGGGATTTTTAAAAGAAAGAGTAGGCAAAAATATAAATAAATAAATAAATAAATAAATAAATAAATAAATAAATAAATAAATGTGTTCTAGTACACCACAGCTATAGTGTTTGTGGCTCACAAAATCTCAGAAATAATTGACAGTTCTTTGCCACAACTTATTTCAGTGTACTTTCTCAACTATACTACAGAAACACTGCCATCCAATGGTTGCTACAAGTTGTTCTTTGAGCATTTGTCAAAAGGCAGAAAAAGTAGTTGAGCATCTTCATTATTTTGAATGTTTAATTGATAAAAATATGCAATTTAGATTTGGCTCAGAATCCAAATTTCTCCCATAGGCAGCGGTATGTGAAGCTGCTATTCCAACCTGGCCAGTTTTAGGAAGTATAGGAAATATTCAAAATAATCAAAAACTTTGCATGACATTCAATGGCAACAAATATATTTTATTGCTTACAGGCCAATGCTCTGACTTAAATGGTCGTTTAAACAGTACTAATGACTACAACCCTGTTTTCAGCTCATTCTGATATTGTACTGTTACATACTACCCCAATCTCAGAGCGATGTGAGATTCCAGGAGTCCAGGTCTGTGTTTCCTTTGGAAATGAGGCATAGCAGAGACTGTGGTGTCTTTAGTGTATACAGTTTATTTATACATATATACAACCTGAGTCTAGAAGGAGGAAATTCATAGCATTCACATTCCAAGAGAATCTCTTGCTTCTCCCATAGGCACAGCAGTCTTCACTCCAAAACAGCAAAATGCCATGTTCTCTGTCCCTTTTACAGCCTGTCTGCCCACATGGTACTCTGATCCAACCCCTTTCTCTGCAGCTTGCAAACTCCAAATAGTGGGGTAGGAGAGATGAAAATAATGCTAATATAGTTCGTCTGGCAACCATGTGCCCCTTTGATTTCACATAGTACATGAGTAGAGGCGTCTAAAAAGCCTGGGACACAAATTCTCATGGCTGTGTAGTGGCTTTGGTGGCTCATTTAACAAAAGTAATGTTTAGCATTAACTCTGGAAATGTATACTTGATTATAACCAAACTAAGCCTCCTAGGAGGCTTTTGCTCTAGGAGGTGCACATATCAGATGCACATAAAATGGTTGCTGCCTGTACTTCCTTTTGCTGATCCATCCAGAATCCCAGGCCAGTTATCTTCCTTGCTCCATTCTAGGATTTCAAAACTACTTTTTCTCTATTCACTATCTTCATTCTACCCCCCCAGTGAATATTGTTTATCAGTCTTTTGTGGTAACAACCAAACTTTAAGTGCTCATTAACGTTGCTTGCTAAATCTGCTACTTCACAATTCTCTGCCAGTTCCCATTTGTTTTTTTCCCCAAAAAAGTGAAGCAAAGGCTTCAACACTGGCATAAAAGCTTTAAAATCTGAACACTATAATGTTAAAAGCTAAAAGGAACTGATCTCCATCCTGCTGCCCTCAGAGGAAAAAGTTTGAAAATGGCACTGTTCAGATTGTTCAGCCACAATTAGAAGGGCTCCCCTGACTCCCCCAACTCCCAAAGCAGTTGAAAACTACATTAGGAAATGATTGTCTTTATTGGGAAAGGGAGCAGCGGAACTCAGACTATATCATTACCCAGCAAGCTGCCTGATGGCCAAACCAAAAGAGCAAAGTGCAGGGCAAGGGGTTACAATGTGGTATATTAGCATGAACTTTGCTTCAAACTTTGGTGGATTTCCTCTCTCTTCCAAATTGCTATACAACAAGAAGCCAGAAATGCTGCCTTATCTCTGGCTATTTGATCTGCACAACTTGAGATAGATTTGATAGTTACCGATCTAGGTAAGTGCTTGAAGTCAGCCTTGCAATAACAATAAAAAGTCTGCAAGATTTATTAGAACACACCATGTTTTCATAGTCTGCCAGCCATATATTCCTACATTAGTTTTTTGGTGGACATTGAAGGTCAATAAGAAGATGATGAAGGGAGGGAGGGAGGACGAACTCTTCCCCAATTCCCAGAACATTTCAGCCCAATTACCCGGAAGAAATGAGCATTCTCTGTCAGCTGGCAAACATGTGGAATTTGTTCGAAGGTCACATGCAGTGCAGTCCTGTACACGCCTACTCAGAAATCAGTCCCTTTGAGTACAATGGGGTTTTGAATTCAGGTAAATGAGTACAGAAATGCAACCTCAACAAACCCACATATTGTACTTTCTAGGATCATCAGAGGTCCCTCATGTCCCATGTACTATTCTTAACATGTTTCAAGAACAGATGCAATTCTCCTCTTGCTGAATTTTTTTTACACTTACAAGCATGCACATATACGCATCTTGATATAAAGCCATGCACAAGAAATTAGGGGGATGATATAGGATTATCAAAGTCAGATTCTATTATCAAGAGGTAGACAAGTTTAGCTTCATAACAAAATAAATTAGCAGATTCTACAAACAAGGTATCTACAGATGCATCCTTTGGTCCCTTGCACCCTTTTCTTTTCTTTTTTTATTAAATAAAGTTTTTTATTTATACAACAAGAAAAAAGAAAAAAACAGGAAAAAAACACAAATACCAAATTACACACAAATTACAAAAATAACCATAGACACATAATTTTCTTAGCAAACAATAAAATATCTATTGGTCTTAATACTAAAGACCCAACCTCCCGTCTATTCCATATTTCAAATTCATATTACTTATTGCCAATACACACTTTTATCATAATTAAACTTATTCTCAATAAATCTAATTTCTTATATCTACCTTGCAACTATTACTGAAGTTCCTCAAATGCTGCAATAGAATTTAAACTACTATATTTATTTTTCAGATATTCTTTGAAAACCTCCCATTTTGAAACAAATTCCTGTTTTGATTTATTCTTTATTTTTTCTGATAAACCATCTAATTAAGCATACTCTGTCAGCTTTTGGATCCAATCTTGTATAGAGGGGATTTCATTACTCTTCCATTTTGCCCTTGCACCCTTTTCAAAGAACTATTTCTCTAATTTCTTTATCTAATTTTATTCTCTAATTTTTTTCCTTGGTTATATGTATTTTCTTTTTCTTTTGTATTTTCTTTTATTGTAAATATGTATGTTTTCTAATTTGTACTTAATAATTTTTTTTTAAAAAAAGAACTGTTTCGGCAACCCCCCCCCAAAAAAAATAGAAATTAGTACATTTTATGTGACGCAAATACATCTGGAGTGAGGGCGAGGTGAAGAGAAACGATGAATAAAATCTCATGCCTTTGTGCCATGGAAGCTTCTCCTGTGTTTGATCTTGTGGCAACAGTGTGCGGCGCATTGCCACACGCATACATTCCATCATCTGATAGGTAATTTTTGTGCTCCTGGACCTGTGCACCTGGTGGGGGAGGTTTCATGAGCCCCTAGGTATGCCTGTGGGTGTCTACAGTGAAAAGCGCAGTCATGCCAACTCCTTGTTAAGAAATTAATTTTTTACCATAAAATGAAGAGAGAAAGGAGAGGCAGTGACCTCAATAGGGATGGGCAAATCTGTCGATTTCACCCCCAGCCAACATTTTAAGATCCAGTTGAAAAGCCAGACACTGGAAATGTGAAAGCAGCCTTTCAAAATGTTTCCATTTCCTAGGTTTTCTTCTCTCACCCAGCTAATGCTTTTAACACAGATGCCTAAAATAAGCATCTTATCCATTTCTGCAAACGAGATGAACTATGCTATTACACTTAGTGCATTTCCCCCTACACTTTACCACAGTCCATTAGTACACCACACCTGGTGCTTGTATAAACATGTTCATCTTCATGTAAATTAAACTGAGATTTTTAAAACATTATATACAAGAGGTAATGTGTACACAGAATAGGAATCAGCCAAGATCTGTCAGTTAAGTACACATCTGAGTGCTAACTCCAACATCCAAAGGCAAACAGAATCCAATATGGGGCATGGTTCTTTTTCATAATGGGAAGCTAGCCTCCTCAAACTAAGAAATATAGTTCTGTTTTGCTGGGAGCACAACACACTTACTTTCTACTTAGGAATATAAAATGGTAATAAATATGTCTTATCATGAATTGTGTATGCATTCCATGCACCACAAAGACAAAATGAACAACTAAGTCTCAGAAACTGTGTTTATGGATTTTTTTTTTTAAACAGTGCTTTGTTATCTAGAAAAAACTTAGTAAGAGCCATTTTATTAAATTATTTTACATACAAATTCAGCCAGCTGTGTGAGACTTTCACAGCCCATATGAAGAATATTTAACATGCTCACAGTATCTGTCGGTTCACTTCCAGACCAGGACCTCAGTTGGAGTAACTTACAATTTTCTTTCTTTTCTTTTGCTATTTCCCTGAAGAGGAATCATAGAAATTTAGAGTTGGAAGGGACCACTAGCGTCATCTAGGCCCAACCCTCTGCAATGCAGGAATCTTTTTCCCCAATGTGGGGCTTGAGCCCACAATGCTGAGAATAAGTATCTCATGCTCTACTGACTGACCTATCCCAGAATAACAAATAAGACAATATTGATCCTTGTGCTTAAATGGCATGCAGTAGTATCACCAGCATAATGTCTGCAGCTACCAGTACTTCATGTGGAGCCTCAGTATAAATCTTCTTAAAATTCCTCAATGCATGGGAGACTTATTTCTTCTTCCTGCTGAGTTCCTGTTTGCACTGGCTTAGCCTCTTCTACACTGAGCACGTCCCTTTTACACTTGGAAACCCAGCCTTCCTTCTATTCTGAACAGGATTGCTGCAAAGAGCTTCTCTCTGTGAGAGAACATGAAAATGGCTGCTGTAGATGCCTTTTTTGCATTGATGGCCCACACCATTTTGTGGTAGTCTTATTTGTTTAGATGTAGCAACCATTTTGTGTTATAGAATCATAGAATCATAGAGTTGGAAGAGACCACAAGGGCCATCGAGTCCAACCCCCTGCCAAGCAGGAAACACCATCAGAGCACTCCCGACATATGGTTGTCAAGCCTCTGCTTAAAGACCTCCAAAGGAGGAGACTCCACCACACTCCTTGGCAGCAAATTCCACTGTCGAACCGCTCTTACTGTCAGGAAGTTCTTCCTAATGCCACAGCAGCGTTTTGTGACTAGCACCCACAGCACTTCCTCAAAATTCCAATCATGGTCACTGGTCAAAAATGGTTGGTGACTCCTGGCCTACGATTTCCAAAATATACAGGGCTGGCATCAGGTTTCAGGAGTGGATCCCTCAACTGTAGCTGGTCCCTCACTTTAAGGGTATAGCTGGTGGAGATGGTCCAGTGGTGAATGGGTGCTCACATGGCTGGTCTCACTGGCATGGCCACCATTTGAATTTCACCAGAATGCAGTATCAGTGCTGACGGCCATGCTGGGCCCATGCCAGTGCAATCTCACTTACTTTGATTTATCCACAATGCAGTGCCCGTGAATTATGCAACAGCACTGCATTGTGGGGGAATTACGATGACAGTCTTGAGTCTGTGCTGAGCCACAAAAAAGTTAATGGGGGCCTACAGGTCCAGGGCCAGCTGTGGTAGTGGGTCCCTATCCACTGCCTCAGAAGGCCCCAGCCTTTTGCCTTCAGGCATTTTCCTGAAACTCTGTAAGCTGTGGTTTTTTTTTTTTTTTTTGATAGAATATTTATATTTATTTATATTTTGCTGGCTGAGTCGGACAGAAAAGTTCTCAAAGGGGTGTGTGCATTGGAAACACTGGACAGGACAATGACATGCAGCGGCATCTTGCTTTGGCGAATCATCACACCTTTGCAGGCTGCATCCGTCGCAGCCAAGAGGCCTCCTCCTGCTCCATGCTCACACAAGAAAGGAACAGATTTAAGAGAGGAAGGAAGGAAACCGCAATTAATTTAATTAAAAGAGAAGGAGTTCCAAGCGATAGCAGCAGTACTCATCCACGTGCGCAGAAAGTATGGCCGACGGCCTCCTTTCCCAGGTCCCCACAAAAGACACTGCCAACCAGACGATTCCCCACCCGGGCTAAGCGGAAGGCTTTGGGGTGTTACGTTTGGCAAACCATTCGTGGCTCTTGTCGGCCGCCATCACCTCGTCTAAGAGTTGCCCGCCATTTGGGTCCACCTTGGAAAGCTCTCTGAAAGCCTCGTCCCCGACGAAGCAGATTTCGTGGCCGTCGGGATCTGCCAGGATGACCACTTGAACCGTCGCTTTCCCAGGTGTGTCCAGGCTCACGAGGGGGGTCAAGATCTTCTGGCTTTCCTTCTTCATCAAGGCTTCAATGCCGGGCAACTCTTCCTTGGGGCAGGAGAAGGCAATCCTCCCAAAGGCTGCCCCATGGTCCACGACTTGACCGATGCCCTGCAACTCCAGCTTACACTGGTTATCTCCATAGCCGAGCAGAGCCTTCTGCTTGTCTTCGTCCTTCTCGTACAGCTTCATGCCCAGGAACTTGGACTAGTAGTCCACAGATTTCTGCAGGCTGGACACAGCTAAAGTAACCTTCAGCACAGGATCTTCCTTTGATGACGTTTTGTCTTCCAGGCAGAACTTGTAGCCTCCTGGGGCTTCTGTTTCATAGACATCTGCTGAGATCTCTTTGAGCGGCCACTGCAGCTTTTTGGCATTGCTCACAGCCTGGCTGGACACAATAGTCATCCCCAGGAAATCGTTGCCGAGGCAGTAATCTCCGATTCCGTAATTGTAGGTTAGCTCCGCGACGAAGTGATTGTCTTCTGGACCGTAGCCCACCATCGTTTTACTCCACTTGCCGTCATAGGGGCCGTTACAAGTGGCCTTGCAGCCTTCTTCAAATTCTTCATGCCTTAGAACGTGCATGCCCAGTGCATCCCGGTAGAAGCGCGCGGTCTCGGCTCGGTCGCCCACTTTAAACACGAATTGCAACGCCCGCCGAGCCTTCATATTCAGGGTCTTGTGTTTCTTCCCAAACTCCACCTCACGCGCAAAGCCGCCCACACAGAAGTGATTCACGAGCAAGCGCGGTCGCCTGATTCCCTCTGTAAGCTGTGTTGAGCTAAACGGAAGCATGCAAAATGCACTGTAGAAGAGGCACCTCTTCTCCTATCCTCTTTATCTCCTACCCAAGACTCCTGACCCTCCTGCCCTCATTTTAATATCCACCAACTACCACACCTCCTCCTGTTTGTATACGTTTCACATATGTATATCCTACTTCTCCAATGAATGCCATACTGTGGCAGTTAAGATAGCAAACTGATTTTAACAAAAACTGTTGAGCATACTGAGCATCACAGCAATCCCACTAACTACCAAGGGAATCTTCTGTATAATTGCTATGCATAAGGTTGATTGGGTGTTACTTAATAGTGTTTTTATGAACAATGCAATAAAATTACACCTGAGAGATGTAACTGCTTCCAGTCACTAGAAATAGAAAATCTGATGGAGCTTATGGTTAGCATTTTAACAGCAACAGATAATAGTGTATATTCAATTTTCTGTATTTAGTTTCTCATTTAGGAACTGAGCTAAATGGCCTCATTCAACACAGCTTCATGATGATGAGCTTAGGTCCTAGCTATCTGAAAGACCGAATTCCCTCATACAAACCTGCCCATGCTTTGGGATCTTCAAGGATGGTCCTTCTCTTGGTCCCACCCAGTGCTTTTTTTCAGTCGGAACTCACCGGAACTCGGTTCCAGCATATTTTTTTCTAGGAAAAAAAGCACTGGTCCCACCATCCTCACAGGCACACTTGGTGGGGACACAGGAGAGAAGTTAATTGGGTCCCTCCTTGCTGTCCTATCAGCAAGTGAAGACCTTGTTCCAACAGGCTTCTATGAACTGACTGCTTTTAATTAAAGGGCTAGTGCCTTATTGTAATTATTGGTATGTTTTAAACAGATGTGATACATAGCTTTAATTCCATTTTGTATTTTAATGATGGATTTTTCTATATTTTTAGTGGTTCTTGTTTTTATCCATAAGCCGCCCTGAGTCCTGTCAGGAACAAAGGCAGGGTATAAATATATAATAAATCCGAAGCCATACAAAGTTAGATCCTTTCTACTGTTTTGCCTGCTTTCTTTATATCATCAACTGTAACCTCACTCCATGTGCCCATTTTTCTCCCTGGGTCCCAGAATTCTCCTTATAGTTTGGCTGGTTATATCTTCATATGTATATTTTATACTTTGTGTCTTCTGATTAAACCATGAACATTAAGTCAAGAACAAACCTTGGTTGCAGCCCATAGTTTGTTTGGGCATAGCACTAAGCCAAACAATGGCTTAGCACCTGGCAATTGCAAAGGAGGGAGAGGAGAGAGGCAGTCACAAATTTCTCACTAAGCACCAGCATGTGTGCTCATTCACTCCAAGCCATAGTGTGGCTTAATGTTATGTATGAACCCAACTTCCTGTGAACGCAGAGAAAAAGGAACAGTGGAAGTCCTATTAACTTGCTAAAAATTCAAATATTACAACTGGAAGTCGAGAGGCTCTAAAGAGGCAGGGAGGTAAAGTGAATAATAATGGTGTGAATGTATATTATTAAATGGAAAATAAATAAAAATTATATATATATATATATATAATAAAAATAAAATTCAAATATTACAAAAACATTAAACAGCAATCACTCTAATTCTATGGCTTAATAAGTTGAAGTAATGTTGCATCTGTCTAAATAGTTCTTTGTCTTCAAGTTCCATCAAGCAAACGTTTGAATTTTGTATCAGGTACGTACTCGATTGAAGTCACAGCTATATTTATGGACAGATTTCAGTATGAAAAATTGCTCCCTTTATAATGGATTTATAATGGAAATGCAGACACTACTCTGCCCATTCCAAGGCAAACTGTGCTGCTAGAATATTTATTACATTCATTTTGTAGCTATGCAACTGCGAGCCTCAGTTTTAAATGAAAGAGAGCTTTTCTAACCTGTGTGATACATGAGGTGCATCTGATTTTAAAACACAAGTTCTGAGTGCCCATTTTACTTAAAAGGATTGTTCTTGGACAATAATGTGAACTCTACACTATATCAAATGAAGAAATTAGTCCACAAATGAAAGCATTTATTTCTTTTGGTGTACAACCATTGTCAGTTATTCTGAGTTATGCACCTACCTTTGCCCCTTAACACTTGCTGGATCCAATGATTTGAGAGGTCTGGCACCCAGTTTAACACACCAAGCCTTGATTAAATTCCAACAGTTGCTAGATCCAAGGATTAGAAGTCTGGCACCCACAAACTCAGAAGCAATTATATTTTATGTTTCTAACCTGACCTGGAACTGGCAACAATGGAAGATAGGATAGAACTCTTTAAGATATAGCCACACCCACATTGCAGCTGCTAATGATAAAGAACACATATATTTTTGTGTGTGCTGAAGACAGGAGACACATATTGCCATGCAGAATATCCAATATTCATATGAAATGATCATGCTTGATTATCCTATTTTTAGAAAGGTGACAAGAAAGAAGTGCTAAGCATTTGTAGCTCAGTCAGTGCAATAAGCTACAATATCAGCTAATGTAGAGATTGAGACAACTAGAATACAAAGAACAAACTGAACAGCGTTAATATTTACATAAAATCTCTAAAAAGGCTCTTTTGTTGCCTAGTCCAACATTTTTAGTATCTATTGCATTTATCAACTCGCTCCAATTCACTACAAAGGCAGGTAAAAACAACAACTACATATGCAGATTCATATACGTACAGTGTCATATCTCTCTGGTTTCTGTTTTGTATTTTTCAGTGCCCAGATACCCCTCATGTTTTCTCTGAAGCATTTCCTTTTGCAATCCTTGGGCACTCTCCACCTATGGCTTCTGAACAATACCTCTTCGATTACAGACCATTCTGCCTTAAATGAAAATATGGAGCAGGTATGCACAAATAGTGACCTGCTCAGCCTGTGCTGGGACCTCTGATACCTCTGAATTACATACAGCCATCCCTGAAAATGGACATATTTTCTTTATTGTTTTTCATCTTTTCTGTCATATGCTCTGAATAACTGATCCTCTATAACTAGATTTTTTTTTTCTGGATAGAAGTCAATAGTTACCGGTAAGTCATACAGCTAAAATTGGGAAAGAGTCTCTGGATCCCAGAAAAGGTGCCTGCTAATTCTTTATCGGTAACAGATACTGGGCACTTGTGGTCAGTTTCTACAACAACACTGACTTTCCAAAAACAAATGTGTTGAACTTTTTACAGCTATATTAAAAAGTCAATGATTTCTATCTGTCTATATTGACACTTGGTATGAAGGCTCTAAAAACATATGTCACTTCTTTATGTTGCTTTATATATTTGCAATAGCATTTTCCAATTTTGTCTTGATACATCATGGACAATTTTGCTTGTCTCTTAATAGCAAATAGTTTAGTATGTGAGCTGTGTTGATTGATATATAAATTCTTTCTTTTTTCCTGTCCTTTCTGTGCATTCTGTTTAAAGTTCTGTAGGGGTTTCGGGGGGGAGGAGGTTATGGTACAATGTATTTATATTTATGTTTTTAAATGTAAATTGTTTGGAGACCTTTGGATAGTAAGAGACTAACAAGTCTTATATTATAAAAAAGTAACAGCATCTAAGCCACCCTCTATTAGTTTTAGCCAGGTCACTGCAGCTGCTGACACTTTTTGACGATTTTGCCTAACACATCATTCTTATATTAAGATTTACATCTTAAAAAAATTAGGGATTATTGCTTACCTATATGAGTATAAATATTAGATCCAGTTCAAAGAAAAATCCAGAAGGCTTCTGATACTACCCTTACATATATTTGGTTTCTTCTTTTCTCCTTTAGGAGAAGCTCAGAGAGATCATTTGGGAAAGACTTTTTAAAGAAATACTAGCTCCTTAAGAACATTTAGAAAACTTCTGAAATGTGTTCTTGCATGTTACATTTAGCACTATTGTATAAATAAATAAATAAATAAATAAATAAATAAATAAATAAATAATTTTATAAAATAAACTAAGTTTTCATAAAGAACTTGCAAGTAATTTGATAGAATATTTTATATCCATATAATACTTGCTAGGGACCCACACAAAATACAGATGTACATTCTTTAATCTCACACATTCTACTTAACACAAGCAACTTGAAGGCTTACTTAACTACTGGGTTATGAGAACTTATCTGTAAGAAGCACACAGTGATAAGCTAGTCAGCTAGACCTTCCATTAAGCCTTTGTCTCATATCAAGGTTAATCAGAATATGCCAAAGCAATAATCAAGAATAATCAAGACAGTTATAATAATATTTTAGGCAGGAATTTCAGATTATCCATATTTACCAGACCAACTTTGGCCACAAACAATGAGAACGTCTTCTATGTAAGCAGCACTTCCCCCCCCCCATAGGGGTACTCAAGGGTATGCATACCATCACCTTTTTTTCTAGAAGTAAAGCACTGGTTAAAAATGTGGCACTTAATATAACAACTTCATGGTGAGTGCCAGCACCTTTTTGTCTAGAAGAAAAGCACTGTGTGTAAGTATTATTGCATAAATAAAGATTTTGCCAAAGGCAAAGTTATCACAGGCGGGGTTTAAAGATACTAAAATACTTTGTATATATTCACAAAGAAACTTAAAACACAAATGGGAAATCTGCTGTATTTTTTTTTGGGGGGGGAATAGAATAAGAGGGGCAAAATCAACTGATTTTTAAAACTACTCCAGATTTCCCATTTGTGTTTTGAATCTGTTTGTAAACATATATAAAGAAAGTATTTTAGTTTCTTCAAACCACATAGGTGATTCTTTAAAGAATCCGAGGAATCATTTACCAAGTAAGAAACAGTCAGTTGTGTAGTTTGGGAAGTGACTAATCAAGTAGCCACAACAGCTGTTCTTTAAAGACATTTTCTGTCACGCAAAATGTTCTCATAAAGCCAACATGTCAACAAAATGCTGAAAGGACACACACACTGATACTTTTGCTGGATATAAACTTAAAGTGCATTAGAGAATGAACTTAATGAAGAAAACATTCTCCCCCCCCCCAATTTCAATGCAAAGCAAAGCAAACAGGGACAATTTCCTTTGGGGGGGGGGAAGCATGCGCAACCTTTCCACTATGCCATAATGCATTAGATACTGATCACATTCCTTTCATGAGTTTTAAAAATTCACTTATCAGGACAGTGATTCTAACTATGCAGACTGTATTCCTGTACACTGCTGTTTAGACTATCCATTAAAAGCAATTAGTTCACTGAGAAGGTCAACACATGCCCTCCTGTGACCACCTAACCAAGTTGAAGCATTAGAAACTCTCTTGATATAACGCTGCCAGTCTTGAAAATGGAATATTGAAACAAAATAAGGTCCTGGAGGACATTCTGAAAACGAACGCTCCTCCCACATTGTTCATTGGCCAGACATCTCTTACATAAATAACTTTCGCATCAACATCAAGCATAACACAGCTTCGAGCAGCACTCCCCTACTGAATTATACGTAAGAAACAGCAGATGAAGAGTCAGATAGCTGTGTCTTGGGAGTTATTTGTGCAGAACTGAAACCTCTACCCTTGAAAACTTCTTTGAAAGGTAACGAAAATATTGCTTTTGCTAATCCAATAAGATGATCATGCATTGTATTTTGTATTTTTAAAAATATGTTTCTTCAACATCAACAAATGAAGAAATCTCTTAGCATTTGATGCTATTCTTTTCTTTAGAAGACACAGTCTACATCCCATTATGATCACATCATCGAGCTCTGAAAATATTTAAATGAATTCAGATCTCTTTGCTACAATTTTGCTGTTGCTTGTGTCTCTGTCCTCATTGTCTATCATCTCCCTTTTTGTTATCACTCCACGTGTGCCCATAATATCAGGCCACTTCATTCACTTCTTGCATTCTGCTCTTTGTGCCTTGTTCCATGATGCTGTTCATGCCAAGGAAAGGCCTTGCTACCTCTACATATTAAGCCAACCCCCTTTTTCATTTACACCTCTGTAAATACACCTTTGTAAATACACTCTGTAAATACACCTTTATTTTGCAAAGTGACTTTTGGATCACCAATTCACTCAGCGCTCTTTGGTTATTACCGTAACTTTCTTCTATACATTTGTTTTTCCCATCATATCCCTCTCCACCCCTTCATCCCATCTCTGACCAAACTTTTAACACTTTCTATTCCCATTCTTCTGGTCATGTTATAGAGACTGTAATCCTTTGGGGTTAGGAACTATATTGCTTGTTAATGCAGTATTGGAGTTCAGTTAATATTAAGTTTAAACCAATTAAGGAGTTTAAATTGTGAAAGTAATGCTAATCTACCTTCTCAAACTAAAGTAAGAATATTCTGCAACATTTATATTCTAATTTAGGTTGCTATTTTTGTATTACAGTTTTCTGTTAATACAGTGAGTGACTTCATTTTAGCATTGGCCAGACTGAAGGAAAAGTAGTATTTTCTACTTATAAAGTTCTTAGGTTACATAGAGGAGATTAAAATATTACTATCTTATTAAACCAGTTGGTTTTTTTAAGGTGCATTTTAATCTGCTGAACTACTAAGAAATGCCCTATACCTAGACCAAGACAATGCAAAAACTGACTGTGGGGAAAGGTGACTGTGTGAGAATGTTCTATCATATTTCTGGAGAAGAATCCCAATTTGTCCAATAGAATATAAGGAGGAGGGAGGGAGGCTTAATGCCTTTGAGGAATCTCCTTCAGAAAATTATCATCCCTCATAGAGCACAGTGGGTGTTGTGAGTGAGCAGACATACTGGACACCCAAGCTGGAAGTATACTAGCCACATCATTGGATGCAGCTTCACAAAGGCAAGTAGCATGGCATAAGGCTGAGGTTCTATGCTTGACATTGCTACATTGCTTAACTCAGCCCAGGCTGTGGAGTTGAATTGGGTCATGGGGTATCAGTGATGGCCATCAATGGCTTTAATGCCATTTGAGTGGCTTTCACACAGAGAGAATCTAGGGCACACTGCCATCACCCCTGCAATGGGATATCATACACCTGTGCTCCAACGTCCTATCCCAAGCAACCTTGCATTTATTAATCCTGCTGAACGCCTTAGTGCCCTTTGATAATTGTGATGCAACAAAGCTGTGGTAAACAGTAACAATAAACCATCCCTCCCAGGGAATCAACAATAAAGATATCATAGGATTTTGAAACTGACTCTGCTAGTTCCAGCCGTATGTAAATTTCCTTCCTAGCCCTATCAACCAGCAGCTAACACTGGGTTCACAGCAGTCCTGAGATTACTTCAATGTATGTTACAAGCTACAGCAAAAAGAGGTGCATAGGGTTGGGAAGGAACTGGCAGTATCCTTGGGAGTAGGCACGCCTTGCAATCTTTCAGGTGGACCACATTCACCTTGGTGCCCCTCTGTCCCTCCCGCTCAGTTTTCTCCTGATTGGCTGGAAGCAGAGAGGCCAGCTGACATGATGGGCTGCAAGTGCAATATTAGCTCTGCCCATCATCCCCTCCTCAGGCAGAAAGAGGACCTTTGTGTGAAAATCTATTTTGTCACAGAATACAGTAAAAATAAATGGCAACATTGAAGTATCTAAGCATTACTGTATGCAAACTTCCACACTTATTATTCCCATTACGTAATAGATTCTGAAATTAATTGTCTATCTGCCATTGCTTTAGCCTAAGTAAGCATATCTTGATTATAGCTGCATCCTTTTACTCACCAAGGTGTCCCAGGGAACTCAGTGAAGCTTACTTCTAAGTCGACATGCATAGGATCTGTCAGCTTCTTATGTTTGGCAGGATTGTGTTCTTACTGTGAATACAGTTCATTTATTAAACAATCATATTTTCATTGAAGGTTTGCTCTGTGGTTACCTTTAGTGAATATTGCATATCTTAATGGGTCCATTGTTTTACCATTAGCAAGCTCATATTGGCAAGAATGTGTATAAAAGTGTTTTCAGTCCACTCTGGGGAAAACAATACTGCCTACTTTTTGCCTGCTTATTTGAATTGGTTACTTATGTGAATCATTATGGAGAAACAGGAAACTATGGTCAGTAGTATTACAATTCTATTTCATTCCCCTTAGGAACTAATTCTTCACTATCTTTTCCCCCACATTCTCAGAATTTTCCCTTAATATTATTTTATGCTTCCAAACTCACACTGCTTTAAAAAGATGAAAATGCAATCAGCCTCAAAGAATGAACCAATACCATAAAATCCTGCTGTATTGTTTATTCTTTGGGGAACTTGGCTTCTCGTTAGATCAGTTGAACTAAAATATTAGCAATGCATAAAAGGTTGAAACTAAGATCTGTGACAGTAGTAGTCCTGTGCAGTTATTTCAACAGCATACAGTCTGCTCAATGCAAAACAAATTTGTTTGTAGAATGTACATGATTATTTTTAATTGTCCGATCTAATTTAAAGCCTTGGGATAGGATAGGTAACAATAAACATAAAAATCTGTTTAAATTATAAATCTTATAACATCTCACTGAGGCTGCAATCCTAAAGACTTCTGGAAGCAAGCTACTTTGAACTCAATGGAGCTTAGTTTTGAGCACTGGAAATCTTTCAAGACATCATTGTGAGTTGGAGGTGCCAGATTCCCCTAGTTCCTAATAGGTGTTAGGTTCAAGCTCCCTGAATCCAGCAGGAATTTAATGGCCAGAGTAGCCAGGCCAGCCTGATGATGGCCGCTAAGTATGAGTTATTAACAATGGCAAGGTGATGAACCATTATTGTAACATTAAGAAAGCTGGGGCTCTGTGGCAGACAGCTCTCCAGCTGTGAGTTATTTCGCAGGCCAAAGGCCAGAGTCTGAAAAAAAAGTAGTTTCTTTTAGGATTGCGGCTGGCTAGGATGTGAGCTTGGGAGGAAAAGGTGGCGGTCTATGAAATGCAGCAAGCTGGAACAGAGTGACAGAGAGTGCCATGGCTAATTTCTGCTGACATCTAAGACTGAGGCCATGGGAAAGCAAGAACTCCTTGGAGGGTAGCGCTGTGAGTCCCTCCACCACAGGCTCAGGTTGTATATATGTGTAAATAAACCATATATCATAAAGACACCAGAGTCTCCACTGTGCCTCATTTCCAAACCTTGGGTAACCACCTGGACCCCTGGAATCTCACACCGCTCGGATACTGGGGTGGTGCACATCAATATATTGGGAAACATGCTGGCATATATTTTTTGTTGTTGTTTAGTCGTTTAGTCGTGTCCGACTCTTCGTGACCCCATGGACCAGAGAACGCCAGGCACTCCTGTCCTCCACTGCCCCCCGCAGCTTGGTCAGACTCATGCTGGTAACCTCGAAGACACTATCCAACCATCTCATCCTCTGTCGCCCCCTTCTCCTTGTGCCCTCCATCTTTCCCAACATCAGGGTCTTCTCCAGGGAGTCTTCTCTTCTCATGAGGTGGCCAAAGTATTGTAGCCTCAGCTTCACAATCTGTCCTTCCAGTGAGCACTCAGGGCTGATTTCCTTCAGAATGGAGAGGTTTGATCTTCTTGCAGTCCATGGGACTCTCAAGAGTCTCCTCCAGCACCATAATTCAAAAGCATCAATTCTTCGGCGATCAGCCTTCTTTATGGTCCAGCTCTCACTTCCATACATCACTACTGGGAAAACCATAGCTTTAACTATACGGACCTTTGTTGGCAAGGTTATGTCTCTACTTCTCAAGATGCTGTCTAGGCCTGTCATTGCACTTCTCCCAAGAAGCAGGCGTCTTTTAATTTCGTGGCTGCTGTCACCATCTGCAGTGATCATGGAGCCCAAGAAAGTAAAATCTCTCACTGCCTCCATATATGGAGGCATATATTATGCTACTAGTAAAATAGAGCTGAGTGTTGGCAGCATAGTGATGACACCAAACCTCATAGACCCAGATTACCTCCCACCACAGTTTCATGTAGTTGTCCCATATTTAATTTTGTTTGTTCTGTCTTAGGATGTTCTTTTCTGGTAGGTGATAAATTTCATGGGCCGAACTGTGGAGTTAATGATGTAAAAATATATTTTTAGAACTTTCTAGTAAGAAGAGTGTCTTTGTACCACATTCCAGCTGAGTAATGTAGAAATACATGCCTATTTAAAGGAAGACATATACAAATGTCTCCTTTTCTCAGGGCATCTCAGGTCACCTGGGAACAGACCGCTGCTTGGTGGTAGAGCACATGCTTTGCATGCAGAAGGTCTCAGGGGCTGTACAGAGTTCAGTAATTTTTCTTCTGTGTTTTTTATTTTGGAAGCCAAATACCTCAGGGCTGCATGGAAGAGTGCATGAAGACGGCTTAACCCCTTCCTCTCTAGCCCCCTTTTCAGCTTCTTTTTCACCCATGGAGGTCTCCATCTCCTCTCCTCTTGTGGGTAAAAAGGCACCTTATAGAGGGTGATTTTAACCCAAAAATAACCTTTCCCTGCTTTCCCCAGGCCGAAAAATGCCAGAAGGATCAGAGAGCTCTGCTTAACATGTAACTTGAACATTACTTATAAGATTATGTCTGTGAAACTTCCACAAACTGGGACAGGGACTGGATAGCTTTAGCCCCCTGTAATCAAAACCATGGACATTCCTTATGCCTTCCTCGGTGCAGTTAGCACATCATTACTCAGTGAGGCAGAGTTGGTCAGAGCTGTTACCACTGACTACTGGCTGGGTATACACTCTGCAAATTTATACTGTATATGTAGTCACCTTTACATGGGGAGAAGATTGAAGCAGCAGCAAAGTCTTGCATAACCTTTAAAGGTCAAAACACAGTTGTAGGAGAAGTTTGGGTTTAAAAAATGTTTGTGTGGTGTACATGCGTTTTTGATTGGGAGCAGAGAAGAAATGGTTCCTCTTTAGCAGGGGTAGGTAACCTAAGGCCCGTGTTCCGGATGTGGCCCAATCGCCTTCTCAGTCCGGTCTGCAGATGGTCTGGGAATCAGCATGTTTTTACATTAGTAGAATGTGTCCTTTTATTTAAAATGCATCTCTGGGTTATTTGTGGGGCATAGGAATTTGTTCATTCCCCTCAACCCCCCAAAAATATAGTCTGGCCCACCACATGGTCTGAAGGACGGTGGACTGGCCCAGGGCTGAAAAAGGTTGCTGACTCTTTAGCACTGTTTCCCAGATAAATAGCATGCTCTTGAACATGCCATGAGCCCCTGCAGTGGAAATAAAAATACAAGCACATATGTGGATATACTCAGTGCTATTTTTCTACAAAAAAAGGTGCTGGAACTCACCACGAACACCTCGTTCTCTTATAATGGCAATGGCACCCACTTGAGAGCTGCTAGAACTCAGTTCCAGCTGGGAAAAAAAAGCCCTGGACATAATAAAGTCATAGAGGGCAGAATTCTGAAGGAACCATAGTTCTGTGTTCGTGGTGTATTTACAGTACAGTGTCTGCTGCTGGACAGAAGAGATTTGTTTTTCCAGCTTCAGTAATAAATTCTACATAATGTTATGTGCCAGCCCAATCTCTGAGTGTGAAGAGACTCCAGGGGTTCCAAGCATTTTCCAGAGTTTGACTTCCTTGGAATGATGGTTAATACAGTACAAACTTTTGTGTCTTTAGGATGTGAGGTTTCATTTACACATATACAGAACCTGAGTGTAGGATGGAGGAGCTGAAAGCATTAACAAGATCTATGAGGGTTTTTTTAAAAAAATATATCAAGCAGTGTATAAATTTTATAATTCTTTTTTTTTTTTTTTTGCTTCTGTTATGTTTCCAGGGAAGCCCCAAAGAACAGAACTGAGCAGATTTTTCTCTGCCTCTTGACTCCAGCATCTCTCACACAACTTTCTCACTGCTGTTCTTCTACCTAGGATCACGTGGCATCCAGACAGGGCAGGGGGTCAGTGGGGAAAACTCCCCACTTCATGTCGAGCTATCGCTTAGTTGTAGCTATTGCAACCCAGCTCATTCTTTACTATCCCACTGCCCTCAATTCTTCTCTTTGCTAGGAAAACCATACCATTATTTCCTTCAACCTTCCCTTATAAAAAGGGCAAGCACTAGACAGGTTTTTTTTTGTTTTGTTTCTTTTTACTAAAGCTGTATGTAATTAACATTATAGGAATATTTCAAACTTATTGTTGCTTAATTACAATGAGAATATTCTTCTGGTGTTTCTAGAGTGCCGTACCAAATAATTCCCTTGCTAGTTTTATTTTTAAAAAAATAAAAAGTTTACTTTTTAAAAAGCTGCTTGTGTTATTTATAATTATGTGGCTTTTACAGTTTACATTCTGGGTTGTTTTTGTCCCCGTGAGGGGTTTGTTAACCGCTCAGCCTTAGGCTGTATCTTCCTCAGGATATATAAAATTGGCACTTAAAAAGTAAATAGGTTGTTAATAGCTATTAAGTGCTTTATATAATAAATAGGAAACATACTAGGCTGACGGTGTTTAGGTTCTTTTGGCCTTGCGAGCGTGCCCAACCCGCAAATGTCTGGTACCGGCCTAAATGGTCTTGCTCGTTCCTGAGGGGAAGGAGCAGCAGCAGAAAAGCGTCTGTCTGAGTGGGGACGTCGCCACATCAACCCCACTGCGCTCCCCATGGCGGACAGCCGAGAGGGGCCCCACTCTTCGGCTGAGGCGCCAACTTCCTCCCTCGGCGGTCGAGCCTTGTTCTAGAGAGCGCACCGGTGCCCCGCTGTTCCTCCGGCGAGACCCCTCAGGCCGCGGCCGCCCCTGCTTCGGCCGCTCTCCCTCAACTCCGGAGGCGGGAATCTCTTCCACGAGCCCGCCGCTCACTCGCGGCCTTTCCTCACGCCTCTTCCTCGTGCAGCCGGCTCCGCCTGACGACGCCCCATTCGCGCCTCCTCTTTTGTGGGTGGGCGCACCTCGCCCGTCCCTCCTCCCGCTGCTCTCTCGGGCTGGGCTTTCCCCTGCACACATGGCTCCTTCTGGTGTCTCCCACAGGCCGCCGCGGGAGACGGACTGGCAGCGAGACCATGAAGCGCGCCTTCCTGAAGCTGTTCCAGTCCGGGCAGAGCAAGCAGGACACCTGCTACGAAGGGGTCGTGTGCGAAGCCGACGCCGCCTCGGTCGCCTCGCAGGATGTGTTTAAGGTAAAGCGCCTGGCGCCGCGCGAGTTCGGCGGGACTTAAAGTCCAGGTTAAGGGGGGTGTATGATTGCAGCGGGAATCAGCCGCGCATCGCGGTGCTACCGGGAGCAGGTATGGAGTGTCTTCAGATCTGTGCTTCTGGGGGAAATCCTGTTATGGAGTGTCTGGGTCCTTGGTTTGTGAGCCTCTTTTCCTGCCAGGATTAACCATGGAGGAAGATCCGCGGAAAATTCAACAGGCCAAAGTTTTCCTTTTGGTGCACCTCCATACTGGCAGACTCTGTACCCGTTGAATCTCTTCCTGGTAAACATGTTAAGTGCACAAAGTGATGGCCCAAAGGCAGTTTCATTACCCTGGCCAAGAAGTCCAGGATGCTGAAAAATTAGCTCTTAAAAATGATGCATGTATTGGGAATGTACTTGTTTCTGGGATCTAAAACTTCTCTAAAACCTCTTTTGGAACAGAATGTTGGACTAGGTTACCTTTTACAATTCTATGGTTCTTCTAAAAAAACCAAACCTATTTATGTAGAATGGAGAAGAATGGATGAGAATGGAATGAATTTGTAGGATGTTTTGAGTTCAGTTTATGTAGTTTAAAATGCACACGTTTTAAGGGTTACTTGTTGCTACACTGTTTTGTGTTGCCTTTAACAGCAATATCACAACTAGCTCAAATTAATCTGGTAATTTCCTATGACTCACAAGCATCAGATATGCTGATACTGAAAAAAGTTTTAATCTTTTCGTTGGCCTTGATTCAAAGGTTGATATAGGTCTTAGGACCTCTCTGCATGTGGAAAAAAACAAAAAAACAAAGCACACAACAGATCCCCCCCCCCCAATATATTTATCATGTCCACACTCTGGTTCATATGGCATAATGTACTATTCCCATGTAATGAATGCAAGTAGCACTGCTGGAGAGAAAATAGCCATATTCTTTGATGCTATCTCTTGTTTTAAAAATTATGTTGTAGAGTGGGTAAGCGCCACATTATGATATTTTCAGAGCTAATACAGCTCAATCAATTGAGCCAAAACTAGAACTCTGCATTTGCTGTCCTGTGAGCCTGGAGGAAAAGTTGTCTCCTGAACAAAGAGAAGTGGAATAGAATCATAGACTTGTAGAGTTGGAAGGGGTCATCTAGTCCGCGCCCTGCAATGAAGAAATCACAGCTTAAAAATCCCTGGCAGATGACCATCCAACCTCTGTTTAAAAACCTCCAGTGAAGAAGAGCCCAACATCCTCCAAGATAGTCGGTTCTACTGTTCAACAGTTCTTGCTGTCAGAAAGTTCTTCCTAATGTTTAGTCAGAATCTCCTTTCTTGTCATTTGAATTCATTGGTTTGGGTCTTCCCCTCCGGAGCAGCAGAAAACAAGCTTTCTGCATCTTCCATGTGACAGCCCTTTAGATATATTAGGCAAAACATATCCAACTCCTTCAACCATTCCTCATAAGTCTTGGTTTCCACACCTTTTATCATCTTGGCCACCCTCTTCTGCACTCTCCTTTATTAGATTAAAAGATGATTCATACAAATGTAATCCAATTTTGTTAACTTTTAGCTTCTGGCTCTACTAGATTAAAAGCAATTAGCATGCAGGTGCCAAGGTATCCCAAAAACAAACAGCCAACCAGTATGCCAAGCCAGTATGTCTATAGACTGTGGCATTTCAGTACTACATTCTCTTTGAAAATAAATATTATTGCATTTTAAAAAAATTATAATCCAAAATTAGGTGATCTCAGATGGAAGTACCTGCAGACTACGAAGTTTCATTAAGAAGAATCGGGATGGTCTTAAGAAACTGGATGAGCTAAATGCCACTCCATTGCATCATGCTGCAGCAGGAGGTCAACTTGAGCTAATGCAAATGATTATAGATGGTTCTTCAACTGAAGGTGACAAAAATCATTATTATTACTTTAAAGCATGTATCTATTGATCAGCACATACAAAATGTATGATCAGCACATACATAAGACTTCATAGGAGAAGTCTTGTGTTCTAGTCTCAGCATGTTGGGATGTGTATCTAGTCAGTCAACTAAACTCATATTCATTCCATAGTATCATGTTTTGACTTTATTAATAGCTTGAGCACAAATGCAGATGATCAGCTGTAGAAGGATTAATGCATAATGGAATCTGACTGATGCAAAATAAATTATATAGATGATGAGAAAAGGCTAGATCCCTTGCTAACAGATCAACAATGGGGAAAGTTGAAACAGTTCTGAATGCAGAGACTAGGGGGCAACATATCAGAGCAGAACACCCGCAGCCTGAAATTTGTAGATTCCACAATCCACATAACTTGATAACCACACAGTATAGCAGCTATTTCATTAACTAATGAGACCACATTACCTTTGTGTGTGCCTCTTCACAACAAATCCCCACACTACCATATGTAGGTCTACTAAATGTTTTCACTGTCTCTTGCTGCGTTGCCTTGAGGCATCAGCCTCGCAGAGGACATTTCTCTCTGCTTATGTACCCACGTGGCACTCAGGTGACAATGGTAGGTCTTCTGGTGACTGGTGAAAGGAGCATGTGAAGCAAAGGAGATGTGCTTATAGCTTATTGGAATGTTGCCCACCTCAAAAAGCAGTTGTAGTGGTGAGCACTACAAGTAATATTTGTGTGCAATTCCATTCTCAGGGTTAGTCATCTGTGGACAAATTTCTGCGTCTTTGTCTGGGTTCATGAGTGCAAAGCAGCCTTCTTCCACTGTGGAACAATAGTCCTTATCCAAAGCTGCCATAACAGTCTTCCAGGTTTTCCCATTCTACCTTCAGGGCAGCTGCAGCAATGCTTGCACATGCAGACCTGAGTCTGTTTGCATAGGCTGAGAACTCATTACTTTACCACTTTGCTAGCAGACTGAGCTCCTCATTGTGACATCACAAGGGCTCACATAGAATTTTGAATGTGCACCTCTATGATCTGTAGTTTCAGGTTGCTGTGTGTGTGCGCGCACGCGCGCAAAGAACAACATGCATGCCTTGTGCCCCCTAAATCTGTTCTGAAGGGTTGAGGGAAGCACCAGAACAGATTTAGGAGGCACTGTGGTTTACACCAGAGAGGAGAGGCAGAAAAGTTAAATTGCACAGCTGAAAGTTGTTGCACTAGTATAACTATTTAATTGGATACTGCCCTAAATCTGCATGTCCAAACTTATGTGTTTCTTGAGGAGCAGCTCCCTATAGCACATGATTAACCGCTTTTAAAACTGAGGGGCCTTTTAAAAGCAGTTAAATGTTTTCTGCAGTTCAGAGAAAAAAACCGAAAAGTAGAGACGGACATGCTCAAGTTCTTGGCCATATCTAAAGTAGCTCTTTAGATCCCCAGACCATTCTGTTTCACTTCTATTGAGATACTTTTATGCTGTAAATAGTGGTAACAAAAATGACATATGTATCCAGTCCTCCATATAATACTAAATTTTGTTTGTGCCACCTCTGGAACTTCTCTGGGGAAGTTGGAAGTGTCTAGTAATTTTCTGGCCATCAAATAGCAAACAGAGACTGGCATTCAACTAGCCATACTCAGAGCAGACCCACTGAAATCAGTGGGCTTCATTTACTTGTTCATTTGTTTCCATCAGTCTACTCTTGAGTGTGACTTAACTGTGGATATGTATGGTGTAGATAAAGTGTGTAGAGAGAAAATTTTCTTCCTCTTTCACTGTACCAGAAAGCAGGAGAATCCAATGACCACAACCGTTCAGCACATTTCAGTGTCATGTGACTTGGCAATTGCACCAGCACCATCTTCCCAATTCTCCTTCCTCCTGTTTTCTCCCCTTCTCAGGTGACATAGTACAGCTTGTACCACCATAACTCTTAGGTGTCTAGGCTTTTAGGCACTGTGTCTGTTTTGAGAGGAAAAACATTTAGGAAATGACTTTGACAGGAACATAACCCATGTAAAAGCACCTGTGTGTCAATTGTGCATTTGGAATTATACTCTTCTACTTACTGGATTTATTTTCAGATGGCTATATCCTATTGTAGAAAGCACATCTTTGTGTCATACCCTGGAAGCAGCAGATCAATAACAGGCTGGCCTCAAAAAAGCAGACAATTAGAATGCATTTACAAGTACAGATAAGTAGAAAAGGCATTAAAAGGTAAAGGTACCCCTGCCCGTACGGGCCAGTCTTGCCAGACTCTGGGGTTGTGCGCCCATCTCACTTAAGAGGCCAGGGGCCAGCGCTGTCCGGAGACACTTCCGGGTCACGTGGCCAGCGTGACATCGCTGCTCTGGCGAGCCAGAGCCGCACACGGAAACGCCGTTTACCTTCCCGCTGGTAAGCGGTCCCTATTTATCTACTTGCACCCGGGGTGCTTTCGAACTGCTAGGTTGGCAGGCGCTGGGACCGAGCAGCGGGAGCGCACCCCGCCTCAGGGATTCGAACCGCTGACCTTTCGATCGGCAAGCCCTAGGCGCTGAGGCTTTAACCCACAGCGCCACCTGCGTCCCCAGAAAAGGCATTAACTGCTCTTTTAAGAGTGTATCACACACTTTCATTTAGATTTTATGATTTAAATTTACAGTATGCAAATGATACAGGACAAAATCTGCTGAATAAAGGTTGGCACTTGCTAATTAATCTAACATCTGCATTTACAGTTACTATTTTTGTTAAAACATTATGATTATTAATATCAGTCATTCTGTGCATCATACAAGTGTGATATAACATCCGCTCTGTTTTCTTATCCTTTGGCCTAGTGCTAAATGTGACTGACTGCTCTGGAAACACACCACTGCATTGGGCCACGAAAAAATCCCAGATTGGAAGTGTTAAATTACTTCTCAGCAAAGGAGCTAACCCAAACATTCTTAATTCCAGTATGATGGCTCCACTTCACTTGGCTGTGCAGTGCCTTCACAATGAATTAGTTAAGGTAAAGTTTAATTCCAAGTTCATACGCTTGCCAATGAAAAGTGAATAGTAAAGCGGTCTCTATGTGAAATGGTTTTGTTTTATTAAATATGTATGAATGGCTTCCTCCATCAGCTCTTGCAGTTTTATAGAGTGACTAGGGGAGACTGCCCGGCTTTGAAAATATTTTGATATTTAAATGGATATTGCAGTTTGTGAGTTTGAACCCATCACACCAAGAATTGGGCAAAGTCATGTTTTGGTCCACCACCTTGATTCAAAATGGCAGATGTCATCCGAGCATCAATGAAGACCACCGCACCCACTGCAGGAACCCTCATGCTGAGTTTGGCTATGATATCTCAAGAGGCAGCCAGGCCTATGCAAAAAAGCTGTACCAAAGTTGTGTTTGGGTCTGCCATCTTGATTCAAAATGGCTCCCAGCATCCAAATGGTGACGAACCCCATTTTCACCACCTCAGGAACCATCACACTGAGTACAGTGATGATGTCTTGAGAGGTGGATGAACCTATGGAGGGCAGATGGACAAACTTCTTTCCAAAATATATACAGCCGTTCCCTGTCCCTCACACTTAAGCAGTGGTTACATTTTGGGCCTGTGCACACATAAGTGAAATTGTGTAAAGTGAGCAACACCCTCTAAATGGCCTTTGAATGCCTTCTCTGCTGCTCTTCAATCCATACAAAAATACTGTATCCAAAAATCTCCACATTCAGAATGGAAGATCTTTGGCCGGCAAGTCACTGGAGGGCATGCAGGAAAGAGGCTAATGTGGCTCTGGTACCCCACAGAACAGCTTTTAGACTGGGAGGCTGAGCAGCCTCAACAAATCCCTGCTGTGCCTCTGGTCTCTTCAGGGCTTACTGCACCCTTATTGACACCCTCTTCAGGCTCCAGAGAGGGTCTCCTTGTGAGCCATGAGGACTTTCCAGCTCTCTCCCTCCATTTCTGGCTGCGAATCTATTTATTTCCTTGTGCTGCACATATACACAGTCATGCCCAAGTCAAAGTGGGGTGGAGTAATTAATATTATGGACTGAGTGGGGTGGAATCCACACACATATAAAAAATGTTGTGAAAATGCCTTTTTTAAAAAAAGTTTTGAAAATACATTGAATTTGGCATAGCTTACTGCTGCTATCTAGTGTCACATTTGTATTTTGCGCTTTAGAACACATTTAAAACATTTTATTTGCAGCTCTATAACTGAGTCCTGACTTAATTCACACACACCCTTCCCTTTATGCTAGGTTGGTTGATTACTTCTGTGATGGTTGCCGGATTGCTTCACTTAGTGTTTATTTGTTTGTGTGATTGTACATTTGTGGAAGATTTTCTGTTGTCTACTTGTTTTGTTTTTATGTAATCAAATGTAGGTAAATATGCTCCAAGCTTTTATTGCTTCTCTGCTTGTTTTTCTTTGTTGTGGAAGTCTCAATAAACTCTTAAGAGCCCCACACCCAAATAATAAGGTAGTCTTATGATCTGAACTGTAAATTAACATTTATGAAAATTTTGTGCTGATATATTAGTGATTTAAAATCTGGATTTTAGAGCATGCTATACTATCTCATGGGAGATAAATGCCTCATCTCACTGGCTGCAAGATGAAGCAGAGAATCAGTAGCTCAGTAGATTTACGGACTTATTCTTCATATTTTAAGAGCAGCTTGATCTGCAGGCAGACGCGGACTTTGGTCTTTCAAATTTCAGTGGTGCCGTGTGCAAGACCAAAATTCAGCGCACACACCCCACCTCTCGCGTTCCGTTCTGCTCAGTTCACTATGTCACAGTTGTGGTGCCCTGTGGCACCCCCTAGGCTCAGTGCCCAATGCAGTAAAACCCTAAATCCAGTTGTGGTACTGAAGTTTTTTTGAAATATGGAGATAAACTGTTGAAAGCACACCACAGAGCCAGGGTGGGGAAAACTTTTTTTTTTGGTCAAGGGTTACAATCCTTCAGAAGCAATCTGTCAAGGGCCATATGCATGGAAATGAAACCTGTGTTGGTTAGGCAGGAGTCAAAAGGCTGATTCTTTTCGACACTTCACAACCATCATTCATGCAGTTATTTGTAACCTCTAGGATCAAATGATACATGTGAGGCTCCAGGTGGCTTCAGAATGCAGTGGGAGGTCTTGTGAATGGCGTGGAGAAAACATATCTAGGCAAGTTTCCATCAGCTGTACGTTAGCTGCACACAGAATTAAAGGTCCAGGCCCGTCACTAGAACACATGTCAGATGTCCTGTGCCTGAGACAGTTGCTCTGGAGTTGCCTATGGGGAAAGAGAGTGGGTTTGCCAATAATTATGTGGATGGCAGGGGTGTGTTCTACGTATTACTCCTGAGATAAGCCCAGCAATGATGTGACAGAAGAGTCAGACATTTAAATTTAATTTTAATGTTTAGATTTTCGTCGAACACAGCGCTACAGATGTGAACCTGGAAGGAGAGAGTGGGAACACGCCCATATTACTTGCATGTTATAAAGATAATACTGAAGCACTGAAACTTCTGGTATGTACAGAAATTATTTACTTTTTTCTTTGTCTTTCTCTGTGAATCAGTGTGGTTCTCTTGCCTTTTCATATTTCTATATACTGTAGCAAGTTATGTGTATAAGCATTGCACATGTTAATTGTTAGATGTGGCATCAAGGAGCTGGTCATAGGCATCTACTGTGGAACCTATCAGAAAATTAGAAGCTCTTATTTTTTTAAAAGAAGGATCAAAAGTTTGCCCTAACAAATTTGTGTGATAAAACATTAGGTGAAGAGAACAGCAGGTGGACTTTTACTTCCTTGCTAGTCCCTGCTTGTTGTCAGCAAGCTTTCACCTGCAATTTTCATATGAATTCTGAGGTTTTATTAACTTGAAGTCCACCAGACTTTCTTATTCCCAAAAGTAAAGGCCTATGGACTCTGACTCTCCCTGCCCCTTTATCATTGAAGAGGCCTTTGGGGTAATCTTCCATCTCTTAATGAGAGAGGCACTGTTAGGCCCCACGTGTCAGCATCTCCAGTCATTGCTAGTGTCCCAGCTACTGACCCATTGGCCTTAGTCTTTCACAGGTGCCAGTTCTGATCCAAATATAGTTACATGTGTCTATCATCCTTTTGAAGTCAATAAGTAAGTGCTTAATATGTTATAAGTTTTCAATCTGTGAACTGTTTAAGAAATTGTCATCTTAATATCGGATAATTCTCTTGCAGATAAAAAATGGTGCTAAAATATGTAAAGCAAACAGTTTAGGATGTATGCCAGTCCATGCTGCTGCATTTTCTGGTGCAAAAACATGCATGGAGATTATCATAAAGAAGGGTAAATACATTTTACAATATTCCATCAATATTTATTTCATTCAAAGCATAACTCACCAAGCCCTGTTTCTTAAAACTATAGCCTGAATTCAGATCACACATTTCTTACGTCATCGTTGCAATTATCAGTTATATGAAGATATCCTTGTAATATTCCTTTGTAAGGCAAATCAAGCAAGGATTTGATAAGATAGTATTTTATTAAATATTATTTGAACTGATTATTTAAATGTATATTCAATATATTGAGGTAATATTTTGGGGATTAAACTCTGATCTAAATCTCTCTTTGGCCCATAGCCTCACAAAAACTTATGCATCTGTTTTTCTCCTTGTAAGCTTAACAAAATCTAATCAGGTGCATGAATTAGGTTGCTATTTAATTGATTATACTTATTACTTTATAGTCTTAACTAAATACAGTTGCATAAATCTGTTGCGACATCAGAAGATGCTTTGGCAAAATGAATATGCTGCAAAATGGGGAGGAAGTTTTTGTTTCTACCTCTTGTCATATATGATAGCCTGTTATTTGTAACCATCTATTTTTTAATCATTAAGGTGAAGAATTAGGCTATTCCCCTAAAAATCACATCAATTTTACTAATAATGGAAAGTGTAGTCCTCTTCATCTGGCAGTTCAAAGTGGAGACTTGGAAATGATTAAAATGTGCATTGAATATGGAGCCCAAATTGATTTGAAGCAGGTAAGAGCTAACAAAACACATGTTTATTTAAATATACTGTGCAAGAAAGTTAAAGAATGGAAAGGCTCCCTCTGTTCACCAGGTACTTTGAGTATGATGGAAGGAATCCTGCCAGTGCAGAGAGGGGGTGTTTTCTGCAAATTCCTTGCTCTCCTTGCAGTAGCCAGTGCCATACCGCACACTATTGTGGAGGGCCCCCAGCCCTCTGGAACAGTATGGGAGGTGGGATTGGGATTCCAGTGGGAGAAGAGAATTGGCAAAAATCGCCCCAGCTATGTGCAGTAACATCCCCTGAGAGGAACTGTGTTCTGGGAGTGCTTTTCCTCAGTAGGAGCACAGTCTAGTTCCACCCAGATTTCTGACTGAAGATGTAGACAACATAGTGCACACAGCAAACTCATTACATTAGCTCATTATGTGGCATGAGGCTAGTTTTTGTTTCCATACTTCAAAATAATAACCTGCAGGGGCATCACATCTCGTTTTGCTGCCTGAGGAGAAATGGGAGCGTGTTTGCCATGCCACTGTGGGCATGGGACATGGGTTGTATGGCTGCAGCCACAAAGATGGCAGCAACAGGTCTCTGGAAGCCAGCACCACTTTTCTGGTGGGGGCAGGAGGGGCGCTCACAAGGCCGCAGCGTCTTGGTCCTTTGGTGTCCGAGGCAGCAGCCCAGCCCACCTCAAGGATGCGCCAGCCCTGATAATTTGTATATATGTGTATATGGCTGTAATAGGAAGTGCTTGTGCTATAAATTGGCCAGTGTGCAAAATGATAGTTGGAATTTGACCAAGACCCTTGTTCTAAATTTCAAGTCTATAAATGGGGAGTTGAGTTTTGGACTATTATGGAAAACTTTTAAACATTTGCATAGGAATGGGAATAACTGTAAGGCTTTCTTGTGCTTTGTGTTCCCACTTTTAGAGTGACAAATGCACAGCTCTTCATTTTGCTGCCACCCAAGGAGCTACTGAAATTCTTAAACTGATGATGTCATCTTATGCAGGCGATGAACCTATTGTTGACGCATTAGATGGAAATAAGGAAACATTGCTTCACAGGTGAGGCCTTTGCCTAATTCTACTTTATTTCCGAGTATATTTGAAGAGGTCATTTTTAATGTGGGGGGAACAGGCTGGAATGTGCTCCCTCATCTATCATCCCTACTGATTTGTCCACTGGGTATATTTAAGATTCTGCACTGTCACTGAGAGTTGGGTAGCTAACAGCAATAAACACTTGATGCATTTCAATCAATGAGCATGATCCAAAGCATTTTGTATGCAGGATGTTTTCAGTTTTTGAAGGGAGATCTCCAATAAGGGGATTTCCTTGTCGACGCCATGAACAAGAACAGGGAAATACCACAACATGTGCACATGGGAAACCTCTAATAATGGCCAAGTCTGCAACAGACAGCTATTTCAGACTGTCAAAGAAAATCATAATGCTTTATACTTAATACCATTATGTTTTTATTTTAACAACTTGGTTTGCTTTTCATTATTCCTATAGGGCTGCATTGTTTGATCACTATGACTTGGCAGAATATCTGATATCAATGGTAAATATTTAATTTTAATTGAGTTTATAATGGTAATAAAGGTCTGTGCTAACTTTACTATCAGGTTGCATAGTAACATGCATGAAATACATACTTAAAAAAATTAATTTCCTGTTTAGCAAGTACAAATGGATACGGAGGGTGGGGCAGCTATATGTGTAGAAGTAACTTTGATACTATATAATATATGCTTGGAAATTACAGTGTCAGAATCGGTGGGATCCAGTGAAAGGAACTGCCTATAAATTGTTGTTGCTATCATCGTCATCATCACCATCAATACAGTGGTACTTTGGTTTACAACCATAATCCATTCTGGAGGTCCGTTTGTAAACCAAAACAGGTTGTAACCCAAGGTGTGCTTTCGCCAATGGGGCCTCCAAATTTTTTTTGTTCATAATCCCCCCCCAAAAATGGGTTGTAATCCAAAAAAAAGGTTGCAAACTGGGACACGCACTTCCAGGTTTGTTGTGTTTGTAATCCAAAACTTATACAAGCCAAGACATGTGCAAACCAAGGTAGCACTGTATTGGATGAAAATTGTAAGCCTAACATCCTATCAGATAAATAGGTCTGGGTTTTGTTTCTTTGTTTTCTAGTCACCGTTTCAAACCGCCTTTGCTTTTGCCTTTCCTTCCAAAAACTGCCTTTGGCGACAGGGACTTTGCCGTGTTTTTGTTTCATCCTTGTCAAAATGGATGACATTACTGAAGTTTGAAAGTGTATCCTGATGTAGAGCTGTGTGTATTTCTGTGCATAACACAAAACAAATACAGAGTCAAACAGATACTATACTGTTGCTCAGAGATATACACACCTACAAATATTTAACACCAAACTTAAATCAAATGTAACTAGGGCTAGGGTGTGATGGGATGAAAGGAAAGAGCTAATCATGAAATACAGACACAAACAAAAAGAATAAAAAAGAAAAGGGGTCCAAGGGAATTAGATTTTAGAAAAGGCTGGTCCAGATTAGTATAAGAAGGTCATATAAGCAAAACGCAACCACGTTCACAGATCTGTTAATTTTGCTGGTCCTGGAAGAGTCAATCTGCAAAAGAGTATTGGACAACAAGTTCTGATTTTACTTGAATATCCATTCCCAAAACATTTTTGATTGGACAGCCCTAGTAAATCCCTTCTTTGGTTGGAAGCTGCAGCTGTCAGTCATGAGATGGAGACAGACCTGAATAACAGCTGTTTTTTGTAAATCCAGAGGTGGAGAATCAGCTGTTGCTTATGTTTCTCTTTCCTAGCAGACGTTTGTGCAATCTGATACCTGCATATACCTAAAAAATTCTCATCTGAATGTTTGCCACCTCCACCCACATTCTGCCTAAAGGCTCTGATCAGATGCATACTTAGGGTGTTACAACCAGCGAAGTTTTTTATTTTTTGCATCCTTCACTTGTTTACTATCTAGCTTGAATAAGAGTTCTGGAAAACTTGAATGTTTGTGTGCTATTTTGTGATGTTTTAGTTAAGTATTGGCTTAATATGTATTTTAGAAGCCCACTTGATTTAAGAGGAAAATAGGCTACAGCTTTTCAAAGCAAAAACGCATCTATAGTAGGCTTCCAATTTAATTACCTACAACCATTCATACAGTTTAATGGAATTTTAATTGCAGGGAGCAAAGATCGATAGTGTTGACGTTGAAGGTCGAACTCCACTACTACTTGCTACTTATTGTGCATCATGGAAAATTGTGAATTTATTACTATCAAAAGGTACAAGATAAGAAAAAAATATGCAATATGAACAATGTTATTAAATGAGAACATGCCTATTAGAGGTCATCAGCTTTGAAATCTCTGCTAATTTTCTTTGTTTATTTAGGAGCAAATGTAGAATTAAAAGATCATCTTGGTCGTAATTTTTTGCATCTAACAGTACTACATCCTGGAGGATTAAAACACCTGAATGAACAGTTTTTGAAGGTACAAGAAACATCTGCTTATGTATGTTAGATTCATGCACTAATTCATAGTGTTTGAGAAATTTTACTCTCATTTTCTTTAGAATATGCTTATAAAAGTTGTTTATATTTGCATTTTGCTCATAGTACACAACATAGCTGTTTAAATATTTCATTCTGTGAAATATTGCATACATCTGGTGCCACAAAACATTGCACAAATGCATTCACATTTTAGAAAGAGAAAGAAATACAGAGGATTAGAGGTAAAATATAACTTTTTATTTTTTCTTTAATTGGCATATTTATAATTGCATACCTTTCACCAACACCCCAGCTGGGGCATTAAAATATTCAGCATACATATACTAGGAAACATATTTAAGTTCAAAGTGGAAGTGCACTTTGTGGCTACATTCACACAGCAATTTATGCCATTTTCCTGATGGTTATTTCTGTATTTTATTTGAGCTTTTATAAAATGTAAACGCCACTTCCAGAAATATAGTGGAATGTAGCTCAGGTTTAGCACTCATTTTCATCTTATTTGCAAAGAGATTTTTTCTGGAACACAGAAATGAGTGCTAAACTTGTGCTATATTCTGTTGTATTTTCAGAAGAAGCTTTTACATTTTATAAAAGCTCAAATATAATGTGGAAATTAATAGTTAATGTTGGAAAATGGAATATACTTCCATGTGAATGCAGCCCTTGTCTAGAGTAACAAAGAATATAAGGATACCTTATGGAAAGCTATTGTGTTTATGGCGTATCAACTGCCTTAACTACTTATTGACCCAATTCATTGCCTTCTAAGATGTACACTGCCAGGGCTGTCTTAAGCATATGCAGCGTCGGGTGCAAAGATCTGCCCGGCGCCCCCCCAGGTTGTCCAGTCCGAGGCGCGCAGGAGGGCAGAGCCGGCCAGCTGCCTCAGCGTCTTGCTGGCTCGGTCGCCCCCAAACTCGCAGCGCAGAGCTGCCTGCAGCAGAAGAGTCTGCTGTGGCACTCCGACTGACGTTGGGCTCTTCCCCGGACTCAACTCTTGGGCCCCAGACTCTCGGCCTGGCACCCCTGAGAGCCCGGCGCCTGGGTGCCCAATACCCCTAGCACCTATGGGTAAGAGCCCTGTACACTGTGAATATTACAGTCTAAAACCCTCCAAAATGTTCAATGAAAATGTGTTATAATACATTCCACTACATTTCCAGGCACTAATCACATTCACTTGATTCTTTGAGGAGCCATATACCATCTGAACAGAATCTTGGATTGAGTCTTCTTCAAGTGAGAGAGACTTTTTTGGCTCATAGATTTTCTGCCATTCTGTCTCTTTAATAAAGGTTCTCCCCCAAAGCATTAACATTCTCTCATTAAAATAATAATAATTGCAATTTGATAGAAGCAAGTATTTCTTTTTTTAATTCTGATTCTGTTGCCTGATTTGTCTTATCATGTTTCTTTAGTGAAAATTCAGTGGGGACTTAAATACAAAATGGGTTTTGCAAAAAGACAGATTCCATAAGGTGCTGTTAATGTGCTGTACTCTTTGTATGTAACAGATGAAGCATATTAAAGATCTCATAATGGATGAAGATAACGAAGGGTGCACTCCTCTACATTATGCATGCAGGCAGGGGGTTCCCCTTTCAGTGAACAGCCTCCTCGAACTGAACGTTTCCATCTGTTCTAAAAGCCGAGATAAGAAATCTCCTTTGCATTTTGCAGCTAGGTAAGCCTATGTCCTCCCTAATTGGCTGTTTCACATTCCTGATGTCATCATGAGTATATGCAACAAAAGTTTTGGGGTTTTTTTAAAATCTATATATGTAGCTATGGGCGTATCAACACCTGTCAACGACTCCTCCGTGATATGGTAGATACCAGGCTCTTGAACGAAGGAGATAAGAAAGGGATGACTCCTCTGCACTTGGCTGCTCAGAATGGTCACGAGAAGGTAGTGCAGTTTCTCTTGAAGAAAGGTGCCCTCTTTCTCTGGTAAGTTTTTTGTTTTCTCTCTCCCCCCCCCCCCAACGTTCAAGTTAACAATAGAAATGTAACTTGCATATTTTAGATGTACATAGCCTTAGAATAATCTGAGTTATCAAGAAAAGAACCCTGTTCAAGAAAGTGATATATTTTGTGTTTAATTCATTGACAAAGATGCAAAGATAACTGTGTGACCAATAACTGAGCAGTGTCTCTGGGTAGCTACTGGACGCATACATAGGAATATAGGAAACTGTCCCCTATACCATTGATTCCCCTACACCATTGATTCACTTAACTCAGTGTTGTTTACACTGATTGACAGCGGCTCTCCAGGGATTTTGACAGGTGTCATGCAACAGAGATGAGATGAAATTTCACGTATTTCCAGCAGCTGTTAAATCTAGCTTGGCATGCTATAATTGCCAGTCCATAAAGCCGGTGCTGTCAGTGCTGGTCACCTTTTTGGTGATGTGAAAGAGGGACTTGAATTTGTCACCTCTGTCCTCACATAAATGGCCAGGTCTGTCAGCGTGCCACCTTGATTGATTAGGGCTGTATTCATGTTCATAATACCAGTTATTCTTCAATTTGAAATACAGTGGTACCTCGAGTTAAGTACTTAATTCATTCCGGAGGTCTGTTCTTAACCTGAAACTGTTCTTAACCTGAAGCACCACTTTAGCTAATGGGGCCTCCCTCTGCCGCTGCACCGCCGGAGCACAATTTCTGTTCTCATCCTGAAGCAAAGTTCTTAACCCGAGGTACTATTTCTGGGTTAGTGGAGTCTGTAACCTGAAGCGTATGTAACCTGAAGCGTATGTAACCCGAGGTACCACTGTACACTATACAAAATATTAATATTGCAGTGGGAAATCACAGTGCCATGTATTTTTACACAAACCACTTATATATCTGTGTAGTTAAGATTTTGCTTTTTCCAGATCCATGTAACAGCCTGAATATAGACCAAAAATTATAGTAAAGTGCAGTATGTAATAGTATGACAATACCTTGTTCTGATTTATTTCGAAGTGATTATAAAGGCTGGACAGCTTTGCACCATGCTGCATTTGGAGGGTATACTCGCACAATGCAGATAATTTTGAATACTAATGTGAAGTGCACAGATAAAGTGGATGAAGAAGGGGTAAGTCTTGCGCAATCTTTAGCAATATATAATAAAAGTATTATGGAGTAGCCCCATTGTACTACTTGGCATGCAGAAGGGCTGCCATATTCCAGTTTCCCAAATCTTGGCTGACTAACCTGCACAATATGCACATTATTTACTAATTAGGCAAAACATGTGGTGGGTTGGGGAAAGGTTAAGCAACCCTCACCCTGCGGGACGGGGACATCGTAAATGGGGAATAAATATGTAACTGTTTCAGTTAGTTCATATTCTAATGACATGGTATTTGATATTTTATCCTTGTGGAAAAGAACACGGCCCTCCATCTTGCTGCCAGAGAAGGCCATGCCAAAGCCGTTAGACTGCTTCTTGATGACAGTGCCAAAGTACTCTTGAACAAAAATGAGGCTTCTTTTCTTCACGAAGCCATACACAATGGGCGGAAAGATGTCGTAAACACTGTCATCTTACATAAAAGGTAAGAAGCACCTGATACCCAGCAATATATAATATCTAGCATAGAGATCTATTATTTTTCACACTTTGTGTCTACCATACCATTTTAACAGTTTGATTTCTGTACCATTCACATTTGCTTTCCCCCATGAATTTGTACTGCTCTTTCTCTTAAATGTTATCCTTGGAAAAAGTAGCTGGTTAGAGAAGAATTTTGAATATCTTTCTCCACACTTCTCTCTGTGAGACAGGACGGGGAACATTTTTTTCGTCTGTGAGGCCAATCCTGATCGGGGGGAGCTCCCCCTTTAATAATTTATCTGTTCCTATAGCAAATTCTAGGGGACGCGGGTGGTGCTGTGGTCTAAACCACAGAGCCTAGGGCTTGCCAATCAGAAGGTTGACGGTTTGAATCCCTGCAACTGGGTGAGCTCCCATTGTTCACCCAGTGATTTCCCTGCTTTTGCCTGTTTAATTGCCTCTGCCACTTCCTGAGATGTTATTGATGTATTTAGATCTATTAATTTCTCCTCTCTGATTTTTTGTAGGTTACTCTCTTTCAAATACTTACCTATTTCTATTCCCCCCCTTTCCTTTCCTGTATAAATCCATGAAATATTTAACAAATGCTTTCCTAATTTCCTTCAAATTATTTATAACTTTTAAATTAAATTTGATTTGATTTATAATATTCTATGACAAAAATATTCTAAGCCCACTCAACTTGGTTTTTTTCAGATGGGAAGAGACTGTTGTAACATTTTCTCACCATTCAAGTACAAATAAATGTCCTCTAATAGAGATGGTTGAATATCTTCCTGAATGTTTGAAAGTAAGATTATATACTGAACAATTTAACTTGGGATTAAAAAAACATAGGTTTGGATCACATGTAAAAGAATCTGTTTTATACCTTGTCTTAGAGCCTTGTGTGAGTAAAGTAAAACTAAACCTTTGACCATCTGTAACGTATCAGTTGGAATCAGAATGTCTATAGTGATTAACTGAAATAATAATTAAATCCAAAATGCATGCAATGTGGGTAGCAGTCAATGAATAAAACCAGCATGGGAAGGTAATAAAAAGTCACAACAATACATGAAAACCACAGTATATTGCACATTTCTCAGCTGAATATAATAAATGCATATCAATCAATAATGAAGAGTCTGCATAAGCTGGAAAATCTCCCAGTTGTGACTTATTCTGGGGTGTGAAGGGCTGTGCCTGAAAAGGGAGGTTTTGGAATAGTTTACTACATGATTCTTTTTCATAGAGCCTGAAACTTTAGCTTGGGTGTGCATTTGAATTTGGGGGTTTTTAACTGGAAATATTAATTGCACTTTTAATTTTTGTGAGCTATTTCAGTTCTTGTCTATATTGTAGCATCTGAGTGACTCATTGTGTCATTTGGAATTGCTGTCCTACACTTTTGAAGAAAAATATTATTTTTATCTGAGATTGGAAAATCTGCTTTATGGTTGCATAACACTTTGATTATTAAATGTGTTCAAGTGTTGTCACAAAGCACTGAAATGCTTCTTTTTCTTCTCCTCTTGGTCTCTACAAGTTAGTTTTAGACAATTGCATCACTGAATCATCAGATGACAAGGCATCCAAAGACTTCTGTGTAAGTTAAAAGCACCGTTAAAAAAAAATGGAGACATTTTAGAGTTGCTAAAGCATTTGATGCATTGAGAGACAAGTCATGATTCCGGGCTTTGTATTGTAATATGGGGTTATCATCTTATGAATCTAGCTGTGTACTCTCTTAGCTTGTATTCTCTAATGCTCCTGGTCGTCCTCATAGAGGCAGAGGGGTCTTCCAACAGAACTGTTAAAGCAGGGCCTTTTGAGAATAAGGTATAATTTTAATTTGTTGCATTGCACAGCGGATGTACATCTTTCGCTATGGCAGTAATGCTGGGAGCAACTGCAAGCTCTTGAAAACAGAGTAGCTACTTTGTGTTGGGATGTTAGACAGCGCCCCTTGCAACTAAAATAATATTAAAGAAAATAGATGCCTCACCGCTTACAATATTTCTTTTTTTATTTCTTTTTCCATTTCAGGATTCATACTTCCTGAAAGTACAAAAGTGTGTATGTGTTTAGTTTTTATCATGAGTTTATTTGTGTCTAGTAATGCACTGTTTTCATATGCTAAACAAAGATATAACCATATTGGCTCATAAGAACTCAAATTTGAGAGAATATTCAAATTTTAGTAGACAGTGCTTGCACCTTTTCATGGTTTGCTTCAAAGGTATATAGGAATATACTGTTCTTTGTTGTTGAAAGTTAAGCTGAGATGATCTTGCTTCATACTTGTATAGGTTGAATATAACTTCAGATATCTTCAGTGCCCACTGAAGCTTACCAAGAAATTAAAAGAAGATGATGATATTGTGTATGAGCCACTTATCACTCTTAATGTAAGCTATGCTAATGTGATTTCAAATCTACTACTTTATTTTGTTTTGTTTACTCTATATTATATTTATTTTAATACATTTATAAACTATTTTTTCCAATTTCTTAAGTGGCCGAATTGTTGCCAGTCACCCAACCAACACCCACTTTTTATGACTCCCTCCAGCCTACTGCAACCCTCTGTGTTATATCCCAGACAATTCAAGAGGGTCCCACAACCGTCAGGAGCAGCTTTTGGGGGGACATGGAGGACTTCAATGGGTGCATTAGCAAAAATTGGGTGTTCCACTTAGCACATGTGGAAGCGCCTTCCTCTAGAGCAAAGCCACTCTTGGTTCTATCTCAATTTGTTTGAAGCAACATTTTCTTAATTAATAACATATCATTTAAGACATTCGGTTTGATATTTATCTTGACTGTCTGCATCAGGATAAACATAAACATGATTTGAATGGTGTTTTAACTCTTGGGAAAATGTGAGGCTTCCATCAGTATTTTCTCTTCCTGGAGTATAAACTGGTAATTTTCAACTTTTAAATATTTTTCACATTTTTAAAATAAAGATACCACACTGTAATGTTTAAAGATGTGTGTGTGTTTGTGTACACACACATATGTTTTCCCTGAACCTATGAAGCAGTTAAGAGATAGCTTTCAGTTACAATATTAGCCTGAAAATATTTAATTGCATAAATGGACAATCTGCATCTCCCCCCACCCCAGGCCATGGTCCGTCATAATCGTGTTGAACTGCTCAGCCATCCTGTCTGTACAGAATATTTACTCATGAAATGGTAGGTATTTTTATTACTAGGATTCCATTGTTCCACTGATTTTGTTCTTATTAAGGTTCATTGGCAGAGAGAAATCTCCACTGAGATTTCCAGTGCATGGACATGGGATTTATAGGAGCTGTATAACCAGTATATCAAGCTTCCTGCAAACATCATGTGCATGAATTGTATTTATGCATATTCCATTAATTTAAGGGAAAATGAAAGCTGCTTTCAAGCTGGCAGACACCTCTAATCCTTGCTGTTGTGTTTTACCAGGGCGGGGGAAGGGGGGCGGAATCCTATTTATGCTTTCCCCCGTGGCATAGAAAATATTGACCTTTGATAATACTACGAAAATACGTATGGTGACCATTCTAGGCGCGTCCAATTGATGCGCAATCACTGATGCGTGGGTCCATTTGGATTATATACACTCCAAAAATGTGCGGGGGTGGCAGGGAAAGGAACTCCTGTGCGAAATGGTCACCGTCTATAATACCGAATTAAATTTTGCTTTACAGGATGGCCTATGGGTTTCGAGCACATCTCATGAATCTAGCTGTGTATTGTCTTGGCTTAATGCCTCTAACGCTCCTGATCATCCACATAGAACCAGAGGGGTCTTCCAACAGAACTGTTAAAGCAGGGCCTTTTGAGAATAAGGTATCATTTTAATTTGTTGCATTGGGACAGTGGCTGTAACTTTTGCCATGGCAGTAATGCTGGGAGTGACTGCAAACTTTTGAAAACAGAGTAGCTACTCTGTGTGGAGGTGGTGGACAGCGCCCCTTGCGACTAAAATAATATTAAAGAAAACAGATGTCTCACCATTTACAATATTTCTTTTTTCTATTTCAGAGTTCATACTTCACAAAAGTGTGTATGTGTTTAGTTTTTATCATGAGCTTATTTGGGATCTGCAAAGAAATAATACAACTCTTCCAACAGGTATGTATATATGGGATCCTCCTATTAGAGGGTCCTGGTAGCGCGTGGGCCCTGGGACTTCACCCATAGGGGTTAATTGGTGGGGGGAGTAGCTAAAGCCCTGACCATAGCCCCTGGATCACACCAGGCTGTTTTAGCCAATCCCCAGAGGGTGGCATGATCCCAGGGGCTTTAAAAGGCAGCAGTGTGATGCAGGTAAGGGCACTTGCCTCATGCTGCCAAACACCTGCCCTCCCTCCCTAGAATTAGGTAGTTTCGTCTGGCCTTGCTTTGGTTTGGGTCGCCTGTTTTGGAACAGGGGTTGGGTAGGATTTTTTTCCATTTGGCAAATTGGCTCTAGCCACTTGGTTTTTGCCTACCCCTTAGCAATCGTCACAACTTGTAAGGTGGTGGTTAGGCATTGGCTCAGTTGGATTGTGGGGAGGGGAGGTGTGGCCATCACCTGCCCCTCCAGGAACTGGGTATTCCGTTAAAGGAAACGGGGGGTCCTGGATCTCGTCCGAAGCCCGCTTGAGGGGCTAGGGCCATGCCAGGACCACAGGATCCCCGGGGTGAGCTTCGGTTGGTCTGCATTGATGTTGCTCCCTCATTTGGTTTGTTTGCTCCCTCATTGGACTGCCACCCAGAGAGGAAAGTTCTGCCTTTTAGAAAGAAAATCCTCCTTCACGACACAGAGAGAACATGAGGTGACATCTGTTTTAATTCATTTTTGACAGTGTTAACACCTATTTTTGTCTTTTATACTCTAGAAACTTAAGTATCTCTTGGATTATTCGAATCTCCTTGACTGGACAATTTATACTACAAACATCATTTTTGTATCATCTTTATTTATTCAACTTCCAGTTCGTTTGCAGTGGGAGTGTGGTGCAATTGCTATATTCTTGTCTTGGATGAATTTCTTGCTATATCTGCAAAGGTAAACTACAGTGCTCACTCTGCGACAATGTATATGGCTAGAGTTGACTGGGAACCAGGGATGAGGGAGCTACCTCATCTCACATGGTATCAGTCAGCAAGGTCAATGAGTCAAGATGTTGAGAACTGAAGTCTTACATCAGCTGGAGGGTCACAGGGACCCTTAACCCTGATGGAGAGGTAGAGTCACCTAGGTTAAAAAACGCTATTGTTACTGAAGGACTCAACCACTATGGAAACCGTATATGGAGGCCTAGTTCTTAACTACTAGATTGGGCAAATTATCAGTGACAGTTTGTCAGCTTCCTTCACAGAAGCATAATACAGTGGTACCTCGGGTTGCGTACTTAATTTGTTCTGGAGGTCCATTCTTAACGTGAAACTGCTCTTAACCTAAAGCACCACTTTAGCTAATGGGGCCTTCCCGCTGCTGCTGCACCGCCGGAGCACAATTCTGTTCTTATCCTGAAGCAAAGTTCTTAACCTGAGGTACTATTTCTGGGTTAGCGGAGTCTGTAACCTGAAGCGTATGTAACCTGAAGCGTATGTAACCCGAGGTACTACTGTATGTTGATGCTATACATATAGCTGGGGTTTTTTTTATATATAAGAGGATTGTTAATTATGGTTTTCCCCCATATATATCTTCCTAGATTTGAGAATTATGGAATATATGTTGTGATGTTTTGGGAAATTTTGAGGACGTTGATCCGGATCATCATTGTCTTCTTCTTCTTGATGTTAGCCTTTGGGCTCAGCTTCCATGTTCTTCTCGGTTCACAGGTTAGAAATGTCACCTTTGTGTAATACTTTGTTTATTAGAAATAGAAATTACATTTATTTACAAAAAAAGTTTTTAGCAACAATGCATAATATTATGAAAACGCTTCTGTGTGTTTTGCGCTGGACAGTCATAAATTCTGGGACTAATGGCCAGCAGGTTGATGCCTTTATTATTTCAGGCACTTGAACAACAACAACAATTTATACCCATCTGACTGGGTTGCCACTCTGGGGCATCTCCCAAATAAATATTAAAAACACAATGAAACATAATAAATGAGATGTACTGCTGGAAGGAACTTGTATTCCAAACACTGGAAATGATTTTTTGCACTCTTCTGTTAAAAGTGATTGTTGTTTAGTTGCTTTATGGATTTCCTTTCTTTGGAAAAAAAAAGTTTGATCTTAAAGCTATTTCACATGTATTTTATGTCTCCTTTTTCTCCTTTTTAAAATTTTTTTGTAGGAAACATATGGCACTCCATATCTTTCTGTAATGCAGACATTTGCCATGATGCTAGGAGATATCAATTATCGTGAAGCTTTCCTTGAGCCAATGCTTTCCGATCATCTGCCATATCCATTCCTGAGTTTTGCAATGCTTGTTATCTTCTCTCTCCTTATACCAATCCTTCTTATGAACTTGTTGGTAAGAATTAAATGTGTTAAATAAGGAAGATGGTGTTATAGCCAAACTGCTTGCATATCTGTCTATCTGTCTATCTCTCTAACTTGTATGTGAGAGACAGGGATAAATTTTCTTTCAGAAAATATTACAGATGGAGTAGATAGCAGCATTGACCATTTTTTGCATTTTGGCTTGATGTGGGCAGACAAATTCACAGTCTTGCATTTACTGCCTCAGAGGAGGCTGACTTGTACCAGGTCAGGCTAATTGTCACTGTAATTTTTTCAGCACCTGCTAGAAACACTTTTCTTTAGAGAAGTCTACACAGATATTTAGAAAGTTGATGCTAGAAAGGCTTTGCAAAAGAGGATTAAAAATGTAATATTATAATAATTCAAAACAATAAGAAATTCCTATCTAAAATGTATCTGGACTGGGAATTGATGGATGAAGAAGTGAAAGAAACGATGATCAAATGGGCCCAAGATGTCAGACATACTATTTATCTAGAGCAACGGGAGAAACTCTGACAAGATAATCGATTTACCGCCTCATATACAATTAAATAAAATGTTATCAAGATGTTCCATAGGTGGTATTTAACACCATTTAAGTTGGCAAAGATGTATAAATTGAAATCCAATCTCTGTTGGAAATGTGGCAAAGAAATAGGAACAACAATACATATGTGGTGGAGCTGTAAGGAAATTAAGAAATTCTGGACAGTAATACAAGTAATACATGAAGAATTAAAGAAGATGTTGAAAATATCAATAATTAAAAAACCAAAGATATATCTTCTTTGATTGATAGGGGAAGAGATACCATGGGGTGGGGTGGGGAATCTTCTTATATGCAAGTACAGCAGCTAGAGTAGTGATTGTGGCTAAATGGAAATCACAAACTCTACCTTCAAGGGAGGAATGGATTTGTAAGTTAAATGAATACTTAGCTTTGGCAAAGTTAACAGCTATGATAAGAAATCAATTGAATCAAAAATTTAAAAAGGAGTGGAAATGCTTCGATGAATATATGGAAAAATATTGCTCAAAAAAAGATATGCTGATATGCCTAGATTAAAAATGCAAAGTATTTAAATTAATGCAAGTTAGTAAGGAAGGACAATAAGAATATATAGATGAATCAAGAAGTATGTAGAATGCTAAGATAAATGTATTTTCAAAATGTAGAGGAAATCGAGGGGGGAAGGGACAAAATAAAATAATATTTGATTGAGGATGTAAGTGATAAATAGATGTTGGGATGGGGTTGACATGATGAAGACTTTGTTTTATTTGCAATATGATGTAATATGGAAGTAAATAAATTAAGTGGTTTTTTAAAAAAAACCAAAAAAACCCTGTATACATCACAACAAAGAGAGAGAAAATACATTGAAAATACATTGAAAACACCCCTCCCATTTTAACTTTTTGAAAGTCTTAAATTATTGTCATTAATTCTTCCTACTGATTTTGTTTTATCTTTTCTAACAACTGCTTTGAGCAGTTTTTCTGTTTTTACAATCATGCGGTGTAGAAATTTTACGAAATAAAATAAATAAAACTGTGAATGCCACCAGATAAAGCTGTGGTACTATGAGAAAATGCTTCCTAAATCTGGATGCGAGCAAATGCTTTGTTTCACTGCAACATAATTACATCCAGTGGTATACTGCATAGCTCTCAACCTTTTCCCTTTTTTAAGAGAAATTGCCTTATTACTAATAGGATTCCTCGCAAGAAAAGGGAAAAGTTGACAGCTATAGTATACTGTAAGGTTACTTTTAATTTTGAAAACCTAATTCCTTATACATTTGGGAATAATTTATTTCTTTTCAGAAATAATGTTAATGTGGAACAGAATGGAAACGCAGGAAAAGCATGGGAATCAAAATGGCCTTGTTAACTCTGCTTTGCGTTTTATAGATTGGCTTGGCTGTTGGTGACATTGCAGAGGTACAGAAATTTGCAGCACTGAAAAGAATAGCAATGCAGGTTTGTGACAGACATTCTGGCTATTATATTCATTGCAATGGGTGAAACTTTCCCTTGGGCTAGCATTGAATTAGAGTTGAGAAATACCTTGGTTTATTCTGAGCTAATTCATGTTAAATGTGGTCATTTTGTTTAGGTCAGTCTTCACACAAATTTGGAGAAGAAACTGCCATACTGGTTTCTCAGCAGAGTTGACCAGGATTCAATCACTGTGTATCCTAATAGGCCAAGATATTGTGGATTTATGGTAAGATGGATGAATAATTCCTTCTAAAGTGTATTCTGAGTCCTATGCGTTCATCCAAACATATACATACAAGAGAAGGGGAGTGAAAGTTGATTGCTTAATTTAATATGTCTTTCCCTACTCAAATTAATACAGAAAACTGAACTCAGTCTCTCTGGGAAAACTCCTAATTCTTGGTGATGCCACCAAAATACATATTTTCTCACTCTGAAACTGCAAATCTTCTTGGTTTCATAATGTGAACAAATTCTATGAATTTTTGTTTTTTGTTTTTGCAGAGTGTGTTTCAATATTGCTTTGGCTGTAATGATATAGCAGCAAATACACAGAATGCTGACACAACTTTGGAACTAGAAGTATTGAAACAGAAGTACAGGTATTTTTTATCGGGTGTTTCTTCTGCTTTCTAAATGTTTGTACAAAGAAAAAAAGTAGTCAGGTTTTAGTTAATGTCAATGTTATGGTCTACTTGCAGCCATTATAGAATTACTTGTCCAGAATCTACATCTCATTGTAAGCCTTAATTACCAGGATGAAGATAGCAAGCTACTGCAGAGTTTTAAAAACATCTTTCTCAGAATCATGCCCCAAAGAAAAAGCAAAGATTGGCAGGTCACATTAAAAGTTGTTTATTATTATTATAGCTGTTCTGTTACTCCCCGCCACCACCAACCCACATTCTTGGCTGAAGAGTATACAGCTTGCACCATTTCCACTTTTTGGCCTACAGGACATCTAAAAATGGCTAAGGAGAGGGGTGAAAAACAAGGAATTTTCCATGCCTTCCATAGTTCATGCTTTAATACAGCTTTGGAAGCACAGAGTTAAAACAACCACTGTCATGGTTAAAAATGAAGACATAAAACAAATGAAAAAATATACTCTGCATCCTATGAAAGGAGTAGCAAAATGCCCTTGAGAAAGATCATCAGTATTGAAATGCATTGTTCATACTACTAAATAGGTAATCCTTTTGCCTGCAGATATTTCCCTTTCTGTTTTTTCACTGTGGATTGATGCAGTTCTCTGGATCAGAATTAAATTAAAATAGCCTAAAATATAGAAATAGCATAGCTTAAAGTAGTATAAGTACGCTTTAAGTATTATTATTTTTTCCTTTTCAAGAGATGAATGAAGTATATTTAAAGTTTTTTTTGTATTTAATGTTATGAAGAGTTCTGCATCCTGATATATGTCTTTTTGTGTTTTAGGCTTAAAGATATTGCAGCACTTATGGAGAAACAGCATGACCTCCTTAAACTGGTTGTTCAAAAAATGGAAATCATATCTGAGGCTGAGGATGAAGACACAAATGATCTATTCCAGCACAAATTTAGGAAGAAGCAATTGGAGCATAAAAACAGTAAATGGGATACAGTATTAAAGGCAGTGAAATGCAAACCTCCCGAGATCTAGGGCTGCCCCCAGCAGCAGCTGAGGAGGTGGCTTCAGGCAGGAATCATTCACCACATGGGAGGCAAGGAAGAGAGGAGATGAAAGTTTGCCCTTTACCCAAACCATCCAGATGTAGCAGTGAGGGTATCCTGGGCAGCACTATGCAAATATATAGTTGCTGACTAGCAGACCCTGTAGTCTTCTCTGTTTTAATCATCCTAACTAGTCAGCAACTACTTGCCTGTAGGATGCTATCCCTACCTCACGGTTTCTCTGTGATGGCTTTTGCTAAGAGTGAGCTTAGCACTATTCAAGCATACTTCCTTGCACTTCATTGTCTAAAATACTCCTTCCCTCCTGGCTGCCTTCTGATGGCTGTGTTTGAAAACTGGCTATCCCTTCCTACTTATCAGAGGCTGCTGGTTCCTGCCAGAAAACCACTTCACTAGCTACTTCTGGCTGTAGCAAAAACGCTGTTTCAACGTTGTTCTATTTTATGTCTATATATATTTCTGCCTTAGCTATTGCTAAAGACAGGGCCTCTTCTTCTCCAGTTGCATGGTTATAATATTACTAATGGAGTTTGCAAAATGCAAAGAGAGATGTTCTCGGCCAGAGAGTGTGTTAAATACCTCTTAACTCTTTATCTTATCACATGTAGTGTGAACACAAACAAAGAGGATAAGCAATGATTTAATGTAGCAAATAGCTGGTTCATAGAATACTCAGTCAGCACAAGTCCCAGTTAAATCACTGGAGCATCTCAAAGTATACGTGTAAGAAGTATATGAATAGGAAGTACAGTTGACTTGCAACTTGTGCAATTGCAGCTTTACATATTTGGTAGCCTGCCGTAATCGCACAGATATAATGCATGCAAGGCGGAGAGCTTAAAAAAATCTTTCCACACCAGGTTTTCCTGCAGTGGAGAGCTTATTTAATGGCTCTGGGACGCTCTTGTGTATGATCTGGGAAGGCCTTGCAAGATATTGTAAACTGCCTTGTGTATAAAGGTAAAGGGACCCCTGACCATTAGGTCCAGTCGTGACCAGAAAGGCAGCTTACAAATTAAAAGTGAAATGAAATCTCGCAAATGTCTCCAGAGTCAGTTAAGCAAGACAGAGAGTTTGTTACACACATAACAGAGCACAGAACAAGGTAGTACATTCCTTCGGTATCCCTTCCTCAAAGCACTGTGATTGAAGAGCTCCAATCAGCCTTTCTCAACCTCTGGGTCCCCAGATGTTGTTGAACTACAATTCCCATCACCCCTAGCTAGCAAGGCCAGAGCTCACGGATGATGGGAGTTGTAGTCCAACAACATCTGGGGACCCACAGGTTGAGAACTGATGATTCCAGCCAGTCACAAAATAGATCTCCAGCCTGCCTTCCTATACCGGCATCATCTGTTTTTTCCAAGCAGGAGATGGAATGCTTCAATTTTTGCAGACACAACGTCTGCAGGTGGTTTTATTTTTAGACTATCAGAACCTCTTAATTTCCGTATATAGTTTCAGAAGTGGTTTAGAGAGATCCTGCTTCAGCTCAAACAAGCCCCAAATCTGTACAAAGCAGCCTCCTCAGTATATAGCTCAGAATTCATCCAGATCTAATGCCCATTCCAATGCATACACTTGTATTTATTGTATATTGATTTAAATTTGTGTATGATCCAGTTGCTGCTTTTCACTCTCACTGCTGTCCATGGGATAGTCAAACCCTCTGCTTAGCTCTCAATCCATTGGACTTTAAGGGTGGAATCCTGTGAACACTTACGCATAAGTAAGCCCCACTGAAATGGGAGGGTGTGGCAAAGTATGAACTTCTGAAATAGTAAATGCTACTTTAGGAAGGCACATTTTTGTTCTCTGTCATTTCTGGCAGCCCCAGTCATTTCATTTTCTATTCATTATAGCCTCATTCAATTTTCCTTACTAAGTTAATCACGGTGGATTCCTAGCTTGTCTCCCAAAGCGTTTAGTGTTTTCCATTCCAAATGCTATGAAATATTCAGGTGTAGTAAGGCCGTCAGCCCTGCCATGATTCGGACAGATTGGATAAATGCCCCCCCCCCCCATTTCACAAGCAATTAAAAAGGGTTGTTGTCTTCAGCATGGAAGACTTTATTCTCCAGATTGGACAGTTTTCATGTACTTAGTGCCAGTGGCGTAGTGTGGGGGGTGCAGGGGGGGCCGGCCGCACCGGGCGCTACATCTGGGGTTAGGGCAAATCCACGGGTTAGGGGGCGCAAATTACTTGCCTTGCCCCGGGTGCTGACAACCCACGCTACGCCACTGCTTAGTGCACAATACCTTCTCCCTTCCCTGCACGCAGTTCTTTTTTTTTTAATATTTATTTTTATTAAGGGTTTTCTTGTTTTACAGTGTAAGTGTAATGCCTCGTATTCCCCCCCCCCCCATGTAACATTTTTACAAATCCATTTCATTTGTTGAAGCATTAGGGGGAGAAAAAAAAAGAAAAAAAAAGAAAGGGGGTGGAGGGAGGGGAGATGGATGGGGGTGGGGTCGGGTAGCGGTGTTTCTATTATGCTCAATGTATGTAGTTTGGTGTCAGCATGCTTGTGTTGTTCACTTGTGTTCCTTTGGTGGTGAGAGAGGTTGGGATTGGCCTAGGATGTGATTGTTTGTTTGTGATTGGCTGTGGTGATCTTTGTTTTCGTGTGTGAGTGAGGTGGGTGGGTGTTTTGGATCAGGTTAGCCATATTGATTTGTATGCTGTTGGTGGATTATTGTCATTGTCCTGTTGGGCTGTGTATGTGATAAAGGGGAGCCATACCGGGGTGAAGGTGTCTTCTTCTGTTTGTCCCCGTGTCAGTTTCAGTTTATTAGTTAATTTTTCTAGTAGGGCTGTTTCCCATACTATTTGGTACCATTGGTCCATGCTTACTAAACCCTGCACGCAGTTCTCTCAATGTTTCAGTTTTCTAAACAATGGGATGTTTCAGAACTGTGTCTTGTGAGAAATGATTGAAAGCACAGTAATATTAATGAATGGGAGAAACTAATCAAAAGGATTTTTATTTGTTTGTCCCATCTGTTTCTATTTTTCAGTCATTTCTCGTGATACTTGGAAACTAATGGGGCTCATTCATTTGTTTTTTCGTTTTTTGGGGGAAGGGTGAATTGCACCCCTAGTTAAAATGACTAAATGCATATTTACCTGTGGGACACAATAACTTAGAAACAGAACTCTGAAGTGCAAAAGAATATGGAATTAAACTGGGGCATGTGTTCGCTTGATTAACAATCTAATGCAGCTTGCTTAAATCTCACTTGTTTTATCTTAAGCACAGGCTCTGCTGTATCACAATTACATGATGTAACCTATTAAGCATGGGCTAAAATAATATGTCAGTCTGTGTTGCTATTAACCATTGTTGAAACTGTGTAGCATTCTTCCTTTTCCATAAAGATCTCAATAAAACTGTCTTTGCCTACGCCCAACAACTGTCATTCATTCATTCCCTTTTGTGATTACATGTGTGATTTGTTATAGCATTTATAGACTGCATTATTTCTTTATGTGGAAATGATTGCTAGATAGATATAGATGGATATCTTAAATAGCACAGCTCTGCTCTCTTTAAAAATGTAAGGAAATTTCTGTTCGACTTTCAGAAATTTACATGGAGGGTAGGTCTTTCGAAATGACCAGAGGTCAAACTCTGCCTGCCTATGCAATGCTAAGCCTATGCAATGCTATTCAAAGAAGGATTCTAGCCTAGTGGTCTTCCTGGTATGCTGCCTTTTCATGAACAGGAAGAGTTTGACAATGTGACATTCTCGCCTCTAATCATTTCATTTGCCCAATTCTACTAGATCTAAAGTAAGAACATAAGACGAGCCCTTTTGGATCAGGCCAATGGCCCAACTACTCCAGCATCCTGTTCTCACAGTGACCAACCAGATGCCTATGGGAAGCCAGCAAGCAGAAACTGGGGGCAAGAGCACCCCCTGTACTTGTGATGCTCCTCAGCTGCTGTTCAGAGGATTGCTAAATTCCTGCTTCTCCAGTGTGAAGTCCTGCATTAAGTGAACTGGGCTAAGAAGCTGAAGGATCTTTATCATCTATGTGCTCTCCTGGCACTATGGTGCGGTGCCTTGCTAGCACGGGGACAACATCCCTAATGTTCATCTGCAAAGCCTTTGCAATTCAAGGTATCCAAGTAGCTACAGACAGGATGTGCTCATGCACCAGGTATCTACAGCTCTGTTGCACTAGCACAGCTGCGTCTGGTGAAGTGAGTTTGTGAAAGTGGAAATGGTTATTTGCAGTGTTGACAGTCCATCATAACAACACTAGAGGGCAGTGAGTGCTAGTATTTTTTTTATGGGATATTATCTGGCCGTTATAACATTTGTTTGGATGAAGAAAGTACCGAGTGCCTTAACCTTAGTAGTGGAATAAGCTACAGTTTTACTAGCTGATATTCCAAGGCACAAAACGCAGTGACATTTGACACTTCTAGGGAAAGAGTGTAGGAGTGAGCCCTTTTACCATGTCCTAACTATTTGCTGGTACATATGTTTTCTTCTTTCTTTAAGCAAGTGATTTGGAACGGTTTGTTTTTGTTCTGCTTTTGTCTCACTTGTGAAGCAGCTGTCATGGAAGCTGGGAACATGCATAACACTCTGTTGCCCTCGCCACCCCCAGATGCATATCTAAAGTTAACCTCAGAGCCACTGCTTGGATTTGGCTGACAGAGAAGACCGTTTCATTTGGTGGTGTTAGCAGCTTCCCAAAGCTCCAAGTGGTTCTGTTTTATTTACTGAGACCTAGACACAGAAGTTTCACAGCTCAGGAAGATGTACAGCAACTATTTTTCCACAGTTCAAGGTAACCACACAGCTTGGAAACCCTCAGCACAACGGCAGGCCTCAGTGTTGTCTGGCTCCAGCACACTAGTGTTGCTGAGGGAACAAGGAAACACAAAATAATTTCATATTATTTGAAAAACATTTTCAAAATCTACTTGTGCCTGTATTTTAAAGGTACTATAAATATTAATTTCCAAATATTACATGATAGGTAAAGGTAAAGGGACCCCTGACCATTAGGTCCAGTCGTGGCTGACTCTGGGGTTGCGGCGCTCATCTCGCTTTATTGGCCGAGGGAGCTGATGTACAGCTTCCGGGTCATGTGGCCAGCATGACTAAGCCGCTTCTGGTGAACCAGAGCAGCACATGGAAACACCGTTTACCTTCCCACCAGAACGGTACCTATTTATCTACTTGCACTTTGACGTGCTTTCGACCTGCTAGGTGGGCAGGAGCAGGGACCGAGCAACGGGAGCTCACCCCGTCGCGGGGATTCGAACCGCTGATCTTCTGATTAGCAAGTCCTAGGCTCTGTGGTTTAACTCACAGCGCCACCTGCGTCCCATATATTACATGATACACATATATAATAAAACAGATTAGCATTCAACATGCCAATATTTCTTTAAAAATAGTCAGATTGTGTTATTCCCTGCAGAGCCTCCCCAGGGTTACGACCAGCAGATGTCTTGGTAGTGAAGGAGAAGTGTCCTGGGAGAGGGCATTCTCTGTGGCAGTCATGGAATTCCCTCCCCACAAAGATGTGTCTGGTTTCTTCAATATACAGCTTTTAGACTCCTTTTTGATTCCTTTGGCTCTACTATGAAGCTTAAGCTTCAGGGCCCCTAATCCCAGTGGAGCCCCTGAAGCAACTCTAGTCTACATTGCTATAAAAAGTTTGATTAATAAAGTGCTTCAGGCATGTATATAACATTTCCCTAATTTTCACTCTCTCCATAACTCGAAAACTAAAAGGCATAGGATTTTTTTTGTCCAAACCAGTGACTTTGATATGTGAGATAATCCAGTACAGCAATTTTAATCAAAATCTGAGATGTAGTAGTTAATTAAAAAAAAAAAGTGGTGACCTGTCATGGAACGACCCCCATTGAAGAAGATAACAGTGCTTACCCAGACCTCATTGCTGGTTGTGAAGGGGTCCCCATAACTGTTCAAGCTTCAGGGGGCCCCAAATGTAGTTTTGCCACTGCCTGAGGTGTGTTTTCAGGTCCTATTCCTGTAATTGTACACTGTTTTAACTGTTTTAAATACTGAATTTTAAAATGTCGTATCCCATCTTGCAACCTGCTGGTGAATAATAAATGTAAAAATAGTAAATGTTGCTATTATAATTATTATGGAACCGTAACATATGGCCAGTGCAACTCTTCCCACTGGCAAACCATGCATAATAATACAAAAATGAGGTGACGTCACTGCACCATAGCATTCAGAAACACCTTAAAACTGTGTAGGGGCTGGATGAGGCAGACCTGGGTTGTGTCCTCTACCTCTCTGCCTCCTGAGCACTCTACCCTGGGGCAGGTGCATAGGCAGAGTAGACAAGAGCTCATCTCTGCAGATCTTGGGACTGGATTGCCCTCTAATGAATGGGTCGAAATAAGTTCCACTGAGGGTTTTCTTTTGAGTCAAGTTAGATATGGCCAGGCCCACTGTTTGACCTACTTTATGAGGCTCACAATTAGACTTATTGAAGTCAAATTTTCAAGGTGCAAAATTACATTTTGAGCAGGCTTCCAATGCTAGGACAAATAATGTGTAACACAACCCTTGGATAAACTGTTGTTTATTATGAGTGCTGGGGATTGTAGGTCTGTTAGGGAACTCCTAACAGCACCCTTAATGAACTACAGTTCCCATGATTATTTGGGAGAAGCCATGAATGTTAAAGTGGTACAAGAGTGGTGTGGATGTGATCATACTCCCGTGACCCCTGACCCCTGGCAATGCTGGCTGGGGCTGATAGGATTTATTGTCCAAAACGTCTGGAAGGCATTAAGTTGCCACCCCTAGGCTATAGGCATACAGAGGATTATAAACTTTTTAAAGGATTAGAAATATATTTTACATGAAAACAATGTTGGAGACCAGCCATTTCTAGCACTGAACTACAGATAAAATTAGAAATAGTGTTATACAACATATTCTGAATAGAAATCCAACACTGTGTGAACCAGTATGAAGGAATGCTATTATTCAAAATTCAGAAGAGTAAAATAAAATGTATGCAGCATGCAACGAATTAGCAAATGCATATTTGTGACCTTGAAATGTCATACAAACTATTACAGAGCCCACAGAAGGAAAAGGAACCTACAATATTCTTACAGTATTGGCGGGCTGGGTGGGTGGGGAATGCAACTAAAGTGAAAACTAAACCCAACCTATATTCCCAAAGCAGACAGCTTAGAAAAACATTTGCATGACCCATGGTCATACAAATAACCATAAAACTGCAGCCTCAAGAATAAAGATAGCCAAGGAAAGAAGCAAAGGCTACAGGTCTCCCCCAAAAGGTGCATCAATATCTCCAGATGAAACCATGAGATTTGTTAAGATACGCATGCTTGGGGCTAAGTCAGGAATGGAAAAGGACTGCCTGATTTGCAAAAGATTAGGAAGGCAAACATCTCTACCATAATATCACCTAATTCATTGAAATAATACAATACGGAGATACATATTTCAATGGTTTTTGGTACAGGAGTGAAGCAAAAAATGAAGTGAAAGAAAGGGTTTGTATATAGATGGTCATTTACATCTATATACAAGGTGGGTCCTGCAAACTCACCACCATACTCCTGTAACCACTTGGTAAGCTGGTCATCCATAAACTGGTCATCCATATTGTCCTGTCAAGTTGTGATGCAAATTCTACCTGGCTAATCAGAATTCCAGGAAAGCAGGAGAGTGGGAAGATCTTTTATCATCAATATAGATGACCTGCTAAGTGAGTGATTATATGCACTCTGTGAACAGGGTTGGTTCTACTATTAGGAAGAATGAGGTAGCAGCTTCAGGCAATCCCTCCCACTTCTCCTGAGCTCCAGCCATTTCCTTCCTCCTGAGTAGCTTCCTCAGAGGAGACAATGTTTGTGCCTTGCAAGCCCTTGCTGAGTGGTTATCATCAGCATTTAGAGATGAATGCTCAGTAAAATTGAGCTGAATACAGAATCCCAGCTGGAGGAGCATCTCTGCATACAACCACACTGCATACAACAACTCTGGGTTTAGTAAAATATGAAATCTAATGTTTATTATAGACAATGCATGTTGATAGGAAAGATTGTAGTTCTATCTAGCTAAGGTGGAATGGCACTGAGCCATGATTGCTCTTGCATCTCAGCAAGAGAGAGCTCCAAATATGTTTGCTTTCTCATGGAGAAGAAGAAGTAGTTGGAGTGAGGACTGCAACTGTAAGATCTTGTCTGTGAGTCCTGGAAGACCTGCTTCTTGCTTGTAGGCCTCTTCCCACTTGGCTTGGGAGGGCAGGCCCCTGACTGACTTCAGCTGCAAAAGCTGAGGTTGATTCTTGTAGCCCACTCCAGCCTTGTGCAGGTCTACAATCTTGTCCCTGACATCCTTGGACAGCTCTTTGGTCTTGGTCATAGTGGCTACTTTGGAATCTGCTGGATTGATTGCTTCTGTCGACAGGTGTCTTTTGTACAGGTACTGTAACGAGCTGGGATTACAGGTAAGGCCTCTCCCTTACAGCAGGTGCTTCTAATCTCAGCTCATTACATACAGTGAAGATACCAGGTAGCCTGACATCTGGCTGGTTGATAGGGGATCAAATGCTTATTTCACTCATTATAATGCACACCAATCTCTGACTTTTGTCTTCTGGGTTTCTGGGGGTTTTCCTGTTGTTATTCTGTTTCTCACAGCTACAATAAGCCTACCATTAAAATTATGGACTGGTCATTTCTTTGTCAGAGGGCAAATTTAACAGGGAATCAAATACTTTCCCCCCTCACTGTAGCAAGGGTCAGGTGCGGTGCTGAGGAACTAACAGCAAGGTGTTGAAGGACAGAGCACCACATGCCACACAATCTACCCAGCACCCCATGCTCTAGCCTGCTGGCCTCAGGTAGGGGTGGGCCTATCTGTCAATTGGGGTTCCTTGCAGTTTTTCCAAGTCTTCACATCAGTTCTCCACATTTCCATTTCAGTTTGAGATTTATTTATTTGTGAATGAAATGAAAATTCCACCAGCATTTTGGTATGAATCTATCCTAATAGGGGAGGTGTTTGTATGGAGCTTTGCCTAATGTACACATTTCTGCAAAGCAATTTCCCCACATGCAACACATTTGCCATTTTATCTGTGCCTTTTTATGCACACTTCACTCTAGTATATACATTTTTGCACACATTGCTTGACTGAAGAAAATTTGGAGGAGTGCAAATTTTGAAGGATGGCTCTTGTTTCCGTCTGAATATACCGGTAGTTCCAGAAAATCTGAACTAAGTAAGTTTGCTGTTAAATGTGAACTGAGTCAAATTTCTCTGCCTTCAGGTGCAATGGAGGACACTGTCCTAGCCTAGTGCCAACGGAAGACTGAACTGCCAGTGTGGCCAGCTTCAGTGGAGTCGGGGTTCACCCCAGGCAGCAAAATGTATTGGGGGTTGCATTGCTGGGAACACGGCAAGTTATCCCATTCTGGGCTGTTCTTTGACTTCAGTCTCGCCCCCTCTGTAGCTGCAAGTAGCTGTAAAAGGTAAAGGTAAAGGTACCCCTGCCCGTACGGGCCAGTCTTGACAGACTCTGGGGTTGTGCGCCCATCTCACTTAAGAGGCCAGGGGCCAGCGCTGTCCGGAGACACTTCCGGGTCACGTGGCCAGCGTGACATCGCTGCTCTGGCCAGAGCCAGAGCCAGAGCCGCACACGGAAACGCCGTTTACCTTCCCGCTGGTAAGCGGTCCCTATTTATCTACTTGCACCCGGAGGTGCTTTCGAACTGCTAGGTTGGCAGGCGCTGGGACCGAGCAGCGGGAGCGCACCCCGCCGCAGGGATTCGAACCGCCGACCTTTCGATCGGCAAGCCCTAGGCGCTGAGGCTTTAACCCACAGCGCCACCTGCGTCCCCGCAAGTAGCTGTAGAGGGGAACAAAAAATAGATATGAGCCCCTATCTTGTTTAGTTTTTTTCCTTCCATGGCTAATAGCAGCAGGGGAGGTTTGGTGTACTGGCGCAGGGGAAATGATTCAGTCCCACGCCCCAATCCAAATTCAGCGCGCGCGCTCTCGCTCTCTCTCCCGCCACATAATAAACACAGTAATCAGAGAACAAATAGCCCAGTGGTCAGCAACTAATGTATTCCTGGGTTGGGAGACCTGATCACAGATCTCCCATGTTATCTTGCCTAGTTTACCTTTCGGTTTCTCTTTGTACCAATATGCAAGATATGAGCCAGAACATGGGTGCCTGCTGCCTTAGGAGAACTTGCCCTTGGCCAGAAACTAGGGGTTGCTGGAAAAGGAGAATTTTGTTCCCATCCCTTATAGAAACTATGATTCATAGAAGCACGTACTTGTGAATTTCATAGTCTTAAGTGCTTTCCTGTATCTGGGCCATAGATAATGAAGTCAGCCTTTGGAAAGGGAAGCGGGAAGCAAATGCAGAGGGGATGATGAGGTGCAGGTGAATAATCTGTTGGTGCCTGAGCTGGAGACAAGCAACAAGGCTGGTTATTATTTTGATTTTCAGAAAAGAAGATGAGCAAAGATGTTGCTAATACCTCTCAGCAAAGTAAGAAAAGAGAGAGGCACATGCTGAGAGAGTTCAGAGTGGGGTCAATAAAACATGAACACGAACCATGAGTCACAACTCCACTCTAGCTGAGCTGTAAAATCGACATCCAGCTATATGAATAAGCTCAACAAAACCTAATGAGTCCTGAGATGCTCATAAAGCATGGAAGATCTCAAATGAAATCAATTTTTAAAATGTCACTATATGTGGACATTGGTTTTGGCTTTTCTGTTTTTTTCCTACCTATTGTGACCATTACAGTTGCCGCAATGAACACCAGTACTTTTTAAAAAACAAACCCAGACTAATTCACTGTAGCTTGAACCTATATGGATGGATGGGCATACCTGATTTTAAGCACATTTACTTGGAAATAAGTCCTACTGTAAACTTATGCTCAGCAATCAATAGCTGTTTGGTCATCTGAAGAAGTCCAGAATAGCTCAAAAAACCTGCAGATAATAACACAATAAAGTTAATTCAAGGGTACTATATTCTGGATGTGTGTGTGTGTGTGTGTGTGTGTGTGTGTGTGTGTGTGTGTGCATACCTTTGTTCCACAACCAGGACCACTTTACCAGGCCAAAACTAAGGGAAATGTCACTATAGATCAGGTGTGGAGAACCTTTGGCCCTCCAGCTGTTGCTGAACTGTAACTTCCACCAGCCCCAGCAAATATTGTTAACAACCAATGACAATGGGAGTTGTAGTCGTTCCGCACACCTGCTCTATAGCAACATTTCCACCTCATAATAAAGGCCGCAACAGTTCAAGTTGTGAGGGAATAAAATGGCCTGAAGTGACTCACCCTGTGGTGATTGATGGTACTCATTTGTGCATATAAAGTTACTGCAAGTGTGTCAGCATTTGTAATGTTTCCTCTATACATTAAAGTATATGGTGGGTGATGATTTCATAAAATGTACTGCAATTAAATTATCAGGTAGCCCAAAGGCAAGTAGGATATTCACAATCGTTTAATGTAGCAGAGTAGTAACAGGCAAGAAATGGACAACAGGTGGTAAAATGAATGGAGTGTGTGTGGTCCTTCATAAATCCTTTCTGAAAGTCTTCAGAGTCACAGATATTTGTGGCTGCCCTTATTTGGTCTAATGTTTCACGTTGGCACTTGGAAGAAGCTGCCCAGCACACTCTTTTAGCAGGGGACTCAAGCCAGTTAGAAGTCCACTTTTCAGAGGTGGGGATGGGAGATAAAGTTGGTTCAACTGACACTTTAACAGAAACATCCTTAATCTGTGCTCCCCAAAACAATAGGGGGAACAAAACACAGCTATCCTTTGAAATGTGCACTTCTCCAAATTTTGTTATGCAGTTCTCCAACCCAAAACTGTGCACAAAAGTGTGTTTATCTTAGAGGAAAGGGGGGATGCATACAGTATATTAGTGAAAATAACTCACAAAAATGCATTTTATTAGTAGACATTGCTTGCAAAAACATGTATATTAGGAAATACGTAACCTATTATGACAGCATCAAAATACATTTTCTATGTAAGGATTAGCTGAATTTGCAATAACAGCATGTAGAAACTGTGCCAGATTAAGTGTGAGCAAGCCTTCTGAAGTACTCAAATCCAAAAGAGCCTCCCCAATATTTTTTCTTGGTTTCAGAATATGAAGCTTAGAACTATTAATGGATTTCGAACAATTGGAAATGGGTCCATAGCTAATGGATGTATAGGCTTTAATCCAGAGAGCTACTTTAGGTACATACAAGACCTTGCTTGGATCCAATGGATTCCCCACCTCAGAGAAACAGATTGCTATGGAATATCACAAAACACTTTCAAGATTCCCCTGAGTTCCAATAGCTGTTTGCGATGTAGATTCAGGGATCTGCTGTTTGATCAACACAAGTCGGAAGTTCTGCTTTGAATGTAGAGCTGGTCACACTATTCTCTGGACTGGAGCCATAACTATGAACGATGCAATCCATTTAGAGCATTATCCTGCAAGTTAAGCTTATTTAGGAATAGGATTTCCAGAAAAGTTAGGCACAACTTCAGCTGTAGATAGCAGCAGACAAGAAAACCCCCTCAAGGTGTAATGAATTGTGTTAAGTCACACATTTCAGTATACCTAAGGCTACATACTTGCAGTGAATTACATCAGACACTTTGGAATTACTCCAGATAGATTGGAGTACTTTCCCCTGTAATAACCTGCCCATATAGTAGGATTGGCAGGGAAGTCCTTTCATGGTCCCACCAATAATAACAATAACAATAACAACAATAATAAATTTTTATTTATACCCCACCCCACTTCAGGAAACTGGGCTCAGGGCGGCTAACAACAAATTTAAAACACTTAATTGATGCTACCAAAAAAGAGAGCATAAAATACGGTATAAAGCATAAATAACAATAAAATCAAAAATCAAAAATCAATTTAGAGGGGAAATCCATCCAATAAACATTAGGTGATCACCAGGGCTAGGTAGCTAAATTAGTCCCACTTGGGCCAGTGAGGAGACCAGGGAAGAACCAGCTGTGGGTTCCCAGAGCGGGCAATCTTCACAAAAAGGGGAGGGGAAAGGAAGGAAGGAAGGGGAACAAAAGATCAGGCCAGGTTCAAACTGAAAGCCAGGCAGAATAGTTCTGTCTTACAGCCCCTGCGGAAGGAAGTTAAATCCTGCAGGGCCCTGGTTTCATGGGACAGAGCATTCCACCAGATTGGAGCCATCACTGAGAAGGTCCTGGCCCTGGTGGAGGATAATCTAACTTCCTTAGGGCCCGGGACCTCTAAACTATGATTATTAATGTGAAGCACATATAAGTGAAGCACATGTGCTGTAGACCCAGAAGAGGGCCTTTTCTGTGGTGGTGCCATGTCCGTGAAACTCTTTCCCTTCTGAGAGTCAATCACTGTTGTAATTGGTTATCTTCCATTCTCAATTAAAAACAAATTTCCTAGGCTTTTACAAGGGATTGGTGTGCTATAAACTGAAGACTGTTTGCTCCAGCATTGCTGGGGTGGATCTTATGCTGAGTTGTTTGCTGTGAATCTTTTGTTTTACTCTTTTTGGTGATATTTGCAGTATGGCTTATATATGCATTTTATTTGTTTTTGTAACACACTCTGGGATAAGGAAAGTGATACAGGGTGGTATATAAGTTCTATGCATAAGCATACATACTGAAAGAGTAATAACCTTTCCATGCCTGCCATTTAAGTGGGGATGGTTCTGATTTCAGTGTCTTGATTCTGTAACCATTCCGTACACATATTTTCAAGGCTCTGCTTCATGCACAAAAGGTGCCAAGGTCAGTTATTATATGAACATCTACAATGAAAATAATCTCAGGAAGACACAGTAGGAAAGTCCTCTGCCTAAGACCTTGGAGCACTGCTGCCAGCCTGAGTCAACAATATTAGGCTAGATGGCCCGATGGCCCAAGGATAAAATGGCAGTTTGTTTTTGTCGACCATTCTGAACACACAACATATTCCTCCATCTCAGGAAGCTGGTCAAGGGAATGTGACAAATGGCTCTGATGGAAAATCTTACCTTTAAAGTAAAGACTCAAAGAAATGGTCTGGATGCTGATAAATTTTATGCCATATGGTATAGATTTACTGAGCATATAACTAAGTCTGAGGGCATTATTCACACATACACACACACTACTCATGGAACATTATGGGCTATATTTGACATCAATAGGGAACCTACTTGTCATTTATTTAAAATTTGATTGTCCCATGCTTGTTTGTTTCGTTTGTTATTAATACTGTTCTGTATGTGTTCCTTTTAGGTACCTTAAACTTGATGGGGAAAACTTAACACTTAAAGTTAATTTTTAAAGAAGAAAAAGAAGAAGAAGAAGATTGTGGAGCTCACCCACAAGCAAATTCCAGTTTGATGGATATTAGAGGCTTTCATACTTGAGGGGATGCATTTTTGGTCTTGTTATCGTTTGGGATTTGTTTGAACCTGGTCCTTTGAAAATAAGCTAAGAAAAGTGCTTCCTGCTCTCTCCACTGCTCTCTTTAATTGTTCATTTGGGAAGACTATCCTGAATGATTCGTTGATAGGCGCTTCTTGGGACAGTTTGTGCATCTTTATTTCCTAAGAAGGAAGCCAGTCTGGGACTTTGAGCCTTTTACTTTTAACCTGTGACTTAAACTTTAGCCTTAAAAGTAGGGAACCATGGAATTATCTGTGAATCCTTTCATTAATTCCTTTGCGGTGTCCCTCCCACCCTTTCATCTGCCATCCCCTTTGCATCTTCATCAGCAGCACACTGAGTGATGCTTGTTAGCAGCTGCAACTCTGCCAGCACCTTGAGCAATCTCAGATATATTTCATGGGTGCTTTGCTGCTGTGTCCAACTTGTTCGCCTTCCTCCTACAGCTCCACTCGTACACATAGGAGGCTGTCAACCCGAGTGAAGCAGGACATCCTCCCCCCACACTTACTCAGACAGATCTATTAAAGGGCTCATATAAATCATTGTTATTAGCCTACTGACTCATCCTGGATCCCTGAAGAAGACTCTGATCTCCTAACGTTTTCTGGGTCTAGACAGCACCAAAGTGTTGATGAATCTTTATGGAACCCTTATCTTGTATTTTCAACAGCAAAACTCAAGCTATGTTTTAGCAAGGTTGTTTATGTATCTAATCAAAGTAGGCCAGGAAATGTGGAAGACAGCACAGGACTGCCTGAGAAACATAATATTTGTCAGAAAGCATTAGCTCAGTCTCTCTTTCTTTCAAGGGGTGATAGATGAACTGTGGCCTGAAGTTCTGTTTAAATTATGTGAAATAATGCACTAGTGGTTACATCCATCCTAAGCAAATCATTTTCACTCACTTGAGCTTTTCTGCAAAAAATAAAATAGAATCAAAAATCCTTCTAATACTTAAGGATGCATAAACATAGCTGTCAACTTTTCCCTTTTCTTGCGAGGAATCCTATTTGGAATAAGGGAATTTCCCTTTGAAAAAGGGAAACGTTGACAGCTATGTGCATAAAACAAAAAAAGGGAGTCTTCACGTGACTCCCATGAGGACATTCCTGTCTGAATAAGTTGGGAGAAACATACCTCTGCTAAAGTGTAAGCAGCAAGTCACACTCCGCTTTTATATAGCAAACCTAATGTGAAACCCCCATGTAATATGTGGGCCCAGAACTGTTTTTGAACCATGTGCTAGAGACAAGATTTAAAAGAGGATTGGACAAAATTATGGAGGAGGAGTCTATCAATGGCTACTAGCCACAATAGCTATGCTCTGCCTCCATGGCCAGAGGCAGTAGTTCTTTTGGATTCCAGTTGCTAAACACTACAGGAAGGGAGAGTGCTCTTGCTCTTAGGTCCTACTTGAGGGTTTTCCACAGGCATCCAGTTGGCCACCATGAGAACAGCTTGCTGAACTACATGGGCCATTGGCCTGATCCAGCTGGTTCTCCTTAAGTTTTGTTTCTATCCCACCATTTTTGTTTTCCCTCAATTCACTTACAAATTATCATTGCAGCATCACACATTTTCATAATAAGGGAAAGGCATGCATTTTACACAAATGGAGCTGTTGTTTACAAATTGGTTAGGTATGATCAAGATCTAATGGAAATGGAAGGCAATTGGGAAGTTCCTCATTTAGCTTTCCCATAAACCAGTTGAGAAGTTCGTCATTTAGCTTTACCATGTATGTTCTTAAGACTTACGTGGGAAACCAGTTGAAATATTTTAAGTGTTGTTACTTTGTTCCAATGCATGTCTAATACATTATTATTACCAGTTTAATCATGTAACTAGTAACCTGATCTTCAATAAGTTGTATTTCTCCTGCTTACCAGGAGGTAGGGGTGAAGCAAGGTTGATGCAGGGAAACTATACTGATGAAGCCAATCTACATCCCACCTTCATTCTATCTTCTACTGAGTAGAATACTGCCAAATTGTGATGGACATAATGGCTGGCCATTGGCACTGTGCAAATTCAACTTTTGTTGATAACCTCGGGAGCAGGTTTCTCTGGATCTCAATCCTGTGGGAAACATATTTCATTTGCTCAAACTATAGTACTCTTCCAAATCACTAAAATTATATACATATGTTCACATTTTTATTTGGAAGAATATTTTGTTTTATTGGATTAGTTGGGGTTATTTTTAGTTAAACATGTTTAGGATCTGGGAATTAAGCAACATACATTAATTAACACCAATACTGAGTTTCACTTCTTAAGGGAAATTTCATTGATTAGCTTCTCATGTACTTTCATACTTAAATATGATGGCAACAGCGGCTGGGATTTCTGTGAAGGAAGGGGGGGGGAATGCCATTAACATATCTCCCCCACTCCACCCCAATACACTTTAATAAAGGAGAACCACTTCGGCTGATTATTTTTCTGTCGTATGAAATATGACTTCAAAGAAACCTCACTGGTTTCCTTTTCAAGGTCCTTCTGTAAAGAAAGTAAGTTTTGGAGTGCATACAGCAGTGGAATGCTACCTTTTTGTAAGATTTATTGAGAGTCTTGAAGGGCTCAATGAGCTGGAGAAGGTAACTTTTTATGCTACCTCATTCAAGACCAATTTAATTCATGTTGGTTCTGAAACTGCAGCCACAATATTAGCTGTGAGTTCATAAATTGGTCCTTAGTGTAGCTGACCTGGGTGAACAGGGCAGACAGGAGTTAGCAAATAGAAAAATAAAAATTGTCTGATTATTTGGTTTGCTACTTTTTTTACCAGGTTATTGCATTTCGGATTTTAGTCTCACTTCTTTTCTTTTTGTTAATACAAGAAAATACTCCCTCTGTTAGCTTAAAACATGCCACTAGCAATAACAGCTGTCAAATCTTTTCTGAGATTAACCAGACTATACTGGTGAATTCTATCAAACTCAAAACTAGTTAAGCAAGTTATGACCAAGATGCTAAGGGGTCAACCTTAGACATCCTTAGTGTAGACCCACGGAAAGCAGTAGGACTTTAGTCCCATTGATTCCAGTGGGTTTACACTAAGTATGTAAAGATGGATCCAACCCACAGTTTTTATTTACGTGATAAACATATTTGCCTCCACCGTTTCTTATAAAAAAGAAAAGTCTTAGCTGAGTCCCAAGGTAGTGATCATCCTTTTTTCTAGGCATGAAGCAGTTGGGAAGGACAGTTTCCCTGCAGTGAACATGTGTAAAGCAGGTCTCCTCCTCTCCTGTAAATTATAAACTTTCTATCGTCGGTTGTAGCTATTCTTGGTCAGGAAAAGAAGCATGGAGAATGAGGCCATCAGTGACTATTATCCATGGTGGCAAGTATCCTAGCTCATTTTGGAGATGAGTTGTATCTGAATACCAGTCTGCTGTTTGGAAAGGTAGGTTGGAGACCAGATGAAAGAAGAGCAAGATCAAGCAACAGTACAGAACAGCACCTTAGTTTGAGAATGACAGCAGGACAGATATGTCACACATTTGACAAAGTGAAGGGAAGATGCACAGACGGAAGGCTCATCTCTCACTTTTTGAGAAAGAAGGTAATATTTCAAGCTATGCTTCTGCTTTCACAAGGCTAAAGTGCTAAAGTATATGCACAACAAAGGATGACCCTGATTTCCTCCCACCTACAGAGATGCACAGGACTGGCGTCAAGGGTCGACATAGATGGGCATCTGCCAAAATCACTGCTATGATTCCCCTGGACATTCTTGCCATTGCAACCTGCTTGTTCTCCTGCCTCTTCCTCTGGCCCAGACAGCAGTGGGAGTGAGAGGAAGAAACAGTAAGTGCCAGATATTCCTGTGTATAGCAAGATATTTGGCCACTGTTTCTTCCACCAGCTGGATTTTCAGGTGTTGCTTGTAACATAGTGCAGTTAAACTCTGTATTGGTAAAACAATTCTCGCTAAAGTGCCCTTATTTTACCATATTGGTTTCTATAGTATTGCTGCTAAGTCTGTCAGCATTTATGTTTGTTTTTCCTTTCAAAATACGGTTTAATCTTTTCCCCCTTTGATTATATTACTAGCTTTAAAGATTTTTTTCAGGTCTTAAGATAAGCTCCAAAGCATTTCCCTCCTCACAGTTATTGAATTCCATGAGCCAAAGGGAACTCATTTCACTATTCTTCTTGTTTGCCCTCTTGAAATTCAGTCCAAATTAATTTTCCAGGGAACAAATTTGTGATCTTAGATTGTATTGGGGAACCTCTGGCCCTTCAGCTGTTGCTTAATTCTAATCCCCACCTTCTTTGACCATTGGTCATACTGGCTGTGGCTCATGGGAGTTGGAGTCCAACAACAGCTGGAGGGCAGCAAGTGAGTTATGCTGATCTTATCAAAGCTGCAGTCATTCCATTGCACATTCAAGAACGGTGAAAGATCCTTGAATGATCCAAATGTTGGACCTGCCTAATATTTAAAACACAAACATTCCAAAGAGTGTCAGCATCCATAATAACACTCAGCTTTCAGGCATCCCTTTCAACGCTTGCAAGTACATATAAGTCTCCAAAGAATTAATTAAAAGCAGGTGTTTGAAGCATCCCATTGCCTTTCAATGCAAAGATGCAAAGTATGTATTTCTTGAAGCATGCTGCCATCACTATTAGCTGAACCCATTAGAATCTGACTTTGGGTTCAGATATGGCATCATAATGGCCTGCTGGTTGATGACCTTTTTGGGGAGTGCAGCCTTGTTGATTTCCTTGACTTCTCAGTGGCCATTGATACAATTGACCATGGTATCGCCATAGAAGTGCATCTGGCATCTTCATTACACAGCTTTCAACATGCCTCTTTACCCTGGATTTTGACACACCAATTGTATATCTGTGATTGTAAACTGTTTTTAACATTGTGTTTTAATTGTTGCACCCCCATGGGACCTTAAGATGAAGAGTGGGTAAATGTTAATATTCATCATCATCAATGATAATCAAGCACCAAACTAATTGCCGCCTTCTTCTGACTCTGCTGCAGAGACAGAGAGAATCTGACTGCTGATTACATGGGAGCCCAGCCTGTAAAAACAATTGACTTTGCTTCAGAATTCATGTCGTTTGCACACTGCACATTGTGGCCATTTTTCTTTGGCGTGAAAGTTTAGTGGTTAACTTCTAACAATATTATTCTCGGAAAGTATCAGAGAAAGTTATTATGACACTGACTCCCCAGCTACAATATTTTAAAGAGGGGCTAGCTTTCCCCCATGTATTCTTCCTTTATCTAAAGCAGATGCTCAGGTTGCTGCCTTGAACAGGTGAGAGGCATTTAAACCTTTCTCTGCCCCCCCCCCCGCTAGTTTGCACCTTCCATATTGCTGACCAAACTGCTTTTAGCCTGGAGTGAGGGAAGTAGTTTAAGAGTAAGAGGTACCATCTTCTACTGGGTCTGATGTTAGGTCTTATCTTGCTTTTAGGTTCCAGAAGGTGGTCTGTAGAATTGTTACTGATCTTGGTAAAACTCTCCTGCGGATTCTACTGGGGTTTATTTTTGTCCTCTCATCGTTTTAATCTACATTAAATTTCTGGGAGGTCATAAGAAAAGCCCTGCTGGGTCAACCAAAGACCCATCTAGTCCACAGGCCTGTTCTTACAGAGGCCAACCAGATGCGTATGGGAAGCCCACAATCAAGAACCGAGTGCAGCAGTGCTCTCCACACTTGTGAGTCCAAGAAACTGGCATTCAGAGGCATACTGCCCCGATAGTGGAAGCAATGCATAGTCTTATTCTCTGTGTAATTGTCTAAACTGCTTTTAAAGTCATCCAAGTTGGTGGCCATTACATCAAGGCAATAAATGGGTTGCTATCAATTTGCTGATGTTATCCAACTCTGATGCACCTTTCCATCGACACAAGTGTGGTGGTTATATTAACTTTGAATGGCTGCCAGAGGTTCATAACAAGCTGAAGAAACTGAAACTTCATATATAGATGAGAGGGATTTGCTTAGTTTAGGTGGTCCTAGTCCTGGAGAAGTTGTGGAATTGCCCTTCTTGAATGAGGTCACAGTTCCCCTGAAATAATAATTCTTAGATTCAGATACTCTCCTGGATTTGCAAGTGAAACCAATGGCCAGGAATGTATTTTCCAAATCAGCCTTACCTACTTTCGAAATAAATTGGTGAAGACAGTCAAGGGTGCTATTAAGTAGCATCTGGAGGATTAACTACCAGACTTATCATTCACAGATTTATTTGAGATAGCAGAAAAGATAATATGATTGAGGTATTTACCTATAACAAAGGTAGAATAACATAGGTCTGGCTGAAATTAATCCAAAGGGAAACCAAAGCATAGCTAGCTAGCCTTTGCTTGAGGACTAACTGAGCATGCCAGGAGGCAAAATAATAGTGAAGAGAAAAAAATCAAATCAGAAATTAAATAACTGCATCAGCTTTGCAGCCAGCAGAGTAAATAAGCAACTCTCATGTATCAAATTGATGGCCCCAAAGTCTTCAGCTTAAATACTATTCTACAAACACTACATTTAGAATACTTCATAAACCACTAAGTATATATCAGATGCAAGTATAAGCATAGGCCACCATTGCTTTCTGCACTCCTCAGGCAACATAAACTAGCAGCCTCATTTCCCTTTGTGCCTCATCCACCTTGGCATCCGCTTACCTTGCATTAAACTGAACCATGAATTAAATGAATGAGCATATTTGTTCTGCTCTTTCTCAGATACCAGATGTTTGACCAATGGCCAATCCCCATTGTTCATAGGCCAGCCTCTCAAGCAGACATACTAGTTGACATTTCCTTTGTTAGATTTTCCCAACCTGGCTCTTATAATATCTTGGTGCTTTTCTGATCATAGCCATTGAGTTGATTCTACCTCAGCGCTGACAAAACCCAGTTTCCATCATAGGTACCTCTCCTACATACAATTCACCTCTCTTTTTAAACAAGGCCTGCCCTACCATTAGAGAGAGTGAAGCATCTGCCTCAGGTAGCAGATGCTGAGGATAGGAAGCTGCAGCATGGCATTGGAAGACAGAGTTATGTGCGCCACACAGCCTGCCCTGCACCCCTAAGCTAGCCTATTGTCTTGTGGAAGATGTTGTCCTGTCATAAGTGTGGAACCAAGATTCAACTGCCCGTCCGGTTGTCATCTGTACATGTAACATTCCTGTTTACCAGACCTTTTGGTGCCTAAACAATACTGTTTTGGGCAACCCTGAGATCATTGTGTGGAAGAAGGTTAAAAAATGTATCTGCTTTTAGATGATTTTAATTTTAATTGTTTTTAGAATACTTTAACTTTTTTAATGCTTTATTTTTGTTTTTAAATTGTGTATCCGTTTGCCACCCTAGGCTCCTTGGGGAGGGAGAGTGGGATAAAATCCAATATACAATAAATAAGGAAATAGTGTGCAGCCCTTTCACAATACAGTCTACAAAGATTCAGTTGAACAGGTTGTATTTCAATCAACATTTTGCAAAATAAGATAAGCTATCCTCTCATGGTTTATGATGTCAGCAAGTTCCCTTGATTGAAATACAGTTTGAAATCCACCTCTTTCTTCCTGGCTGCAGTATATTTTGGGGTTGATTTTTTTTTCTTTAGTAGATTTTAAAGACAGCTGTGTGAATTAATGAACTGATGTGAGAATCAGGTTTGGCTGTGAGCCCCGTTTAAAAGTCATGTAGATGACCTCATAAAAACAGCCTAAGAATGCCTATTTTGCTTGTAAAACAAATCTATTCCCTAATAACACCAAATGCCCACATAATTCAATGCACATTTTTAACCCAAAATTATTGCTTCATAAGACAGGGTGAAAATTTCCCATGAAGAGAAATTTTAGCCAGCACAGGCTACTATAAACTTTAATTGATATTTCACAGTATGTACAAGTTGGCTCCCTGAGGAGGGTAGAATGTCCCTTTTTGCACCTGCGTTCTAACAGCAATCTTATAAGATTTCAACCATTAACATTTTCATTAATACAATTCATACATAATTAATGCAATCTAAGTTTCACAAAGGTTTCTATATTTAGGTTACTCATCTTACACCATATTGACACAGAACCACTAGAACTTCAGGAACAGAGTCCAGCCATCTAATTAAATGGCTCTAGCCTGTAATATTGGCAGTGGAGTCAAGTGGGTAGTGAAGTCTGGCTATTTAAATACTATTGAAGTCAACTGGAGCTAAACATCTGAATTATCTACATGGTTGCAAAAAGTATGAGTGATTTGAACTGTGATTATGTTTGGTTTATGATTATTTTATACATGGGGGATGGAGCGTCCTATAGGTATTTATTATTGTTGCTCTGATGTATTTTTAATGTAAATGACTGATTTTACATTTGCCTGTATTTTAGATAGTTGCTTTAAAGATTTAGGGTGTAAGTCAAACCCCTGATCCACAGCCTTGGGTGTGGGGTGTGGGTTGGATGTGATGGAGATCCCCCTAAACCCAGCCCAGAACAGCTCCACTGGCATCATTCCCCCATCACAGAACTCACCCTTCCACCTTGCTAAAGTTATAAGTTTAATCTACATTGAATGTGTCTTTGAATGCATTATAATTGAAATGCTGTAAAGAGAAAGTTACCTTAAACAACAGGTTTCACTCTGGCAAAAGCGTCAGAGAATACTAGTATTTTTCCATTACAATTAGCTAAATTTATGGGATATATCCTGCCTCATATTGGCAACATGCTGAACACTAATTAATGCATGAAGGGCTTAAGACCATAGAGAAAGCGGTCCTGCCAGGCTTTGCTAGGTCACACCCCTTCACCTTGAGAAACTTAAGTTGTATTGCCTGTCTTTTCCTGCTGCTGTATGGAAAAGCACATGAACCTGACCTTTGGAAAGTTTATAAGTAAACCACTTTTTACTTACCAAATGTGTGGTCTCTTTCTATGCTAAGGAGAAGTGGGGAGCTTTGGAAACAATTTACAAGGGCATATATTAAAGGTCTAACAGCCTATATTTCCACACTATACTTTACTGCATGTCTTATTATTCTAAATCTCTGCTGGGGCTCTCTCACCAAAGAATACTTGCCCCAAAGCTGGATCTAGGCATCCATGGAATTCTCCTTTTATTCTTTAACAACAACAAAACCAGTTAAACTTTCCCAAAGAAATTGGAGAAACCAGTAGGAAAAGAGTTTATTACCTATCAGGGTTCTTTACAGCAAATAGGTCAAACAAGCTAAAAAGTAAAAGAAATGTCAGGCAAACAGAATATCTTTTTTTACATTATTATTTGCTAAAATTAAGCAAACCTGTAGAAACTCATTGGCTGCTTTGTGCTGCTGCATTTTATAGCAGTTATCTGGTTGGAAGGCTAAAGAGGAACAGCTGCAAGATCACAAGACACACATTTTTAAAACAATGAACTGGAGCCCTGTCGAAATGAATCCGTTTAGACGTGGATGGTAGCAAGGATCACAGAGCTTTCAACCCGAGGATTAAGATGGACATTTTGCTCTACAAAGGCAGCACCTATGGGACATCATTTGGTGCCCTCACTCTCACAGTTCCACAGGGGAATCTCCCTTTCACGGTGCTGCAGCATCATTTTACACTAATGTAAAAGGCTCTGTGCTGATGTGGTTGTTGGCATTGCATTCTACATGCTCACATGTTGACACAAAGTGACAAGCATTTCTGTTGACTTCTAGGGCCAATAAATATTTGGGATTGTGGTAAGATCTTTCACATAGTGTGGCCCAGCAACAGGCCTTTGTACTGCAAAAGCTAGATTGGATATAAATCAGCAACAGGCCTTTGTACTGCAAAAGCTAGATTGGATATAAACTTGCCCCCTGGTGATCTCAGCATTGTCTTCGGAGAATTCTGATTTTGAATATCCTCCGGATATTCAGATCCTCCAGATATTCTCTTAATTTTCAAATATTTGCTGTCTGAATTTAACACCCAATGATATTTTGATTTAAATATTTCATATCTGACATAGCTGACATTTGACTACAGACCCTCCAAGTGTCCCTATTTTCCAGGGATGTCCCTGATTTAGAAAAGCTATCCCGGTTTCTAATTTGATCCCAGAATGCCCCACTTTTCCTTAGGGCATCCCTATTTTCAATGGAGAAATGTTGGAGGGTATGTGGCTATATTTGATAGCTGGCATGGAATGGTATTCATTCTTGGACAGTAATAATAGCTGATAGTTCAGAATCTCACAGTGGTTTTCAACCCACTGAAAACTCTAGCTAAACTCTCCCATCAAAATTAGGTTGTAATCCAAATGTTCCAGTAAAGTCTCATGCAACTTCTTAAAGAATTCAGATTTTCCATCATTCGGCGCATAAATTCCCACTACCAGAAATTTTTCTCCTTGATATTGAATTTCAACTGCCAAATATCTTCCCTGTTCATCTTTAAAGATTAATTTTGGTAGAAGTCTCTCCTTTACATATATCACTACTCCTCTTTTTTTCACTCTATCCGATGAAATAAATTCTTGTCCCAATCTCTTATTAATAAGTAGTTTCCTGTGTTGCCTCGTGACATGTGTTTCTTGCAAACAAATCAAGTCCAATTGTTCTTTTTTCAAAATATGAAACACAGATCTTCTTTTTCGGGGGGAATTCAGTCCATTACAGTTCCAACTAAGAAGTTGCAGAGACATGATGGGATTACTTCGCTTCTCCTCCCACTGCTCCAAGTAGTTGCTCCTCGTCTGTCGGTGGTTTCGCCTTGTCTGGGCTAGGGAGTCCAAACTGTAAATTTGCTATGCCCAAAATTCCTTTTTCCAGTGTTCTTGTCGCTTCCTCTGATTCTACTTGTTTCTGAAGATGTTCTCTGTGATCTCTCAAAAACTTATCCTTATCGTTTGTTGACCTTATTCTTATTTTTCTTTCTTTATATTTAAACGATAGGCCTTGGGGAAATTCCCACCTGAAAGGTATCTTGTTCCTTCTCAACAGAGCCACGAGATCTCTATAGTGTGTCCTTAAATCCAAAATGTATTTTGGGATATCCTTAAAAATCTCCACATAAGAGTCCTCGATTTCCAAAGTTCTCTGGTAATGCAAGCTCAGAATTTTGTCCCTTTCTTCTTTCATTCGCAGGGTGATCAAACAATCTCTTACCCTATTCTTCTTCTGGCGTAGCCCAATTCTGAAGGCACTCACAATCTTGAATTCTTCCTTCCCCAAATCCTGTTGCCAAAAGTCTGTAAATTCCTTTGTGAGAAATTCCTCCAGGTTTCCCTTCTCAATTTCAGGCACCGCTCTAAGTCTCAGATTCTGCTCCTTGGATCGTAGTTCTATACAAGAGAGTGCCAACTCGTGGTCTTCCAGTCTCTTATATGCTGGGGCAATCCTTTCCTCAGCGGCAGATGCAATCTGTTTCGCTTCCTCAGCTACCTTCCTGGTCGTCGCAGATTCCTCAATTAATTTTTCGATAGATTCTGTGTTACCAGTCACTTTCTTTACCAAATCATTAATGCTTGCTGTATTCACATCAATTTTTGCTGATGCTGCCACCACCTGGCTTTTTGTATCTGCCACTTCCTTTGCTAAATTTTCCAAAGAGTCATTTATTTTACTGAGTTCTTGAGTCAACACATCGTCAGTTGACATAATTTTTGTTTTAGTCTGCGTGGCGGTTACCCCTCCTGTTACTCCCGAAGTTGAAGGCCTTCGCTGATGGTATGTTTTGCCTGATCTGGTATGATGTATTGAGTCTAATTTTTCTTTGCCATCTGCTGCCATAGCCTCCTCATGAGAATTCAAGGTCAAGTCCCACGCCAAGTTTGTTTTGAGAAGTAATTTTCCAGTGGCACAGTTGCTATAGCAGGATAGGAATTTTCCAGTAGCTTAGCTATTTATGCAACAATGTCACTGTCCTCTAGGGGGATAACTTCAGGAACAAAGTAAATCCTTAATAACGAATATGGTGTTTAAAAAACCCCCTTAGCCTTTCAAAGCCACAGAGTTTCAAAGTCCCAAATAGTTACTGTAAGAACAGAGTCCCAAATAGTTACTGTAAGAACCCTAGAAGGGTTACTTTGTACTCAAAAGAAGTCCAAAGACACTGTATCTTTCTTGCAGGGTTACTTAAGAAACTTCACTTTCCCTTTCAAGTAAAGCCCCTTTCAGCAGACAGTCCATTTCCAGGGTTTTGAGACAGCGGAATTAACTTACAAGTTCAACTTTCATGCAGGGATTTAAGTTAAATCTTCCCCCCTTCCGTTCCTGCAGACTCGGGGGGAAACCACTTTTTTGATGTTGGATTTTATATCTTTCAAAAAGAAGTCTTTTCAAGGTTTCCGCTTTAGAAGTCCCTTTGCTTTGTTCTATCTACAATCAGGGGAAGCAGACTTCCTGTTTATACTTTCCCCTTTCAGCACCGAATTTATTTAAATTTGTTCCTCAATTTAAGTCCAAAAGAAGCCTACTCACGGGTAGATATTTTAGCGTCGAATTGTCCAGGAAAAAGTCAGCGCTCTCCCACCACAGCTATGCAGCTTCACTCCGCGAAAATGACAGTCGGCTCTCAGCACCGCGCCGCTCACTCTGATCCGCTTTGGAGCCTTTAAAAAGGCCCTTTCCCCGGTCGGGGGGGGGGGGCGAAACGTGCCCACTGAGCCCCCATGCTCACAGGCTTCACCCGCCTGTGATTTTCAGAGGTCCCCCGCTTCGCTGTAGTGGCGGGACCCGATCTCGCGGAGCTACTCCCTCTGGAACTCAGAAGGAATCCGCCATTAGCGGAGGCGCCAACCCGGAAGTCTGTTGCTGTTGAAATGGAACACTCAGGATGAAACTGTGAAGTCTGTTATGATTAAATGGGCACAAGACGTTGGACACAACATTATGTTTGCTGACTGGGAACAGTTATGGAACACCGGTTTGAAATTTACGGCATGTAATGCCTTAAGAGAGAATGTTATGAAAATGATTTATAGGTGGTACATAACTCCAGTCAAGCTTGCAAAAATTTATCATTTGCCTGATAACAAATGTTGGAAGTGTAAAGAAACCGAAGGTACATTCTTTCACCTTTGGTGGACTTGCCCAAGGATTAAGGCCTTCTGGGAAATGATATATAATGAATTGAAAAAAGTAGTTAAGTACACTTTCTTGAAGAAACCAGAGGCCTTTCTGCTGGGCATGGTCGGCCAATTGGTGCCAAAGAAGGACAGAACCTTCTTTATGTATGCAACAGCAGCAGCAAGAATACTGATTGCGAAACATTGGAAGACACAAGATCTACCCACTCTGGAAGAATGGCAGATGAAGATGATCGACTATATGGGACTGGCAGAAATGACCGGCAGAATTTGAGACCAGGGAAAAGAGTCGGCGGAAGAAGATTGGAGGAAATTTAAAGATTATTTGCAGAAATATTGCAAAATTAATGAATGTTAGAATGTTGTTGGACAGAAATTAAGTGGTTACCAGCTGTAAAGTAAAAGTGGAGTAATAAGCTAAAATAAGTTATAAACAAGTTATATAAGGATTTGCTGAATCAAGATTCGAACGGGAATACAAAAGGGGGAGGTGAGAGGAGGTTCGAGAAACAAGGTAATAGAAATAAGCTTTGGAAATTATATTTGTTTTGTTTTGTTTTGTTTTCTCTTTTTTGATTATGTACCTTTGTATTTTTGTACTTTTGTATTTCTGTTTTATGTGCTAAATTGGAAAATCTAATAAATATCTATTATAAAATAAAAAAATAAAAAAATAAAGTTAACATACAGTTCCAGCAGCCATCCATATCTCCCCCTGGTGTGGCCCTGAACGCACCAAACCTTTTTCTGGTGACTGCTCATTGCAGAGGAAAACCATTCAGTAGCAGTGGGCAAGCTTGTCTAGGAAAGCTTTTTTATCATTATTATTATTAAATAAAATTTATAACCATTTGGTTGTAAAAAAAAAAACCTCAAAGCAGTTTTCAAAAGATGAAAGCAGTAAAATCAAGAAAAAAATATCACAACCATAGTTTAAAACATACAAAAGTTACAATACTGAAACAGATTAAAATTATCTCAACTTTCTAAGCATCAAGGTATGAATGTTTATTATTACGGCCAAACAGCCAACATACAAGCATCACGGAAAGCTTGTCTAAACAAGGATGTTTTAGCAGGTGCCAAAAAGAGTACTGTGCTTGATCTCAATAGGCAGGGAGTTCCAAAGTGCAGGTGCTGCCACAATAAATGATCAATTTCTTAGAAATGCAGAACAGGTATTATGTGGCACCTGTAGCAGTGCCAAAGCTGCCGATTGAAGAGGTTGAGTGGGCATATGTGGGGTAAGGTGATCTCATAGGTAAACTGCTCCCAAGTTGTTAAGAGCTTTATATACTAATAGTAACATCTTGAACACGGCCCAGCAATCAGCTGGTAACCAGTGCAGATCTCTGAGCACAGGTATCGTATGCTGATTCCTGCCAGCAATCGTGTTGCAGCATTCTGGCCTTAGAGCTCATTGAGGAATCTCAGACTGACTTCTGAAAGCAACAGTTTGAAATTCATTGGAACAGCATATATCATAATAATTTTTTTAAAAAAATTATTTTAGTATTTGACAAATAACTTGCAATGTTTATCCAAGTCTTTCTCTTACATTTTTGTTACACCACTTTTACGGAGGAATTCAAAGATCTGACTTTGAAACTTTCTATAATACCATATCTCATATGCAATAGTATTTATATATTTAAAAAAAATCTTACAGCATATGATAAATATCTTGCAATGTATGTCTGAGGCTTATATTTTTGTTGCACCGTTTTTATGGAGATCTGATTGCAATGAGAATGGATCAGCTCTTTACACAATCCTATAATTCAAATGTTAATTCCGATCATGTGTGAAATGTATTTATCTATGGAGGAATCGATCGGTTCTGTCCATTTGAGCACGCCACATCTGGGATGGTAGCCTCTTTTTATAAGTAAGACACAGTAAATTCCATAATCCATGTGAAATAATTTTAACCCAAATGAGTCTTTTGTATCCTTCTTTCATGGAGATTGCTTAAAACAAGGCACACATGTTTCATCAGTAACAGTACCCACAGTGAGAAAAGGAAGTTTTACATCATGTCTTAAATCAATCATTCTTGCATATTTGAAAAGAGCAAGATAAAGCGGCTCAAACCTAAGAAACGACAACTGTTTTCTTTCTCAGGAAAGGGAATGCATATCATCTCTGTGCAATAAATGGCTCCCCCCCCTTCCTTGCCACTACAGCAGTGTAACATGCTCTGTAAAATCCAGTTCCCTTCAAATCAGTGGTTCTGCAGCCTACTGTTTAATAGGAGCAAAATCTTATTTGTATCACTCCCTAATTGTTTTGTATGCTCTGGAATCATTTTGATTAATAAAGCAGGAACAGAAAGCTGCCTTCCTGATTTTATGGCAAGGGAGTTTTGTTCTCTTTATACAGTTTAGGTTCAGCTAGGGATGACATGAAAAATAAGAGGGGAAGAGGAACATGGTCTGTATTTTATAATCAGAGCACTGAGTTTGCTGCGACCACCTTTTAAAGCACCCCGAAGGCTCCACATGTTCCAGCGCAGAGATTTTCTATGTACTGCATGTGTTTCCACATTAAGGTAAAGGTAAAGGTACCCCTGCCCATACGGGCCAGTCTTGACAGACTCGGGGGTTGTGCGCTCATCTCACTCTAGAGGCCGGGAGCCAGCGCTGTCCGCAGACACTTCCGGGTCACGTGGCCAGCGTGACGAAGCTGCTCTGGCGAGCCAGAGCCGCACACGGAAACGCCGTTTACCTTCCCGCTGGTAAGCGGTCCCTATTTATCTACTTGCACCCGGAGGTGCTTTCGAACTGCTAGGTTGGCAGGCGCTGGGACCGAGCAGCGGGAGCGCACCCCGCCACAGGGATTCGAACCGCCGACCTTTCGATCAGCAAGTCCTAGGCGCTGAGGCTTTAACCCACAGCGCCACCTGCGTCCCAAGCGTTTCCACATTACTTCTACAAAGATGTAATGGCCAATTGATTTGGGGCATTTGGCTATGTTTGTGTGGTAGCCTGAGGAAAAAATTGAACATACTGTCAGTGATCCAGCATGGTTCAGAAGACAGAATGTGTGTCAGCTGGACACGAGGATCTTGGGATTCAAGTTTCTGCTCAGCCATGAAGCAATCTGGGTGGCCTTTAACAAATCATTTGTTTCTCCCTTCCCTCACAATGCTGAGATGACTAATAAAGCATGCCATATACAGAAAAGTGATGGGAAAGAGGAAGTGATTTACTTCCTATAAGGTGAGGTGGGGCACTACAGCAGTAGTACAAGGGGGGCAATGAGGCAGCAGAAGGGACTGTCACTTGAGGTGTGGGCCTGGCTGGGAAAGGGGGTGGCAGCTGGCTATTTGTTAAATAAAGACAGGCCACTGCTAGACATAAGACTTAGCTGTTGTTTCCTTCAACTCAGTCACTAAGCTTTGCTTACCGGTATCAGACCGTTATGACTAACGTCATTTGCTCTCCAGTTCTTAATGAGACTATTCCTGCAGGGGGTCATTTATATAAAAAACAGTAGACCATCCCTTGGCATGTTTTTGAGTAGCTAGAATTTGTTCACAATTAACAACTTTGGGCAGACTCAGTGAAAAAGTGGGATAGAAGTGTTTGAAAAATAAGTGTTCTGTTTTTAAAGTCTACTTTTGGTATGTAAGACGTGAGTCATTGATCCTTGGATGGAGGCAGGGTGATGTAATGTAAAGATTAAGTTTTTAAATTATATTCCTCTTGTTCTCTCTCTCGCTTACAGACATACAAAAGCTGGTAGAAAGTAGCTTTGGAGTGGAATTCAATACAAACAAATCAGTTTGAAGTTAAACAAAATGGTGCCTTTGCTATATTAAGAACAGTTATACAATTGAAAATAAAACAGAAAGGAGAATATTTTGATCTTTGGAGCTTGTGCTTTCGACACTGAGGGATATTTTTGAGAAGTAATAATTTTCTTTTTAAATGCCTAAAATAAAATGGCACAGAAAGGCTCTCATCATTGTGTGCGGGTTTTTTATGACACTTAAGTGTGCACCTGCAGAAACAGCCAGTATAGAAAACCAACTTCCCAAGCAAATGCTGTAGCTTTTATTTTCTTTTTCCTCCCTCAAAGGCAAACATCTGTCCAAGATCAGTGATGGCATCGATGTATTGCAAACCTTATTTTTCTAAGGCACAGCACTTAATTTTCCCTTGGGTAAACAGACACAATAATGGATGAATGCTGTGGGATCACATATCATCAAACTATCAGCAAGAGTTTAAGCTGTGAACTTTAATCTACATCAGAAGTGAGCGACCAGAAAGTTTAAATTATGACAGATGATGGCTAATTGTTAGTGAGTCTGTAATGATAGACTTCATTCCAAGGTGGTGTTAACATCCTGGAAAAAGCTCTACAGTAGACACTTTATAGCTGTCGAGAGAGACTTTACTTTTCAAGTGATTTGCAGCCCAATCTTATCAGTCACTACAGTGGCAATGTAATGTTTAGGATGCTCCACAAAGACCATGATGTATGCACAATGGCACACTTTTAATAGCATGGGAACGTTGTTAGCCAAATCAGGATGTTTTGCACTCATGGAATCCTTGTGAGACAAACTAGGATATAGGTAGGAATAGGGAATACATTTGATTTAGCACACATTTAAAGGCAAAACTACTTAATTCACACTTTCCAAAACAATATGAGAACCAAACCACAACAAACTTTCGAAATGCAAACATCTCCAAATTTTGTGATGCAGTTCTCAACAACAGCAACAGCAGCAACAACAACAACAACAAAGGTTATAAAGATGCATTGAAGATGCACAACTCTGTTTCTCCATTACATCTGAGTCAGATGAGGCTGTGCTAATCCTGGACCAGTGCCTGGCTGTGGGGGTGGACTGGGTGAGGATCAATAACTAGGCTTGAATCCCGGAAAGATGGAGTCCTTATGAATGGGTGGTTCCCATGTCAAGAGAGAATCAAAGGAAAAGAGATGAGCATATTGCTAAAAACATTCAAACAAATGCTACTTTACATAAATCATTGGAAATGGTGCAGAGATGCAGAAGATTGAGAGATTGCAGAAAAACTAAATGGTTCCTTTGCCCCAGGCTTCACTGTAGATACTGAGTATGTGCCTGAGCTAGTTACCCTTTTCCCTACCATTTTTTTCTGCCCACCATCCCATGTCGAAAGCATGATTAAAGCTAGAATAAAGAGAATAAGCCTCACTGAGAAAGAATCAGCATGGCTTCTATAATGGGAAGGATGCTATCACAAACTTTGGGATTCTTTGCAAGTATCAACAAACATGTAGCCGGGCTTAATCAAGCAGACACTACATACTTGGACTTCCAAAATACATTGGATGAAGTCCTTCATAAAAACAGGATTATCTGGTTAAAGAGCAGGATCAAAGAGGGAAACCATGGCTCCCATCATCCCTGATCACTGAACATTTTGGCTAGGACTAATGAGAATTGTAACCTGAATGTGGAAAGGCATGAAGTTGGGTACAGCTGATTTAGAGTCAGGGTAAGCAATGAGCTAGCCACACTTGTGGATGATAGAGGATGATGAAACAGTGTGCTTAAAATGAGCTACGACAATGAGTGGAACATTTTTTGCTGTTGAAACAGGCAAAATGCTGAAATGCATCAGAAAGACTGTATTTCCCAATGAATCTCTCCATTTTGAACATCGCTTTGAGCCTTTGCTCTAGGAGTGGGGTCTCATTTACCCGAAACATGCAGAACTGGTGAGGTTTCATTATATGCTTATTTCCCAAAGTAAATATACACCCCAAAATTGTTGAGCTTTTTTCTACAAAGGCACCAAAAGAGCCGTCATATCTGGCATGCTCCAAATACAGATGAGTCACTCCCCCCTACCAACTCACTCACTTATGCATTTATATCTATCTAATATCATGTTTTATAAATCTAACTTTAGCTATTCTAAGATAGATAGTGACATAATTCCACTAGCTTTTAGCACTGGATTTGATTTCTGCTTTGGTGGATTTTTGGGTCGCACAGTTCAGAAACATTATAAGCATACAGCGAAGGAGGGAGAACAGTTGGGGGTCTTATATTTTCAAGGAATCTGCCAGATGACAATTAGAGAAATAACGTAATCTTCATAAAAACCTTTGCATTGTAACCCTTCCTGGCCTTCAGCTGTGTTCCAAGAGGGCTGGGGGTAATTAACAGTAACTGCAGCTTGTCCTGCCTGCCTCACTAATGCTTAAGAGGTTGAAAACTTGCTGTGCTACTTAACAGCTCTCCTCCTGCTGATATCAGTTGGACATTTATGCTTCTTCCATTTTAAAGAATGTAATGCTATTCCTTAGAGGTGCTGGAAGATTACAATATTATTGTTTGTTTCAGTGAATTGGTATGGAGTTATTTAAGCTCACACATCTCAGCTACAATTTGTCCCTTTGAGGTTCCAACCCTAAAGAGACTTC